>NC_142772.1:17767098-18438098 GCF_988280905.1 Pimephales promelas | reverse complement strand
CCCCCCTGGTGGTTGATGTACGCTACTGCCGTAGTGTTGTCTGAGCGGACAAGCACATGCTGGCCCTAGAGCACGCTCGGAAGCGGTGCCGGGCGAGCCGTACTGCCAACAGCTCGAGGCAATTGATGTGCATGAGGCGCTGGGCTCCTGTCCAGGAACCGGCGGCTGCATGCCCATTGCACATGGCACCCCAACCCGTGGTAGACGCATCCGTGGAGACAACGAGATGCCTGGAAACTCGCTGAATAGGGACCCTGTCCGTAAAAAGCTGAGGTTCGACCACGGGAAGAAGGATCGGCGGCACGTCGGAGTCACTGGAACTCGGAGCGAGCCGCGATGCCATGCCCACCTCGGGACTCGATCGCGAAGCCACAGCTGAAGCGGTCTCATATGAAGCAAACCGAGCGGCGTTGCCGCGGCCGCGGATGCCATATGCCCCAGGAGCCTCTGAAATAGTTTCAGTGGAACCGCACTCTTGCCCTCGAACTGTCGAAGACAAGCCAGCAGTGAGTGCGCGCGCTCGTTCGTGAGCTGCGCGGACATGGCGACCTATCTCCATGCCGAGAAAAGAGATCCTCTGCACGGGGCAAAGTTTGCTCTTTTCCCGGTTGACCCGAAGGCCCAGACGGGCTAGGTGCCGTAGCACCAGGTCTCTGTGTTCGCAAACCTGAGCTCGAGAGTGTGCTAGTAACAGCCAGTCGTCGAGATAGTTCAGGATGCGAACCCCGTGTTCGCGAAGGGGAACAAGGGCTGCCTCGACGATCTTCGTGAAGACGCGAGGGGACAGAGCTAACCCGAATGGGAGAACGGCGTACTGGTATGCCTGGCCCTCGAAGGCAAACCGAAGAAACGGTCTGTGTCGAGGGAGAATGGAGACATGGAAGTACGCGTCCTTCAGGTCGATCGCTGCAAACCAATCCTGATACCGAACACATTCGAAAATGCGTTTGGCCGTGAGCATTTTGAACGGTAGTCGATGGAGAGAACGGTTCAAAATGCGCAGGTCCAGGATCGGTCGTAACCCACCGGTCTTTCTTGGGGACAATGAAGTAGGGGCTGTAAAGCCCGGACCTCACCTCGGCTGGAGGGACCGTCTCGATTGCACCCTTCGCCAGCAGGGTCGCAATCTCCGCTCTCAAGACTGGGGCATTGCCACCAACCATCGTGGAGCGAACTCCCCTGAAGCGGGGAAGAGACCGTGCGAACTGAATCGCGTAGCCGAATCCGATCGTTCTGATGACCCAGCGGGAACCCCGGGAAGCGCTAGCCAGGCTTCCAGGAAGTGAGCCAACGGGGTCATGCGAACCACAGACGTCCCCCCGGAGGGGCAGCGAGGCGGGTCGACCGGCATGCGTGCAGGAGTTACCCCGTCCGGATGCACCGTCGAAACCCGCTCCCCGACAGAAGAGACCAGGGAAGGCAGAGCGTTCCACGGGGGTCTGTTCTGCCGGGGGTCTGGCGACAGAGGGGGAAGGGATTGGCGTAGCCCGGGGACGACACACGCACCCTTCCGCGCCCTCCGAGACAGAGAGGAATGAACGGGGCGACGCACTGGACGTCGTGCGCGCTCATTCCAGTCTGTGTGCTCAATGACAGTGTCAGCTTTTCCTCAACCAGCTCAGGGAGCTAGCTAGAACAAAAGATTCTCCACCGGCCCTCCACCGGGGAAGGAGGGGCCCTGCCACCACCTCCTGAGAAAAACCATGACACTATCACTGAGCGGCCCGCCTCAGGAACATCGCTTCGCCTGGCGTCTAGCGGGGCACGCGGCCTGAGGGGGGGCTCTTTTCTTGGGACGCTTACCTGTGGCCTCCTCCGCGACGCGAACCGGCTGAAGGCTGCTGCTGGGGCCGCGTGGGAGGGAAGGGAGCCGCAGGGGGGCGTCCTCGGCGGCGAGCTGGCGGAGGCGTCCGAGCCGACGGCTGGTTGGAGGCAGCAGCTGGCCGTCGGGGCAGAGAAACCGCCTTCGTCTGCTCCTAGGCGGTCGAGAAGTGCTGGGCAAAGTCCTGGACCGCACCGCCGAACATTATGATGCTCCTGGACCACAGCGGTGGGCATCACCTGACCAAGGGAGCGAGCGACCGCCTCCGTGACCCGTTTAAGGACAAGGTAGGCGACAGGCTCGCAGCTCGCTTGGTCCGTCACCTCCTCGTGCACATTCCTGAGCAGCTAGCTTTGTAGGTGCTCATCATATGCAGGGCGGAGGCTGCCTGTCCCGCCGCTCTACAGAATCGCGCCGCCATAGACGACGAGAACCCATAGGCTTTGGAGGGGCATCTGAGAGCAACCGCCGGTTGACCGGGGGAGCCCCAGCGTACCCACAGACAGCCGCATCGCCGAGGGGAGGAAGGGCGGGGAACTAAGCACGCTTTTTTTTTTTTTTTTTTATTTATTTATTTATTTTTTAGTGCGTGTCAGTTCCGCATGCAACTCGGGGAAAAAAGGAAATTGGGGTTGGCCGTGGCCGTAAGGCGGCAGCGTTACCCAAAAACCAATTATTCAGCCGCGAGAGATCGGGATGGGGCGGAGTTCCACCCCCACCCGATGCTCACGGACGCCCGAGATAGCACGGCCATCATCGCGGGATCAGACACGGCGGCGCTGACGCTCCCGAGGGAGGCAACGCGGCCGCATCCTCACTTCCCGAGGAGTCAAGCCCGCCTAGTGATGCTGTGATCGACATCGCATCATCATCTGGAGCGCTGCCCGAAGCAGCCGGTGCCACCGAAGAAGCAACCGACTGAATCGAACTAACGCTCGCTGGCTCTCGCACTGAGGCGGGAGGTGTGGCCCGAGGAATCGTCGGGGCTTTATCCCACACCATCACCGTAAAATCACCAGGTCCCCGGGTCGACGGGCCCCCTATGGAGGAAACCGATCGAGCGGGGGGGACCGGGACTCTCACTCAAGTGAGATCATTGAGTCTCGACCTCAGTGTAGAGATGGTCATGTTCCCACAGAAGGAAAATGAGTCATCCACGAACACTGCTGCTGCATGCTGAAATGCCCAGGCATACAAAGCAGCGATCGTGACCATCAGATGACGACAGAAATCAATCACACCCAGAAGAGCACGGGCGAACCGTCTTTAAAAAGACGTGCGCGTGCAGCTCTTTCAATGAGAGGAGGAAATTCACTCTTTCAGCGCTGAAGCGACCAGGGAGAAGCGCAAAGTCTGGCAGACCACTGCTCAGATCGCAGGCGATGCAGAATCTCGCTGGGTACCGCCGTCACACCAACACTGAAGAGGACGCTCGTCTCGAAGAGTCTTGAACAGTGCTTTCAGGAGTGAAGAGGTTCTCTTGGCTCCGAAGCGAAAACATACTGCGGTTGCGTTCACTTCCTCCTTTTATACTCACGGAGTAGGGCGGAGTACGCTATGCAAATTTCCGCAGCCCCAAGGCATTGCATGCCATTGGCTCGTGTTTAAATACTCGAAGAGGATTGGCTTTCTATGCGAAACCCCAATCTCCGTCACTTCTGACGTAACTCGAAGTGACTACGAAAGGGAACATGAACTTTAACCATTGGCTTTACTTTTTCAAACAGCCGTCACTTCAGCGTGAGGGCAGTAGCATAGCATTAGCACCTCAGCTCCACAGCTCCCGCCTCTTTGCCCATTTTATTTTATCCGGTAGTGACGAGAGGTGACGCACTGCCAAGAAGGTGACGGCCCCACTTTAGGCTTCATAAACGCTCTTCAGAAACATATGGGTGACGTCACGGACACTACGTCCATATTTTTTTACAGTCTATGGTTTAGACTAGGGAATCGGGATGAAATTGAAACTGCTTTTTAAAAATGTATTTCTATAAATGTTTTTTTTTTTTACTTCATTTTAAAGATAATGAGTTTAAAAACACAAACCAATAAAATAAAATAACCTATTTTATTTAAATAAAGCGCAATATTGAGCGGAGCATCACAACGCGCAGTGATAATGGCTGAAGCGATACCTGAGCACTGAACACTGAGAGGTAAGGGCGGCATTTTTTTTCCGGCTCACATTTTCAGCCATTTTTGTCTTTCGGCCAAAAAAACGAAAATGCCATTTTCGGCGGCCAACATTTTGGTGCATCCCTAGATTAGACATCACAACAAGTCTGGATATAGAAGTCTGTAGTCTGAATTTTAATAACGTAATACAAGAGGACCAAGGCCTGGTAGAGTGGATTAAATTGCAGAAACAATGTCATAAGTACTTAGAATTTTATCTAGTGCAGGAATTATTACATGGTGATTACATAAAATAAATAAAATAAGGGTTACACTTTATTTTAAGGTGTCTTTCTTACACTGTAATACATTTAAGAACTGAGTAATGTTATGTAACTACATGTGCTTAGGGTATGGTTTGAAGTTAGCTACATGTAATTATGCATAATTAATAGGACCAAAAAAACCAAAAACATGTGTGCTCCTTGTACAAACTATTTTGACATTTTTGCACAACTCTACAGCTCTCCCATTGCCCATTTCTCATATTCAGCTCAACAGCAAACACAAGTGCCTTTGTGCACCATTATCACAGTACACAATAGGGCAATAGGCTGAATGGGTAGTTGGAGTGGATTACATTAGAGGACATCATTGAACAGATATGAAACCAGCCCTGTAAGGCTGCATTAGGTCCATCGAGTTTCAACTCACATTGAAAGAACGGCTGCAGAGTGAGATGAGAGCTGGGTGTGGACTAAGAATAAAGAAAAGCATTGTGAATGATTAATCTGCCTAACCAAACCATAATGAGAACATCATATTGAGATGTGATTTGCATCTAGACTGAGACTTTGATTTATTACGCCTTAATAAGTGATGTGCTTGACAGCCTCAAGTGTTTGTTATAGGCAAAGGAGCTTCAGTCAACAATCAGCATAATATGAACATGGTTGTAATATTTTGCACCAATATTGCACCAATGGTAAATTTTCTCTATATCCCAAATCATTTGTTAACAACATGTATTCATTATGTAAATGAGCTCATTGTTTCTGCTTTAAATTAATACATTGTTATCTAACTGTGTGACTTTCTGA
The DNA here is from genome assembly GCF_988280905.1 of Pimephales promelas. Lineage (NCBI taxonomy): Eukaryota > Metazoa > Chordata > Actinopteri > Cypriniformes > Leuciscidae > Pimephales > Pimephales promelas. The sequence goes on along the minus strand of NC_142772.1, from coordinate 18,433,061 downwards.
AACACATAACTTGTACACAGTCACCCTTAAAGGTGCTATATGTATTTTTTAGCAGTCTCTTGATGTTTCAGATTGCAACCAATTTACAAGAGTGCTAGCTCGTGCTCTTGCGTGTGCTCAAACACAAGTGAACTCTGCCGATGTTGATCCATGTTTTCATCCTAAGTCGATCCGATTCACGTTTTGCCTGACGAGCTTCAGCAGATAATTATAGATATGAAGAGTTCAGATGCAAAAGCCTCTAAGTGCCATTTGAAATTTTCTTCTAAAATGATCATTTTTATCAAGCTTGTATATTTAAGTTCAGTAATTACACTTAAATGGCAATGAAGATTACCTATTAATTGTCATTTAAGTGAAATTACTGAACTTAAATATACAAGCTTGATAAAAATTGTCATTTTAGAAGAAAATTTCAAATGGCATTTAGAGGCTTTTGCATCTGAACTCTTCATATATATATATATATATATATATATATTTGTGGAGTTTGTGTTGGAGTCTGTGTTGTGCTGAAGGAAGGAGTTTTTTGGTGTTATCAGACTCCATGTCGTCAGCTGCAGTGCCGTCGCATAGACATATAAAAAGGAGAGAGGCTCAGGAGCGCGCATGCACGTCACATTCGATTAATTTTGCAGAAAATCCGACCCAGGAGACTGCACATAGAAATATGAATACTGGCCTTCAGAGGTAATAGCAAAACCTGACAAGTGGATCATTGTAATATGTGATTACACACACAGGCAATAAAAAAGGATTCATTTTAGAAGAAAAGTTACATATAGCACCTTTAACAGATCACTCTAATTTGTAGATGTGTATTTTCTGTAAAGCTGCAGTTTTGAAACTATATATGTATAGTGAAAAGCACTATACAAATAAATGTGAATTTAATTTAATTATTTAAACTTAATACAGTTATGCTTGCTCATCTGTCAGTTGGATCCAATATTTTTTAATAATGAGATGTAAAATAAAACATGCATTCAAAATAAATGGATGGGGGTGTGTTGATGAAATACATACAAATTAAATATTTGATATTAAGGCCACACAGAGCAAATGTGACTGAAAATACATCCGTTTGCTTGTTAATCAGCTCTTCAAAAGCAGCGGGTATCATTTGTTTCATGTGCGGGTATCATGTGCTTTACACAAAGCATCATATTTGACTGTCAAACAAGTAGGCTATTTGACAAAATTAGTAGAAGTTTCTACTAATTCAGCTTTCTGAGTTGCTGTTGCATTAGGCAACAATACAAAATCAGTTTCATTTCTTAATGTAATAAAGAGCTATTGGATGCAGCACCCTCCTGTCACTGTCAGTCATATTTAACTATAAACGTTTTAAGTGGCTTTTGTAATCTTTGGATCAGATTGATATTGCCACAACATAATCTGGCAGATAGGCCATTCCAGTTCTATTAGATGGTCAAAACGAATAACATGCAACCACCTTTTACATGCAAGCTCAACTAAACACGAAATAATATGTTTTTGATCGTTTCATCTACCATCGTCATTAGCTCATTCGTTTTAAATTATTCTCAGTGAATGTGGCGCGTGCTGGAGGATGCTGCAGTTTTATTATCAAAGAGTGTTCACACACACACATGCTGCCTGAAACGGGACTGCGGTACCTTTGGCCAGCATCGCTCTCAAAAGAACCCAGCGTCCGAACAGGCACCGCCGAATTGACCCAAATGTGTTCGAAGGATTTCCTGGCTTCGGTCTTTCCGTCCGGGTCGATGTCGGACGGCGACTCGGTTTTTTTGGCACCTGCCATTCTTCAGGCTCTCAAGTTACAAGCAGGAGAGATGGACGAGTACCGTCAGCGCGAGTTCATGCTTCACTTTACCGCGCGTCGCATCCGTAAATACACCTGCCGCCGGACGCGCGCTCACGACGTCGATGAGGGTTATCACACGACTGAAGAGAAGCGCGTGGAGTCTTTAGTGCTCAATATCAACATTCTCCAGCCTCAACTGCGCAGCTCCGGCTTAGAAGTGTATCTGTACCGAATCACATTACCACATCAAAACCAAGACATCAAGCTTATAGCCACACATTTTAATAACACTGCTGAAAATCAATGGAGAGATGAAAGGTGAAGATAATGGACTGTAGTAAAGCATTTTAGAGAACAGCATAATCTGCATTAAGAAATATTTAAGTGAGGTGAGAAAGACATTTTTAAATAATTTTATTTAATTAAACAGGAAATATAGATGTTGTAGATGAAATTGCATGTATTATAAATATAGGGTGCAAATAAATGTGTAGCAAAAAACTGAGATTTACACAACTACCTTTAAATTTGACAGTTGTGTGTTCATTTAAGAAACAGAATGAGCTCAGAATAATTTTTTCAGAAGAAAGCGATGATTCAGCTTGCCGCTAAGGTGTTGTGAATGGTTGCTAGCGTATTGCTATGGTGTAGGCTACCGTGTAGTTGCTTACTTGCCCAATTTAAAAGAGCCCATCCTCGGGTTTCTAAGATAGTCTGGTCTGTAGTTGGTTGCTAAGGTGTTGCTATGCAATTGTTAAAGTGTTTTGAGTGATTGTTAGCGCAATGCTGTGTTCTGTGTAGTTGCTACTTGCCAAAGTTAATAAAGCCCATCCTCAAGTTTCTAAGATATTTTGGTCTGTAGTTGGTTGCCAATATGTTGCTATGATTTGAGTGGTTGTTAGTGCATTTCTATGGTGTAGCCTACTGTGTAGTTGCTACTAGCAAAAGTTAATAGAGCCTATCCATGTTGCAAGATATTCTCTAGTTGGTTTTCGGGGTGTTGCTATGCAATTGTCTAAGTGTTCTGGGTGGTTGTTGGTGGGATGCTATATGTGGTTTCTATAATGGCTAGGTGGCTATAATTATAATGGCTGTAATTACAGTCCAACACTGATTTAAAGAACTGTATATAATTTTTTTGTCATGATGATATTCACTATGTGTCCTGTCCTAAAGGCTTGCTAATATTCAAACAACTGACGCTTTCGACCATGTGTCAACATCTGACGCACATGGCACCCTTTAGTGTCAATATGAGACGTGCCTCCTAGTGGTCTAACCCTAAACCTACCAGCGTCATCTAACTGGACCGTGTCATCCCTGGGATAAACGTCATCTAACTGACGCTAAAGGTTGCCATGTGCGTCGGATTTAGACGTTTGGTCAAAAGTGTCAGTTAGATGACGCCCTAGGATGAGAATGTGTTGACATCTACTGTATAAATTGTTCCTCCACAAACCACACCTTTTATGTAAATTATAACAGCACATGCACTGGAAACCAAACATAAACACGCAGTCATGAAATCTTCAAGAGGCGAGTACGGCCCACTGCCTGAGTGGGAGTCTCTGTTCTTGTTCTGTCTCTGCACTAAGGATGACAATTACATAACACTAGATTATGAGAACAGTAGACAAGGGATTCCACCAATGAAATATCACAGTGACACCCTGTGGTCAGAGGAAGAGCAATACACATATTTCTCAATCTTCCCTGAATCAAGTTTACAGTTCACTGCTAAATGTTGTTTTCCAATATATATTTATATCATATTTATATTTTTTGATATAACAATATCCTGAAAACAAGATAAATTGACGTTTGAATCTAAATTGTGTGAAGATGATAACACTTTTCGGAAAATGTATTTAGAAATCGTTCGAATTATGTTTTCTCACCATGATAAAACTGTTTTGATTTTATGATTTTATGTCAATTGTCCAAATCAATTGCCCAATACAGTGCAAAAATGTAATTTACAATATATTCTCTTATGTAAAAAAAAAAAATTCTACCATAACATTTAACATAAATTTTCACCCATTAACATGTAGAGAGCCTTTAAATTAACAATGACTTTAAACATGAAGCACAATAAAGTACTCCATAAAGAGATCCTTGTTTGTAGTGCTACCATCATACACTGTAAAAAAAAAAATGTTGTACTTAAAAAATTAAGTAACTTGGTTGCCTTAAAATTTTAAGTTGATTGAAATGGAAAAAAATGAGTTAATACAATAAAGGAGATTGATTTAATCATCAGAAACTCAAAATAATAAGTTATCTGAACTAAATAAATTATTTAAGTTGATTTGACAGAAGAAAAAATGTTGTGAAAACTAATCTTGAAAATATATATTTTTTTTACAGTGAGAGTACACGTCACACTTTGTACAGTGTACTTTCAAAAATTAAAAAAAAACAAGTATTTAACTAGTAAAAAGTGGGCAAATTTAGTTTTCTTTAGGTGAACATAACTCTTATAGTTTATAGTTTACTATTTATACTTATAGTAAACTTATAGTTTACTATTTATGTATTATTTTTGCACTTTAACTATACTACTACTGTATACTACTACTACTCCTATTTAGGTATTTTTTTATACTTGAAATATTTACCTTTAACTGTAGGCTACTTTAACTCTTTCCATTTTAAAAACATTTTACTCTAGCGTCAAGCATCCTTTTAATGTAAAGTTTCATTAAAAAAAGCATTTTTGTCAGACTATACTATATTATTAATATTCTTCAAAAGCACATTGTTCATAATTCATATTGGTGTGTAATTAAGATGAAATTACTGTTTTCTAAAAGAAATGAGTCCACAATTTAGTCTAGCTGTTGTGCCGACTGTCTAAGTGGGTTTGAAAATTTGCATTGACAAATGAACATAACCAGCTGTAAAAATAAATAATAATATTAATAATAATTTGACTGAATAAACTAAATTGTCTGATCAAGTAAAAAAAGCTCCTTAAAGTCATTCTATGCTGAAGATTTCATTATAAAATATATGATTGGCTAAAACATATAATGATAATAATAATAATAATAATAATAATTTCTTTTTTTTTTAATTTCTTAATTTCTTAATAAAAACTTTTCTCGGCACTCAAAGCACTTTACATAGAGAGGGGAATCTCCTCAACCACCACCAGTGTGCAGCATCCACTTGGATGATGCGACGGCTGCCATAGTGCGCCAGAACGCTCACCACACACCAGCTTACTGGTGGAGTGGAGACAGTGATGAAGCCAATTCGTATATATGGGGATGATTAGGAGGCCATGATGGACAGAGGCCACTGGGCAAATTTGTAGGCCACCCTACTCTTTCGAAAGACATCCTAGGATTTTTAATGACCACAGAGAGCACATGATCTCATCCGAAGGACGGAACATATGTTGTAAACCTATTTATTTCCGAGTTATTCTTTTCTGCTGTTAATCACAAATCATCCGAAAACAAATGTTACACAAATAAATAAAAAATAAAAAACACTGCAAAGTAAGAGAATTCACAGCCAAAGCATCTGACAGACCAGACCACCAATAAATACTGTAAACCATTTCCCTGTTTAGAACAGCAGATGGAAGTCTTGAGTGTAGAGATGGTTTCCTGTCACTACACATTAACACGAGGCTGAGAGCTCCAGATTTCTACAGCAGCAGCCTGAATCAGTGCAAGAGCCCCACTGGGCACAGTCAGCCAAAACAGCAGCAAACACGCCTGTGAGAGAAAATTCATTTAATGCTCTTCTACAGATATAGCAAAGTGTTGGATTCTTCATGCCTTCTGGCATAATATGACATCCTTATCCAGTCCTGATGAAGCAGGTGTAAGATGCTCCAGTCTGAGGGTCTAGTGGGAGAATCAATGCAGAGAAAGCCAATGGATTTTACAGATGGATGATTCAGGATATGGCTCTATGCACTACAGAAGTTCCACATTACTGCTCTCCATTAAAGGCAAGCAGAGATAAAAAAAAATAAAAATAAAAAAAAAGACAGAGACAGTCCAAAAGATATCTAAATGAGAGGAAGCATTGCTGGTCGTAATTCTGAGATTTCATGGCACATTTCACACGGAAATTGAGCATCCATGGGCAGGAGCACTATAAAGGAAAAGCATTAATAATTGACTTTTAAAACAGCTACACTCTAAAAGATGCTGGGTTGTTTTAACCCAATTTTGGGTCAAATATGGACAAACCCAATTGTTGGATTAAAAAATACAATTTATAAATTTAACTCAACAGCTGGGTTTGTCCATCTTTGACCCAAAATTGGGTTAAAATAACCCAGCATTTTTTTTAGAGAAAATAATAAACAAAAGAGAATATGTGCAAAAACACTCACAAAAGAAAGAAACTAAGAAATGAATAATGTATTACTACGTAGTAGGGCTATGAACATTATTCACATATATATATATATATATATATATATATATATATATATATATATATTTCACATTAATTCCCCAAATTAATGTGAAACATTCGTTTAAAGGCATATTTTATGATTAAAGGCCAGTATCAAAGTGATAATTTCTCTGTTAAATAGATTTTTTTTAATTTTATTTTATTTCTGGGGATAAAAATGTAATTCTAGCCATTCAACATACCGTATTCTTGAAAGCCTAGACTAAACTGCAAATATAGAACATTAAAAATAGTATAACAATATTTAGTTGTAAAACCTTCATGAACTGGCTTTTTAAATTGTATTATATTGTTGTCTGAGGTCAACTTATGACGTTCGCTTGGTTTTTGCATTCAAAAAAATCTAAATGAATAAGTAATAGGCTATTTTCTACCCTAGTTTTGTAGTAGGGAGGTTAAGCCCAAAAAATAGGCCTTTGACTTCAAGTCATGATGCAAAGGTCTCCTTTGGTATGGAAATTTGAGCCCAGCTTAAAAACGCTCGGTTTTTATGGGCGTCTCGCACTGAAGACTTGGAAGTAAACGTCCACTGCTGTGAGTGGAGAACAGTTTTGCATATTATAATGAGTTTCAATTCACCTCGTCAGCACGGCCGCATTAACCATAGGGCTAGGCGGGGCTTAAGCCCCGGGGCCCAAGCAAGGAGGGGGCCCGTGATTGGCTGTGGAGCAGATACTGCAAGCCATCTGATTACCAAAGCCTTACCACGCAACGTCCCCCACAAATTATCCCTGTTATTTAGTTGCACTTTGCCTTATATTCCATGCATTATCATGGAATCATTATCATTAATAGAGACGTTCGCAAAGACCCGCCTTTTTATATGTGACGAGCCAGGCGGGTCTCACGAGTCACGCACATCATGTTCTCATGCACTCACGCAGTGAAAAATACTTCGCGGGGCAAAGACTAAGTTACACCGAGTGATTACGAGAGAGAGTTCAGAGCAGCTTACTGTTGATATTAAACAAAGTCTCAACTTTCAAATATTGTCATTCAAGTTCACGTCCACCGACTGACAGCTTTGTTGTCGGACAAAGTTGCGTATTCGGTGTTATGATTGGCCAGGCCACCTGTCATTCAAACCCCCGTAGGCATGCAGGGCCAACGGCTCTGAGCAGGGCATGGTAAATTGAAACGTCAGGTTTTAATTTGATATGACAAATATATTTATTCTATATTTAACTTGTGAACGACCGACCTGCTGCTGCACGTAGGCCTATAGATGATTGCTGCCTGCGCCTTATTAGAATAGGCTATACATCAACCAATAAATCGCCTTATTTACTCTTCTCTTCATTCTAATCTAGTCTATTCTTAAAACACAGCGTCATCATCGACCCCACAAACTTTCGGTAAGTTTGAATATTAACTTGATGGATGTATAATTTTGCTTTTTGTGTTTGATTAAACTCTATATTCGCCTAAAGGACTGGCGATAATATATCCGGTAGAAATATTTAAATTTTGCTGCGCCATCATGATGTAAGTTTATCATTTAAACGCGTTTTTAAACGTTGTGGTTTGGATACAAATTATTTCAAACTGCTCAGGCACAGTGAGCAGCGGGAGAATTCATTAAATGCTGGTTTTGAGACCAAGGTGAACCATGTATTGTATATTTGATTACTTTATATAATAGGCTATAATATTATTCAGTGCTTTAAGTTTTTCATAGGTCGATTTATTGTGCCTTTGTTCTATTTTAATTTGTGACTCTTGTCATCAGTAAGCTTGAGATTATTTTCTTAAGCTACTAATATTTTTTGGTGATATTGAAATTGGTCACAATAATTATGAAATTTTAGTCAATACATTTTGATATGATAAAAAAAAATCGTGTTAAAAGTAACATAACTTAACTGTGAAGTATATCATAGATGGATAAATAATAATATCTTATATATGACTCGTATAATAATATAACATTTAGCTCATGTAGTTGGTGACCTAAAGTGGTGGGGGGGCCCTGCAGTAACTCATAGCCCCGGGGCCCAGTGAGCTCTTAATACGGCCCTGCTCGTCAGTGTACATGGGGGAAATTGTTTTGAAAACCTCCAATATTGTAAAATGGCAACCGGAATGATTCGGCCATTCATGTTCGACTTAGAGTCCATGTGTTGCACAATTCCTGTCGGATCCAATATAGACGGCACAGCACGTTCTTTAATCTTAATCGGTCTGCAAATCCAGTCTTGTTTACAAAACAATCCTCAGTGAAATGAAGCAAACAGACGGACGATGTTTTACCCTGATCTGCTGGAACGTCATTAAAAATAAAGTTTTGCAGTCCTATTGGAATCCAGAGGAAGCTTATGCATCGACTGTCTTCTTCCACAACCAGGCGCTGCACAATATTCTGTATTGCTCGGTATCTCGATCCGGTTTGTCATCACGAGGTAGGCCTATGTTATTTAGCTATGCGTGTAATGCACGAATCGGTGGGTGGGGCTAAACCAGCCGTGTTGAAGTAGGCGTTGATCTTCTTCTGCGGGGGTGGGGTTTTATCCTCTTTGACGTCATAGTTCCCCACTTTGATAAACGAGTCGTTTGCTGAGCCTGGTGTCAATAAAAGCTTTTATTGGACTAAGAAGGATGTTTTCAGTTCTGTTGACATATTCACCTCTTAGATGTCAAAAGCTCAAGGAAAATTAGATTTCTCAGTTCATCACCCCTTTAACATAAGCCCACCACTTTTAGCTGCGCTTTTCAAATAGTGTGTTTGGTGATGTTCCTGTCTCAGCAACGGATAGCTTGGTCATACTGTAATGCTACAGCCAAATGATGTGGGGAAAAGACATTGACATAGCTACTTCATAAATTGAAAAAAAAAAATGGATGTAGCATTAATTGTGTCGATTATTTTTGACATTTAAACAGGACTTACAGACATTAACAAAAGTCCTTAAAATAAAACTTTAGTATTTAAAATGAGTAGAAAAGTTACATCTTAAAGTTTAATTCCAGAGCAACAATTATTTAAACAACAGGAGAATGAATGAAAACAAACTGATCTTGAATTTAATATTAAACGGCCTTGTTATTACTGAATGTTATTTTAGGAAATGTCTGTGTGTAATTGCTATGCAATCATCACAATATTCCAAATACCAATGAGATTTCATGGCTAATCTCTTAGTAGACTTTCATATTTCAGTAAGGGGGATTGAATAATTCATCAGGGAGGTGATATACTGTCGTCTTTGCGCAGTGATTTGAAATGAACGCGTGCACAATCAGAGAAGGGCTGTCTCACTGCTACATTGATTACAGTCTTTAAATGCAATTCAAATGGTAAACAAGGCAGACGGCCTGTTTAAACTGAGATAACGGGCATCATGGTTGTCACTAATATAAGTTGTCATGGTCACAACACACACTCAGTGACCATAACATTGTTTATTCATGGTCATCGAGCAAGAAGGTGGCTGGCCGCACACTGAATTCAGTACAGAAATCTATTTAAACACTTTTTTATTTTCTAGATTGCATAGTGCAAAAAATGAATAGTCATGAACAGTGTTGGGAGTAACGCATTACAAAAGTAATACATTACAGTAACATATTACTTTTTGCTGTAAGGCATTACTAATCAATTTTCAGTAATATTTTACTCGTTACATGTTCAGTGAGGCTTGTATTACAGTTGTATTACAGTGTATTGTCTGCTTTTACTTCTTAAAGGTAACAGACTATGTGAAAGTTTTAAAGCAGTCTTTTAGTGCCAGTTCAGAGCGGTCGCGTCTGTAACATTGTTTTTTCCTCATAAATGCGAACACGAAAACTAAAATAAAATGAATATTTTAAGTTCTATGGAGACTGGAGAGCCAACCCTTCCTCATCCGATTTGCGCAGTGTAATTCACAGAATTACAAAAAATATATTTTGCCTCCTATTTTTTTTTGTCACGCATGAATGTGTGTCTTTTCCCTAATATTAAAAATAAAACATAGACTGATATTTGTCTAATGTCTGGAGTCCTTTAAGGAAGTAGCCTATATACGTTTCAATACATGTATTTTCTGAGAATTTTTATTTCAAGTTTTGACTGCAAATGTCATGTCCATAATGCTGGACTTCCCCAATTTTAAGTAATTTATCCTCAACTAGGTTTGTGGTGTAGGTCTACGTGTTTTATAATGTTAACTTCAAATAATACTAATAGCCTAATTTAAGGATAAGGCAGCATTGGATCTGGACGGTAATGAGAATAACGCTGTGTCGCGATTCTGTAGGTTCGTGGATCTGAGTCGTGTGGCGAATCGCGATTTCGGTTTCATATTGCATATCGTTACAGCCCCAAAGTTAAGTTCTACTTAGTTATTTTGGTGAAAGTAACTCAAAAGTAATACATGAGTAATGTAACGCATTACAATTCTGGGACAGTAATATTGTAAGGTAATGAATTACTTTTAAATAACAGTAACAAGTAATACCTAATGTATTACAGTTTGGAAGTAACTTGCACAACACTGGTCATGAAATGTGATGTGGACACCACCCTTAAAGGAACAGTCGCCCAAAGATTTAATACTCTGTCATCATTTTTTTTTTTCCATCCTCAAGTCATTTAAAACCTGCCTGATTTTCTTTGTGGAACATAGAAACAGCAAATCTGTTGCTTGAATTGTTTCTTACAAAACTGACATGCAATATGACAAAACCAACTTAATATGTTCCATAAACTAGATTATATATGCAAACATAAAATCATCTGTTGGCACTGTGTAATATGAGACGGCAGTATAACATGAGATTAAATGCAAGCGGTTTTATTCTCTAGTCTTGGGGAAATTACTTAGGCTCTAATGAGAGGATTGAAATCTCCACCTCCACTAAGCAGCATGTCTCCCCCTCCACTGAATAGCTCTTCTGGCTAACCTCAAGACATCTCTTCACACTCGCTGAGCCATGTGACATACACATACACAAATGTTCTTGAGCCTTTTGCTCCCTCTTTCACTGTCTTCATTAAAACAGCTTATCACATTCGACAGCCAGGACTTAAACAATGGCAGCTAATTTAATTGTCAAGCCAGAAGTCTCATTTGCAGCGCTACCACAATCTTATATTTGGAGAAGTGTGTCAACATATCAGAATGGATCCCTAGGAAAACAGACTGATGATTGCATAATACAATACAAGCTATATTTTGGCATTATCTGAAGAACACGTGATTGGTGCTTGTCAGTGCAAGTGCACAAGTTGATACCATGCAATTGTTTCCAGGTTGTTGCTAAAGTGTTCTGAATGGCTCTAACATGTTGTATAAAATAAGCTTGACATTTGGTCAGATTATTGTCAGGAAACAAACCTACATTTGCCACACAAGAACATTCTGGGCATACCAAGGTGATTTACATGACGAAGAACTTCAGTGAATGCAGTACAACGCAGCCAGTGGCTTTTGTGAAAGACGGATATTCTGACAATAAATGGCAGTTGCCCACTCACTGTGATGCAGAGACCACTTTGGCCTTAAGTCTAGACTGCATAGGAGGAACAGCCCTAAAGCACATTCACCTTTCATATTCATGCCAGCACAGGCTCAGATTAGCACACTGCCAAAACACCTCCACAATGATGCAGTCAGATTGACGTCATTTAAAGGGATACTTCACCTCTGGAAAGATGAATGTGTATTTAATTAAAATTTTTAGGAGGAAGAAATGTGAAATTATTTTTGAATTTGGAGCTTTCTAGAATGAGAAAAGCCATAAAATGTATTTTTGGCTTATGTGGATGAAAGACAACAACTCCCAGAATGCCCTAGGAGGCCATGCCTACTGGTAACAGAGTTAAACAACAAGTCAAGGTTACTATTGAGTCTCCTTGATGAGTCTACCCGAAAATGTGTTATGGGATGTCCGGTATTCGGCTTTTGCATTCTACAGTCACCATTTATTATGTTTACTGAGGTGAAAAGGACGAGTGAGGGCCGCGGGAGAACAGTGCGAGGCCGGTGGCGTGATTACCGATGAGTGACACCTGTGAATACACCGGTCTCGTATCTCTCATGCAGGAGCGGGAATTTTCTTAACAATGTTAAAACACACATCAACCGATCACTTGTTTAGCATGTAAACACCAATGATTTACTAGTCTAAATTTAGACTGAAACAAAAGTTTGAAACAAAAGTCGTGCATGTAAACATTGAATGGCAACTGCAGAAAGCAAAAGCTGAATCCCGGACATCGTCAGCCGGGCATGTCCGGGACAGAGAGGATGGTAACCCCTACACCTCAGCTTTTTCCACAGAACAAGAGCTTGCTGTAGCTTAGCTTCCAAAAAAAAGATGTCTGACACTGTGTGTACATTCTGTGAGTGAGATCCCACTCTCTATGGGCGGGTTGGGAACCTGCGAAACAGCCCTTACTACTGGCTGTAGTCTTTAAAATGACGATTTTTGAGTCATCGGAGGATTTTTTCCAGACAAAAAAAACCCCCCATAAATCTCTCGTCTCTCGGGAATATGAGGACGGAAAGCATGGTAATTCGGAAAATACTACAGGTTTTCTACTAATTCAAAGCTTAATGCTAAATCCTGAAGTATCCCTTTAATGATTTTATATTCAATCTTACTAGTTGATATAGATATAGACAATGCTTTGTGACAAATCCATCAAGTAGCTGTTGAGCTCATGGGCTTTTTGGAATTAGTTTGATGCAATATTATGAAATAAGGTACTTCAAGCAGCTAGTTTAGCCAGAAAGTTTATCCATCATCAGTTTACACTAACAAACATCATAATGCCCACAAAACAACCTTTATTGAGATCATTTGACATCAGTTATGTGAATGAAAATTAATTATTAAGTGAATATATACACAGACCACACGCACACTTAAATATGTGGTTTACAGGGACTTTCCGTAGGCGTAGTTGTTTTTATACTGTATAAATTGTATATTCTATCCCCTAACACTAATTATAGGTTGCACTATTACACGACTATAGGTTATAGGTTACTAATTAACCAATAACTTACCGTATATTTACTAACCGTAAATCCTGATGTAGATGGCGTCTACGCTAATATTAGTCTCTCTGTTTATCCCGAGGAACCCTCTATGGTGGACCTGCGCTGCCCTGGACCCATCCTAACTTATCCTGCCAGCCTCATCGACACAACAGCCATCGGCACTGAGCCTCAACAACTCGTCTCCATACCGGCGTGATTACTTCGACTTGCAACCAGATGGAAATGTATAAATACTCTAAATGTTCCGATCCAATTTGACTTGTAATGCTGCTCGAATCATAAACTGTTCGATCGTTGGCCAGACGAGAGTCTAGTTTCTCCCAAGGTTTTTTCTCCATTCGGTCACCTGATGGAGTTTTGGTTCCTAGCCACTGTTGCCTTGGCTTTTGGCTTGCTTAGTTGGGGAAATTTGATATTCAACAATATTATTTATCTGCCTTACTTAAGATGGACGTTGACACAATTTTCTTCTAGAAACAAACTTTGTTGTATTATTTTCATGTTATCAATGTGAAGCTGCTTTGATACAATCTGTGTGTATTGTAAAAAGCGCTATATAAATAAAGGTGACTTGACTTGATGAATTATCCACTTACACTAATTATTAATACTTACAGTATTATATACATTTGTGTCCTCATAAACTAGATACTCAAGAACACACACACACACACACAATTTATGGGGACTTTCCACATACATAATAAGTTATATACTGATTATATAGACCATTTCACAAGATGTAAACAACACTGGTCCAGAAGCACTTCCTGTTTCAGTTTGTAACTGTTTTCTTTATTTCACATGTAAAGAAAACATCTTAAAGATGTTTGTTTAACTTTTTGATTCAGTTTTAAATGTTCTGTTGGTTGTATTTTATCCCAGCTTTTATGTAGTGTTAAAAAACTGAAACAGGAAGTGCTTCTGGACCAGTGTTGTTTACATCTTGTGAAATGGTCTATACTGAAATTTGATTTATATGTAATCAAAATGTCCCCACAAGGTCAGACATTTCTGGAATTACTATCTATGTGGGGACACACAACACTGCTTTTGCTGCTGTTTATGAGGATATAATAGCTTCCACTGACACAACCACAAAAAGGTGAGATTAATATGATTGACTGGAGCAAAGTCACATCTGACTGTCTGAAATGAAGCTGACAAACTACTGCTGATGCTCTGTAGTGTCATTTTGGCATGAGAAAATGTCCTCTGTCCTCTTCAACTCCCACACAATATAGATGCATAATATGCATGCACATATATACATAGGGAACAGTAATGCAACTGAGAGAAAAGCAAAATAGTCAGAGGAAAGGACCTCTGGGTAACCTTAGAGATAATCACAGGACTTACAAGCACACACATACAGTACACACAAACACCCTTAATATCTGTGTTCAGAACAGACACAAGCACTTTCCCACACACAATCTCATAATTGAAATGACAGCAGCATGTGGAGATTCCCGACTTCACACCACGTTAAAGCATTAGCCTATGACTCAAGCGCGCGCGCACACACACACACACACACACACACATTGTAACGTCTAATGATCAAGGATGATCAGCACCAATCTGTTCTGTTGCACAGACAGCATGAGTTGAACTACAGCGTGAAACATTTTAGTGTGAATTTACCATCTTACTCCCTACTAGTTACAGTTCTGTCACTTTTGTTTAGAAGTTCACAAGAATTAACTGACAACTGACAGGGAAAAATGTAACTAAGTAAGGAATAACGTGTGGTAATTTACATTTACATAATATAGCTAGTAGCTTTCCTGTAGCTCAAACAGTAGAGCGTTGATTCTTCTAACACCAATGTCATGGGATCAATCCCACGAAAAGCAAGAACTGATAAGAATGTAAATGTGTACCTTGAAATACAATGCAAGTTGCTTTGGATAAAAGTGTCTGCCAAATGCATAAATGTAATTTAAAGCTATTACAATTCTTACCAACCCCAAACTTTTGGAACACGTCACTGAATTTTCACCAAGACTGCATTTATTTGATCATAAATACAGTAAAAACAGTAACATACACACATTTATATATTTTTAAAAAATAAAGCCAAAATGGAAAAGCCATGGGTGACAAACTAAGTACACCCTAATATTCAATTGTGTGTAGAGCCACTTTTAGAAATAACACATTGAAGGGGTAATTCTTTCGTTCTGTTTGCCCGCTCTTCTTTACAACAACGCTTCATTTCATTGAGGTGGCATTGGTGTATGCACAGCTCTCTTAAGATCCCACCAAAGCAGTTCAGTCAGGTTGAGATCTGGACTTTGACTGGGCCAGTGCAACACTGATCATTTTCTTTTTCAGCCATTCTCTTGTAGATTTGCTGGTGTGCATGGGATCATTGTCCTGTTAAATGACCAATTGGCCAATCTGTCGGACAGAACTCAATGACTGTAAGGTACAGAGGTCACGTGGCCCCAAAACAATCCAAAAATGCGTGATGAACAGTTGTATGAGGTGTTTGTGCTGATATGCTGTGTTTAGTTTTCGCCTAACTTGTCACTGTGCATTAAGGCCATCATCTCTAATCTGTCCAGAGGACATTGTTCCAAATGTCTTGATGTTTGTTCAGATGCAACTTTGCAAACCTAAGCCATGCTGCCATGTTCGTTTCAGAGAGAAGAAGCTTCTACTGGCAACAATTCCAAACATGCCATACTTTTCCCATCTTTTTCTAATTGAACTGCCATGAACTTTAACATTAAACATGTTAACGGAGGCTTGTAACGTTTAAGGTGTAGTTCTCGGGTGTTTTGTGATTTCTCGGAGCATTACACGGTTTGACCTTGAGGTAAATTTGCTGGAACTCCCAGCTTGGCAAGATTGGCAACTGTAACTCTAATCTTCCTTATTGTAGATTAGAATAATGGACTTCAAATTGTTTGGAAAATGGCCATATAACCCTTTGCATATTGATGGCAGCAACAATTGCTTTTCTAAGATCATTACTGATGTCTTTCCTCCATGGCATTGTGTTAATACACACACCTGAAGGCTCCAGACCAAAACTGCTTTTATATAGAGGTGATCACACTTGCTTATGATCAATTAATCAAAATCCCTTACCCTCTTAATTCCTATTGAAGCTTTAAGGGTGTACATGACTTTTCCATTTTGGACTAGTTTTTGTTAAATAAATAATGGCACTGTGTCATATGCCATGTGTTCATCTGAGGTTTTATTTACCTAATTTTAAGACCTGCCAAAGACCAGGGCCTGGTTCCCCAAAACATACTTATTGCTAAATAGTTCTTAACCTATTCCTTAACCTCTCTCAGCGTGTTAAGAAGCTTCCTAAGGGAGTCTTCTTAGCGCGTTAAGAGTGAGCGTTATCGGGGAACCGGGCCCAGATTATTATGTCCTGATACATAAAACTATAGCATTCAATATGGTGTCCTTTCATTTTCACATGCATGTATATATATATATATATATATATATATATATATATATATATATATATAAAGCATAAGTCTGAGAAGAATACAGAGAGGACATGCGAGTAAAAGAAGTCCATAATTGCAGCACTCATACGGCAGGATATTGCTTTCTGTGTGCTTCATTTCTAAGAGCTTGAGTCACAAGTAAGATTTAGTGTGAAGATAAATTATGTAGTGTTCTCGTTACATTGACTTGGCCTGGCCTGGCCTGAAAAAGAAACTCAGAAAGGGAAAAGTTTGAAGTCAGCACTTGTATGGCCATATGACCATATTAGCCCAGTTCTGTCACCACTGCATTGGCTCCCTATTAAACATTGTATACATTTTAACATATTGCTGTTTACTTGCAAAGCACTAAATGGTTTAGCCCAATATTTGAGCGAGCTCCTATTGCATTATAGTCCGTGACGTCTATTGCAATCTTAAAATCTTAAAATTCCGGCCAGTTGATAATACCTAGTATATCAAAATCGACTGTAGGTGGTATATCCTTTTTCTATTTAGCACCAAAACTTTAGAAGAGTCTTCCTAACATGACAGTTCAAATCTAGACTAAAACACATCTCTTTGACCTAGCATACAAGCCAACGATTTGATTATTTTCGATACTTCAAAATTTCCAGCAATACAAATTCAATACTAGATATTTTTACATGATATCTATTAAGTTTCAAGTAAATCAACAAAAAAAATAATAATTTGCCTTTTATTGAGAATACAGAAACAGTATTGCGAGCAGGACGAGGCCGAGGGACGTGAGAGAACGGCACGAGGCCGGTGGCGTGAGTGTTAATGAATGTTAACAGGTGACGTCACACGTAGGCTCACTATTGGCCAACGCTGGTCATGTGTGTGATGCGTGTGATGTACAATCTGAAGTGCTGCGCAGTTAGACAACGTGAACTAATTCGAGGCCCACAGAGAAGGAAATGAATAGTTGATTAAAGTCGTTATTTTTGTTTGTTTTTTGCTCACAAAATGTATTCTCGTCGCTTGATAAATTTAAGATTGAGCTGCTATAGTCACTTGGATTATTTTAACAATGTCTTTAAAAACTTTTCTAGGCCGCCAAGTTTCATTCCCTTAGAAGCCTTTGGAGGAGTGATCCAGCTCTCAGATTTAGTCAAAAATATCTTAATTTATGTTCCGAAGATGAACAAAAGTCTTACGGGGTTAGAACAACACGAGGGCGAGTAAATACTGACAGAATTTTCATTTTGGGGTGAACTATCCCTTTAAGGGTTATCTATTAGATCAGTGCCGTGTTAGCTGCCCCTAAGTTAATAACTAATGATCGTTGCAACAGAAGTGAATCAATCAAAACTAACTTTAGCTGGACAATAACATTCTAGAGCTGCTGTAAAGCCAAAACAATCTATGTTACTTTAATTTTCTATTATCAAAGCTGCTTTGAAACAATCTATATTGTTAAAAGCGCTATATAAATGGTGACTTGACTTGACTTACAACCTGCCAGAGAGAGCTCAAATAATAGTGTGCAGCCATTGCCATAAGCATTGTAAGACAATTAAACCAAGCCAGTGAATCTTATAATGTTACTACCTGCTTTCACTAGCTGAGATATACAAAAGAACGAAGGAGTAATAGAAGAACAGAGGCTGGATTTAAAAAAAAAACAGATGAATGATTTGTGGCTTGCACCACAGAGGGATAATAGAGCACAATTTTCACACACCAGAGGGAAAACGAAGCATACACCAATAAAAACACAGAGCAGCCATGATGTCTGTTATTGTTAGCTAAATGATGCAGACATAATGTATTTCTTGTGCAAACAATTGTAAAAAAAAAAACCTTTAACAGAAATCCCACTCAAAGCACAAGGATGATAAAGTTTTCTTGAAAACATAAAGGTTCCCCTGAACGTTACCTCTGCAATTTCTGTATGCGTGATAAAAAACAGCTCACAGCTATTTAAATAAGTAACAATGGCTCTCTTATACGCAGGCAGTCTTGACTGTACTGTATCTTATGGCCTTGAATTCATCACAAAGCGTTGAGTCATTGAGCAAGACGGAGAAGAAACATTTACAGTGTTTCTTTAGCTCTGGATTTCAGCCTCTGTTTAACTTCAGCACTACAGTGAGGGACAGCTCCCCATAACCCAACAAACACACACACTTCATGATATTCTCACACAAACGTACAGTTTACACTCATTATATCCTGTATAATATAAGTCCATAAAGCAAACATAGAACATATGAAGAGTTCAGATGCAAAAGCCTCTAAATGCCATTTGAAATTTTCTTCTTTAATGATGATTTTTATCAAACTTGTATATTTAAGTTCAGTAATTTCACTTAAATGGCATTATTTAAGTGAAATTACTGAACTTAAATTAAAGAAGAAAATTTCAAATGGCATTTAGAGGCTTTTGCATCTGAACTCTTCATATACACCACATGTACAATTTGCACATGAGCAATTTCACTTGCAAAATAAATTAAACATGGATGATAGTTCATAGTCCATTTCTATAATGGCATAATAACTGAAAAGCCTGACATATTGGGTTTCACCAACAAAGGTAGTTTGCAGGGATCAGATCAGGTAGCTCCATGTTCATTTTTTACAGTCTAATAGTAAATGACAATTCTGCATTTTACAATGCTGCAATGTCCTCCTTACCTTATTTTTTCAGCTCTTAATTAAAAAGAAATGGTGAGTTAGACCCTATATGTGGACAGCAATACAAGTGTACTATAAATTTGGCCCTTATGAAAGCTTTATTAATTCATAAAGTACACTTCATGAGACAGCAACTGTGGACACACAATATGAAGTTACCTGTCATCATTCTGAAATGACTGATCTCCGAGCAGCAGATCTCTAAAGCGGTATCGTGGAGGTAGAGGAGGAACCTCAGAGTCCACATCGGCCATTTTCAGGGTGGAGATGTCCAGAATAACACCAGTATTACTGCTGTTATTTCTCTGAACAGTCTCCGTAGGCAACCTGGAGAAACAGACGTAAATCGTAAATATACTATATAGTATACATTATGGATGCATAAACAAACTGTATTATCCATTAATAGTTTCAAGACTACAACCAAATTGTAAGAGTGTGGACAAAATGTGCATGTTTAGCATGTTTACCTGTCAGCAGTGGAGGATGAGCATCGTGGCGGAGTCATTGGCTCTGACAATATGGAGAGAAATGATAAGGATTACTGCTGAATGTTATAGTCACATGCATAAACATCAAATTAATCCATGCTAATGCAGGGTTACAGCAGAGATTCACATAACTGCAACTTTATGTATAACTTCTAAGCTGGAAAGCTTTAACAAGACATCTTTCACAGATAGTTCACCAGTATCATTAGCCATAATATACCCTTGAGGAACTACAATCTACGCACCGATTGTCACCTTTTATGTCATTCTTGTCACATTTTGTACATTGAGAAAACTGTCATCTAGAATGTTCCCTGTATGGTTTCTAATTTCTATTAGCACTCTCATGGACACATGAGTGTGTAATGACAGTATTGAGCCACTGCATTAGTGTGCAAATCGCTGATGAGTGGGTGGAGCTCGGCTGGCCAAGGGGTACAGTGAAGTACAATGAATAAAACTCAGACTAAAATGTACCTTTGCTCAAGGGTTATACAATGTTCAGATGCTAATAAAAAGGACTGTGCAGAGGATATACATTTTTTTATTTATTGCTAAGGCGAAAAATGGAAGTGACAAACAAAACATGCCCTTGCAGAGACAGTATATTTTGACAGGCAACTGAAGAATGTACTTCATATGGTAACATCTACACTAATTAGTTTTATAAAAAGATAGATAACTAATACAGTGCATAGCAAATCACACATATATTAAAGTAACTTCTTAAAGTCAAATCAGGTAGAAATAGCTGTTTAATGATAGACCGATAATCGGTTCAATATTTGTTAGCGATATGCACAATTAATTGGTTACTGGTTGCTTACTATCAAGTCTAAAAATAAAAAGCACCATTTGGTGCTCTTTATAATACAGAATAACACTCAACAATATTCACAGTTAACATATTTAATGCACTAGTTTGCATTGCAGTTATTTATATAACAGCCACTCATCCCCAAACAATAAAGGCATAGCTCATTAAATTATAAATTTCACAACTCAAAAACATTATACATTATTATTAATATTATTATTTGTATCATTGCTATCTTTGGTAACACTTTACAATAAGGTTACTTGGTTAACAATGGTTAACTACCATAGTTAACATGAACTAGGAATGAATAATACTTCTCCTTTATTAAACGTAGTTAATATTAATTTGAACATTTACTAATGCATTATTAAAATCAGGGGTTGTATTTGTTTACATTAGTTAATGTACCATGCATTAACATGAACAAACATTGAGCAGCTGTATTTTTTATTGACTACCATTAACAAAGATGAACTAATACAGTATGTATTGCTCATTGTTCATGATACATTAACTAATGAACCTAATGGTAAAGTGTGACCGTATCTTTAATAATAAAACAATCTGTTCTGGTATTATTGGTAAGATTATTATTATTGGTAATACATTCAATATGTGTCCAGCTCTACATAAATGTAACAGCATATTAAAATAATTTATAAAGATAATTATCGATTCTGCATATCAGTAATCAGACACTTCCACAAAACCATCACCATCATCTGTACTGACATTGGTTATAAAATTCAGTATGTGTCCTATGTTACAGTAACAACTACATTTACTTTTATAGTGGTTTGGTTTGCCTTTCCCCCCTCAACATAGGATTTCAAAAATGATAATAAAGCAATTTTCACAAGCAAATCAACACCAGTACCTATGCCCAAAAGCAATCGTTCCAAAACAATATGATAAACGTAAAAAGTAACAAGCACAGCACAATAAAGCACGAATTCGTCATCCGTGACCTGACATGATGTACTCACCTGCCTGAGACTGGCTGCGCGGTCCCATCATTGTAAATAACCGTGTTATTGGCGACACAAACGCCGCACATTTTTTACAAAAGCCACTGCGAAGAGTCCGTGAAGGACTTCCGATGGTAATGTCCTCCTAATAGATCCGTCCTCCATGGAAACTTGCATTAAAGGGGCGTATAGCGACCCTGATTAAACCCTCCTCTTACAGAGGACCACCACTGGGCGAAACTCCCAATACCTTCAACATCTCTGTTTATTTTTGTCGCGTGCGATTCAACTTTGGATAGATCTATGAGATGCTGATGATGATGTTGGTCATTATTTAAGCAAGATGATATGTTGTCCACAACCATCTAGTAGAAGTTCACATGTTCAGATTCTCTCTGCATCCAGTGGAATCCATAGCCTTGATTCACGAGAAGAAGACGCGTCAGGCGAGATGTAGGACAGCAGGGAAACATTTGAGACGCTGTCACCTCTGCATCTGTTAGGTAAAGCCACTAAGTCATCCGTACAGCTTCTCTTCCCTCCCCTTCAAAGCTTACATCGCCATCTCCTGGACCACATGAAATCCTCTACAACACGAACATGCACTAAAGAGACAAACCATGTAGCCTACTTAAATAGCCCACTGTATAATTAAAATATAGCTATGCGCCTCAAACATTCACACATACGTCAAACATTTCATGCTATGTGCATTTTAACAATGAGCTGCGAACCAATCAAAATCGGCTTAGATTAGGCCATTCACTTTTAGATACTATTTTTTAATAAAAATCCAGCAGAATTAAAGTGCATCAATCAACGTGATTCTTTATTACCACGATGACATTAAAATGACTATAGATCCTAAGAATCAAAGATTAATTAAACATTTCATACTAACATCCAGTGAGAATAGGCCTATATTTACGTAAAACTATACAAATTAACCCTTTGATGCACAACATCTAAATAGACCCGACTGAGTTTTCATTTTCTATATCTTTGCAAGAAATTAATTTCATCATTCGGTAGCCTATTCCAGGTATTCCTCAATGAACTTGTTTTAGATCATTACAAATCATTATTTAAATTTTTCCTTTCTTACTTTTAGAATAAAAATCGTTTCTGTGTCCCTACCCTTCTAATGCGCAACATGGGTCTAAAAAATACGCGTATTCATGTTTCTTTGCTGAATATTTGAAAGAAATGTAGCCTATTTTATAATTTATTAATCCAGGTTTTCATTAAATATCTTGTTTCTGATTTCCACAAATCATTATGTTTATTTTTCCTTTCTTACTTTATAAACAAATATGTTTTTTTGTATTTCTACATCAATTTTAAACACATGGTTAAAAATTTACCCATATAGGAACCTTTGATATTTATAAATAGTATAAATATATTTACTGCAAAAAACTATATTCATCTACCACACATTTCACAATTTAACATGACTGCTTTTGTATATTTCATGCATGTAGCCTAAGTTTTATTTACTACATTTTTTTGTCACAGAAAATATTTGATATTTTGTAAAAGACATCTAGATATAGCCTATTTAAACGTTTAGGCTGGTTACCTTGACCTTTAAATCCATTACTTGTGCAAAAGAGAAACATATCCAATATTAGCTAGCGTGTGGTCGACATTTTCTATTTTATCTAATGTTGGCTAGGTCAACAAAATAAAAGTTGCAATAGAAAGTTATATATAAAAGTATATATTGTTGCTGTTGGGCAGAAACCTTGTACCTGTCACAGACTAGAAGGACGCAGATGGATGAGAGTAACCAGGTTTATTGAAACAGGTGGTAGGGTTAAACAACAGGTGAGTATGTAATGGAGAAAGTTCGGAGATGCAGCGGGAAACAGTCTGATGAAGTATATCTTATCTTGTGCAGGACGGAGAGACGGAGAGTGGAAGCAGCGGACGGATGAACAGGAGGAGACCGGGAACCAGGAGCAGATGAGAGGCAGACGGGGCTGATGCAAGCGGGTAAGTAATCCTTCACGTAGCAGTAAGAGTAGCGGGAGTCTGTAGCCGAAGTGTCGACGAGACCAGACGGTGAGTGACTGTGAGGAGTGAGTTTATAAAGGGAGGATGATTGGGACGGTGATTGATGCGGGCAGGTGACGGTGATTAGAAGGCTGGGGAGCTGGAACGAGTGGGCGGAGTGAAGGTGTCTGGTGCTGACGCAGATGGATCCGTGACAGTACCCCCCCCCCCCACGGCCAGCTCCAGCTGGCGGACGGGACCGACGACGGGGACGACCACGGCTCCGGGGCGCTGGACGATCTGGGTGGGTGGTGTGAAAGTCCTGGAGTAATGAGGGGTCCAGAATGTCCTCCCGGTTGACCCAACATCTCTCCTCAGCACCAAATCCCTCCCAGTCCACGAGATATTCCAAGCGGCCGCCCCGTCGTCGGGAGTCGAGGATCTCATGGACTCGATAGATGTTATCGTCTTCGGGATCTGCAGGAGGAGGGGGCACCTCCGCAGCACCAGACCCTGGGGAAGAAGGAGAGAGAGGGTTAGTGTAGGGCTTCAGCAGGGAGACATGGAAGGTGGGTGCGATGCGGTAGTGAGCGGGGAGGGCCAGCCGGTAGGTAACGGGGTTGATCTGCCTCTGTATCGCGAAAGGTCCGATGTATCTGGGACTCAGCTTCCGACAGGGCTGTCGGAGACGGATGTCCCGGGTGGAGAGCCAGACCAGTTGTCCGGGAAGGTAGTGAGGGGTGTCGGCGCGGCGAAGGTTGGCCTGGTTCTGGTGTCTCCGAACAGCCCGCTGGAGGTGAGTATGAGCTGAGTCCCAGACTCTCTCGCTCGTCTGGAACCAATGGTGGACTGCTGGGACGTCTGATGGTTCTCCTGACCAGGGGAAGAGTGGAGGTTGGTAGCCGAGTATGCACTGGAATGGGGTGAGTCCGGTGGTGGTTTGTCGGAGGGAGTTCTGTGCATACTCGGCCCAGGGCAGGTAACGACTCCAACAGTCCTGATGATCGTGGCAGTATGACCGCAGGTATCTCCCTATCTCCTGGATCTTCCGCTCAGTCTGGCCGTTTGAATGGGGATGATAACCCAAAGTGAGGCTGACGGTCACTCCCAGAAGGTTGAAGAAGGCCCTCCAGACACGGGAGATGAATTGGGGTCCTCGATCGGAGACAACGTCCTCTGGGATACCGAAGTTTCGGAAGATGTGCTGGAACAGCGCCTCCGCTGTTTCAAGGGCTGTTGGCAGGCCTGGAAGGGGAATTAGCTTGCACGCTTTAGAGAAGCGGTCTACTACTACTAGGATGCAGGTGTGATTGTCAGACACGGGCAGGTCGGTGACGAAGTCCACTCCGAGGTGGGACCAGGGTCGAGTGGGTATGGGAAGAGGGACCAGTTTGCCTTCTGGGAGATGACGGGGAACTTTGGCCATGGCACAGACTGAGCATCCTTTGACGAACCGGGAGACATCCTGGGCCATACCCGGCCACCAGTAGCGCTGTTGGACGAGCGAGAGAGTGGACTGGCTGCCTGGGTGTCCAGAGCCCGGAGAGGTGTGAACTGAGTCCATGAGGGACAGGTGTAAACGGGTTGGGACATAGACCCGTCCCTCAGGACCTCCCGGCGGAGCAGGTTCAAGCTGTGTGGCTTCGGCGATGTGGTCATCCATGCTCCACTGAATGGGGCTGACCACCACGGCTGGAGGGAGAATGGTTTCGGACTCAAAAGGAGGGACCTCGGGTTGGAACTGACGAGAGAGAGCGTCTGCTTTCACATTCTTATCTCCGGGGCGGTAGGTGACTGAGAAATTGAAGCGTGTGAAGAACAGGGCCCAACGGGCTTGACGGGGATTGAG
The DNA here is from genome assembly GCF_988280905.1 of Pimephales promelas. Taxonomy (NCBI): domain Eukaryota; kingdom Metazoa; phylum Chordata; class Actinopteri; order Cypriniformes; family Leuciscidae; genus Pimephales; species Pimephales promelas. The sequence continues at coordinate 18,407,586 of NC_142772.1, read as the reverse complement.
TCTCTTGGCCTCTCGGAGGTACTCGAGGTTACGGTGGTCCGTGATCACTGTGAAAGGGTGTTGGGCTCCCTCCAGCCAGTGCCTCCATTCCTCCAGCGCGAGTTTGATGGCCAGTAACTCCCGGTTGCCGATGTCATAATTCTGCTCCGCCGGGGACAGTTTCTTGGAGTAGAAGGCGCATGGGTGGAGTTGAGGTGGGTTCCCCTGCCGCTGAGAGAGGACCGCTCCTACCCCCGAGATGGAGGCATCCACTTCGACGAGGAACGGTAGGGCAGGGTCCGGAAGGGCCAGGGTAGGAGCGGAGCTGAAGGCGGATTTGAGGTCTTGAAAGGCGCGGGTGGCTTGGTCGTTCCAGGATAGAGACTTGGCCCCACTCTTGAGAAGGTCGGTGAGGGGAGAGCTGATGGGACTGAAGTTCTGGATGAACCGGCGGTAGAAATTGGCAAACCCCAGGAAACGTTGAAGCTCCTTACGGGTGGTGGGTTGTGGCCAGTGGAGTACCGCTTCCACCTTCCTCTGGTCCATGGTGATTCCGTGGGGAGTGATGATGTAACCGAGGAATTGGATGGTGCTTTGGTGGAATTCGCATTTCTCCAGTTTGAGATAGAGGTGATAATCTCGGAGCCGGGTGAGTACTGTTTGAACGTGATGGATATGGGAGGTCAGGTCGGGGGAGTAGATGAGGATATCGTCGATATAAATGATGACAAACTGATTGAGGAGATCGCGGAATATCTCATTCATGAAACCTTGGAAGATGGCGGGTGAGTTGGACAATCCGAAGGGCATCACGAGATATTCGTAGTGCCCCGCGGGGGTGATGAAGGCGGTCTTCCACTCATCTCCTTCCCGGACTCGGATGAGGTTGTAGGCACTACGAAGATCTAGCTTGGTGTAAATGGATGCCCCTCGGAGTTGTTCCAGGGCGGCTGGGACCAGAGGAAGAGGATAGCGGAATTTAACAGTCGCTTGATTGAGGGTACGGTAGTCGATGCAGGGGCGCAAGCCTCCATCCTTTTTCCCCACGAAGAAGAAGCTCGAAGCGGCAGGGGACACTGATGGTCGGATGAATCCGTGGTCGAGAGCCTCCTGGATATACTCCTCCATGGCCTTCTGTTCCGGGATGGACAGAGGGTAGATCTTACCTCGCGGTAGGACCGCCCCGGGCAGCAGATCGATCGCGCAGTCCCATGGCCGATGTGGAGGTAGGGTGGTCGCTTGGTGTTTATCGAAGACACCCTGGAACGCCCGGTAGGGAGAGGGGATCTCGGGAGGATGTCCCACAGGTGGGCTCTCCACGGAGGTGGTGGAGAGGGGAACGGGCGGAGTGGTGGTATGAACGGAGGTCCTCGTCACAGATGGCAGCATAGCTGTCAACATTGAACATTGAAAATAAGGGAGTTTTCCCGGAATCCATCCCCAAAATAAGGGATTTTTTTTACACGATTCTTACCCACAAACTTTAAAAATAAAGCACTAATCCTTAAAAGTCTAAAGAGTTAATAACTAGCCTAGAAACTAGTGTCATTTAAAGAAAAAAAAATCTACATTTGGATTAGCGGTGAGTTGCTCTTGCCTTTACGACAACAATTTCAACTGTTATCACATCTTCCAAAACCCACAAAATAGGGAATTGCTGTCTGTTTATTTCAATTACATTTACACATTTTGTGTAGTTTTAAAGAGCCTATATTTAGCCTGGTGGTGGACCGTCACTCAGAAGACACTCTGTTGTTATTGTAGCCTATCCCATCTTTATATCCTCCTGAGGCCCAGAATGTTTTTTTTTTCCAAAAGTTTTTTCTTCTTCTTCGTGTAATCACATTGTTAAGAGCATAAGAAACAAATGAAAAAAAAGAGAAAAGATATTTTATTCATATGTTATATGACATTAAATTATATATAGGCAAAACTAATGGCAATATAAATCGATTATTATAATTATTATTTGTTTAAATTACATTGATATCTGAATTTATGTAAAAACCTTGACTTTCAAACAACAAAATGTAAAATGTAGGCTATTCGAGTACAAAATGACAAACATCGTTTCCTATTTTTTATTTATTTTTTTGCCTGGAAACGCTTTCAACACGCTTGCGTGTCGCGTGAAAAAATAGGCGTCGGTTCTATTTCTAGCACGCACGCGTTTTGTGGAGACGCGCGTGTCACGCGGGCAGTGTGCAAGCTCTAATCTGTTAACATGGGAGCCGAAATAAAAAACGGATACGCCATTGTGTCTCCGGCCAGCGCGCGCCGCCCCATCCGAGGATAAACGACTTCAAGACGAATCAGTCCGAGCTCGTACGTCTCACACAATCAGAGTAAAAATACGGGATATTTTACGGGAAAATACTAAAACGGGAATACAGCGGGAAAAGAGCAAAAATACGTGAGAAACCCGGAAAAAACGGGAGGGTTGACAGCTATGGATGGCAGGCAGTGATGGAAGCAGTCCTTACCCCACCGTAGAATCTCGCCGGTGGACCATTGGACATGCGGGGAGTGGGTCTCCAACCAGGGGCGTCCCAGGATGATCTCGGCCGTGGAGCCCTCCAGCACCAGGAAAGATATCTCCTCCTTATGGAGCCAGCCGATCTCCAGCCCCAGGTCGGGACTACGATGTCCTACCCGGCCACGCCCCAGAGGTTGACCTAGGATGGTCTGTACTTGCAATTTGTGAGGGATGGATCGTTGCCTGGTTTGCAGCCGGTTTAAGGTGGACAGAGCGATGAAATTGGCCGCTGATCCGGAGTCGATCAGCGCCTGAACTGAAATGGAACGGTTCAGATAAGTGATAGTGGCCGCAGTACATTTCAAGGAGGAAATGGGTAGTGGTAGGTGGACTGTACTCACAGCGGGTCGGGGTGGACGAACGGGGCAGGAGGCGAGCAGGTGGCCGGAGGCTCCACAGTACAGGCACAGACCGCTGGTGATGCGCCGATTTCTCTCGGACACTGGCAGTCGCGAGGTACCAATGTCCATCGGCTCTGGTGCTGGAGGACTGTGATGACGGGACGCTGGACGAGGAGGTGGGAGTGCAGGGCTGTCGAGCTGGCATGCAGTGCGTCGCTGATCGATGCGAATGGATCGCTGGATGATGCTCTCTATTCCGACGGTGTCGTCATAAATCGCGAGCTGGAGGCGGATGTCTGAATTCAGGCCATGACGGTATGCGGTGATGAGCGCGCTCTCGTTCCAACCGAGAGTGGCGGCGAGGGTGCGGAACTGCAGAGCATAGGAGGCGACTGACGATCTCCCTTGCCGCAACCGGTACAGCTGGTCTTGAACCGAGATGGAATGTGCAGACTGCGAGAATACTTCGATGAAATGACCGGAGAAAGCAGCAAACGTCCGAGTAACTGGACCTCGATCTTTCCACAGGGCATGAGCCCAATTGAGCGCTCGACCTCGCAGGAGTGAGATGAAGAAGGCGACCTTAGATCGTTCGGTGGGGAAGGCGGATGGATTCATCTCCATGTAGAGCTCGCACTGCAGGCGGAAGCCGCTGCACTCCTCCTCCTCGCCAGAGAAGGGCGCTGGTTGGGCCATGGGACTGACAGAGGCAGATGGGGAAGAAGTGGTGACGGTGGCCGTGGAGAGTGCTGGAGCGCTGGTCCGGGGAATGATAGGAGAGGGTGGGGTCGGTGTAGCGCTGGTGCTCGGGGTAGGTTGCAGCATGTTGTTGGTCTGGTCTTCTGTCACAGACTAGAAGGACGCAGATGGATGAGAGTAACCAGGTTTATTGAAACAGGTGGTAGGGTTAAACAACAGGTGAGTATGTAATGGAGAAAGTTCGGAGATGCAGCGGGAAACAGTCTGATGAAGTATATCTTATCTTGTGCAGGACGGAGAGACGGAGAGTGGAAGCAGCGGACGGATGAACAGGAGGAGACCGGGAACCAGGAGCAGATGAGAGGCAGACGGGGCTGATGCAAGCGGGTAAGTAATCCTTCACGTAGCAGTAAGAGTAGCGGGAGTCTGTAGCCGAAGTGTCGACGAGACCAGACGGTGAGTGACTGTGAGGAGTGAGTTTATAAAGGGAGGATGATTGGGACGGTGATTGATGCGGGCAGGTGACGGTGATTAGAAGGCTGGGGAGCTGGAACGAGTGGGCGGAGTGAAGGTGTCTGGTGCTGACGCAGATGGATCCGTGACAGTACCTCCATATTAATTTGTGATCATAAATCAATGCTATCGGTCACATAAGCCATTGTGTGGTGGCATTCTGGTGCACTATGGCTTCTGTCGCATCATCCGGGTGGTGGGGAGATCCCCCTACAGTTACAGTTCAATTTCAGTGTTATCGGTTATATGTGTGTTATGTGTGACAAAGTGGCCAATAAACATATTTCAAATGTTACAGTAAATGTGTTGATCTAAACAACTGTGACATTGGTTATTTTAACAAAAAGCTTTCTTTATTCGATTGTTGTATCACACTTGCATAGATGGGTCATTTTAGACCCATGTGTGCACTGTTAGACCATACCAGGTTTTTTACAGTAAAATACTGGCAACACTGTTGCCAGTAATTTACTGTAAAAATGCACTAAAACTGATAAGTTGTATTTTTTAGATTGCCTTGAGTTTTAGTGCATTTTTACAGTAAATTACTGGCAACAGTGTTGTAAAAATGCACTAAAACTAATAAGTTGTATTTTTTAGTTAACTTGAGTTTTAGTGCATTTTTACAGTAATTTACTGGCAACAGTGTTGCCAGTATTTTACTGTAAAAAACCTGGTAAGGTCTAACAGTGTGTAAACTTGATGTATTAACACAAAACCTATGAAATATTAAAATATGTGATAATTGAAAACATGATATTTAGAATATTCATAAATCATGAAATATATAGATCATATAAATATTAAATAATTATATTTGTGAAATATTACTGTAAATGCTCAAATAAAGTGATTTCAAAAGGTGAAAAAAAAAGCCAAGCCATGCAGTAAATAACATAGGGAATGAATAAGGGTCTTTTTAGACCCATGTTGTGCATTAGAGGGGGTATCCAGCTTACGCATCAAAGGGTTAAAAGACAATACAATATTTATTTATTTTCAATAAACTGATAAGGTAATAAACAGGAGATAATAATAGTATCCTTACAAGGTTCAAGACATAAGGATATTGTCTTTAAAGACAATAAGCCTAGTCTTGCAAAGTTCGTAGAAATTGCATCTTTGTACTGATGTTGTTTTTTTATATATTTTTGAACAAGGTTTATAACAAAAATTGAGTGGTGTAACCATCAAATAAAAAATATGGAAATACTTTCATGCTTGGACCTTGAATGTACATTGACTTGTACACACTTGGATGTGTGAATAAACATTAGTTAAACATGTTTCTTTTTTTCTTTTTTTTTCATGACACACAGTCATAAGTGTTTAAATGAGTTATATTATCAGAATATGTCATGCACGACAACAAAATATCTCTTGAATATATTAGATACTCAACAGTGACTTTGATTTGGTGCATAACCAAGCTGATTCATTGCTTTCATTATCATATACATTAAAATGGAAAGATTATGCTGTCAGGCTATGGCAGACCTGTCATTCAACCTATTGTAAGTTGATGTACCATCTCCATGGTTTTGGAAAAAATATTATAAAAGTTGAAAAAGTTACATAGTGCTGCTTTAATAGTTTACCTTTTACACAATCTTATGCAAAGATTTGTGCTTTGTCAAAAGTTGTGTCGAGTTCTTACATGAGGGAGATGTTGAACCTAGAGAAGGTTGTTGTATTATTGTGATATGGGATGGAAACCCAAAGGCCTGAGGTTTACCCTGCCCTGGAAGACATGAAATGGAGTAGTACTAAGATCTCCTTTTATTAAAGTGCCAGCAATGCTTGTAACTCCAGATTGCTCCAGAGGGACTGTCTATTAGTAAATGTCCACAACAAGGCACGTCAATAAGTGTGCACTCATTTTCCATGCCAAACTTTATAAAAGCTTCCCAGAGAGACCCATCTAATGTAATGGATGGTTTCTCTCATGGTTGAAATCAAATTATTTTTCTGCTAACTCAATTTCATTACTCACCTCTATAACCTGACATATTAGCTCCACTAATGATAAAACTCAATGATAATGCAATTTATTTCTGTCACAGATCTATTAAATAGACTTTAACTCAGAGAGCAAACAAGAGTTTAGAAAATGAAGCACAAATTTAGAGCAAGTCCTTATTGTGTCTTTTTAGCAAGACAACCCCAGCCCCTGTGTGCTTTGTCTTCATACATCCAAAGTGCCTGCCAAGAGAAGAAATAGAAAAAGCATTACCAAAACAAAAAGATATAATCATTTATGTTTTGAACAGAAGACTTGATGGATGTGTAAGAATACAATGTTCTGTCATGAAACTACATGGCACAGACTGATAGGTGCTTAAAGCCACACTGCAGAACTTTTGCCCACTATGGGCGCTCGACCTGTAACTTTCACGTCTAGCGTCCCTAGAGGTCACAAGCTCCGCAGCAATGTCACAAATTAAAGTCAACAAACAGTCAACCGGACAGCCTCCCGTGTCTTTAGATTGTGTGTGCTTGAAGTGTTTGAGTGGGGCCGGGCAGCCTTGCCGTGCTCGATTCCCTTATGGCAGTCTGCTGAGAGAGAGCGAGTCGGGTGAGCCCCGTGGGGCTTATCATGTCTGTGAGTGAATGTGGGCGCGGGACAGCGGGCACATTCACTGCACTGAAAACACCGTCGGCCTGAGCTGACTGTAACGTTATGTGTGTTGGTTTATTTTTACAGAAACCGTGGGACAAGTGGTGTGTAGTTTTGGGGGGACTACTGAGTTGTGGGCACGTTCACTACATTTATTGTAACGTTACATTTGACATGAGTCGATTTTATTTGTGCGAGCCCTGCACTGAGGCGGGCTGTGTTTGTGTGTAGAAATGAACACTGGGCTGTGGGCATATTATTACACTCATAAAACATTGGCTGTGGCAGGAATACAAGAAAATACTACACTGCTAATATGAATTTATCTGGGTTACCTTGGAAACGGCATTTGTGTTCAGGCAAGCGTCAGCATCGGTCGAGCACCCTTCCTCTTTTAGCTCACGCCAGCGAGCGAAGCGAAAGCTGGACCAATGTTAATCCTCGTCCTGGCTTTTAATTTGTCACTCTGTTCTTTTCTTTTTTTAGTTTCCTCTGATAAAACCGTTGCCTTCTTCCTTGTAGCTGTTGCGCGGCCATGACGAAAACATACAGACGGCAATCAAACGCGAGTTGAGCACTAACGTCAGAATCTGAGGAAGTTGTGGGTGGTGGGGGAAGTGATGTATGCTGTAAAGCGGCCGAATTTTGTAGTTCTTTTTGTGCTCTGGTTCCTACCCGAAACCCGCAGTTACAAAGTGCTAGTAAAAGCGATACAGACACCTTCAGGATACGGCAGACCCTTCAGGATGTCATTCAATCTATTGTAAGTCGATGTACCATCTCAATGGGTTTTGGTAATATATTATAAAGGTTGAAGAGTTCCGCAGTGTGGCTTTAAAGGAATAGTTCACCAAAAAATGACATTTCTGTAATTAATTACTCACCCTCATGTCGTTCCAAACCTGTAATACCTTCGTTCATCTTCAGAACGCAAGGGCAGTGCACGAAAAGTATTCTTGTCACTTTAAAGGGTTAGTTCACCCAAAAATGAAAATTAAGTAGGCCTGAGACGAGAGTTCAAGAGATTTCCACGACGTATGCGCGAGAACTGAACTGAAGTAGTTGAAGGATATCACAATTCTCGTGCATGCGGGAAAGAAATAGTCGAATAAAGTCGTTATTTTTGTTTTCGCACAAAAAGTATTCTCGTCGCTTGATAAACTTATAGTTGAGCCACTGTAGTCACAAAATATTTATACATTTTCTTCATTGACTTTCTGGCCCGTCAAATTTTGATCCCTTAGGCAGCCTATGTAGCAGTGATCCACCTCTCAAATTTCATCAAAAATACCTTCATTTGTGTTCTGAAGACGAACGAAGGTCTTACAGGTTTGGAACAACATGAGGGTGAATAATTAATGACAGAAATTTTATTTTTGGGTGTACTAACTCTTTACATCTGACTGATTTCACATCATTCTCTATAGGGCACAGCTGATTGGTTCCTGCTGTATCAGTAGCCAATAAGCTTGCTGCTCAATCTTCAAATATTTGATCAGCATTTGCTGTACCATTTGCACAAGGTTAAGGTTTAAGCACAAAAGCAGCAGCGATTTCAGCATTTCAGCAGCATGCCGTGTCAAATTTCCACATATTCAAATAGAAGAATAGAGTGTTTTGACAACTTTGTGGTTGCTGGAGGTCTCTTTTCTCATCTCCATTAGCCTGCAACATAATATAATTTGTTAAAGCCACACAGTGCATATTTTAATTAGGTACGTTTGAGCAATATTGGCTCACCCTGCTGAAAAATCCAGCTAAAACCAGCCTAGGCTGGTTGGCTGGTCTTAGCTGGTTTAAGCTGGAAGTAGCTGGTTTTAGTTGGTCACCCAGCCTGGCTTAGCTGGTCAAGCTGGTCTCCCAGCCTGGCTTAGCTGGTCAAGCTGGTCTCCCAGCCTGGCTTAGCTGGTCAAGCTAGTCTCCCAGCCTGACTTAGCTGGTCAAGCTGGTCTCCCAGCCTGGCTTAGCTGGTCAAGCTGGTCTCCCAGCCTGGCTTAGCTGGTCAAGCTGGTCTCCCAGCCTGGCTTAATTGGTCAAGCTGGTCTCCCAGCCTGACCAGCTAAGACCAGCCTGACCAGCTAAAACCAACTTGACCAGCTAAGACCAGCCTGACCAGCTGAAAAAGTGTTCAAAACCCCTCTAAAACCAGCCTGATAAACCAACTATAACCAGGCTGGGAGACCAGCCAAAACCAGCCAACCAGCCTTGGCTCGTTTTAGCTGGATTTTTCAGCAGGGGCTTGCAGGCAGACATAACATAATCCACTAGCATTAAGCCATTCAGCAAAGCAAGTTCAGGCACAAATAGCATAGCCCACTAGTGTTAAGCCATGTGCACCATACAACACACCCTACCTCATGGCATCCTGCATATCTAACGACTAGATTTGCTTGGGGGAATACTTGCATAGGCAAAACTAGTTCGCCAAGACAAAGCATAGGCCCCACTTCTTAAACTCAAATAAAACTAAAGGGTCAGGCACAAATATCTAGCATATATGTGGTTTATATGGATCAGTAGCACAAGTGTTTTGGTGGTAGATCTGCTGATCTATGACGTACACTTAGGCTTGTATTGTTTAATCTTCATAGTCACTTGCTCTGTTGGGTGGTAATTACTTGCTCACAGCCATTTGTTGTGTATGTATTGGCAGTAGCAAGTCCTATAACCATAACCAACAGCAACAACCAACAGCAACAGCAGCATAGGAGATCTATTACGCCAACGCATTCTCACCCCAAGGCGTCACCTTTGACCATGCTTCAATATTTGACGTTTTAGGCGCCCTTTAGCGTCACTTACATGACGCGATCCTACGGCGTCATCTAACTGACGCTAAAGGAAAGCGTCAGTTAGAGGACGCGGTTAGGTTTAGGTGTGGGGTGGGGGTAGGGTACACGTGATCCTAGGGCGTCATCTAACTGACGCTAAAGGGCGCCTAAAGCGTCAGATATTGAAGCATTTCCAAATGCTTCCCAAGGCGTCAGTTAAGTGACGCCTTGGGGGTGAGAATGGGCTGATTACGCCAATACCAAACATATCAACATTGTCATGTCCATAGTTCACACCTCCAAGTGTTTGAGTCAGGGTTATAAGCCTCAACTGATGTAAGAGTTGATATCCCATCTGAGCCTCCGACTGCCAGCAGTGTCCCATCAAACACTGCCAGGGAAACCTCCACAACGGCAACATGACAAGAGATGGAATGAAACACTTAGAACCATAAAACTCATTTTACTCTGTCAGACATGAGGCAAGAATATTGTCAAAAGAGTGTCAGTTTTGCTGCAGTATACTTCAGACAAAGTAAACAGGTGTGAGTAAAGAGGTGTGTACTAAAATGTAAACAGGCACTGAAGAAAACAAAACAGGCTGCTATGAGGAAAGTCTTACTTTAAAACGCTTATGTCTCATGTGTTTGACCGGGGTCCACTTGAGGTTGTTAGGGTCAAACTTCTCTGCCGTGTTGAGCTCCAAATGTAGTTCGTCTCTTCCGCCTGACACATAGATCCGCTGCAAGTATACCGTACAACCAGGCTGCTCTCTGGCAGACCGCATCGGAGGACACGGACGCCATGTTCCTTCCAATGGGTTAAAGCGCTCAACTGGTGAGGAAAATACAGATTGGACTGTTATGAGTTTTCTGACATTTGAAGGTGTGCTAAATACTTTATTATTAAAGGGATAGTTCAGTCAAAAAAATAAATAAAATGTCACCATTAAAGGCATTGATATACTTCAAATTAACATAGTTTTGGCTTGATTTTGTTCGAAATAATGTCACGCCAGTTCGTTCTACCATCGTTCTCCGTGGCGATTACGTAATAGGTATGGCTCTGAGGCTCTGTATTTTTTGAGGTAGAAATATTCTCCGGTTAATTTCTTCTGTTGAGTCCGTCAAAAAGTCAGACCTCTGTGAGTAAAAACTTGCACACACTGGAGAGCAGCTTTATAGTAGATGTTTGCTAATAGTATAAAATTGCTTAGGTATTTCAAACTTATTTTTTGACCTAAGCAAAGATTGAAAAAGAACTTCGGCATGAGAAGATCTTGGCCTTTACTCTCCCTCATGTCATTCCAAACCTGTATGACTATTTCTTTCAACTCATTCTCATCCTAGGGCGTGTGGTGACGCTTTTGACAATGCGTATACATCCAACTCGCATGGCACCCTTTAGCGTCAATATAACACGCTTCGGTTATGGGTAGGTTTAGGTCTGGGGTAGGGTTAGGGTTAGACCACTAGGAGGCGCCTTCTGGCCCATATATATCTGCGTCTCATATTGGCGCTAAAGAGTGCCATGTACGTTGGATGTATAAGCATTGTCAAAAGCGTCAGTAAATGATGTCTTGGGATGAGAACGGGATGAGAATAAAAGAACGTATTTAGCAGAATGTCAAAGCTGGTTGATTTGAATGAGGGGGATAACCAAACTGACGTAACCTCATGTATTTTTGAATAAGTTTCAGATAAATTAAGATGGTGATGACTTTGACTCATGTTGGTCCAAACCTGGGGTGCGTTTCCTGTACAACGATGTAGCTCGCTGCTTCACTACCATAGTACGATGCATCATTGGAGAAATCAACTAACTAGTTACGACTGTTTCCCAAAACCCATTGTCGCTAAGTATCGTTCAACCACATGGATTCGCACGTGGTGGAGTAATAAATACTTTTAATGAAACTGTTTGAGATTAATTTAACATTAGATTTTTTAATATAAATTACAGACATGTCGTCTGAGGACCATTTCTAATTGTTCTCAGTTATTTTGCTTTATTACCAGACTTAATATTTGGCTCGTTCTTACATAGTAGAGCACGTTCGCACATGCGCACTCTTCAAAATCGGAACTTTAAATCTTTTGACAAACTAAAAGACGTACATTACATTTGTATGTGTTTCTAAATAAAAGTCACTTTAAATAAAGTTTTAATTTGAGGGTGAATTTTTCCTTTAAGTGATGTTTTGATGGCCATATTAGTCTTTTTACTGCCACATATATGAATAAGTGAAGTGTTGCACAAATGGAAAATATTTTGGTTATTGTATGCCTTTGTAGCAATATCATAGGCAAAACAAGTAGAAAATATTATTTAAAAATTGTAATAATACTACTTGCCTGATCATATGCTTTCAACATGGCGACCCACGTTATGTTTTCTAGGCCACTGATGTGATCATATTGTATACTATAACATATTTGACAAATGCACTATTCATTACGAGTCGATTTGTATAATTATTTTTAAAAGATTTAAAAAGCACACTTTTAAAGATGTTCCAGTAACAATTCATATTTAATGCAGTGTATAATGCAGCACATGTTTACCCTTTGAATATTTATCTACAAATTTAAATCCTTATTTCTGTTCTGAACAAGATTGACTTTTATTTTATGTATATGCACTTGTCTGTTTTTCCCCCACTGAACAGATTAATGGTTTCCACTGCACTGGTAAGTAAATATCCAGGGAAAGGTTGTGGGAGTTCTCTTGACCCTCACTTCTCACACACAGAAATAGGCATACATTCAAGTATGGCACTTCTATTTTCCCTTGTTCTGTGTAAATATATTGCTATGACCATTTTTTTCAGTTTGTGTGAGTCTGTGAGCTGGCAGGAGAGGCATTTGGGTCACCACTGACGTAAAAATAACAACAAACTCTGGCCTATTATTTTTAAGTCAGAAATTGCAGATCTCTTGATGCTGCTAAGACATTCCACATCACATCACACACATTGAATAACTGGCAGTGTGAATGAACCAAAATCAATACATCCTGTGACAATATTCCGGGAAAAATTCTTCTGGTGTATTTTCCGGAATCTGTGTGAAAGGGGCTTAAAATACACACTGACAGAATGAGTCCCCACGGGGTGATGTAAGCTCACATAGTTGGTGACATTTCCCAAATCCATTCTTGCTAATTCCTGTCCTCCCACTAAATAACAGATTAAATAGAATGATTTTTAAAACAATCAAAAAACTAACTCTCATTTTGACATTATTCTCTATAGGGCACAGCTGATTGGTGCCTGCTGTATCATAGCCAATGAGCTCGCTGTTCAATCTTGTGAGGGCTCTCACAAAATTACCCAAACTTAACATATTTTTCCCTACACTTACACGGATAATTACAGAATAAGTACACTATAATTACAGAAAAGTACACCGTAATTTCAGTGTACTTACAAAGTTACTTGCAGGGTGTATTTCTGTTTGTTACCCCTTATTACCCCAAACTTAACATATCGTCCCCTTGTACTTACACGGAAGTACACTATAATTACAGAAACGTACACCATAATTTCAATGTACTTACACAGTTGTTTGCGGGTCGTAAAATAAAGTGTTACCAAACGCTCATGTACGAGTACACTCAAGTGAAACTTAAATCATGGTAAAAGAGCTCTATGACAAAATACAGAAACAAACTAATATGGCATAGTTGCTTATAAAATGCATTTCATCTCATGTTTGACTTTGCTAACACTATTGTTTAGGTTTAGTGTAGGTGTGGTACATTATTTTCAAACAAGATATAACTTTATTGAGCCACTTACTGGACATTTAATATCCAAACCGTGATATATACAACAACCAACATAATAATAAGTTGCCGGGTTCATGTTCATTTTCAGCCCATTCTCACATTTGAACATGCTTCAATATCTGATGCTTTAGGCGCCCTTTAGCGTTAGTTAGATGACGCCCTAGGATCGCGTGTAACCCTGACCCCATCCCAGACCTAAACCTAACCGCGTCATCGAACTGACGCTTTCCTTTAGCGTCAGTTAGATGGCGCCGTAGGATCAGGAGGATGGCGCCGATGGCGCCGTAGGCATGTAACTGACGCTAATGCCGAGTTCAGACTGCATGATTTTAGCCACGATTTTGGCTCGCCGACAGGTTTTGAGAAATCGCCGACAAATGCCCGAAATCACAGGCAAATCGGCGCTCGTTCACGCGAGTGACAATCACGCAGTGTGAATGAACAAAGACGCGAACTGAGAGAATCACCGACGAGTCGCCGACGCCCGTGAGATATTTGGCATGCTAAATATCTGGACCGGTCGGCGATTCAAAATCCTGCTGTGTGAAAAGTGTTTTGACTGAAAACTACATCGGCGATCACCGGCAGCCAGTGAGAGAGCAAGATACAGAGCAGCAGGGAGTTCGGGGAGGAGTTATAGATCACATATCAACATGATATGGCATTGTTTCAACAAAAAAAGCTTCTTCTCGGTCTATTTGGACACAATAAATGGAAGAAAAATTAGTAGAAATTTGGCAGGAGCACTCGTGTCTGTTTCACCAGCTGTACCACAACCGGGTCGAAAAAAAAAGTCTCACGTGAGAACTCCGGTCTTGCACGTGTGGTGTCGCGCGTTGTTTCCTTTTCATATCTCACGCGTGTTTGTTGTGAAATGTAGTTTGCGTGCAGCGTGCTAGACAGAGTCTGTCGGCGATTTTTCTAAAGTCATGCAGTGTGAAACCTTCTGTCGCCGATCCATCGTCCAGTGTGAACACAGCAGCGACTGAATGCTGGCCAAGATAGTCATGCAGTGTGAAAAGAGCAGCGACCTGACTACTTTGAAAATCGTGCAGTCTGAAAGAGCCATAAAGGGCGCCTAAAGCGTCAAATATTGAAGTATGGTCAAAGGTGACGCCTTGGGGTGAGAATGTGTTGCAATTTTACTTGCAGAAATTAGGCCTGCTCTACAAGCACAATTTTTTCCAATGAGCCTGCAGTGATCATTAATTCTCACTTCTGACCTGAATTCAATGCAATGTCTCCATCAGTCCCTCCAATGACATATAAGAACCCATCCAGTACTGCTGCAGACGCCCCAGAGCGATGCTGGAGCATTGGAGCCATTTTGGTCCAAGTGTCCAGCACAGGATCATACCTGAATAAAATAATTTGATTTGTCCAAAAAGACAATAAAGAGGAAACCAATGTCATATATTCCATATGATCATATGAGACAAAATAGATTAATAGTGCTTTTCTGAACACCAATTGTGTGGTTATAAAACTTATTTTTTTGTATACACAATGGACACTGTCCCATTATGGCATGTTTTATAACAATTATTTAGAACTGTTGCCTGATGCCATGTCTTCATGTGGCTTCTGTACGAAGTACCTCTCTACGATGTTGGTACAGACTGTTCCATCAAATCCCCCAAGGGCATACATGAACCCATCCATCTCCACCACACACACACCACTGCGGGGGCTGCTGAGGGATGCCACCTCTCTGCTCCACAGATTAGTGTTTGGGTCATACCTGGTGACGAATTAAAATGCCACGAGGAGGTTTTACCATTCTGTTTCAACATATTTGTGGTGTTGCTGAGTGTGAAATGAGTCAGACTACACTGTAAAAAACAAACCGTAAATTTTACGGTAAAAAAAACGGCAGCTGTGGTTGCAAGAGCTTTACCGTTAAAAATACGGTAGGAACGTTAATGGTTTTACAGACTTAACTTAAAATTTACAGTAATAAATCGTATTTTATTTTCTGAAAAAAAAATGTGGATTTACCAACTTATTGACATCTGTTTTAGACCATTGTAATACACTGACAATCAACAATCATCACAGCAGTGATGAGAGTTACATGAACAATCACAGCTCATCACAAGTGAATACTTGTATAAAGCAATGCTTATTTAAAGAAGCTGCACAATGTCATTCACACAAATATTAAGCACCACACATGAAATAAAAAAAATGCAATAAACATTAATTTAACAAATAAAACCCTGTACAAAACTGATTAGAAAAAAAAAACAATAAAACTATGGGGAACCATAGTTATTTCAACAAAAATACATAAAATGTAAAGTGTCACACAGGGAATTATGGGAATGTCAATTTACGTTTTTTTCACTGTAAATTTCACAATGATTTGTTCTTTTTCACTTTCAAAAACTGTAATTTTTACGGTATTTTACAGTTATTTACCGTGTATAGTACGGAAACTTTCTGTTAACCAATTAAAAGTTTTGCACTGTAGCATTTTTACAGTATTTTACTGTTAAAATCACAGTTATTTTTTACATTGTATAGAGAAGAAAGGGACTGTTTTGCAACTACATCAAGTCTTAGCTAGAGGCTACTGTACTTAAAGGGATAGTTCACACAAAAATGAAAATTCTTTCATTAATTACTCACCCTCATGTCATTTCAAACCTGTAATACATATTTCGTTTATCTTCAGAACACAAACGAAGATCTTTTTGATGAAATCTGAGAGATTTCTGTCCCTCCATTGACAGTTAACACAACTGACACTTTGACGTTTCAAAACGTTCATAATAAGGTCATACAACAAATCCATACAGGGTTCATGTTCATTCGCAGCCTATTTGAGCTTCTGCAAGAACCAATGACGTTTGTTCTCACGCCAGGCAGCAGGTTCGGTTGAGCTTCTGTTTATGTTTGCTGATAAATATTTATTTGTGAGTAAAAACCTAAATTAAATCTGTTCATAAAGCGATTAAAGTCTCTACAGAAAATCTGGACTAAACCGCTCATTATCATATGGATTAGTTTTACGATCTCTTTATGAACAATTTAAAACATCAAAGTGTTGGTTGCACAGCTGTCAATGGAAAGACAGAAAGCTCTCAAATTTCATTAAAAAAAAAAATGTGTTCCAAAGATGAACGAAAGCCTTTGGAAATGTTTGGAACGACAACAAGTGTGAGTAAGTATTGACAAAATTTTCATTTTTGGGTAGACTATCCTTGAAATACAGACTGGATGATATAATTGAATTGATTATTCATAATACAAATGGTCTGCAGGATCTGTATCTGCTAAATGAATCTGTCCTCAGAGCTGCTGTGCTGTGTGAAAGAAAAAGATGAACTTTATAAAGGAAAAGTGCAGGATGTCATTATCACGTAATTTGATCACTCACTCATCAAGCCATATACATGATGGGAATTCAAATTTCTGTCTTGTGTCTGCGTGTGGTTGCTGGAGAAATCAGGATTTTTAAACCATTTTAATAACATTTATGTGTGTGTTTTTAATGGAGACTACAGGAGGTATGAGTGTGTTTGTTGGTGGCGCGGCATTGCTCAGCTTTTGGCTTCAGGTTGTTAATTGAAGCCCATCTCCATATGTCAGGACAATACCTAATATCTAATACACAAACACATCTACACTATATTAGTTATAATACATTATATTATATTAGGATATGCATGGTTTTCATACAAATGTGATGCTATTTTGCTAACCCCAAACCTTAAAGAGATAATCCACCCCATAAAAAAAAATTACTAAATAATTATTAATAAATTACTAACAAAATTCTGTCATTCAAGTAAATTAAAGAAGTAAATTGAAGCTTAAATTAAATCAGTTTATCAAATAAAGTGGCAATGTCTCTACTAAAGATTCAAACCATTCCATTCATTTGGATTACTCTGAAGATCTTTAAGTCTTCTTTTTTTTTTTTTTTTTTTTTTTACTTTTTAAAGGGATAGTTCACTTTGAAATTAATTTTTGATATGTTCTAGCTTACCTCAAGGGCATCCAAGATGTAGGTGTCTTTGTTTCCACAGTATTTTCAATTTTGACATTTTTCAGTCAAACCGTTGTTGTCTATCTGTCATACACTGGAGGCTAAGGGGGTCCACCTCAAAGAGCATACACAGAGAAGTCCAAATTAAACATGATTTAATGACTCGTAAATGTAAGTAAACATTGATGGCCTAAGACACGAAACGAGCGTTTTTTGTGAGAAAACGAACAGTATGTATATTGTTTTTACCTCGTGTAATCACAGTGATATCCAAGTGATCTGAATCAGTTGTTCAATGTCCAACTGAACCGAACTAAATCAGTTCAATGTTACGCCGGAAGTGATCGCTTGCGTGTGACGTCATTCAATATTTACACGGAGGTTTCGGAAGTTTTACCTTTTACTAAACATATTAGATATACCGAAATCGTCTTCCATTGCGGTTTTCCGTATATCTAAATATGTTTAGTAAAAGGTAAAACTTCTGAAATCTCTGTATAAACAAAGAGTGACGTAGACGCGCAAGCGATCACTTCAAGCGCATGCGCAGACCGAAGCGCCCGTGCCGTCAGATCATTTTGTCATGGCTATGATTACAAGAGGTAAAACGATATAAATACTGTTCGTTTTCTCACACAAACCGCTCGTTTCGTGTCTTAGGCCATCAATGTGTACTTACATTTGCGAGTCATTAAATCATGTTTAATTTTGACTTTTCTGTGCATGCTTTTTGGTGGACCCCCTTAGCCTCCAGTGTATGACTGACAGACAACAACGGTTTGACTGAAAAATGTCAAAATTGACAATACTGTGGAAATAAAGACACCTACATCTTGGATGCCCTTGAGGTAAACTAAAACATATCAAAAATTCATTTCAAAGTGAACTATCTCTTTAAAGCATGTCATTTTTACGTGCGTGAACTTGGATGGACAAAATAATGAGAGAATATATCAAATATCTTCATTTTTGTTCCGAAGGTTTGTGTGGGCTTGGAATGACAGAAGTGTAAACAGAAATATTCATTTTTTGGGTGAATTATTCCTTTAACAAGCCTTACTGAAACCGGGTGATATCCCAATTTGAAGCACAACTTATTTTGGCGGATTTATAAGGTTTTCAACTAGTGAGGGCCACTACACATGTCTTCACAAATCTATATATATGATATGTTCACACACACACGCGCACACACGTGCACACACACACGCGCGCGCGCACACACACACACACACACACACACACACACACACACACACAGACAATGGAAAGTGAATGGAATATATCACTGACAGCATATGAGTAAAACAAAATTTATCATGTCCAAGCAGTGTAAACAATAATCTTTGAAGGTTGATTTGAGTTCAAACTAAATTATGCTGAGGTTATTAGATTTATAATCAGACTGACCAAAAATAGGTCATGATATATCAAAGAGTCAGATTACCTTACCTTCACACCTTGTGTTGCAGTACAATGACCAGCACACCTTTTCCCATCTTTAAAATGATGTATGGATATATTTAAGAAATTAAGAGAGCTGTGCACTGACCTCCTTTATTTTTATTACAATGATAATTATTATTTTGTTAAGTTATGGTGGGCCCAGATCATAGGAAAGCTTTTTACCAAAAGCTTTTTAAGCGCATTTAAAGAATGGCTTTTATCACGTTCTTACTTCTCCACACTGCTCACACTGGTGATTTCATCACGTCCACCTAGAGTAAAGATCATCCCACCCAATGAGCAGACAGCTACATCTCCACAACGCTTCAGCATTGGCGCCATTGTTCTCCATTCATTATAGAGAGGATAAAATTGTTCCACAGTGCATGACGTAGCTGTTGGGGTCCAACCACCAACTGTAAAAAAGAAACAAGAGAAAGAGACTGGCTACATGTCATTGCTTTTACCCCTCATGACAGCAAACATCATGAACTTGACAAATGAACGTTTATGGACTAGGGTGGTCCGACACCCTGAAACAAGATGGTCACAATTTGGCTTATTTGATTAGTGCCTTAGAAATAGAAACAAATAGTCAGCCTTTCTTGCATTTTACATCAAAACATTTGATTACATGTTCAAAATCCTGTTTATTACAGGGTTTTATTGAGTCACAGATTGCCGATGTGCCCTGACTTTTGAATTTCACAGCAGACAGATAATTAGAGCTTGAATGTGTGCCAGGGGCTGTTTGGCACAATGTAAAATAAATGAGAAAATGTTGTTTTCTGTCCCTAGTTCCTCAACTGCAGTGTAATTTCGCAGATTTATCATTTAGATAGATAATATAGTGACCCTTACCAATGAACATTGTGTCCATGAGATGCTTTTCAGGAGTCTTCATGAGGTCAGTGATTGTCCGCCTGACAAGGAAAAACAGCCATGTTACATTTACATCATTTTTCTTAATTAGCAACATTTCATCATAATTGTATAATAATAGATTTCCAAAGAAGCAGTATTAGATACAGAGAAAACCGCATGAGAAATATCCTAATCATACCTTTAACCAATCACAGCTTTAATGAAGAGTAATTACCCTTGTTCATCAAGTATCCTCGTGTCCTCTGTTTCTGTTCACTGACTGGCAGTGTGTAGATATGTAGAAGTACATGATTAGATGGTGTCCTTTTCTTGCCCCCACAGATGATGTTTTGCCCTTTCGACGAGCTGGAGAAATCCCTGAGATACATATCGTATTTGCTGCGTGGTTTAACAGTCTGTAATCATAAAAACTCAAGTAATCTGATATGTCTTATGAAATGAAGTAGGTTCCAGGAAGTGTGTGGAAGTGTTTGGGGTCTGTGAAGCATCACAATAACGGAAAAATCTTGACCAATAATTAATAATATGGATGTAATATGTCACACATATGGTTGAGAATTAACTGCACAATCATACAAATTGGTTTAGTATGTTTTTATTTATTTATTTGTATATATATATATATATATATATATATATATAAATCTGTCATACAAAAACAATTTCTGTATAGATGGAATATACAGAGATAAAAAAGAAATAAAAAACATTAGTTAAATTACACACAAAATATGATGTAAAGTATATAATCGTATCACTCGGATAAAACATTTTAGTTTCTTACTTTCAACGTCAACCTCACCTAATCAAAACCACCTGACAGATTTTCCTTAAAATGTATGGAAATAGTACACATATATTCTTCCAAATGTTTAAATTCTAATGTAAAATAAAGTAAAAAATCACAGCACACAATTCATAACGTCAGTCTTTTGTTGAGCCTTGGGTCATTTGCTGATTTGACAATTTGTTTTTCTGACAGGATCACAACATGTTTATATGTGCACTTTCACAGCAGACAAATGCTGTATATCACCACCTTGAATGTCCAAAGATTGTCTCAATGTATCTGTTCACACAAATTGCATTGCAAAGACTTACTGCACTGTTGGTCCAAAAAACAAACTATTGCATGCAATGCAACAGATGACAAACATAGCGTACTTGAATGAGAACACAATAAGAAAACCCCATTGTGATGGTGTCGCTCATTTATGATATTGCTAAATCAAATGATTTACAACTAGGACCGAGAACATTGCCTTTGGTATTTACAATGCATTGCATAACCAGATTCCCCAGCCACACTGCAATACAAAACACAGGGCAGCTGTAAATTTACCTTATTCTTTGCATAATTTCTGTGTTGCTTGTTCTAAGATAAATGCAGTTTGTTATTCT
The DNA here is from genome assembly GCF_988280905.1 of Pimephales promelas. Classification (NCBI taxonomy): domain Eukaryota; kingdom Metazoa; phylum Chordata; class Actinopteri; order Cypriniformes; family Leuciscidae; genus Pimephales; species Pimephales promelas. The sequence goes on along the minus strand of NC_142772.1, from coordinate 18,386,615 downwards.
GTAATTTTGCCTGAAGGATGCGTGAAAAACAAGTGGCAATCTAATGTGCTAAGAAAACGTGGGCTTCATAAATGAAGCCATAGCAATCCATGCCATTAAAACGAATTGGTTACCTAACGTAACCTCGGTTCTCTCTAGATGAGGGAATGAGTATTGTGTAAGCTAGCTTACGCTACGGGAAAGATTCATCCTTGCTGAGAAGTTGAAGCCAAAAAATTATTCCATAATTTTGTAATCATTGTCAACGCAGTATCTCTGAGGCAGACCATGAGCGGGGCTAGCTAGCAGCTCATTGGTTCGCTCAGAGAAAATCCACGAGCCTATGGGAGAGCGGCGCTGAGCCCGCGGCCAATGAGCGGACGGCACTCGCTCATTGCGTCAGAGCCTGCCGAAAGGGGCGTGGCTATAGTGTATAAAACTGGCTCTCCCAGGCGCAGTCTTATGATTTCTTTCAGCATGAAGCGAAACGCTAGTGGCGCAAGCACGGCCGGGAATGCAATACTCGTTCCCTCATCTAGAGAGAACCGAGGTTACGTTAGGTAACCGATTCGTTCTCTTACAAGAGGTTCTCTCGTATTGCGTAAGCTAGCTCACGCTACGGGAACATCTGGTCAACGCCGTGCGCGCTATGTAACCACTAAGCATCCCAGTGGGGTAAACACCAGGGAAATCTTAAAGTCGAAGAAGACAATAAGGTGGCCAGCATAGCGGCCGTTACCATCTAATGCATACGCCCTTAAGGCGGCCGGCATAGCGGGCCGTAAACGTATGCATAAGCACATAAGGGGAAGCACAAGGGGCGAACCGGTTGTGATAGGACTCCCAATAGTGCAGCTTCTTATGGAAGAGCTGTATAGCACTAGACCGCCAGTAATTTAGCCTGTAAGGCGGGGACTTCCAAGTTATAGAATCTGACAAAAGTGGAGGGGGAGGCCCATCCCGCAGCCACACAAATGTCGTGAATGGAAATTCCGCAGGACCATGCCCACGATGAGGCCATGCCTCTGGTGGAATGAGCCCTGACGCCCAGCGGGCAAGGCAGGTCTTTTGAGGCGTAAGCAGAGGCAATAGCATCCACTATCCACTTAGACAGTGTCTGTTTAGAGGCGGCTAGACCCTTGGTGCGGCCGCCGAATGACACAAACAGCTGCTCCGAGCGTCTGAATGCAGCAGTGCGTGTAGTGCACACTCTCAGAGCCCGGACCGGGCAGAGGCGATCAGCGTCACGTTCGCTATCGGATGCAGGCAGCGCTGATAGAGAAATCACTTGCGCCCTGAAGGGGGTACCAATCGCTTTTGGAACATAACCGTGTCTAGGTTTAAGAATGACAATGGAGTCATTAGGTCCAAACTCAAGACACACGGCGCTTGAAGACAGCGCGTGAATGTCCCCCACGCGTTTTACTGAGGCGAGGGCAGTCAGAAAAACGTTTTTTAGCGAGAAGTATTTTAGATCCACGGACTCGAGTGGTTCAAACGGTGGGGCTTTCAAAGCTTCTAGAACTATAGAAAGATCCCAGACCGGCACCGTGGGGGGGCGAGGGAGATTCATCCTTCTGGCTCCCCTGAGGAAGCGGATGATTAGCTCGTCTTTGCCCAATGACTGGGCGTGCCGGGGTTCAGCGAACGCCGCGACGGCTGCCACGTAAACCTTTAGAGTGGATGGGGACATGCCCTTATCCAGCATCTCCTGAAGGAACATGAGCAAAGACGAAACCTCGCACGTCCGTGGGTCCAAGTTCTTGTCGGTGCACCATCTAGAGAACACAGACCATTTTGCAGCATAGAGTTTTCTAGTAGATTCTGCTCTGGCATGTTTGATCGTGTTCAGAACTCCTTCAGGCAAATCGACGAGTAGTCGTTGGTCACCCATGCATGAAGCGCCCAGCGCTGTGGATGGGGATGCCAGATCGTGCCGCGAGCTTGAGTGAGGAGATCTGCTCTGATTGGAATGGGCCACGGGGCTGTCAGTGACAGCTGCGTGAGCTCCGGGAACCAAATCTGATTCTCCCAGCGCGGGGCTATGAGGAGCACAGAATGGCGTGTGTCCCTGATTCTCTGAATGACCTGCGGTAGCAGAGAAGTCGGGGGAAAAGCATAGAGCGGGTGGGGGGGCCAATCCTGGGCTAACGCGTCCTCGATCTTTGAAAAGAATGTCGGGCAGTGAGCGTTCTCTTCTGATGCGAAAAGATCTATCTCTGCTCTGCCGAATAGGCGCCACAATGTTAGAACTGTTTGAGTGTGCAGGGACCATTCTCCGGGGGAGACAAGGTTCCTGGACAGCATGTCTGGACCGTTGTTCAGATGGCCCGGTACATGCGTCGCTCTGAGCGAAAGCAGGTGACTCTGGGACCACAATAGGATGCAGCGCGTCAGATGAAAGAGATTCTTGGATCTGACCCCGCCCTGACGGTTGATGTAGGACACCACGGCCATATTTTCTGAGCGAATCAGGACGTGGTGACCGTGTATGCGCGGGAGGAAAAACAGCAGCGCGTTCTCGACCACGATCATTTCCAGACAGTTTATGTGTAGGGAACTCTCCTGGCTCGACCACTGGCCGGCGGCCGGTGAGCCCTCGCAGACCGCACCCCAACCAGTGTTGGATGCATCTGTGGAGATGACTTTTCGGCGAGAAAAGGTTCCCATGGTAACGCCCTTCTGAAACCAATCGGTTACTGACCATGGTTGCAGTGCAGTGATACATGTCTGTGTAACCTTGATAATCTGGTGGCCCGTAGTCCACTCACGGTGGGATACGCGGCTCTTTAACCAGAGTTGAAGGGGGCGCATGTGCAGGAGACCCAGCTGTAGTACAGCGGAGGCTGAGGCCATATAACCCAGCATCCTCTGAAAAGACTTCAGGGATGTGTGGGTACCCATCCGAAAGGAGGCGGCTAGATGCTGAACATGGCGCGCGCGCTGTGTGGATAAGCGAGCCTTCATCTTGATAGAGTTCAAATCTATTCCAAGGAATGAAATAGTTTGACTGGGCTGGAGAGAGCTCTTTGTCCAGTTGACAGAGAGTCCCAGCGCTTTCAGATGGTTGAGGAGAACTGCGCGGTGCGACAGAAGCTCCGTCTGAGATTGTGCTAGAATCAGCCAGTCATCCAGATAGTTTAAAATGCGCAGCCCCTGACTTCGCAGGGGGGCGAGCGCTGTATCCATACACTTTGTGAACGTACAGGGTGCTAAAACCCCGACTCGGTCATAGATGGCTGAACTCTCTCTATTGCGCCCTTCTGCAGCAGCTTCGCTATCTCTGAGCGGAGCGTGTTAATCGCAGCTGGGCTGACAGTGGATTCGAGCCAAACGTGCGAGCGGGCGGCGACGAAACTGTAATAGATAGCCATTCTTTATGATGCTTAAAACCCACGGGGAGATGCCGGGGATGGCTTCCCACGCTTCGCAGCATGCGGCTAGTGGTTGAATGGCGATTTCGCCCTGATTGCTGCACATAACGGGCTGGACACTGTGTGTGTGCGCGCTTAGAGTGTGTGTGGCAACGGGACACTCAGAGAGGAGTTTATGGGCCGTGAGACAGAGCGAGCAGAGGGGGGACACGCGCATGGGCTCGTGGGCGTGTTTATGTTTTCTGCTACTAGAGCGGTCAGTGGCCGCTCTGTGAGAATGGGCTCTGTGGGAGACATGGGGCATATGGTGCTTGTGTGTATGAGTGAACACATGCTTGTGGGCACATTTTTTACACTTGAGGCTTTTATGCTCTTTTTGTGAACTCTCTAGGTAGCCGTGAAAACGGCTTTTTGTCGCTCGCAAGCGGGCAGGGAAACCGGCTTGTTTTTGGCGGTAAACACTACTGTAGTCGGTGAGGTGTCAGGGACTAGCAGAGGACGAAACTTTGACGGAGGTCCGGCCGCAGCGGGAGAGGGCCGTCTCTTTCTCAGCTGTGTTAGGCAGACTTTTGCTGATCAGGCTTCAGCGTGATCTTGGGTCGAGGCCCCCGGGGAGGAGGCTGTCTGCGGCGGCTGCCAGAGCGAGAGCGAGGGCGGCCGCCCTGTCTACGCTGGGGCTGCTGAGCTTGCTGAGGCAGGCGCTGTTGCGGGGTTCTGGCAGGGGGCTCGTGAGAGCGGCCTGCAGAAGTGCTGGCGCGGCGGGGCAGGAACAAGTTCATGGCCTCGGTGGCTTTTTGTACCTCGGAGAAGCGGTCAACGATGCCCGTGACGGCAGATCCGAAGAGGCCGGTCGGAGAGATAGGCGCGTTGAGGAACACGGCGCGTTCTGAATCTCCCATGTCGGTAAGCGTGAGCCACAAGTGTCTCTCAGCGACACAGAGGGCGGCCATGCATCTCCCCAGGGCTTGTGCGGAGGCTTTTGTGGCGCGAAGGGAGAGGTCCGTAGCGCTTCTCAAATCCGAAAGGATGGGCGGATTCCTACCGCTCTTCGCCATTTCGCACAAGATGTCGCTCTGTAGCACTTGGAGGACTGACATGGAATGCAACGCTGAAGCGGCCTGTCCGGCGGCGGCGTAGGCGCGAGCATGAAAAGTGGAGGTCGCTTTGCACGCAGGAAGCGTAGGGGAAGAACGCCATCTAGCAGAGGGCGGGCAAAGGTGAGCGACGACCAGGTCCTCGACGGGTGGCATGGCAGTATATCCCCTCTCGGCAGCTCCGTCCACTGAGCACAGCGAGGCGGACACGTCGGAGCGGTTTCGAGCCGAAAGAGGGGCATTCCAGGACTTAGTGAGCTTGTTGTGTAGCTCAGGCAGGAATGGTGCAGCCCGGCTGCAGGTGGGGGCCGGGCGCCGGTGCAGGAATTTACCATCCATGCGGTTCGGTTGTTGCTCGGGGGGAGGCGACCACTCGAGTCCCAGGCGGTCGACGGCCTGTGAGAGGAGACGCAACAATTCCTCTTCAATGCCGGCGTGGGTCCCCGCAGACTCTCTCGTCGAAGAGCCAATCGACGACCAGTCCGCGCTGTCAGAAGCGTGCGGTGTCGTCGGAGGCGACAGAGCGGCCACTCGGCGGCAACTGTATGTCCGGCTGGGGCGGAGAGGGAGAGCGGTCGGTGGGCGGCAGCGGCGGCCCGCATGGATCCGCAGGGGTCTCCGGCGGCCTCTGGGAGCGGCGTTTCTTCTTCCGCGGCGAAATGAGAGGTGGCAAGCGCCGCCTCTGCAGTCGTGCCCGCAGGGAGGACAGAGGCAGGTCTTCGCAGTGGTCGCATCCTCCGTTGGCGAGGGCGAGCTCTGCGTGTTCCACTTCGAGGCAGAGAGCGCAGATGGGGTGGCGGTCTCCTTCTTCGAGTGGAAAGCGGCATGAACCGCAGGAAATTCGAGGCATCTTGAAAAAGAAGCTCAAGCTCTTTTGTGAATGGAATAAGGCAAAAAGGATACGGCGTCGGGCGGCGCTAGCTTGCAGGACGGCTGAAGGTGGCAGACTCCGGAGCTCGCTAGAAGTCTCCGGAGCTCGCTAGAAGGTGCCTTCTCGACGACGGCGGCTTCTTCCCAGGACAGCGGATGCGTGTAGCTCGCTGAATGATGAAGAATCAACGACTGAGCCTGGGAGAGTCAGTTTTATACACTATAGCCATGCCCCTTTCGGCGGGCTCTGACGCAATGAGCGAGCGCCGTCCGCTCATTGGCCGCGGGCTCAGCGCCGCTCTCCTATAGGCTCGTGCATTTTCTCTGAGCGAACCAATGAGCTGCTAGCTAGCCCCGCTCATGGTCTGCCTCAGAGATACTGCGTTGACAATGATTACAAAATTATGGAATAATTTTTTGGCTTCAACTTCTCAGCAAAGATGAATCTTTCCCATAGCGTAAGCTAGCTTACGCAATACGAGAGAACCTCTCGTAAGAGAACTAGTTCTATCAGAAATCTACATGATTTGAATATTTTTGCCATTGTGCCTTTTTCTGAAAATATGATTAGTGATTCTGTAAACTCCATCATTAACTTCTAGTCCAGCATGCTTGGCAGATCTGCTTTTGGGTGTTTGAGCAAACAAGCAGCATTTAAAACCCTCAAATAAATCGTGTTTACTATATCAAAAAATGCAATGCCTATATTCCAAAATAATCACATCTTTTCTTACAAGAGATGTGTAACTCACAATTTCCTGACTCCTCTCTCTCTCTCTCTCTCTCTCTCTCTCTCTCTCTCTCTCTCTCTCTCTCTCTCTCTCTCTTGATTGGATTTCTGAGAGATTCGCTAAACCAGAATGTACCGCTTGCTTACAAGTTACACAGCATATGTATGTGATGTATGTTTATTTGAGACATCTCAATAACAAAAGCACATCCATTGGAAGGAATCATCAGGGGGGCTGGCTTCTGATTCAAACAAAAACAGAGGTTGTCTTATATAAGACACGATGTCAGAACAATTTAAATCCAGACGGAAGGGGGCATCCTCATTATTGAAAACACAGGGAGTTGGATGTTTTTTTTAGGGTTTTGTCCTTTTAAAGATTGCAAGAAAGAGCATCACCAAAGAAGCAGAATAGTTATTGCATATCAAAAGCTCATGATGTTCTTTGAGGATGTTATTAAAGAGCAAAGGGGAAAACAGCCATAAAGATTTACTTAGACGTGACGTAGCATCTATTGGGTAATCCTGTAATGAGAGCATAACTACAGATGATCCTCTTTTGATTCCAAGGGTGTTTGCCTTTCATATTTTGGTTTAGCCCTTATCATATTTTTAGCACCTTATGAGGTTTAATATGACATAATATGACAACATAAACCAGGTATGCTCTAAAAATAAAATGCCCAACATCACTGCAAAACAATTGGTTCTGGTAATAGGATGTCAACAGTAATAGGACTTTTTACTGTTTGTATCACTTCGATTTTCTTTGTTTACTTGTTAGATAGCCAGTAAGTATGGGTGACAAGTGACTGCCTCTATGAGTAAATCACTAAACTGAATTATTCATTCAACTAATTCAATGAAAAACACTGATTCATTCAAGAATAAAACAAGTGACCGCCTTTATGTGTCACTGAATCATCCACCCAACCGATTGTTACAAGACACTGATTCATTAAGAAACCAGCCCATTCTCATCCCAAGACGTCATATAACTGACGCTTTTGACCATACATCAACATCCAACGTTTTAGGGTACCCTTTAACGTCAGTTAGTTGACGCTGTCTACTCCGAACCCAACCCCAGACCTAAACCTACCCGCGTCATCTAACTGACGCTAAAGGTAAAGCGTCAGTTGGATGACGCCCTAGGATCGTCATCTAACTGACGTTAAACGTTGGATGTTGACGTTTGGTCAAAAGCGTCAGTTAGATGACGTCTTGGGATGAGAATGTGTTGAAGAAACACCATAACCAGGAAAAAGGAGGGATCCTAGCAACCCAGTATCTAAGGACAACATACCAATGTAAAGGGCAAGTAATCACCCAGAACACCCAAACTGCATAACAACAGTCTAAAAATGACTCCCAGCATCCCAGCATATGGTGACAACCTTTGCATGTAAAAATCTGGTTTAAAATGTAGCATCTCACAGCATATCCCAGAACACAGCATCTTCATAAAAGATACTGTATGTTATGATGACTAATGCAATTTGTCTTGGTGGAATGTCCGAGCGGGATGTCTGAAATACCAGAGCAGCTGTCTCAGTCTATCAAAGCTCAGGCAGCAGATTATGCAAGGACTTGCGAAAAGACCCTGCAATAAGATTTCTACCCCCTGAGCAGCTGTAATAGGGCTGGAATTATCTTAAGTATTATTGTTTGATCTACATTTTATAAAGAAGCTGGTGATAATGTTACATTTTCGTTACAAAAGGATTGAATATTTTTGGATGAAAACATTGAGAATGCTTGAAAAGAAAAAAATAGCCCAATTTATCTCAATGCAACCTTGTGAGTCGAGCATATTGTCTTGAAGAAACATCCTTCAGCATACAGTAGGCTGCAGCATTCAGAGTTGTGACGGTCAGATTTAAACATTATTACTGGACGTAGGTAGTGACAGTATTAAGAAACAAGCTAGTTTGTGAGATGACTGCTCTAATCGCATTAGTCATAATAACAGAGTGATTCATACAAGCGCATCCATCAGGTCAACCAGACATTAAATCATCAGATGGCCCTTCTAAGACCCAAGGCTGTAAATGTCACCAGGCAACTATTTTCACAGTCAATCTGTCAAACAGACCAACTGGTGAGATTTGTTGAGTGCCTGAATTTATTAGTATAATTAAAAAGCCATTATCAAGCCTACTGTATAGGCTAAATAAGAGTAGATCAATACAGACAGAACAGATTCAGGGCTTTACATCAAATTTATCTATATATCGTAAGAAGTAAATCTCAGAAAATAGATAAATAGATTAATTTTAAAAAAATGTAAATGTACAGTTAGCTACCATAGTAACTCTAAGTGAATGACAGTATTACAAGTTTTTAAAGATATTTAAAGATATCTTTATAAAGGTGCTCTAAGCGATGTCACCCGTTTTTTAGGCCCAAACATTTTTTGTCAAATACAGCAAACATTTCCTCACTATCCGCCATAGACATACAGTATACACTAGACCTCACCTAGGCTACGGCAGTTCATTGGAACGAATGCGTCAATAGAGCCGCCATCTTGAAACAGGGGAGCCCCTCCACTTTAATGCATCAGCGTCAATGTAGTAGACACAGGTCTAACGGAAATAAAATCACCATAAATTATCATGAATGCGATTTTTCTTGTTTTTTTGGTTTGTTCCAACGGTCAGACATGTATTTATCATGGATTCCAGAACGAATTTTTAAAAAAAAAAAACATTCCTCCTAGTTCAGATTTCATCCGTGATCATACGCTGCACAAAAGTCCGCCACCATCAACGAATTCGAAGTAAAGGCAGAGATAGCAGCGTTACCTAGCTACTTCCTATGACAAGACCCCTGTTCCAAGATGGCGGCGGTTTTGACGCATGCTTAGAACCCCAAGGTGAGGTCTAGTGTATACAGTATGTCTATGACTATCCGCTAGCTGCCTATCCCCTAAACACACTGTAAAAAAACACGGTCTATGCAGACAACCCAGGCTCCACAAATGGCAACAAAAACAAACTGCGGCAACCAGCTCCACGGAACACAACAAACTGTTCCAGCCAATAACTGACAAGAAGGCCCTGGGGGTGGGGTCAGTGCAGATGAGGAGGAGGGAGGGTTTATCTAGCCTCTTTTTTGTTTGAAAATACTTTAAATGTCAACAAGAAGTCACGTCACCCAACATCGCTTAGAGTACCTTTAAAGGGTTAGTTCACCCAAAAATGAAAATTAAGTCATTAATTACTCACCCCCATGCTGTACCAACCCCGTAAGACCTTCGTTCGTCTTCGGAACACAAATGAAGATATTTTTGATTTAATTTGAGAGCTGTATAACTACCACATTGGCTCCTAAGGGACTGCCTCTTGACGGCAGAAAGTCAATGAAGAAAATGTTTAAATATCTCAAGTGACTACCGTGGCTCAACTATATGTTTATCAAGCGACGCGAATACTTTTCGGCCAGAAACGAGATTTCCTTAGATTTCCACGACGCATGCGCGAGAATTGCGATCTGAAGTAGTGTAAACCCAGATAGCAAACTGACATTGAATCAACGTGGAAATATGACATCGAAACAACGTTGATCTGACATTGTTTTGCTCATCGAATTAACGTTGAACCAACGTCAGATGCATCATTCTTTCAAAACTAACGGAAAATCAACTTGAAATCAACGCGTTGTTTCAACGTTATGAAAGCAAACCAATTTTCGATTTCATTTAGCTTTGAAGAATTCCGCGTCTGACGTTGGTTCAACGTTAATTCGATGAGCAAATCAACGTTGTTTCAATGTCATAAGAGACGTCGTTTCCACGTTGATTCAATGTCAGTTTGCTGTCTGGGAAGTTATATATGTTAGTTATATGACGTCTTGGGATGAGACCGGGTTGGTAGATAATACCCATATCGTCAATATTATAATTTCAAGCTACAGATGAATCTGCAAATTTTCATTAAATTTGATTTGCATTAAAGCCTGAGGCAAGACACTTTCACCAGAAAACAAGTAACAATCATGACTATCAGCCTGCTGTAACGTACGGACAGAGACGGTCGGATCCATGTGCAGCACTTTATTAAAACAGGCAGACATGAAAACTGGCAAACACTTAAACAAAGGGGCAATCCAGAAACTCGTGGTCAAAACAGGCAATGGTCGAGGCAGGCAGCACAGGTTCGTGAACAGTCCAGGAAACAGGCAAGGGTCAAGAGTCCAGGGAAACACGGAGACACAGAACAGGGAATAACGCTCGGAATTGCACGCTTACAGTGTAACAAGACTTCGCAAGGGACACAGGGAAAACTCAGGCTTAAATAAGGAACTCAATAACCAATGATGAAACACAGCTGAACATAATGAAACACAAAGAGTCCAGGGGAAACAAACATGGGGAGAGGGTGCCCTCTAGTGGCTCTCGAGGGCACCACGGCTGCTGATCGTCACATAACCCCCCCTCTAAGGAGCGGCTTCCAGACGCTCCTAAGAGCTCCGGGGGGAGGTCGACGGGGGCTGGGATGGAGGGCCAGGCCCATGGAGAGGCAGGAGGCCAGGCACATGGAGAGGCCTGGGGCCGTGGAGCGTGGGTGACCAGGAAGGAGCAGGACGTGATGGCGGCCAGGGCGGAGCAGACACAGGCGAGGTCCATGACAGCCTCGCCTCCATGGCCCTCACGGACTCAGAGGTCCATGTCAGGATCACCTCCATGGCCCCCACAGAGTACCTACTGCCCCCCCCCAAAAAATACTTGGGGAAATTCACGGGAGGAGCCTCTGGGTGGTGAACTGGTACAGGAAAGGCCTCCCGGAGCTTGAAGGGTGCAGGCAGAGCGAGGCGCAGAGGCGGGGCCGGCAGAGCGAGGCGCAGAGGCGGGGCCGGCAGAGGCGGGGCCGGCAGAGGCGGGGCCGGCAGAGCGAGGCGCAGAGGCGGGGCCGGCAGAGCGAGGCGCAGAGGCGGGGCCGGCAGAGGCGGGGCCGGCAGAGGCGGGGCCGGCAGAGCGAGGCGCAGAGGCGGGGCCGGCGGAGCGAGGCGCAGAGGCGGGGCCGGCAGGGCGAGGCGCAGAGGCGGGGCCGGCAGGGCGAGGAGTCTGGGCACGCTCACCGGGGCCTGGCGAACCAAACGAGTCCTCCTTCTCCTCCTGCGGCGGCGCGTCACAGGGCTAGACACACTCGCTGGGCTGGACAACTCACTCACTTGAACTGGAGATGCAGCGCTCACTTGAAGAGGAGATGCAGCGCTCACTTGAAGAGGAGATGCAGCGCTCACTTGAAGAGGAGATTCAGCGCTCACTTGAAGAGGAGATTCAGCGCTCACTTGAAGAGGAGATTCAGCGCTCACTTGAAGAGGAGATTCAGCGCTCACTTGAAGAGGAGATTCAGCGCTCACTTGCAGAGGAGATTCAGCGCTCACTTGCAGAGGAGATTCAGCGCTCACTTGCAGAGGAGATTCAGCGCTCACTTGAAGAGGAGATTCAGCGCTCACTTGCAGAGGAGATTCAGCGCTCACTTGCAGAGGAGATTCAGCGCTCACTTGCAGAGGAGATTCAGCGCTCACTTGCAGAGGAGATTCAGCGCTCACTTGCAGAGGAGATTCAGCGCTCACTTGAAGAGGAGATTCAGCGCTCACTTGAAGAGGAGATTCAGCGCTCACTTGAAGAGGAGATTCAGCGCTCACTTGAAGAGGAGATTCAGCGCTCACTTGAAGAGGAGATTCAGCGCTCACTTGAAGAGGAGATTCAGCGCTCACTTGAAGAGGAGATTCAGCGCTCACTTGAAGAGGAGATTCAGCGCTCACTTGCAGAGGAGATTCAGCGCTCACTTGCAGAGGAGATTCAGCGCTCACTTGCAGAGGAGATTCAGCGCTCACTAGAAGAGGAGATTCAAATACTTGAACTGAAGACTCACTGGACAGACTAAATTCAACACTGGACACACTTGATTCACTCGGCTCAGCACTTGACTCACTTGACTCGGCACTCGATTCACTCAGCTCGCTATTTGACTCACTTGATTCACTCAGCTCGGCACTTGACTCACTCGAGTCGGCTGGCACGCGCTCAAACTCCGGTTCGACCCGCGACACCTCCGCTGTCTTAGGAACAGCACTTTTAACAGGGCCAGTGCGGGATACGGGCTCGAGGGGTCCGACATGAGTGGTTTTGGCAGGAACGATATGCTTAGAAGCTCCTCTGACGGTCCTTAAGGGAGGATCAAACAGTTTAGCGAGCTGAGGCTTATGCTGCGTGCGGAGTGAGTGAGAGAAATCCGCCGCATACGAAACTCCCCGGCGCAGGGAAAAGAGCAGTTCCTCGAGACCCTCCTTTTCTGCGGGGAGTTCAAAAGCCTTTCTGAACAGGGCGGTAAACACGTCGAAAGGAGGAAACGACATCCGACCTGGTTCCCAAAACGTGCCTGCCCACTCCAGAGCCTTTCCAGTTAACAGTGAGCAGATGAAAGAAACGCGGTCGATATCCGAGGCGTATAACTGGGGCTGATGACTCATGTACCAGCTGCACTGCTGCAGAAATCCTTCACACGCTTCAGGTGAGCCATTAAACTTCTCGGGAAACGGCGTACTGGAATTACTGCATGCGGTACTCACACTGGGTTGCGGTGGAACAGGTGCAGCGGGGGTTTGGGCTTGATTAGCCGCTGTGCTTGAGCTCTGCGGAGACCATGATTGCACGGAGCTAGCTAGTTCCTCGAGGAGAGAAGTTAGTCTCGCCAGCTGAGAACTATGAGAGGCTAGCATTGAAGAGCGGGTCTTGACCACGGCGGATAGATGCAGAAAGTCTGCTGGATCCTCGTTTGGCGAAGTCTTCTGTAACGTACGGACAGAGACGGTCGGATCCATGTGCAGCACTTTATTAAAACAGGCAGACATGAAAACTGGCAAACACTTAAACAAAGGGGCAATCCAGAAACTCGTGGTCAAAACAGGCAATGGTCGAGGCAGGCAGCACAGGTTCGTGAACAGTCCAGGAAACAGGCAAGGGTCAAGAGTCCAGGGAAACACGGAGACACAGAACAGGGAATAACGCTCGGAATTGCACGCTTACAGTGTAACAAGACTTCGCAAGGGACACAGGGAAAACTCAGGCTTAAATAAGGAACTCAATAACCAATGATGAAACACAGCTGAACATAATGAAACACAAAGAGTCCAGGGGAAACAAACATGGGGAGAGGGTGCCCTCTAGTGGCTCTCGAGGGCACCACGGCTGCTGATCGTCACACCTGCAGACATAGGATAGTTATCCTGACTGATTATTTTGTTCGTCTAATCATGTATTATTTACTTGCAAGAATGTATAGCCCCTACAAAACTCAGTAATCAGTATACTTTAACGTCTTAAACTTTTGGACGCAGTGCTTGCGCGACGCGAGACGTTAACCACGCTTATCCGGGAAAATTCAAACGAGTTTTATGAGAAATTCCTTTGGATATTGGATACTGGATGCTTGGCGTATAAATCACCAAAATGCCCCCATCGAGGAAAGGCCCGATACCGGAGGAATTCGAGGAGATAAAGCTCTCTATCCACTCCCTGTGCGGCGATGTGGCTGCGGTTAGAGCGCAGCAGGATCAGCTCCTGGGACTACTGGAGGAGGTGAAACAACTACGCCTCCAGAACGCGGAAAAAGACCAGCGTATTGTGGATCTTGAGCGGAGAGTGGACGAGCTGGAACAATACTCCCGCATGAATGACGTGGTCATCACCGGGATTAAGATCAGGCCGCGCTCCTATGCGCGTGCGGTGGCCACGAACACCGGGGAGCCCAGCGACCAGGAGACACAGTCGGTGGAACAACAGGTTGCTTCCTACCTCCAGAACAGGGGGATAGAGATGGACCTGGAGCACATCGAGGCGTGTCACCCACTGCCCACGAAGAATGAGAGACCACCAGCGGTCATCATGAGGTTTACCAATCGAAAAAAGAAAATAGCACTCCTGAAGCAAGGACGCAAACTGAAAGGCACAAATGTTTTCATAAATGAACACTTGACAAAGAAAAATGCTGACATCTCAAGGATTGCACGACAACTTAAAAAACAAGGCAAGATTCAACAAACCTGGGTAACTAACTGTAAGATCTTCATCAAACTAAATGGGACACCGGAGGAAGCAAAAGTTTTGATGGTGAAGAGTATAGAAGATCTCGATAAGTATTGACATTGATGCAGCACCTGGTATCAAAGTAGCTTGTGACTCCATACACTAACAAATGCTATACAAACCAAGAACACAGATTACATCAAGTGTTGATATGGACATGCTACAGAACATTCTACAACATCAACAAATGGAACTGGAGACGTGTGAGTATCAAGTGCACACCACAACAGAGCCTGATACTGAGATAGACCCTGACAATAACTTTTTCTCTTCGATTGCTAAAAACTGCAATTATCTTACCCAAGAACAATATGAAAACAGTGTAAAACCAGAAGGTAATCTGTCAATAATACATTTTAACAGTCGAAGCATGTACACCAACTTTGAATCTATCAAAGATTATTTGGAACACTTCACTCATCCATTTAGCATTATTGCAATTACTGAAACCTGGTTTAATGATGATAAAGGTATTGATTTTTGTCTTGATGGCTATGAATTAAGATATACAAACAGAATAAACAAAATAGGAGGGGGGGTTGCTTTGTACATCCACAAATCAATTCAATTTAGTGTTTCAACTGATATGACCATAGCTGTGGATGGCTTATTTGAATGCATAACAGTGGAGATTCATAATGATAAAAAGACAAATATCTTCATGAGTTGTATATACCGGGCACCTGGTTCAAGCATAGAAACTTTCAATGAGTGGATGGGTAAACTGTATTCTACTGTGAACCAAAAAAACATATTTATCTGTGGTGATTTTAACATTGACTTGTTAAATCCAACCAAACTAAAAAACGTTGATGACTTCACTGACACAATGTATAGCTTGTCGCTGTACCCAACTATAACGAAACCGAGTAGAATAACGTCACATAGTGCCACAATCATTGACAACATCTTTACTAATATGATGGGAAATCAAATCATCAGTGGCCTACTCATATGTGAAGTCACTGATCACTTACCTGTTTTTTCTTTGTGTGACTGTAACCTCAAGAAAACGTCTCGGGTTATGACTATAACCCTTGTTCCCTGAGAAGGGAACGAGACACTGCGTCGATAAAATCGACTCTTTGGGGACGCTCCCTAAGCGTGCGCCTCTGAAGTATGAATGAAACTAATCCAATCCTGATTGGTGTTGCGTCGTGACGTAACATGTGACGGCATACCCGGAAGTATAAAAGTGACGCTGTCACAACACACACTAGCCTCGCGATGAAGCAAGACGCTCAAGGGTCTGAAAAGGGGGCGTGGCAACACGACGCAGTGTCTCGTTCCCTTCTCAGGGAACAAGGGTTATAGTCATAACCCGAGACGTTCCCTATCGAGGGAACTCAACACTGCGTCGATAAAATCGACTCTTTGGGGAACGAGTACCCACTAGGCCACGCACCGAACAGACCCGCCCCAGAGTGAAACTGATTAGGCACTCAGCAAGGGCCGAGTACGTGTGCACCGGGCGTACTGGGAAGGCTGAGACTGTAAAACCTGATGAAAGTATGCGGGGTAGCCCAGCCGGCTGCCTCACAAATCTCCTGCAGAGGTACTCCCGACAGAAGGGCCCTAGAGGAAGCCATGCCTCTAGTCGAGTGAGCCCTTAAGGCCAAAGGTGAAGGAACCCCACGCACCTTGTAAGCCTCAGTAATAGCCTGGACAATCCAGTTACTTATAGTTTGTTTGGTCGCCGGGAGCCCCCTCTTAGGTGACCCAAAGCATACTAACAACTGGTCAGATCTTCTCCAAGAAGCAGACTTTTCCAAGTATACACTCAAAGCTCTGACGGGGCAGAGCAAGTGAAGCCTCTCTTCTCCCGCCGACACATGAGGTGGAGGATGGAATGCCTGAAGGACTACAGAGCGAGCCGTACTCGAAGGAACTTTAGGCACGTAGCCCGGACTCGGGTGCAAAAAGGCCTTTACTTTGCCAGGGGCAAACTCCAAGCAAGCTGGCGTTACCGCCAGGGCCTGGAGATCTCCCACCCTCTTAAGAGAGGTAATCGCTAAGAGAAAGACCATTTTCAACGTTAAGTCCTTAGGCGAAGCCGACTCTAAAGGTTCGAAGGGAGCGAGGGACAACCCTTCCAGAACTATTGCCAGATCCCAGGCAGGCACCCTGGACCTGATCGCCGGCCTCATCCTCCAAGCACCACGGAGAAACCTAATGACCAACTGGTGCCTCCCCAGAGGTCCACCATCTACTGGCGCGTGGAAAGCCGAAACGGCAGCCACGTACACCTTAAGAGTGGACGGGGAGAGACCCGCAGAGAAACGATCCTGAAGGAATTCCAGAACTGAAGCCACTGGGCAGTTTACTGGATCCAACCTTCGTTCTCCACACCAAGTGTGAAACACCTTCCACTTGAGGCCATATAATCTCCTGGTAGATGGGGCCCTAGAGCTAAGTATGGTTTCAACCACCTCAGCTGATAAGCCAGCATTTAGGTACTGAACCCCCTCAGAGGCCAGACCCACAGCTTCCACAACTCTGGGCGAGGGTGGAAGATTGTGCCCTCCGCCTGAGACAATAGATCCCTCCTCAGAGGAATCGGCCATGGCGGAGCTATGAGGAGTGATATTATATCCGAGAACCATACTCGTGTCGGCCATCTCGGGGCAACCAGAAGTAGACTGATGCCCTCTTGACGGACCCTCTCCAGGACCCCTGGGAGCAGAGCGATCGGGGGGAAAGCATACAGGCGAAGCCTCGGCCAAGCCTGTACCATGGCATCCAACCCCAGTGGGGCTGGATGTGAGAGGGAGAACCAAAGTGGACAGTGGGACGTCTCTCGAGACGCAAACAGATCCACTTCCATCGGTCCGAACCTCTCCCATATCGACTTCACCACATCCGGATGAAGTCTCCATTCCCCGGGCCTCAGCCCCTGCCTCGACAGGATGTCTGCTCCCCGATTCTGAACCCCTGGGATATACATTGCCCTTATTGACAATATCTTTCCCTGGGACCAAAGGATAATCTGATGCGCCAGTTTGCACAGAGGGCGCGATCTGAGTCCCCCCTGTCGGTTCAGATAGGCCACCACTGACGTATTGTCTGTCCGTATAAGGACGTGGCGACCCTCGATGTCTGGGAGGAAGCTCCTCAAAGCCTTGAATACCGCCATCATCTCCAGGCAATTTATATGCCAAGTGCGATGATGGTCCTGCCACAGACCCCTGGTAAAGCGGCCGTCCATGACCGCGCCCCAGCCCGTAAGGGAGGCGTCTGTCGAAACGGTTTCCCGGCGACATGACACCCCCAACACTGGCCCTTGGGATAGGAACCAAGGCTTCTTCCATATTTGCAGAGACTGAAGGCACTTGCGCGTTACTCTGATCATACGGAACGGATTTCCTTTGGGTGAGAACCCCTTGGTCTTCAACCACCACTGGAGGGGCCTCATGTGAAGGAGGCCCAGAGGAATAATGTTGGATGCCGCTGCCATGAGGCCCAGCATCCTTTGAAAGTGTTTCACAGTGACGGCCTGACCTAGCCTCACCCTGGACACCATCGCCAGAATTGACTCGATACGTGCGGGAGACATACGTGCCTGCATTGTAATCGAGTTCCACACGACTCCCAAAAAGGTCGTGCCCTGGGACGGTTCTAGCACACTCTTCTTCAAATTGAGTCTTAACCCCAATTTTTGAATATGGCCAAGAACGACATCTCGATGCCGAACTGCCATCTCCCGAGACTGGGCCAAAATAAGCCAGTCGTCGAGATAATTCAATACGCGAATCCCCTGAAGTCTCAGTGGAGCAAGGGCCACGTCCATACACTTGGTAAATGTGCGGGGAGAGAGTGCTAGGCCGAACGGAAGAACCCGATATTGGTATGCTTCGCCCCCGAAAGCGAACCTCAGGTACCTCCTGTGACAAGGAAGGATGGAGATGTGAAAATAGGCGTCTTTCAGATCTATCGTGACAAACCAGTCCTCGGATCTGATTTGACTCACGATTGTTGGAATGGTCAACATTCTGAATTTGAACCTTCTCAGAGACCGGTTCAACACCCTGAGATCCAAAATTGGCCTTAACCCCCCATCCTTCTTTGGAACTATAAAGTACCGGCTGTAAAACCCGGACTCCCTGTCTACCGGAAGAACACGTTCTATGGCTCCTTTCGACAGCAGAGTCTGTACTTCTTGTTCCAACACCTGAGCCTGCTCTGGGACCACCGCAGTGAGCACCACCCCAGAGAACTTGGGGGGGCGGTGCGCGAACTGCAGTCTGTACCCAACTCGTATTATCTGCAGGACCCATGGAGATATGTTGGGAAGATGATACCATCCCTCTACAAAATCTGCTAAGGGTACCAGCCTCTCGAGGCTGGCCTCTGGTGTCTTTTCGCTGGAAATTGATGCGGCCCGAAGCGCTGTTAACGGCGGACCTGCATCTTTTCCTAGAGGGCCCCGTTGTGAGAACAACCTCGGTTGTCTCACTGCGGAGGGGGCAGCCCTCTGAAGTCCTGCCTTGGCTAGGACCTCTTTTCCGAAGTCCTCTTAGCCTGAATGACGTCCCTCAGGTCGCCCCTCTGGCTGGAGGACTTCGGTTTTTGGGAGCGTTTCCTCTGTTGCCAAGACCCCGGAGGGGGGGCTCTAGAGGAAACGCTCTCCTTCTGCTCTGCCCTGTGGGAGGAGCTGGCTGATGGCTGGGGCTGATTGCTTTGCCCCCCCCTACTAGATTTGGCCTTCGCTTTCCGGGGGAGGTACTGCTGGAACGCCGCAGATTGTTTTCTCGACTCCTGAAACCTGTCGACAACCGAACGGCGTCGCCGAACAGGCCAGAAGCCGAAAGCGGCGCATCCAGCAGGAAGGACCTATCCTTTTCTTTAATACCGGATAAGTTCAGCCACAGATGCCTCTCCGTGGCCACCATGGCCGCCATAGAGCGGCCAATAGCGCTGGCCGCTTCCCTAGTGGCCCGGAGAGACAAATCTGCGGCCTTCCTCAACTCCGCGACATCTTCAGGAGTAGGCCCCTCCCCCTCATCCAAATCTTTCAGGAGGTCGGCCTGGTATGCCTGCAAAATCGCCATTGAGTGCAGACACGAACCAGCCCGACCCGCCGCCATGTAAGCCCTGCCCACCAATGCAGATGTCTCTCTGCAGGGCTTACTAGGCAACACCGGGGTCTTTAGGGAAGACGCCGATTCGGGAGAGAGATAGCTCGCTAAAGCCTCCTCCACCTTCGGCATCTTCCCATATCCCATATCTCGAGCCCCCATAACATTGCTGTAATCTATTACATTGGGACTCGAAATACGGGACGAATGCGGTCTTTCCCACGTTCTCGAGATCTCTTTATGGAGATCAGGGAAAAACGGCAGACCCCGGCGGTGAGGCTGTGACCTGCGCTGCAGGTAACGCTCGTCCATTTTACTGGTGACTTGCGTTTCCTGCTCATGTTGTGGCCAGCTGATGTTTAGTCTGGCCACAGCGCGTGTCACAACCTCCACCAGCTCCTCATAACCCAGGCCGCGTGATGGCGTGCTGAGATCACGGTCGTCCGCATCGATGCTGAGCACGTCCCCTTCCTCAGAAGTAGACAGCTCAAGCACCGGGACCTGATCGCGGGTAGGAGAAACCGCAGCGCGGGCTCCCACACCACTCTCAGAGGCTGCGGGACCAGCCGATGGCGAGCGAGAAAATGCCTCAGCATTCTCACTCTCCTCCGCCAGATCCCGCTGCGAACCCCAGGATCTCAGTCGCCGCATCGCCTCGACATATGCGGGACCGGAACCCTGGGGAACGCGAGCCTGACCGTGCTCGTCAAAGCACGCCAGCCGGGAGCGCAGCACTCTAATAGGCAAAGCCTCACACATTTCACAAGCAGCCCCCTCGAGAGCTGCCCGTGCGTGCTGCACTCCCAAACAATACACACATAGAGAGTGTGCGTCCCCACCCGTGATGAAACGAGGGCAGGGATGCACACACCTCTTGAATTGTTCACTGGCCATACTTTCTTTCAATAATAAGACAAACAACACCAAATAAGACAGACAGTTTCAACATAAAGCGCTTGCTGAAGAGCGAAAGCTAGTGTGTGTTGTGACAGCGTCACTTTTATACTTCCGGGTATGCCGTCACATGTTACGTCACGACGCAACACCAATCAGGATTGGATTAGTTTCATTCATACTTCAGAGGCGCACGCTTAGGGAGCGTCCCCAAAGAGTCGATTTTATCGACGCAGTGTTGAGTTCCCTCGATAGGGAACTAAAGATACTATGGCAAAAATCTCTACACGCAAAATTACTGAGGACATGATCTGTGCCTTAAACAATAGTTTAGCACTCCAGGATTGGACTTCAGTTTACAGAGAATCAAATGTGGACAGTGCTTATTGTAATTTTTTAGATATTTTCACTTGCCTACACAATAAACATTGCCCTGTGAAAGAATATACTATAAAGGAAAAACACAAAAAAAGTCCCTGGATTACGAAAGGAATAATTAATGCTTGTAAAAAGAAAAATAATCTCTATAAAGTGTTTATTAAAGAAAAAACAATAGAAGTGGAACAAAGATATAAGAAGTACAAAAATAAATTAACTGATATTATAAGAACAAGCAAACGGTTATATTATCAAAAAAAACTATATGAACATAAAAATAATATAAAAGGAACTTGGGATGTCTTGAATAGCCTAATCAAACAAGGATCCTCAAAGTTGATATATCCTGATCACTTTATTGATGAAATTGGTGAAGAATATAATATGAGTAATGTAGTAAATAAGTTTAACAAGTTTTTTGTAAATGTTGGCCCCAAGTTGGCCGCTGACATTCCAGACAATGGAGCTATAAGATCAACTATTGAACGGAATTCCTTTTCATTCTTCCTCTCAGCTACAAATGAGCAGGAAGTAACAAACATTGTCTGTGAATGTAAAAATAAGTTCTCCACCGACTGTCATGATATCAGTATGACATTGATTAAAAAAGTTATATTGAATATTGTAAAACCCTTAACGTACATTTGTAATTTGTCATTCCAAACTGGCTGCTTCCCAAGTAAAATGAAAATCGCTAAAGTAATTCCAATTTTCAAACAGGATAACAAACACGTTTTTACTAATTACAGACCAATCTCTCTTTTGCCTCAGTTTTCAAAAATTCTGGAGAAGCTTTTCAGTTCTCGACTTGAAAGGTTTCTTGAGAAATATCATGTAATTAATGATGGCCAGTATGGCTTTAGGCCCAAAAGAACTACCTCGATGGCAATAACTGAAGCTGTTGAAGAAATTACTAATGCACTAGAGCAAAAAAAGTATGCAGTTGGTATCTTTATTGATCTAAGAAAAGCCTTTGATACTATTAATCACACAATCTTGTTAAATAAGATGGAAAGATATGGAATTAGGGGGCTGGCTGGAGATTGGGTAAAAAGTTATTTAACAGGGAGGTCACAGTTTGTAAAAATGGGTCAGTATTTATCAGACACTCTTGGCATAGTTTGTGGTGTCCCCCAGGGGTCAGTGTTGGGGCCAAAATTATTTAACGTGTATATAAATGATATTTTTACTATATCCAAAGTACTGAAACTCATACTATTTGCAGACGACACGAATATATTCTATAGTAGTGATGATTATAAGGAGCTCGTAAATGTGGTAAACAGGGAATTAAATATAATAAAAAAATGGATGGATACAAACAAATTATCTTTGAACATAAACAAAACTAAAATAATGATGTTTGGTAATCGTAGCAAATTGATTGAACAGAGAATAAGTATTGGTGATACCCAAATTGAAATTGTGAGTGAGTATAAATTTTTGGGGGTAATAATCGACAGTAAATTGTCTTGGAAGCCCCATGTCAGACACATTAAAAGAAAAATCTCCAAAAGCCTCTCAATTATAAACAAAGCAAAACTATACCTTGATAAAAATGCACTCCGTACCCTATACTGCACTTTGGTACTACCATACCTTATGTATTGTGTTGAAGTGTGGGGAAATAATTATCAGAACACAATAAATCCTCTGATTATATTACAGAAAAGAGCCGTGAGGGTCATTCATAAGGTTGGTTACTTAGAACATACTCATAAGCTGTTTAAGC
This sequence comes from Pimephales promelas, assembly GCF_988280905.1. Lineage (NCBI taxonomy): Eukaryota > Metazoa > Chordata > Actinopteri > Cypriniformes > Leuciscidae > Pimephales > Pimephales promelas. The sequence continues at coordinate 18,364,391 of NC_142772.1, read as the reverse complement.
AGTCAAATTTGTTAAAACTCGATGATCTTGTAAAATATAATACAACAATAGTCCTCTATAAAGCATTTAACAACTTATTACCGCCTAACTTACAACGTTTTTTTCAAATTCCTGTGCGAGCTCATAACTTGAGAGGCTTTGGATATTTTTCGTTACCAAGAGCCCGAACTACTCGTAAACATTATTGTGTGTCTGTATGTGGAGTGAAACTCTGGAACAAACTGGACTTACAACAAAAGCAATGTCAAACTATCCATCAATTTAAATTGTCATATAAACATAGGGTCTGGTTAAAATACAGAGAGGAGGATTTTTAATTTATATTGATGTTGTACTCTGTCTTATAATGTTAACATGTGCTCAATGTTTCCTTACCATCGTTGGTATATTGTCCATTACCATCGTTGGTATATTGTCCATTACCATCGTTGGTATATTGTCCATTACCATCATTGGTATATTGTTCATTACCATAGTTGGTATTGTTTATTCTTCTTAAACTGTTTGATAATGTTGTTATAATAAATTATTGTGACTGTGGTAACGCCACCATGATACAACCTATGTAAACAATCCGTGACCAAAGTAAACATGAAGCTTAATGTATTAATCACCAAGTGGTGAACTGGGGTGGGATTAAATAAGTTTTCTTCTTCCCACTCCCTTTCAGGTAGAATTTGATTTGTTTTGTTTGTTGTTGTTTTTTTGTTTTTTTTTGTTTGTTTTTTGTTGTTGTTTTTTTGTTTGTTTCTTGTTTCTTTTTGCACTGTATGACTTAACAAACATTTTGTCTGCCTTGTACTTTTGTGCCATTGCCTGAAATAAAAAAAAAAAAAAATAAAAAAAAAAACTGGCGCAAGCTGCCCGCCCCAGCTCTACGGGGATGCTTTTGTCTTAAGCGCCCTCAAGCAATGCAGTCTACACTGGATGTGGCGAGGTGCGAAGCTACACAACACATTACCAACTAAACTGATTGCCCGCGCGCTCTGTTTCTGACGCATTTCACATTTGGTTACTTGCTGCTTCAGCCATGACAACATAAAGAGGTAAAAAAAAAAAAAAAATCTTGTTGGGCTCTCCTGTCGGAATTTGAGAAAGTGGGGGAAGTGACGTATGCCGTTTTTGTAAATATTATCGGGTATGGGTAGGTTGAGGGTTTAGTGTCGGTGTAGCCTATGCTATATTAAAACATGATGCATGGAGCATTAAGCAGTTAGCGCCACTTAGCCTACCTACCGGACATTTCAATTACTACGTATAATAACTACGTAAAACCCAATGTATTAAAATGTTGCCATATTCATCTGTTCAGGAAAAAACGAAACACGTTTTTAGTGCCTCTCACTGGACATGTCACTTTGAAGCTTTCACAAAATGTGCACGGTGCAACGTATTTTGCATTTTTCAAAAAATAAATAAATGTCACAGGTACGATTTTCTAATGAGCCTGTGCTGCTTAACATTCAGCAATATTACTGATTTGACTGCTTTGACATTATTGAATGATAACTCAACTTAGCTGGATGATAACATAGCTGAATTGAACTCATCTCAAAAACTGATGTACTTTACATAATTCTTGAACCAAAATGAATCAACACTGAACTGATTTCAACTTAATAATGACTGTTTACTATTATCCTTTCAGAGCTCCTTTAAGAGTTGAATTCTGTTTATATCATTGAATCGTTATTTGTGCAATGCTGCTTTGAAACAATCTGTATTGTATAAAGCAATATATACATAAATAAAGGTGACTTGACATGCTCAATATTAAAATGTTCAGACAGCATTGTTAGGCTAGTTTCAACAACATTTGGAGAAATATTGTTGGTCAAACACTTGATCTTGTGACCAAAAATGCCTATGCTAGATAAAATGTTAATCCCTTTTTAAACTGATTAATTTAAATTTACATTGACAGAATTTAATTTTGGTAAATTTCAAGGTCAACATTAAACATCTTTAAGCAACATTAAAATGGCCTTGCCTTAACGTTACATAATAGTTAGGAATATATTTTATGAGGTGCACTCATATTTATGCCACTATATTCAGGTTCCCTGAATATGATGACCAGCAAATGCCTGCCCAGTCACATGGGACAAATGTGCATGCATCTTAAATGTTATTCTGGGGAAATAGCCTCACCTCATAAAGTCCATTTTGGTCTACAGTACAGTCACATGGCATATGATTATGATTAAGTCCTTCAATTCCCAGGCCAGCTCCCCGAAGAGAGTGGAACAAGGATATCAGAGTAAAACAAGGACAGCTACCCAAAGATTTTATTCAGCCAAAGTAAACCTTGATGACCTAAATTATTTTCTGGAAATAGGTCTGCCACATGAGATTTCTAAAAATGTTTCAGAGAAGGTTTTAATACATATGAAGAAAAACATCAATTACTTTAGCGTGAATTGATTTTAATTTTAATTTGATACATTATATTTATATAAATGCATTTGGAAATAATTAGCCATTTCTTTCACAATCTAAAAAAAAAAAAAAAAAAAAAAAACTCAGCTGCAGTTGTGAATTGTGAACCCCTAGGATGTGTAACCCCCCACTTGAGAAACCCTGAGCTAGTAAATAACAGGCATAAATCAATATACTGTCTATTCCTGTCTTCTACATCATACAGACCAGAGTCTGCAATTATTTAAAGTCCCCCGTGGTAAAAATCAAGATTTTAATGTTGTTTAGATGTCTATGTGATTGCAAACCATGAGCAAACTCAAGTCAGCACCATTGCGGAGTATTTTCTCCTTAAAACGGCAGTAAACCTGAAATTCTGATTTCTCAAACTTCCTTGTAACCAATCACATCAATGCGTGACTGTCACGAGTGAGTGGAGGTGGGGCTAAATTACATATTCATAGAACCGCGTGTACTAAATGACTTGCAGTTATATCTTATAGTTACACCAATGCTGTATTTTATATTAAAACCACTGACTTTAAAATTGTATTTGGTCAGATTTTGCTGATATCCATCTGGATTGGCATTTGATATCTAAATAATACATGAACTATCAGACTAATGGGTTTAAACAGTTATAGCCCTGTGAAAACATCAAAATGACAATGGTATTATGCTATTACACAATCTGAAAGATGACATTCTCTATTGGAGCAGTCCCTGGGAATCATTAAACAAAATAGGATCACCGTTAGATTGAAACCTTGATGCTTGATGGCAATGAAACTAGATCTTGGCCCTGCAGTTCCACAGATACAGGGCTGCAGGGGTGAGGGAAAACCACAGTTTTTCACAGTGGGTCGTCCCTCGAGACGCGAACAGGTCTCCACTAGGCCGAACCTCTAAGAAATTGACTACACCACCTGGGGTGAAGTCTCCCTTCCTTGGGCCTCAGCCCCTGTCTCGACAGGATGTCTGCTCCCTGATTTTGACTCCCTGGGATGTATGTTGCTCTCAGAGACAACAGTTTCCCCTGGGACAACAGGAGGATCTGATGCGCCAGTCTGCATAGAGGGCGCGACCTCAGGCCCCCCTGATGGTTTATTTAGGCCACTACTGACGTATTGTCTGACCTCACAAGGACGTGGTGAACTCTGAGGTCCGGCAGGAAGCTCCTCAGATAGTCGGGGAGCCAAAGTCTCAAAAGCTCTATAAAATGGGTTGAACCTGACATGGTCTGCCATACTTTTTATTTGTGTTTTTTCTGTTAACTTTGACCCTAAGAACAAATAATTAGAGGATCTGCTCTGCCGGAAATATCGCGAAAAAAATTGTGGCCATTTTAGTGTACGCACCCTTTATTATTTATCAGAAAAATGTGAAAAATTATTTTTTTCATCAAATCCTCAGTGGGTTGGGTAGGTTCTCAACATGCATTCCAGATACACAGAACACATGTGCGGACAACATCCACTGAAAAAATAATTCATAAAACACATTTCTACATGATTTCGCATCAATTTAATGCAAAAAAACAGGCGGTTTTTTTCACTTATTTTCCACTATTTTCATTTTTACTTCATTGGCAATCAACTATTCCCTTACGTTATGATATCAGGCAATATGCCATTCTTTTCACCAAACACTATACTCATTACACAGAAAAATGTATAAAAATCCAAACAAAATCAATGGATCTGTGATGATTTCACTACTAGTTGGGGATCAACAGGCTCAGAATTTCAATAGAATTTTAGACTACTCTCAAAATTCTAAAAAACAAGCTGGATATTTAGCATCATAGCTCACTTAGTACAAACACACACACACATGATCTTAGTAATTTTTATAAGTTTGGAACAACCAACCAACGGTTACCAACGGACTTCGAAGCTGCTCATCATTGTTTGTGCTAGAAGTGATAGTGACTAATATACCGGTAGGTCTGCCCCAGAGTTTTGGGAAAAGAATGGTAATATGGATATTGTAATGGTAATTAACTGAAAGGACCACACCAGTCTTCAAACAATATTATTTCTGATGATTCCTCATCCCAAACATATCCCTGTAGCAGCATTTATTCTCATCTATTTCTTTACCTAACAAGTCCAGTTGAAACTTTGGCAATTTCTGAACTTCTGGTTGAAGCTTATTAAACATATAGGACACATACCTCTCTTAGAGAATAATATTCTAAGCATTTAAAAAAAGTAAGTCTCTACTCTCTACCCCATACCTGAGAGGAGTAATGCCGTTTAAAGAAACCACCGAAATTAGCTAAAACGGCTAAAGTTAGCTAAGCAAACTAGTAGAGAATGAATGCTGCTGCTACAGGGATACGTTTGGGATGAGGAATCATCAGAAATATTTGAAGACTGGTGTGGTCCTTTCAGTTAATTACCATTACAATATCCATATTACCATTCTTTTCCCAAAACTCTGGGGCAGACCTACCGGTATATTAGTCACTATCACTTACCACGGCACAGACAATGATGAGCAGCTTCGAAGTCTGTTGGTAACTGATGGTAACCGTTGGTTGGTTGTTCCAAACTCATAAAAATAACTAAGATCATGTATGTGTGTGTGTGTGTGTGTGTGTGTGTGTGTGTGTGTGTGTGTGTGTGTGTGTGTTTGTTTGTTTGTAAGTGAGCCATGATGCTAAATATCCAGCATGTTTTTAAGAATTTTGAGAGTAGTCTAAAATTCTATTGAAATTCTGAGCCTGTTGATCGCCAACTAGTAGTGAAATCATCACAGATCCATTGATTTTGTTTGGATTTTTATAATGAGTATAGTGTTTGGTGAAAAGAATGGCATATTGTCTGATGTCATAACTTAAGGGAATAGTTGATTGCCAATGAAGTAAAGATGAAAATAGTGGAAAATAAGTGAAAAAAGCCTGTTTTTTTGCATTAAATTGATGCGAAATCATGTAGAAATGTGTTTTATGAATTATTTTTTCAGTGGATGTTGTCCGCACATGTGTTCTGTGTATCTGGAATGCATTTATTGAGAACCTATCCAACCCACAAAGAATTTGATGAAAAAATAACTTTTCACATTTTTCCTGATAAAAAATAAAGGGTGCGTACACTAAAATGAACAAAATTTTTTTTCGCGATACTTCCGGCAGAGCAGACCCTTCAATTATTTGTTCTTAGGGTCAAAGTTAACAGAAAAAACAGAAATAAAAAGTATGGCAGACCATGTCAGGTTCAACCCTTTTTTGAGACTTTGGCTCCCTGACTAAGAGCTCGGAACACCGCCAACATCTCCAGGCAGTTTATGTGCCAGGTGGAATGATGGTCCTGTCATAGGCCTGTCGTAAAGCGGCTGCCCATGACTGTGCCTCAGCCTGAAGGCGTCTGTCGAAACGGTTTTCCGGCGACATGACGCTCCCAGTGTAACAGAGGCCAGCTAGTAGTTGCTGTGTAAGTAAACCTCACTCCCCGATCTCAATAGGCGCTCTAGCGACAGACGCTAGAGGCTGCAGTCTTTAGCCTCCTTGCTAGAGCGTCCGACTCTCACGCCGGAGACCCGGGTTCGAGGCCCGCTCGGAGCGGGGCGAGTAGGACCCGGGTGTGAGGGGTTACACCAGCACTGGACCTTGGGACAGAAACCAAGCTTTCTTCCACATAGATAGGGAACAAAGGCATCTGCGCATAACCCTGATCGTGCGGAACGGGTTTCCCCTCGGGGAGAACCCTTTGGTTGCAACCCAGCGGCTGTTAAACCCAGACTCCCTGTCTAGTGGAGGAATTTGTTCTAGGCTCTTTTGCCAGCAGGGAGTTTACTTCCTGTTCCAATACGCGACCCTGCACTGGGTCAACTACAGTCCAGACCACCCCGTTGAATCTGGGTTGGTGGAAACTGAACTGCAGCCTGTACCCATTCTGAATGGTGCGCAGGGCCCACGGTGAAATATTCGTCAGATTTTTCCATGCATTGACATATTTTACCAAAGGGAACCAGGCTCTTGAGCCTGGCTTTGGGTATTAATCAGGATTCGTTCACGACCCCCTGAAGCGGATTTCCAGCAGGGCTGAACCGAAAATGATTCACGACGGGCGAACGTAATTGCTGCCTGGGCGCAAGCCTGTAGGGTGGACAGTGCAGTTTGCGTTCGCTGGAAACCGATTCGTCCCGAAACGTTTTTTTAACGGCAGGAGAGCAACATCAATTTCCTCGCAGAGAACCTAGGCTGGCTATGACCTCTTTGAGGAAGCCTTCTTAGCCTGCAGGACGACCCTTATGTCGCCCTCTTTAGGCTGAGGCTTCGCCTTGCCATCTATACCCCCAAGCTCCTTGAGGAGGGGCTCTAGAAGCGGTACTCTTTTACCAAACAATACTGTTTTAATATTATTACAGTCTCGTAATCTACATGCTGCCTCGGCAAATGCGAGAATCAAGCCGTAACAATATATTTGGCTTTCATCCCTCGAGAAGAAAGTCAACAGGTGTGAGGCTGAAACATCCGACAGCGCACGGTTTATTTTGTAGGCCTACACGTCGAGATATTTCTCAATGAACACTGCCAGCACCCTCAGGAGCTGACTGTGAATGCCTCGCACAAAAGAGTATTATTTCCCAGATACCTTGAAAAGTGACAATTTTAACATGCTATATAAAAATTATCTAAGGGTATTTTGACCTAAAACTGTCTGGTTTAGAGTCATTGAATGGTGTACTTTAGCTGCACTTGGTGAGAGAGAGTACCAGATAGCAAACTGACATTGAATCAACGTGGAAATATGACATAGAAACAACGTTGATCTGACATTGTTTTGCTCATCGAATTAACGTTGAACCAACGTCAGACGCGTCATTCTTTCAAAACTAACGGAAAATCAACTTGAAATCAACGCGTTGTTTCAACGTTATGAAAGCAAACCAATTTTCGATTTTCATTAAGCTTTGAAGAATGCCGCGTCTGACGTTGGTTCAACGTTAATTCGATGAGCAAAATCAATGTTGTTTCAATGTCATGAGAGACGTCGTTTCCACGTTAATTCAATGTCAGTTTGCTGTCTGGGGTTAGTAGGATAAAAAATTTTAGGAAATAGTGATCAAAAATAGGGCTACTTTTTCAAAAAGAAATACATTTGAATACATTTCAGGTCAAAACTTGTGAATAACCAATTACCTCCTGTCTTTGTGCTGCAAGTGATAAAGATACGCTATGTGCCATGTGTTGTGAGCAGCAGGAGACAAGAAAGCCTGAAGGGCAGCCAGATCCTCCCCTTTTCACTGTGCTCTCTGCTGAGGTCTCCATCAGCTGTACACTGCCAGTTAACATAAAGAGATCTATTAGTCAGATTTGTCGGCCCGAAGAGCTGTTTCCAATTACGAAACATTTTGTGTGTACCTCCAACCAGTGCCTATTGTTGATGATTAAAAAACAAACAAAAAAAAACAAACAAAAAAAAACCACTGGATATGACCGCAGACTGGACTGCACATCATTTAAGCCTTTCAGATCTTTCTGTTTTGAAGATGTTCCCCTTAAACAGATCTTGTTTCACTTCCTTAGCAGAAATGAAAATATGATACAGCATGGTCATGCCAGGAAAATTAGCAGAAAGAGCCAGTAATGGCCAACAGCGCAGATAATTGATTCTCTAGCAGACTCTAGTGGTTACATATGTTATTGCTATATTTCTAAACAAACGAGAAGCATGGATCCCTCATCGCCATCACGACCGGCCAACACTTGGTGCTTCAGACAAAATGACTACCACATGTGAATGTTCTGATATCAGCAAAACCTCCTGACGCTGCCTCTGTCAGCTCCAAAACATGGCATTGCCTAGAGAGGAAATCAGACGCTGAAAACTCTAAAACTATTTTTTAAACCAAAATGCATAACTACTCAAGGTAATGCAGGACAGTCCAGCTCCCTCAGTGACTGACAACTTGCTTTAGTGGGACTGGCAGGGAGTGAGACGAAATCTGCCAAGTACAACACAGAACCTGGGCCTGTTTATGGACATAACGAGCACAGCGGGGAGGCAGCAGCTGCCCGCTCCAGAGGCTCTCTGAGGCTAATAGAGCCGATCCTTTCCATTCACAGCAACTGCATGAGAGAGCCTGGGGTGACTGTACAAAAACAGTTAAAAGAGTATTGATGAAGCAGAAATTAAGCTTTAAATGACCAGGCTCCTAATGTAACTTAGTACATTTTAGATTAGATTGTTTATTGTCAATGGACAAACAACAGATTTATAGACTTGCTAACATATACATTAATGAATAGTTAAAAGTGCATATTACAAGCAAAGGCCATATTGCGCTTTACAATATAAATTGTTCATAAATCTTAATGTGCATGTTTTGATACATATAGAGTTCTCCAGATGGAAACATTTAAAGGTAATGGGAAGGGTGATGTGTCCTTCAGAATGTTATGTGTTTTTCTGCCCGCAACGGGAGGTAAATATGTCGTCCATGCAGATAGCTGTTGGTTTGTGATGTTCTGCGCAGTATTTATGACAATCTGCAGGGCACGTTTAGCTGCAGAGCTGCCTCCATACCACACCAGCATGCCATGTGTGAGGACACTCTCAATGGAGCAGTGGTAGAATGACACCAATAGTCATTGTGCAGGCTTACGTTCCTGAGCGTTCTTAAGAAGTGCAACCGCTTTTAAGAATTATTGACTAGCGCTATGATGTTTATCGTTCATGAGAGGTCCTCTGAGATGTGTTTGCTCAGAAATGTAAAGCTGGACACTCTCTCCACCATTTCCCCGTTGATGTGCAATGGTGTGTGAACATCCTGTTTCTTTCTAATATAAATAATGAGTGATTTTGTTTTCTTGATAATTAGTCAGATTATTCTCTGTGCACCACACCATCAGCATCTGTTCCTCCTCTCTGTAGGCAGACCCATTACCTCTGGTGAACTGTTTGGGCCCCCATGGTCTTGAAAAACAGGGTACTGTATATGAGGAAGCCTGATATATATATATATATATATATATATATATATATATATATATATATATATATATGGTTTATTTTTTTTATTTTTTTTTTTTTCATGAAGAATTTGTTTGCAAAAAACATCCTTATGCTTAATCCTTATCCATCACAGCCTATACTGAAAAAGACATATGTGCAGTATAGGGCCTTTAAATAATTGTGTTGTCAATGAGGGACAAAAACCACTGCTAGATACTATCATAGATATCTATATAAACGCTAGATGTCTTACGGCGGAGTCTTTATTGTCATCACCGGCGGCCATCTTGTCACAGGCAGGCCTTCTGGCGGACTCTGTGGTATCTGATGTAAGATGAGCGATCAAAACGAACACAAATACTCTTGTCTCGTTGAAATCTTGACAAACGGTTTGGTTTCTTACAAATGTTATCAGCGTGGCTATAATTCTGGATGATTATTTATTTATACACTTATTATTCATAAGTCGTGTCATAACTACATCTCTGCCGCTTATAACAAACCAGACCGTTTGAAAATCGGTAGAAAATTGAGCAAGTTACGGTTATTTAAAAACTACATGCACCATTAAAACAATGTTACAAGTGAGCAAGCTGCCTGGGACAAGATGGCCGCCAGGTGCTGACGTCGACGTCCATTGGCCAGCAGTGCGGACGAGATATCTAGCCTTTATTTAGATATCTATGGATACTATTACTATGTGCCAACAATTAACCCAATCTTAGAGAAAAAATCAACAAAAACAAAGTTTGTTTTTGAGGGCAGAAAAAAAAAAAAAAACTTCTGAGCAATACAATTTTCATCTGCGTTTCATTAAAGCAATTAAAAGTGTCTGTAATTGTACATGATGCTTTTTTTTTTTTTTTTGGTTCAAATAAAGTAGCAATTATATAACTTTTTTTCCGATTTGTTGCTGCCAAAGGCCTTCATGAAGCTTTCTACTTTTCAATGTGGAAAAAAGTGGGATAGCAAAAACTAAGCAACACCTGAGACGCAGCTTACTTTCCTCTCTGTCCTGCATATGACCCTTGTACCAGTTGAAGACGGCAGGTCACAGCCAATTAAAAATACATGCTATTGTAGAATATAAGACCTGGGCGTCAAACCTATCCAGGTATCAGATGACTCCTTGACGACAGAGGAAGAAACAAGACAACAGTATTCCTGCTTTAACCAGATGAAGCTGTGAAGAAAATAGATCTGGTAAGTTTCATCGACTAACTTTTGTTGTTGTTGTTGTTGTTGTTGTTTTTAACTAGACATGTCATTGCAATATAGATGTGATTCTAGTTGAAAATAAATGTACTTGGTTGTGTTTTTTAGTCTGAAAAATTTCCATTCAACCTTTAAATTAGTTTAAAATGGATGATTGCTTCTGATTTTACAAAATAACCTTCAAATCTAATGCAAATTACTTATTAATGTAATCTTCAGTACAGTGAAGGTATTTTTCAAATAGTCAATAATTTAAATTAATTAACAAAAACAAGTACCTGCACGTATCAACATAATATACTTGTACAATTCCAGATGAATCAACAGTTGTAAACACAAAGAAAATGACTGTTCTCACTCTAATATACATGTATAATTTTATCAGGACATTCAAGTTCATGCATTATTTAAGCATGCGTACGGTCTGCACCTTGGCTGTTTTCCTGCCATCTGCTACTGACACTGAGGACCTGATGAAATTACTCAAGACTCATGCATATTACTGTACAACAAGAGTTGAACCTGACTGTTTTTTTTAATGAAATGTTTACTTTAATACCAAGTGTGAAGTGTGGATAAACAAAATCATTTATCATTTAAAATAAAATTATGCTTATTTGCATTTAAGAGAGAGAAAGGATGGAAACACAACAGAAAGAGTCCATGAAACGTATCCGCAGACATAGTCAGAGTGTCCTTCAAGACCTGCACCTCAAAGTGTTCAAAGACGAAGTCAAAGATGTAAGTATTGTGGAATATGATTGTATGGCCTGTAAATTGGCTGTTGTGTAAGATGTAGGCCTATATATTCCTAAAAAAAAAAATTCTTCTTGGTTTGATTAAAGGGATTAAAGCCCCTGATACACCAGGCTTTTGGCTGAAATAAAGTAAAAAAAAAAAATAATAATAATTAACAAAAAAAAGATTAAAAGCTACCACAAGCCTTTTTTAAGATTTTGTCACATTTTTAAATGTGTGGGGGGGGGGGGGGGAACACTAGCAATGCTAAATGTTTTTTGCAATACTTTTTATTGTTCTTGTATGTACATCTTGAAGTACATTTAAAATTATTGATTTATTTTTTTCAGCATTTAAAGGTTTAAACTAAATGTATTTTAAATTTGAAAACTATGTTCCCTTTCAAGGGAACTTCCAGCTGCGTTTGAGACGTGGTGGGTGATTATGTCGTGAAGCACATGTAAAATCAGCGGCTTCTCCTTCCAAGGTTGAGGCACCAATGTTGCAACTATCCAGTTCTGAGGAATTGGATGTTGTTGATATGGGTGATTCATGAGTTTTCCCCAGCTCATACCCCTGCTGATGAGGAGCTTTTGGAGGTTTTATCTCGTGCTGTTGCTAAGTTAAATATTGAATGGCCAGCTGATGCACTGTAAAAAAATATTGTTGGTTTAACTTAAAAAATGTTTTCCATTGAAATGGAAAAATTGAGTTAATACATGAGGGAGATTGATTTAATCATCAGAAACTCAAAATATTATGTTGTCTGAACTACATAAATTATCTAAGTTGATTTGACAAAAGAAAAAATGTTGTGATTACAAATCATGAATATATTTTTTTACAGTGTGATTATGAAGTTGATTCTAGAAAAAGTCTGTTAGATGAACGATTTTTAACATCTATATAACGACCTCCACATCGGAAACTCCCGTTTTGTCCCGATCTCCACACCGAGGTGTCGATATCTTGGAATAAACCGACATCTTTCAGAGTGCATAATCCACAAACAATTAATTATAGTAAAGTTCAAGGGATTGATCATATGGTTATTTGACAATGCGTTGTGCGGAAGAGACGCTTGCAAGCTATCTCTCCCCCGAGTCAGTGTCATCACTGAAAGCCCTGATGTTACCCACCAAGCCATTAAAAAACACTTCATTGTTGGTGGGTAAAGCGTATTCAGCAGCAGGTCAGGTGCGGAATGCTTACACACAATGTCAATATTACAAGCATATCAGACTGACCTGCTGAGGGACATGGATGATTGTGAGGAAGTTAGTGCTGACGCAATTCGACAGTTCTATCTCTCCGGGCCACCAAGGAGACGGCCAAATCTGTGGGCCACTCTATGGCAGCCTTGGTGGCCACGGAGCGTCATTTATGGTTAAATCTGACTGATATTAAAGACAAAGATAGGTCTGTTTTTCTGGATGCGCCGCTTTCACCTACAAGTCTGTTCGGCGACGCTATAAATTGTGTCATTGATAGGTTTCAAGAAAGTAAAAAACAAGCAGCTGCGTTTCAGAGGTTTCTTCCTCGCCGATCCGGTGTCCCCGTGGCTGCTCGTAATATAAAATCGGAGCAGCCTCGACTGCCTACGAGCTCCACATTCCATAGATTCCAGCAAAAACAGAGCATCGTCACTCGGGCGCATTCTCAATTTGGGGTTCCTGAGTGGCGGTCACAGTCCAAGCCTGTTAATGGTAAACAGGATCTTAGGACTGTTATCACTAAGAGAGCTTGGGCTAAGAAGAAGAAGTCCTGACGCCAGGTCCGTCAGACTTCTGAGGGTGGGCCCCTCCTGGTAGGAACGGTTCGGAGGAACTGTCCCTCCTTGGCACCCTCCGGGGGGCGATTCTCTGAGGAGAGTCGCAGTGTTGCCACGTTGACTCAGCCACACACTGGTGCAGGTGTGGCTGAGACTACACCTGTACACATTTGCCCCGATATCCATGCTTCTGGGGGTTCTGGAGAGGGTTCGCCGGGAAGGGACTCATCTGCTACTAGTAGCCTCTTACTGGCCGACTCGAATTTGGTTTTCAGGCATAATGTCTCTTCTGGACGGCTCTCCCATGGAGATTCTGCTCAGGAGGGACCTGCTGTCCTAGGGGGCACGATATTTCACCCTCAACCGGAGTTGTGGAAACTGTGGGCCTGGCCTCTGAGGGGGCCCGGGTTATAGAATCCGGTCTCTCGACTGAGGTCATTGAAACCAGTCTCCATTCCAGAGCCCCTTCCACTAAAGGCTGTATGCATTGAAATGAAAATTATTCTCCACCTGGTGTGGTGAACGTCATTTAGATCCTATTAATTGCCCCGTTGGTTTTGTTCTCGATTTTTTGCAAGACCGTTTCTCTGCTAGATTATCTCTTTCCACCCTAAAGGTTTACATGGCAGCTATATCTGGCTACCTCAGCCCTATGGGGGGTATTTCTATTGGGAGAGATCCTCTTATTACTTGTTTTTTCCATGGTACTTTGAGGTTGAGACCTGCACTGCACTCTAGAGCCCCGGCATGGGATTTAGCCGTTGTACTTCAAGGTCTGGCTTTGGCTCCCTTCAAGCCCATTGAAGAAGTTTCAGAAAAATTTCCCAATCTAAAGACTCTTTTTCTTCTTGCTATTTCTTCTATCAATAGAATTGGAGATCTACATGCCCTGTCAGTTGTTCATTCATGTCTCGAATTTTCACCTGGTATGGTGAAGACATTTCTCTATCCAAGACTGGGTTATATTCCTAAGGTCCCAGTTAATGTTGGGGGCCCAATAGTGCTGCAGGCCTTTTATCCTCCACCTTTTAATTCCCCAGATCAGGAACAACTGAACCTGTTATGTCCAGTCGGGCATTAGATACCTACGTTCACAGAGCTGCCCTGTGGCGTAAGTCTGAATATCTATTTGTCTGCTTTGGGTCATTCAAGAGAGGCATCTCTACATCTAAACAGGTTATGAGCAAATGGATAGTCAAGGCTATATCATTGGCTTATTAAGTGGCTGGACAGCCTTCACCTATGGCTGTTCTGGCCCATTCTACTAGGAGTATGACGGCCTCTATGGCCTAAATTTCGGGTGTTTCCCTTATTGACATTTGTAATACATTTGAACATACATTTGTTCCTCTCCTCTCCAGGGGCTAGGTTGCTTGCTTCTTGTCACTATTGCGTAGTGGGTATGGGGCTCCCACCGCGTCTCAAACGCAGCTCGAAGTTCCCTTGAAAGGGAACATCTCAGCTTACATGTAACCCTGGTTCCCTGAGAGAGAACGAGACGCTGCGTTTGCCTGCCATACTTACTGCATGCCCTGATAGACTTGCTTCAGGTTTTTCAGAAGCTGGCTTGGTCTGATTTCAAGGGTGCTTTACAGTTTCCTGGTTTATGACGTCGCCTATGATGTTTCGGCTGCCATTGGACTGATTTTACATGCGCTTCATGACGTAATCACACAGGGCATTCCCACCGCGTCTCAAACGCAGTGTCTCGTTCCCTCTCAGGGAACCAGGGATACATATGTAACCAGAGACGTTTCCTTAAGCAGCACTATTTACAACATACAGTATTTGGCATATATTTGAAATATATTTGGCCAGAAACCAAATGGTTTTTATTCTGTTTATCATTATAAATAAAAAACAAACTTGCTCATAACGTACTCTGTTACTAGCGTAACCTTGGTTCTCTCTATAAGAGGGAATGAGTTCTGCGTAATATCTTATTCTAGGGGAAAACCTCTTTTCCATGATATATTGAAGCCAAAAATTATCCTTAAAATTGAACTAACGTAAAATGCGTTGCGGCAGCATGCAGATATAGGCTTGTGTGCCTATTGGCTGTCCTGTGGCAACTGCAGCAGCCTATTGAGAGAGGCCCTTCATGACATCAGATCCAATGGGGATGCTTCGCGCCTACTACGTCACATCCCGCCAAAACGGGCGTGGCCTGGGCCTATAAATACAGCTCAATGGGCTGATATAATCTGGTTTTTTATCGCTGAAACGAACCAGAGCGTGTTGCAGGCACGGCAAGATAGGCAGTACTCGTTCCCTCTTCTAGAGAGAACTGAGTACGATCACTTACGAGAGGTTCTCGTGTACTGCGTAATATCTTACGCTAAGGGAACACAGTGCAAAATGCCATGCGTGCTGAGATCCAACACAAAAGTCCCAAGGGCAGGTGCTCGGGGCTCATCTTATTGGGAAACGTCATTGCCAATAAGTATCGTTCCAAGGGAGCTACTGTAATCACATTAGCAGTGTTCCACAGAGTCAGGGTGAAAATGTTCAGCCTGAACTGGGAAACGGTATGGGTCTTAGTCACTGCCTATGGATCAGCGAGCGGTGCTCAAGCGGTTTCAGTATTCTGAGCCAAAGCAATAGGGCAGACAAGGCGGGAACCTCTAGGTTATAAAACCTTATAAATGTAGACAGGGAGGCCCAGTCTGCCACCATACAGACATCCTGCAAGGTAATCCCGCTAGACCAAGCCCACGACGAGGGCATGCCTCTTGTGGAGTGCGCACCTCTTGTGGAGTGCGCTCTGACACCCAAAGGTCACTGCAAGCCTTTAGAAGTGTAGGCAAGCACTATGGCATCAACTATCCACCTGGATAGGCTCTGTTTCGATGCGGCTAGTCTCTTAGCACGCCTTAACAAAAACGAAGAGCTGCTCAGTCTGTCTGAAAACAGACGAGTGAGACACATATGGCCCTATCTTGCACCCGACGCAAATGACTTTATACACAAACGCATGTCTCATTCCTATTTTGCACATGCGCAAAGCGGGATTTTCCCCTCCACAGACGCACGTCGGTAAACTAGGGAATGAACTTGCGCTCCCTGGGTGGATCGGCGTGTTTTGGCGCAAACATTCCCTGGTGCTATTTTACACTTCTAGAAAACAATTGCGCCACTGACCAGAAAAAAACCTGGTCTAAAGTCAGTGGCGCATTGCGCGTTGTTCATAATGCTATTTTAAGTGCGCATGCTTGGCCATAATGTAGTCGGGTACACAACGAGAATACACTGATTCTCTCATCAACACAGATGCAGTAGTTTTTATTTTTGCAAATCATACATTATAACAAGGAAAAATATTAACACATGAGGGAAATCATTGTGGTTTACATGAAGATGAAAAAACGTCTCGGTTACGTATGTAACCCTCGTTCCCTGAGTAGGGAACGGAGACGTTATGTCAGAAGTGACGGAGATTGGGGGTTTCGCATAGAAAGCCAATCCTCTTCGAGTATTTAAAAACGAGCCAATGGCATGCAATGCCTTGGGGCTGCGGAAATTTGCATAGCGTACTCCGCCCTACTCCGTGAGTATAAAAGGAGGAAGTGAACGCAACCGCAGTATGTTGTAAGGATTTTGGCCAGGCGAATTTCTTACAACTCATACACGCACACACAAACCTTTCACTTCCCCCACACATCGGAATGTGTGGAATGTTTTTGAACAAAGAGAAGGACTTTTGGTGTTTAAAAACATTCAACAAAATGTTTTCAATGGTTTTTATGTATATGTGTCTTCCCCATGTCACAGTGAAATAACTTTGTTTGGTCACAGTTTAAATAGGAATTAAAAATACCTTCGTCATGCATTTGAAACATAAGTGTATATTCCTTTGATATAACATAATGTTCCTTGATATCTCTAGAATGCTTATTGAATGAAACACTCGAATATGCATAGAGATGTAAAGTAAAGTGTATTTTTAATTCGTTTTACTGCCAATGAAGATCAAATTGCTATTGCAAAACCCCCATCGAACACACCCCCTTCCACGAGAAGCGCGCGCTGAGGAACAAAAGAAAGCTTCCCGCGTGCAACATCCACTCTCCGATTGGCTCAAGCCAACAGGAAGGGGATGGATTTCTCCAAGGTGATAAATGTGAGAACGCAGGTCCGCCCTCGCTCTCTTCTGAACTTTCCAGCGCTCAAGATGTAAACCTCACGGGACTCTGATCCAACCATGGATCTTTCCTTTTGTTCGTCTAAAAGTTTCATCTTTTCCTCAAGTGGACTACCAAGTTCGTCTTCCAGGAAAGGAAGTGGACTTTGCCGAACTATCTCCTCGGGTAACGTCACCTCAAAGACTCTCAGCCTTTCAAACACTGGCGCTAAATGCCGACGAACGCCACGTGACTCCCCACGGAACAAAGCAGCCATGAACGAGCCGGGACGGGCCGCGCAAACATGCCGCGGCCGCGCTTCACGTGACGCACGCGCGCCGGACCGGCGCACCTCTAGCCGACACGTGGCCCGAACGGGTCGAGCAACGAGCCCACGACTCACACAGACCACATGTGCCTTGCAAGTATACCTTCTTTTAGAGCTTCTAAGAAGCATTAAGAAAATGTTTTTGTGGTGTCCAGAAAGGTTAACTGACTGTTTTGATGAACGTAACTCTCTCTCTCACAACTCACTCTCTCTCTCACTCTCTCTCTCAAACTCACTTAACTTGCGCGTATCCATTGTCTAAACGCTCTGCGTCGTCTTAGTTTGTGTTTTAATGTTTGTAAATACATGTATCATTGCAACGTAGTGAATGCTTAAGTAGTAACTTTATTAAATACAAAATATGCTTACCTTGACTGATTGTCTTGCTCATAATACGGGTCAATGAAATGTCAATTTAAAGCTACACGCTTTACAGAACTATAAATACCTAAGAGGGTATTTGGTTATATAGCAGGGAAGGCAGATTCTAGTGGCCACAGAATTTGTTTTCACAAGCTATATAACTTAATTGAGCTAATTGATTTTACCTGTCTTGTAAAACGTGGTCCTTGCAATCAATAACAATTAATTTGTGGTTGATTGCGGGGATGCACATGTATGCATATGGGTAAAATTAATAAATTAACATGTAAGACCGGTCTGATCCAAATCTGTATGAATAATTATTAATTATCAATTATTAATTATGATATGCAAATTCCCCCCCTGATCAGACCCGCCTTGTGTCTTTACAATGTCTTTGCTGAGGAGCCAAGACTGAACTCGGCATCTACCCAGCGATACAGCAGAAGTGGCAGGGAGACGTAACGTCTCCGTTTCCTACTCAGGGAACGAGGGTTATACGTAACCGAGACGTTCCCTTTCGTAGACACTTCGAGTTACGTCAGAAGTGACGGAGATTGGGGGTCTGTGCCATCACGCCATCTTCAAGCTGTCTTCCAGTGCCCTGCGAAAGTCTGGACCCCTCCTCTCTTTTTTTTTTTTTTTTTTTGGGATTCTACTTTGACACAGGATTACCAAGGTACACTGGGAAACAAATCCCGGGAGGGACATGTTACCAGATGCCTACCGAAGGGAGGACTTAAGAATACACATATGGCCACGTAGGAACGCATATGGAGACACTGGAGCACCAACCGCAGGTGGCTGCTAAGAATTCAACTCCAGGGGTGGCAGATGGCTTGCCAAGGGAAGACACATGCTCAGAGAGGCTTACAGTGGCTAATACACATGAGACGGTTACCGAGGGGGAACCGTACGCATGGAGGCACCTAGCCAGCATCCAGAGCCACAGCAGTGGTGCCCGCATCGTCTGTGCTGGAGGACTCAAGACTTCAATGGAAGAACTGAGGAAATATCGCACTTATCCAGTCCGGGGAGTGGAGTGGCGAGCAAGCGAAGACACCTGAGCAGGTCCAGAACTGGCCGAAACGAGAACGTGAGAGGACACTGGCTCAATTCGCAGATTATAGAATCTGGCGAAGGTGTTGGGTGTCGCCCAGCCTGCAGCTCTGCAGATGTCTGTTAGCGAGGCGCCGTGCGCTAAAGCCCAAGAGGAGGCCACACTCCGAGTGGAATGGGCCGTCACACCAAGGGGGCACGGACGGCCTTGCTGCTGGTAAGACAAAGCAATAGCGTCCACTATCCAGTGGAACAGCCGTTGCTTTGAGAGAGCCCTTCCCTTCTGGCTCCCCCCATAACAGACAAAGAGCTGGTCTGAGGTCCTGAAACACTGCGTTCTGTCGACATAGGTGCGAAGAGCACGTACCGGACAGAGCAGTGCCAAGGCTGGGTCTGCCTCCTCCAGGGGCAGCGCTTGCAGGTTCACCACCTGGTCCCGGAAGGGAGTGGTGGGAACCTTGGGCACATATCCTGGCCGGGGTCTCAGGATCACGTGAGAGTAAGCCGGCCCGAACTCCAGGCACGCTTCGTCAACGGAGAATGCGTGCAGGTCCCCCACCCTCTTGATGGAGGCCAATGCAACCAGGAGTGCCGTCTTCATGGACAGAAACTTTAACTCTACCGATTGCAAAGGCTCAAAGGGATGCCTCTGCAGAGCACTTAAAACTACCGAGAGGTCCCAAGAGGGTACGAGGGGAGGACGAGGCGGATGCAGCCTCCTCGCTCCCCTCAGGAACCTGATGACCAGGTCGTGCTTCCCTAAGGACTTACCTTCCACTGCTTCATGAGAAGCGGCAATGGCCGCGACGTAAACCTTAAGGGTGGAGGGCGACAGCCTGCGCTCTCCCCTGAAATGGGGAGGAGACTGTGCGAACTGAATCGCGTAGCCGAATCTGATCGTTCTGATGACCCAGCGGGACAGCCCAGGAAGCGCTAGCCAGGCTTCCAGGAAGTGAACCAGCGGGGTCATTCAAAGCACAGACGTCCCCCCGGAGGGGCAGCAAGGCGGGTCGACCGGCATGCGCGCAGGAGTTACCCCGCCCGGATGCACCGTCGAAGCCCGCTCCCCGACAGAAGGGACCAGGGAAGGCGTTCCCACTTGAGGAAGTCTTCAGGTTTACACCTGATTGATACCAGTCGATTGCTCTCCAAGGTTTCAGAGCTGAGCTGAGCGCATTTCTGATCGACCTTGAGGCGAAACAGACTGGAGGCCCATGCCCGAGGTGGTACTCGTGCTTTTAGCCATAACTGCAGCAGACGCATGCGAAGCAGACTCAACTGGAGTACTGATGATGCTGAGGCGAGACCCAGCATTTTCTGAAACCTTCTGAGCTGGACTATAGTGCCGCAGCAGAAGGATTTTGTGATGCGCTGAATGTTCAGTCTGCGCTCTGGCGACAGTCGTGTTGTCATAGACAACGAGTCCAGTTCTGTGCTCAGAAAAGATATTCTCCCACTGGGAGACAAGGCAAACTTTTCGCCCAATTGACTTTGAGATCTAGATTCTTGAGATGCTTGAGTAATATGCTCCTGTGTTCTATGAGCTCTGAGTGTGACCGACCTAGAATCAACCAATCGTCAAAGTAGTTAAAAAGTCACATGCCCCCAAGTTTCAAGGGTGCAAAAGCTGTGTCCATGCACATTGTAAATGTACAGTACATGCCAAACGGAGTGCTCCGAGTCCGGCATCTCAGATAACGTCAGCCATAAGTGTCTCTCAGCAATGGTGATAGAAAACATGTTCCGCCCAATGGCCTGTGCAGCAGATTTCGCACCTCAGAGAGCCAGGTACGCAACGCTCCTCAAATCCGGCAAGCTGACAGCTTCCGGTCCTTCCTCATCTAGTTTTCGGAGAAGGTCGGCTTGGAAGATCTGCGGTACAGCCATCAAGTGCAATGCCAATACAGCCTGCCCACCGGTGGTAAGCTTTTTTTTCGGCCTTTACAAGTTCTTCAACTGGAGGAAGGGAGAGGTATTCTCTGTCTTCAGCACCATCCACCACAGAGAATTCTGCTGAGACAGAGGTACGCACTCTGGCTGAGAAGGTGAAGTTCCAAGACTTCGCCAAGAAGACGGTGGATCACTGTCCCATTGCAGGAAACATCTATCCAGCCGGTTGTGTGCGGCGCCGCCCACTCTGTGTAAGCAGACGCATCAGCTTGGATTCGATGCTGGCCCGTTTCCCTGATGACACACGGGCAGGGGGGGAGGTCCACAGAGCTCGCCCAATCCTCACTGTCTGACGCCATGATAGAGCAGCTGGCCTCCTCTACAGATGCAACTATCTCGTCGTTATCAATGGCGAAAGCGGAGGTGGACGTTGTTTGTCGGTGAGCGCCTCGAGTGAAGCTGGTGGGCGAACCGGCGAGGTTTCGCAGGCTGGACCCGCTGACTATGGTTGTGTGAGTCGCGGCGGCGAAAAGTGTATCAGGTATGGCGACTGAAGGCGATGAGATGAAGGCCAGCAGCTTCAGATGCAAAGGCTCATCCCGAAGAAGTCTTTTTCTCAGATGGCTTCTTCACTCCGGATCCAGCGATGCGTGAGCTTCGCAGAAGAGACGAAAAATCTGATTATATCAACCCATTGAGCTGTATTTATAGGCACAGGCCACATCCGTTATAGCCTCGATAGGCTGCTGCAGTTGCCGCAAGACAGCCAATAGGCATGCAAGCTATCTTGCCTATGTCTGCATGCTGATGTAACGTGTTTTACATTAATTCAAAATTAAGGACAATTTTTGGCTTCAATATATCGTGGAAAAGAGGTTTTCGTCTAGCGTAATATATTACACAGTATGAGAGAACCTCTCGTAAGAGAACTAACCTGTTCTTGTATTTGACAGCAGAATCGTTCTCGAGGTCGTAGGGGTGAGAGACCTCTGACTCCCACATGGCGTAATTCTCTGGATAGCCTTTTCACACGTAAAGGCAGCCTCATTCTGTTGGATGGAAACAATGCTGTGGAAATTTACAAAGTAACTCAACAGATACAGGACCTGCATGTTGATTCACACCATTCATTTGACAAGTACCAAGTGAACAAAATAAGTCTTTTTTGTTGAAATTCTTTGCTTTATTCTGGGCAGACCAACAAGTCAAGCCAGCCAGGAATCAGAGGACGGTTGAGTGACTTGTACCTTCCTGCTATCACAGGAACGATGTCAAACCTGCAGGCAGCAAGGGCCAAACTCAGTCACTCATGTCCTTATCTCAGCACTAGCAGACGCCGCGGCTCCACTTCCTCCATAAACTCACAAAGAGCTCCTGACTTCAAGCAGGTGAGCCGTCTCTGACTTTGTTGAGAGATTTGACACAGCAGCTTTGTTATAAGTGATGAGTTATATCCCGATGGCCCGTCTATCAGTCTCTTTGCTTTAGAAAAAAAAAATGTTTCAGGGCATCTTCACCACAGTAATTGTTAAACATGCCTGTCACTTTACTGGCTTCTGAAATAGTTACATGATGAGTCGAATATTTGAATTCTGTCTTCCAGAGTTACCTCAAAGCACAGAAGGAGTCCAAAAAGTCAAATGTGATTGTGACGATGACATACATGGGGCAAGGGCTTCCTGGAAACACGCGGGATGAGATGAAAGTGCTTCAGCAGATTTGTGGAGGGGAGAACATCTGTGTGTTTAAAGGATTTGTCCAACCAGGAGGTAAAGCTCCTTATCCTGTTACCACACTGAATACACTGCTTGAGATCTTCAGCCAAGAAAAAAAAATTATATAATCTAAGAAGCTATTTCTCAAATTTACATTCCGACCACGTATACAGTAAGCAATTGTTTTACTTGTTAACTAAAGGGGAAAAAAGAAATACAAAGAAAGCATTATGCATATCAGCACTATGTATAATCAAAAAGCGTATTATGCTGAACTAACTAATACAAGATATTAATAATGTAATTATGTAATAAAATATAGTAAACACTAAACATATCATAATAGAGTAACAAAAAGCACAAATGTACAATTACAGTACAATTACTTGTCCTGTAAGCTAAAAACAAGATAAGTAATCATATTTTTTACTTAACCCGATAGATCTGAAATATTTATTATACTACTAAAATAAATGACATGTTTAAATAAATATTAAATTAAAATGTTTAAATAAATGAGTGTTTACAAAGTTTAAAAAGTATTGTGAATAACTTTATACCTCTAGAGCAGATTCAGTTCACATCCCAGAGACATCTGGGCTTCCCCTTCAGTGCTACTATCTTTGTGAATGGAATCATGGCAGCCAGGATCAGTTCATGCTGTGAATACAGATACACCCCTGGCTTTCAGCAAGGCCGCAGGAGCTGCTTTAGACTGACCCGTCTAAATGGAGGGAAACCCTGCTACAAGTGAGATAGTATTGCGTGCAAAACTTTTTGGCAAGACCAAATATGTTGTAATTGTAAACATTTCCTGCTTTTACAGATGTGTGAATTCAAGGCATGGTATTGGCACCCCAGCAATCGATAGTCCAGCACCGACCTTAACAAAAACCATCAATTCTAATGATGGTTGGTCTTAATGCTGCTACACTTACATTTTCCCCTCTGGCATTCTTCAAAGTAATGATCCAGGGTGCATTATTTACTGAATTGCTCACTGTAATCATGTCTTCTGTGCAGGTGTTATGGATTTGTGCCCTTCTTCCCCTTTGTTCATCCCTCTTGGAATGGAAAGATCTGTGCATAAGGCCAGAAAGCACTCAAAAGATGGCAGTGTTTTGTCAACTGATAGTGAAGACATGAATGGCAGCGTGAAAGAAAGAAGACATCACAAACGGCCTAAAAAAACACGTAGTCAGTGGGGAGAGGGCCAAGGTTTGGAGGAATCGCAACCACATAAAGATGGAAATGAACTCGAAGACAAACCACTTTCCAACACCAAAGAACAACTGCAAACATCAGCAAAAGAAAATATGAAAGTGACCGAAAATAAAATTAAAGTGCCAGGTGAGTGCCAGGTCCACTCTTTATTGTGCCTGTGAGAGGATAAGGCCATTGGATAGAGTTGCTTGCCAGCAGAATGTAAAACTTTGAAGTTGTCTCGTGAAAGGCTTTTGCTGTAAATCCCTTGGTTGTATTTTATTTTAAAGACAGCACTATCAAGATTCAGGACAGTTGCATTTCTTAAGATTCATTGCAGGAAGGAAAAACTCTGACTAAGCGTGATGGGGAGAAAACTATGGATCCTTCGAAGTTGAATGGAAAAAGCAGGAACAGGGGAAGACTGAGGGACTTCTATGAAGAATGTGTTGAAATGAGCACTGGTCTGGAATCAGGCCTAGACCAACAGAGGTGGTTCAAAGTAAACAGTGAGTCAAGAACTGTGGCTCATTGCTCATAGACAGGGTTTCCCCTGAGACTTTTAGCCTGATTTAGAGAGAGTCAATCATTTTACCTTGACAAAAGTGATTTCTAAACCAAGATAGGATAGTGTAAAGTTTTAAGGCCACAAGCACTGGTCCCATTACTCTACTGACGGGCTACTCAATTTAGGACAAGGACCAAAAAGAAAGACCACTTTAGACTTTTTATTGTGTTTACTTATATTAATGAGTTGAGTATTACATGTATGTGCAGTGCTGGCTAAAATCTTATATTTGAGTAATGAATAAATTCATATTATGGTTAAGGAAAAAAAAATAAGAGAGACGAATATTACGTTATTTCCCCAAAATGTTTTAGATACTATTACAAAATCATAAAGATAAACTGAGCATAAACTAAAATATGATTTCTCTTATTTCACTATTTTCTTTTTTATTTGGATCTTGATGGACACAAACCAAAAGATAAGATCATAAGAAATAAATTCATATCAACCTAATAAGTCAACCTAAAAATATATAGACACATTCTTTTTTAAATCCGACACGATCAAGAAAGGATAGGCTAAACAATTATCAAAACCTGTCATAATGAAACATATGATGAAAAGTGAAATAGTTTTTTGTATTTTGTATTATCTGCTAGAGTTTGAGAGGAATAAAATCCAAGAGCAGCTCACTTCAGGACTCCCTGCCAATGGCTCGGCATCAGAGGTGGAGCTTAGTGAGGAAAGTGACAGCAGTGTCACAGAAGCAAGGAAACCTAAAATCAATAGCAAACAAGGTTGGTACAACTAAGAA
Source organism: Pimephales promelas (assembly GCF_988280905.1). Lineage (NCBI taxonomy): Eukaryota > Metazoa > Chordata > Actinopteri > Cypriniformes > Leuciscidae > Pimephales > Pimephales promelas. Next base: position 18,339,280 of record NC_142772.1, on the reverse strand, counting down.
GATCACACTTTACAATATGGCATTGTTTTATGACTAATATTTTCAAAAGGTACCATAAAACCATTATCTTCCAAGGTTTGCAGAATTTTTAATGTTTCTGAAAGAATTCTCTTATGCTCAACAAGGCTGCATTTATTTGATTGAAAACACAGTAAAACAGTAATATTGTAAAATAGTATTACAATTTACACTCACCTAAAGGATTAGGAACACCTGTTCAATTTCTCACTAATACAATTGTCTAATCAACTTATCACATGGCAGTTGCTTCAATGCATTTAGGGGTGTGGTCCTGGTCAAGTCAATCTCCTGAACTCCAAACTGAATGCCAGAATGGGAAAGAAAGGTGATTTCAGCAATTTTGAGCGTGGCATGGTTGTTGGTGCCAGACGGCCCGGTCTGAGTATTTCACAATCTGCTCATTTACTGGGATTTTCACGCACAACCATTTCTAGGGTTTACAAAGAATGGTGTGAAAAGGGAAAAACATCCAGTATGCGATAGTCCTGTGGGCGAAAATGGCTTGTTGAGGTCAGAGGAGAATGGGCCGACTGATTCAAGCTGATAGAAGAGCAACTTTGACTGAAATAACCCATCGTTGCAACCAAGATATGCAGCAAAGCATTTGTGAAGCCACAACACGCACAACCTTGAGGCGGATGGGCTACAACAGCAGAAACCCCACCGGGTACCACTTATCTCCACTACAAATGGGAAAAAGAGGCTACAATTTGCAAAATCTGACAAAAATTGGACAGTTGAAGACAGAAAAAATGTAGCCTGGTCTGATGATTCTCGATTTCATAATTTGGCGTAAACAGAATGAGAACATGGATCCATCATGCCTTGTTACCACTGTGCAGGCTGGTGGTGGTGGTGTAATGGTGTGTGATGGGGCACACTTATGGCACACTTTAGGCCCCTTAGTGCCAATAGGGCATCTTTTAAATGCCACGGCCTACCTGAGCATTGTTTCTGACCATGTCCATCCCTTTATGGTGACCATGTACCCATCCTCTGATGTCTACTTCCAGCAGGATAATGCACCATGTCACAAAGCTCAAATCATTTCAAATGGTTTCTTGAACATGACAATGAGTTCACTGATATAAAAAGGTCAAAAGTCAGGGGTCTCATTTATAAAGCATGCGTACGCACAAAACGGGGCTGGAAGTTTACGTACACCAGTTTCCACGCAAAGGTTGTGATCTATAAAAAATGAACTTGACGGGAGAATGCACGCAACTTTAAGCAAACTTTGAGCCGTGCGTACACACATTCTGGAGACAAAGGGAATTGGTGATACTGATGGTGAGCTGGAGTTAATAATTATAGCCTATAGGCTAAAGAAAGATACTAGCCTACAAATATAATTTCACTCACCAAGCCTATCACTTGAAGCCAATATCCATCCCTTCAGCGCATTGGGCCGTTTAGTGAAACTGATGGACATATAGCCTATAATCTAACGGCAGATTAAGTAAAACTTCATGAGTCCTAATAAATACGGTGCATGTTCTCAATAACAGTTTAAATAAATGAAAGAATGATTTAAACTATGTTTTACATCTGATATAAACATTTAGATTAAATGTGCCATTTTCATTAATGGAGTGTGCGCACAATCTTCGGCTGACTGGGATTTATAAAGTGAATTCTGCGCAGGTTCTGGCGTACAAACAGTTTTATAAATCTTAATATTTTTTGGTGTAGCTTACGGCTTACGGCACTCCTCAGAGGCCAAGCCCACAGCTTCCACAACTCTGGACGGGGGTGAAGTATCAACCCATTCACCTGAAAAAGAAGGTCCCCCCTGGGCAGAATCTCCAGCGGAGAGCCGTCAAGGAGAGACACCTGGTCAGAGAACCACAATCAGGCCGGCCATTCGGGCTACTAATAGAATAAAGACTCTAATAAAGACCATGCGAACTCTCTTTAGAATACTTTAGGAGCAGAATGATCAGGGGAAAGGCATACAGCCTTGGCCATGTCTGTACCATAGCGTCCAGTCCAAGAGGAGCAGGATGAGTGAGGGAGAACCACAGTGGACAATGTGTCATCTAGAGATGGAAATACAAATACTTTTACTTGGCCGACATTCTCCCACAGGAGCTCTACCACGTCATGCCTAGAAAGGATATCTGCTCCCTAATTTAAATACACCGGGATGTAAACTGCCTTCAGAGAGAGCAGTTTTCCTTGGGCCCACATGAGGATCTGGTGAGCTAGAATGTATAAGGGGCCATGACCCAGTCTTCTGTGGTGGGGAAAGCACACTCTTCTTGGCGTTCAGCCTCAACCCCAACTTTCTCATGTGGCCGAGAACGACATCTCATGCTGAACCGCCAGCTGCTCCGATTGAGCTGGAATCAACTAATCAGCAATGCAATTTAGTATGTGGATGCCCTGGTGTCACATGGGGAGCTAGAGCTGCATCCACATACTTTGTGAAAGTGTGAGGTGACAAAGCTAGGCGGAAAGGAAGAACTCTGTATCGGTACGCTTTGTCCCCGAAAGTGAACCTTAGAAACTTCCTGCATTATAAAAGGATAGATACGTAGAAGTATGAGTCCCTGAGATCAATCGTGACAAACCAGTCCTCGGACCTGTTTTGTGACACGATTTCACAGTGAGCATCCTAAATTTGAGCTTACATACATAGTCATTTAGTTGGCTCAGATATAGAATCGGACGCAACTCCCCATCCTTATTCGGAACAATAAAGTACCAGCTGTAAAAAACGGACTCCATGCTGGAAGGATGAACCTGTTCTATAGCCTACTTTCATAGAAGAGCTTTTACTTCCTGTTCCTTCCTCTTTCTGTTCCTTCCTCTTCCTGTTCCATTACCAGAGCCTGCTCGATAACAGTGTTAACAATGGTGCACTACTGTAGGACCCCGCAGAACCGGGGTGGGCGAGACCTGAACTGAATAGTGTAGCCATTTACGACTGTCTGAAGGACCCAATGAGATATGTTTGGTAGATATACCCACTCTCCCATAAAATCTACTAAGGGAACCAGTCTCTCGAGACTGTGTCAGGGCTTTGAGGGATGATGCAGACTGAAGGGAGAGATGCCTTGAAAATTCGTAATTTCAGCCCTGGGCATCGCCCCATAACCGTGTAGTTTTAGCCCTAAGATGTAAGAGTATGTAGATGTTTGTGGGCTAAACAGTAGACACGATAAGAAACCGGTCTTTTCCATGACCTCGACACCTCAAGGAAGAGGTCAGGAGAGAACGGTAAGCCCAGACATGGAAGTTGTTTATTTTGTGATGGCAGAAAGCGTTCGTATAACTTGCTTTTATGACAAAGCTCCTGTTTCTCAGCCAGCCAGTCAATTTTTTGTTTAGCCATGGCCCAAGTAATAACCACTAGCTCCTCACATGCAGGAGATTGAAGTGATGAGCCCTCAGTATCTCCTGTCTCGATACATCTAACATCCAACTCCTCAGAACTGAATAGTTGTAGTACCGGTGCTTCACTCAGGGTTGCAGAGCGTGCTTCCTGACCCTGAGATGAAACAATGGACCTGGCAGGTGAGGGCAGAGAAAGTGTGAAGCCCGCCTCCAACCCCTCTGCCTGATCTATTTTCAAACCCCATATGTTTGTTTTTGTTTTTTTCCATATGGTGAAAACTTCTGCCTAGAATACTAAGACAAACAAGAACACCAGAAACATACAATTTCTCCGAGAGTACTTGCTGAAGACACAGAAGCTAACCTTGTTTGGCTATAGGCTTTATAGTTTTCTAGTCGATGATGTCACTCGCCTATGATGGTCCGTCATACCATTAGACTGATTTCATACGTGCTTCACAGCACAATTACACAGAGGCATTCTCACAGCGTTTCGACCCAGCGCAAGTTCCCTTTAAAGTGAATATCACTGAATGTCACTGGTATACACAGTGTGTAAAAGTTCTTTAACAGATACTGTATGACTGTTATAACATTTTCAAATTCTTTTGAAGGTCCAGAGGATGAGAAGCAGCAAGACTTACAAAAACAGGTAATCCTAACTATAAAGATGAATTGCTAAAATAATGTGTCTACAAACCAAATAATACATCAGATATTTCTACAGATAACCAAATACAGCTATAACATAATTTAGAAATAAAAGGCATTTTTTCTAGCCTGATTTTAGCCTCTAATTTGTATGCTCTGTTTGAAGGGGCGTGTCTGCTGTGGGATTCAGTGTAACCGGCCACTGCTGTGATTGGCTAATATGCTTGCATATGAAATAGCTACATATTACAGCTATCGGGATTAAAGAATCATGAGAAGTTTTTAAAGTATTTAGATCTATTCCCATCACATAAACAATGTGAAGTTGATATTTTGAAGTTGATATTTTGAGAGAAAGTACCTGTCTGAACTTGAACAATTAGGCTATCAGAAATTGTTGCTTGGCAGCTTGATCGATTTATTCTCAGAAGTTCATCGAGGCCAGCTCTGTATTGGCCCAAGTTAAGGAAACAGTCGTCTGTGAAATGTTTAAACCATACAAAACTTTGGGAAGTTGTGTCTGCACATTTCCAGAGAAAATAAAATTAACCCATTGTTTCTTCAGAGGTTCGGATGAAGGAACTGAAAAATATTTTTGTGTTCATTTGTACATCTGAACACTGATCAACTACCATGCTTCCCTCGTTTACAAGCCATGATAACGCTCGAGGAAAAACTCAAATTGTGCTCGCGCGTTCGTACTTCCTAGCTCACTTTCTCATGAGTAAGCCAAATTTTCTGGGCGGGCAAAGCAGAGAAAGGGGAGGTTATCTTTCCTCCGTATGACGTCATATGGCCAAGATTCAAGATCAGCCCGTCTGAGCTTTTGTTTTCTCAAAGGCAGTGAATGATAGCCAAAGCTTTAATATGCTATTAATTCTATCTTAGAAATCTAGATGCAATTTATTCACCACAATGTTGAATATTTTTTTTTACATTTAATTCTTGACACTTCATGAAATAATACAAAACGTCTCGGGTTATGACTATAACCCTTGTTCCCTGAGAAGGGAACGAGACACTGCGTCGAGAATCGACACTTTGGGGACGCTCCCTAAGCGTGCGCCTCTGAAGTATGAATGAAACTAATCCAATCCTGATTGGTGTTGCGTCGTGACGTAACATGTGACGGCATACCCGGAAGTATAAAAGTGACGTTGTCACAACACACACTAGCCTCGCGATGAAGCAAGACGCTCTAAGGCCTAAAGGGGGCGTGGCAGAACGACGCAGTGTCTCGTTCCCTTCTCAGGGAACAAGGGTTATAGTCATAACCCGAGACGTTCCCTTTCGAGGGAACTCTACACTGCGTCGAGAATCGACACTTTGGGGAACGAGTGCCCACTAGGCCACGCACCGAATAGGCCTGTCCTGGAGTAAAACTGTCTAGGCACTCAGCAAGGACTGAGCACCTGTGCACCGGGTGTACTGGGAAGGTGGAGACTGTAAAATTTTATGAAAGTATGTGGGGTAGCCCAGCCGGCTGCCTCGCAGATCTCCTAAAGAGGTACTCCCGAAAGAAGGGCCCTAGAGGAAGCCATGCCTCTAGTTGACTGTGCCCACAAGGTAAAAGGTGAAGGCAAACCGCGCACCTTGTAAGCCTCAGTAATAGCCTGGACGATCCAGTTGCTAATAGTTTGTTTGGTTGCCGGGAGCCCCCTCTTAGGTGACCCAGAACATACTAGTCCAATTGTTCCAACCTTCTCCAAGAAGAGGACCCCTCAAGGTACAAGCTCAAGCTCTGACTGGGCAGAGCAAGTGAAGCCTCTCCACTTCCGCCGACACATGAGGTGGAGGATGGAATGCCTGAGGGACTATAGAATGAGCCGTATTCGATGGAACTTTAGGCACGTAGCCCGGACTCGGGTGTAAAAAGGCCTTCACTCTGCCAGGGGCAAACTCCAAGCAAGCTGGCATTACCGCCAGGGCTTGGAAATCTCCCACCCTCTTAAGTGAGGTAATTGCTAAGCGAAAAGCCATTTTCAGTGTTAAGTCCTTAGGCGAAGCCGACTCTAGAGGTTCGAAGGGGGCACTCTACTTTTGGATAACCCCTCCAGAACTATTGCCAGGTCCTAGGCAGGAACCCTGGACCTGGCTGCCGGCCCTTATCCTCCAAGTACCAAGGATAAACCGAATGACCAATTGGTGCCTCCCCAGAGGCCCATCACTTAACGGTGCGTGGAAAACCGCAATGGCAGCCACGTACACCCTAAGCGTGGACGGGGAGAGACCCTTAGAGAAACGATCTTGGAGAAATCCCAGAACTGAAGCCACCGGGCAGTTTACTGGATTTAACCCAAGTTCTCTACACCAAGTGACAAACACATTCCACTTGAGGTCATATAATCTCCTGGTGGATGGAGCCCAAGAGCTAAGTATGGTTTTCTCAACAGGATGTCTGCCCCCTGATTCTGAACCCCCGGAATATACATTGCTCTGATAGAGAGTATTTTCCCTTGGGACCAAAGGATAATCTGATGCGTCAGTCTGCACAGAGGGCGCGATCTGATTCCCCCTTGTCGGTTCAGATAGGCTACCACTGACCGTACTAGGACGTGGTGACCTTTGATGTCTGGGAGGAAGCTCCTCAAAGCCCTGAACACAACCATCATCTCTAGGCAGTTTATATGCCAAGAAAGATGATGGTCCTGCCATAGACCCCTGGCAAACGGTCGTCCATGACCGCGCCCCAGCCAGTGAGGGAGGCGTCTGTCGAAACGGTTTCCCGGCGACATGACACTCCCAACACTGGCCCAAGGTTTCTTCCATATTCTCAGAGAACAAAGGCATCTGCGCGTTACTCTGATCATACGAAGCGGATTCCCTCGGGAGAAAACCCCTTGGTCTTTAACCACCACTGAAGGGGCCTCATGTGTAGCAGGCCCCAAAGGAATGATGTTGGATGTCACTGCCATGAGGCCCAGCATTCTTTGAAATTGCTTCACAGTGATGGCCTGGCCTAGCTTTACCCTGGATACCATCGTCAAAATTGACTCGATACGTGCGGGAGACATGCGTGCCTACATCGTAATCGAGTTCCATATGACTCCCAAAAATGTCGTACACTGGGATGGTTCTAGCACACTCCTCTTTGCATTGAGTCTCAACCCCAATTTCAGAATGTGGCCAAGGACGACATTTCGATGCCGAACTGCCATTTCCCGAGACTGAGCCAGAATGAGCCAGTCGTCGAGATAAATCAATATATGGATGTCTTGAAGTCTCAGTGGAGCAAGGGCTACATCCATAAATTTGGTGAATGTGCAGGGAGAGCGTGCTAGGCCGAACGGAAGAACCCGATATTGGTAAGCTTCGAAAGCGAACCTCAGGTATCTCCTGTGACATGGAAGGATGGAGTGAAAATAGGCGTCTTTTAGATCTATCGTGACAAATCAGTCCTCTGATCTGACTCACGATTACTGGAGTTAACCGTTCGAACCTGCACCTCCCTATTCAGAGATCGGTACAAAACCCCGAGATCTGGAATTGGCCTTAACCCCCAATCCTTCTTTGGAACTATAAAGTACCGGGTGTAAAACGCGGACCCCCTGTCTGAAGGAAGAACACGTTCTATGGCTTCCTTTAGCAGCAGAGTTTGAACTTCTTGTTCCATCACCTGAGCCTGCTCTGGGACCACTGTAGTCTGTACCACCTCAGAGAACTTGGGGGGCGGTGTGCAAACTGCAGTCTGTACCCTGATTCTATTATATGTAGGACCCATGCAGATATGTTGGGAAGATGATACCATGCCTCTACAAAATATACTAGGGGTACCAGCCTCTGGAGAGTGGCCTCTGGTTTTTTTTTTTTTTTTTTTTTTTTCTGTTTTGTCTTTCGAGAGCATCTTTCTCGACTTCCTGAAGCGGAATACCGGCAGGCTGTAGTCGATATGGATGTTTTGACCATAAACGATGCTTCGTTATAATATTTTCGCTGGAAACCGATGTGGCCCGAAGCGTCACTGACGGCGGGCAACATACATCGTTTCCTGTTTAAAAATATTCAGGCCCCATATAGATATATTGGAAGGTGTAGCCATTCTGCAAAATCTACTAAGGGAACCAGCCCCTTGAGACCGACCTCGGGTGTCTTTCGAGTCCCTGAAGCGGATGACCGGCAGGAAAAAGTCGAGAAAAATTTTGTGACCACAGTCGGGGTGAACGACACAGTGTGCGTTCGCTGGAAATCGATGTAGCCCGAAACGTTCAAAACGGCGGGACAACATATATATTTTATATATATATCTTATATATATTTATTTATTTACTATATATATATATATATATATATATATATATATATATATATATATATTATTTATTTATTCCTAAACCTGTCGACGATTGAAGTTACAGCGCCGGAGAACAGGCCAGTTTCCCTTATTGGAAAGGAGACTCGTAATTTTCACGAGAGAAAATTTGCCTCGACAAACGAGAGATCCGAGTCAAAGTTTCCGTATTGCAATGCAGACCTTAAATCTATGCGCTGCAGTCACAGAATCTTTATTGCAGAGTAGACTCGTAATCTACACGCTGCCTCGGCAAACGCAAGAATTTAGGACACTGGGTTTGGAAACACGGGACGAATGCGGTTCATCCCCTGATCTCATGATCTTTTAGTGGAGATCGGGGAAAAACGGCAAACTCCGGCGCTGAGGCTGTGACCCGTGCCGCAAGAAACGCAATTTATTTAAACTTGCGTTCCCTCCTCATTTTGTGGCCAGCTGAAGTTCAGTCTGGCCACGGCACGAGTCACAACCTCACCAGTTCCTCATATGCTTGGCCGTGAACTGGCGCGCCTAACTCACGGTCATCCGTATCGATACTGAGCACGTCTACTTCCTTGGAAGCAGAGAGCCTGAGTATCGGGACCTGATCGTGGTCAGAAGAAGCCGCGGCGCGGACTTCTGCGCCACTCACAGGGGCTACGGGATCATCAGACGATGAATGAGAAAGTGCCTCAGCAGTCTCATTCTCGTCTGCAAGATCCCGCTGTGAACCCCACGATCTCAATCGCCGCGCCGCCTCAACGGACGCGGGACCAGAAACGCAGGGAACGCAAGCCTGACCGTGCTCATCAAAGCACGCCAGCCGGGAGCGCAGCACTCTAATAGGAAGTGCTTTACAGTCTGCACAAGTCATGCTGCGCTCCCAAACAATTTACACACAAAGCATGTGCGTCCCCACCTGTGACATAACGAGGGCAGAGATGCACACATGTTTTTAAATTGTTCGCTGGCCATTTCCAGTTCAAACTGAGTGACAAACAACACCAAATAAGACAGACAGTTTCAACATAAAGCGCTTGCTGAAGAGCGAAAGCTAGTGTGTGTTGTGACAACGTCACTTTTATACTTCCGGGTATGCCGTCACATGTTACGTCACGACGCAACACCAATCAGGATTGGATTAGTTTCATTCATACTTCAGAGGCGCACGCTTAGGGAGCGTCCCCAAAGTGTCGATTCTCGACGCAGTGTAGAGTTCCCTCGAAAGGGAACTGACATTACTTTTATGAGCAAGAGAAAAATTTAGATATTCTGTAAACTGAGGATATATTATTAGAAAAAAAAATTGCTCTTTGCTTCAGATGGATGCCATGACAGAGGTGTTGAACAATTCTGATGAAGTGGAGCAGCTAATACTGAGAAACACAGGTCTGACTGATGAACTGCTCAAGAGTTTGGCAACAGCTCTCAAGAGAAGCCCATCCGAAGTCACGGTGATTAACCTTAATCTGAACCAAATCGGACCCCCTGGAATCACTGTTTTACTAGACCTTCTGCAAGCCAAACCACAGATCAAAGAACTACTGTACGTATCATGCAGACATTCTAAATATGTCTAAAAATAAGCTGACTATACAGGACTGCTCTGATAAAGAAACTCTTGAAGGTTGTTTTAAATCATTATGAATGATGGAATTTCTTTTTCTTTCTTCTTAAGATTGTTTGGAAACCAACTTGGCGATCTTGGAGTGCAGACCCTGCTCAGTGGATTGGCTGAACTTCAAAATAAAACTGCAGAGCTGCATGGAAACTCTGACCAGATCCACTTCTCTCCTGTTAGCATTGTGATCAAAGAGTTAGACATAGGTGGAAATGGCTTTGGCAGTGATGGCCTGAGGGTGCTGGCCACATTCATGAGGTATCATTCCCACCTTCAGTATCTGGGCCTGGCACAAACATCATGTTCAGACACGGAGGCTTGGACAGTCTTGTTTGAAAGCCTAAAAGTGAACACTTCACTGACACACATCATCTTAGATGAAAGCAGCCTTGGGGATAATGGTATCAAGCTGTTTTCTGAGGCACTGAGATCAAATAAGACTCTACGGAAGGTGGACTTAGATAATAATGGTTTTGGTGAGGTTGGAGGACATTATCTCCTGGAGGCTCTGCGCTCTGGAGGAAAATGTTCCCTTGAGCACCTCAGCCTTGAGGGGAACTACATCAGTACCGCACTCTTGGCCAACATACAGCAGGAGCTCAAATCTAACAGACCAGCTGCTCTGTAAATGGAGATGCATCATCAATTAATTTCTGCTTTACAACTGGTGGGATGTAAATAAGACTGACATTTTTAGCACAGGACAGAAGAGAGCAACTTTGTGGCCAGTGTGTGTGTGGTTTCCAATAATTAAAAAAAATTGCTTTATTCAATCATCCATCTACTTGGGAGTTTAAACAGTGTAGGCAAAACTTCAGAGAAATATTTGCTTGGGCTCTTGACCCGGTCTTTACGCCACAAGCCAACAGATTCTCCCACTCACGTCTTTGAAGTTTGTGAATTGTCTGTGCGTCTAATGGAAGTAGATATGTTCAATTTGGTTCTGAGTAATATAAGAGAGACAATTTATTGGATGACAAGTAAAATGATCTGTACCAAGAGAGCAGAAATATAGTTCTAGATAAGAATCTGCCTCAATGCTCCAGGCATTATTAAAAATTGTTGCAGTGGACTTCAAGTCTGTTATATCTATTAGGTTAACATCATAAAAATCTGACTTTTCTGTTGACTCTGGTTCAAAAGATAAGAACAGACCTCTATATCAAAATGTTATTTTCACACATTATGGGCTTCCATCCTACCAAATGAAAGAATAAAAGTATTTTTTAGGAATTTAGTGCCTGACCACAATCTCAAAAACTTTTCTCATTACATAGACCTGATTGTAAATGTTGTACTGTTTTTATGCCTGATGATTTTATGAACAAAGAAAACTGAACAATTAAAATTAATTACCTCTTTTGGATGTAAAAAAAAAGTGTTCATGAGTAAGCAAGCTGGGGCCTTTTGGTGAAACCTAGAGTACAATGCCTTGATTCATAGACAACTAAAATGAGTCTCAGACATTCACGTTACAGTGGAATGACATTGTTCCATCAACAAGGATGTTTGGATAAACCTAGATCAAAGCTTTTCACAATATAAATATCTTCTGGAGGTTGTAGCTGTGCCAGCAAGAAATATTAGCGTACCCTTTGCGTTCTGTCTGGTAGTTCATTTTCTCTTTATTGCTGATAAGTATCATGTCAGGTCTCCTTCAAAGCTTCAGTTGAGAGATGGAGAAGCTTGAATCACTGATAAAAGGCATTTCCCTCTAAAATCATGGTAGAAAAAGAAAAAGCGCATCCATATGTCTGAACATTCTCATAATACGACTCATGGTTTGTGTCATTGCAGCCCTAACCCTTGATTTTTTGCAAAGAAATTATTAATAGAAATTGGGGTCAAGGTGTGAATGTTCATTCATATCAAGAGACTGCTAATGATTTTCAAAAGGAACTTTTGGGAACAATAGATGTGATATGGAAATAAAATCCAATGTACCACTAAGTATAAATAATCCAATTGACCTATAGGTAAGCCAACCCCCCTTAGCTAATGTTGCTACTGTCTATCAGACAAACAAACGGAATTGCTAACTGTCTTACAATGACAGCTGTCAGAGTGAAAACCTTGAAGATGTTTTTGATACATTTTGGACACAGGACGACCACCTCTTGTCAAGGAGCATATAAAAGATTTTTAAAATAAATGTAGTCGGTAACAAGATTAATTTGGAAATATTTTATAATTCTTATAATAATTTCAAATGTATAATAATTTTGACAATGCAATGCAATCACAATGCAAGCGGGAGAAGCCTCATGTTACAGTCGTTACGATCGCAGGTGACAACATCGAGGATCAACACTGGTCATGTACGGCAGGGTAAGATTAAATTAATTTACATGGATGGAGAGGCACTGGAATGTAAACATTCGTTTTTGAGTTTTGACTTACACTGTGCATGAGGTGAAACTAGTTAGTTTTTTAAGTTCGTACGTTAGCATGGACTCACTACCTTTAACTACAACTTAATGAGAGACAACCTGAAAATGAATCTTTTTCATCTTTTTCATCTTCATTGGGATTTTGGTTTAATCCTTAGAAAACCGTCTCTGGTTACGTATGTAACCTTAGTTCCCTGAAGGGAACGAGACGCTGCGTGTAAACGCCGTGGGAACGCCTCTGCGTGACGAGTCATGAAGCACGTATGAAATCTGTCCAATGGCGAGACGGAACGTCATAGGCGGGGTGACGTATCGACCAGGAAACTATAAAGCATCCCCGAAACACAAGCGCAACAGCTTCTGATAGGACTGAAGCAAGCGCTCACGGGCATGCTGGGAGTATGGCATAGACACGCAGCGTCTCGTTCCCTTCAGGGAACTAAGGTTACATACGTAACCAGAGACGTTCCCATTCAGGGAACTTCGAGCTGCGTGTAAACGCCGTGGGAACGCTAATACCAACGCCGCCATGCGAGCAGGTGTCCGTTGTATGAATATCAGAGTGCACATTCTGACGAAAGCATCTGAGCCCCAGGGGTGGAGCTGAAGTCCAGATGGTAAAACTTCACAAATGTGTGAGGTGAAGACCATCCTGCCGCCTCACAGATGTCACACAAGGGAACTCCTGATAAAAATGCCTTAGAGGCAGCCATACTCCGGGTTGAATGAGCCCGGACAGCCAAGGGAGAAGGCTGACCAGAGGACTCATAAGCAAGTGAAATGGCCTCGACCACCCACTTACTCATTCTCTGCTTAGACGCCGCAGAACCTCTATTAGGAGGCCCAAAGCAGACAAATAATTGTTCTGATTCCCTCCACAGGGCAGCTCTGTGGACATATGCGTCTAAGGCCCTCACCGGGCAGAGCAGATTTAGTTTCTCCTGGTCTGGTGTCCGAAACGGAGGAGGACAGAAGGCCTGTAGCACTATAGGTTTGACAACCGTAGTTGGAACCTTCGGAACATACCCCGGTCTAGGGAGGATGAAAGCCTTCGCCATACCGGGAGCAAATTCCAAGCACGAGGGGGAAACCGACAGCGCCTGAATATCTCCAATCCTCTTTAGGGAAGAGATGGCTAGGAGAAAGATGGTTTTGAGAGTAAGAAACTTCTCAGGCACCTCATCAATGGGCTCGAAAGGGGCTAAACAGAGCCCCTCCAACACAACCGCTAGATCCCAGGTCGGTACCCTCGTACGCACTACCGGCCTCAGCCTCAGGATACCACGAAGGAAACGGGTTACCAGGGGATGTCTCCCAAGAGAAGCTCCACTCAAAGGGACATGGTAAGCGGATAGGGCCGCCACGTAAACCTTTAGTGTGGAGTACGATAACCCTGTGGAGAAGCGTTCCTGAAGGAATTCCAGCACTGCCGGCAACGGGCAGTTAACTGGATCCAACTGTCGCTCTCCACACCAAGAGGTGAACAGTTTCCACCTCGAGGCATACAACTTCCTCGTGGATGGGGCTCTGGACTGGAGGATGGTCTCCACGACCTCAGTCGAGAGACCTGAATCTATGAGCTGGGCCCCCTCAGAGGCCAAGCCCACAACCTCCACAGTTCCGGACGGGGGTGGAGTATCCCCCCGTCCGCTTGAGACAGAAGGTCCCTCCTGACCGGAATCTCCAGAGGAGGACCCTCGAGAAGGGAAATCAGGTCCGCAAACCATACCCTGGTTGGCCAACGGGGGGCCACCAGAAGTACACTGGCCCCCTCCTGGCGAATCCTTTCCAGAACCCCTGGGAGCAGAGCAATCGGGGGAAAAGCGTACAGGGGTGCCCTCTGCCACTCCTGTACCAACGCATCCAGCCCCAATGGAGCTGGAGGACTCAGGGAAAACCACAGCGGGCAGTGTGAGTTCTCCCTGGACGCAAAGAGGTCCACTTCGGCCCGACCGAAGTGTCTCCAAAGGAGCTCCACCACCTCGGGGTGAAGTCTCCACTCCCCGGGCCTCGGCCCCTGCCTCGACAGGATGTCCGCTCCCCGATTTAAGTATCCTGGGATATAAATCGCTCTCAGCGACCGAAGTTTCCCCTGGGACCACAACAGGATCTGGCGCGCCAGCTTGTACAATGGACGTGAGCGCAGACCCCCCTGGTGGTTTATGTAAGAGACCACAGACATGTTGTCTGACCGGACAAGAACATGATGATCTCTGAGGTCTGGGAGAAAGTGTTTCAAAGCCTGAAACACCGCCATCATCTCTAGACAATTTATATGCCATCGGAGATGATGGTCTTGCCACAGCCCGCGGGCCGAGCGACCACTCATGATCGCTCCCCAGCCCGTGAGAGAGGCATCCGTCGTCACCGTTACCCGGCGACACGGGGCTCCCAGCGCAGGTCCCAGGGACAGGAACCAAGGTTCTTTCCACATAGCCAGGGCACGGAGACCACGTCGCGTGACCTTGATCTTGCGGAGCGGGTTTCCCCTCGGGGAGAACCCCTTGGTCCTGAGCCACCACTGTAGTGGTCTCATGTACAGCAGGCCGCACGGTAACACGTTGGATGCTGCTGCCATCAGACCCAGAATTCTCTGGAATTCCTTTACAGTGAGTGACTGGCCTAGCTTCACTTGCGTGACAGTCGAGATAATCGAGGCTATACGAGCCGGCGACAGACGTGCCTGCATCGTCGTCGAATCCCATACCACGCCTAGAAAAGTGGTCCGCTGAACTGGCGAAAGCACACTCTTCTTGGCGTTGAGTCTCAACCCCAACCTTCTGATGTGGGCGAGGACGGCATCTCGATGCCGAATCGCCTGATGCTCTGATTGAGCCAGAATCAACCAATCGTCGATGTAATTTAAAATGCGAATGCCCTGGAGACGCAGCGGAGCCAAGGCCGCGTCCATGCATTTCGTGAAGGTTCGAGGAGATAACGCTAGGCCGAATGGAAGGACCCGATATTGGTACGCTTCGCCCCCAAAAGCGAACCTCAGGAACTTCCGATGTTGCGGAAGGATGGAGATATGGAAGTACGCGTCTTTTAGGTCTATCGTGACAAACCAGTCCTCGGACCTGATCTGTGACACGATCTGCTTGAGAGTCAGCATTTTGAACTTGAGCTTCCCTACTGACCGATTTAAGAGGCGCAGGTCTAAAATCGGACGCAGCCCCCCATCCTTCTTCGGAACAATGAAGTACCGGCTGTAATACCCCAGCTCTCTGTCGGGAGGAAGAACTCGTTCTATCGCCCCCTTCATTAGCAGAGCTTTCACTTCTTGTTCCATAACCAGAGCCTGCTCGGGGGTCACCACTGTGGGCAAAACCCCCCGAAAACGAGGTGGACGCGACCTGAACTGGATCGCGTACCCGCGTTCGATAGTCTGCAGGACCCAACGAGATATATTTGGAAGACTTCCCCATTCTACCAGAAATTCTACTAAGGGTACCAGCCTCTCGAGACTGGCCTCTGGAGTAGTTTTTAAAACAGAAACAGCGCCCTGTGACCGCGCACAGGCAGGGTTCAACAACCGTTCTGTATCGCTCCTCAGAGCAAACGAGCGTCCCTCGGGAAATCGCTCGCTGGGACCGTCTGCACCCCCCATTACAGGCAGGGTTGGCAGAACGAACCCCTGAGGGCACCGAGAGAGAGCGGGCGCCGGATTCAGCGGCGAACACCTCTGTCTCACGGTGGGGACCACCCTCAGTAGCCTGACACCAGTGGCGTCAGGACTTCTTCGACGAAGCCTTCCTGGCGACAATAACCGTCCTCAGATCGGTTCTATCCCGGGAAGACCTCGCCTGAGAACGCCGCGTCTCAGCCCAGTTTTGCTGGGGAGGAGCCCGAGACGCGACGCTCTTCTTCTGCTGCGCCCTATGCGAGGAACCCGACGGGCGGGGCTGCTCTCGCCCAGCAGCCCCCGAAGGATGAGTACGGACGGGGAGACATTTCTGGAGCGCCGCTGCCTGCTTTTTTCCCTCTTGGAATCTCTCAATCACTGCGTTCACAGAACCACCAAAAAGACCTTCGGTCGACAGCGGCGCATCCAGGAGAAAAGCTTTATCTTTCTCCTTCATATTAGCCAGATTTAGCCATAAATGCCTCTCCGTGGCCACCAGGGCTGCCATAGAGCGGCCGACTGATCTGGCCGTCTCCTTGGTGGCACGGAGAGAAATATCTGCCGCCTGACGCAGCTCATTAATCACGTCAGTGCTGACGACCTCCCCCTCGCTCATATCCTTCAGCAGATCTGCTTGATACGTCTGGAGGATGGCCATCGTATGCAAGCAAGATGCTGCCTGTCCCGCCGCTGAATAAGCTTTGCCCACCAAAACCGAAGTATTTCTGAGTGGCTTGGTGGGCAACGCCGGTGTTTTAAAAGACGATGCCGTCTCAGGAGAAAGATGGCTCGCCAAAACTTCCTCCATCCTCGGCATCGCCCCATAACCGTGTCCCCTAGACCCAGCAATATTAGCGTACATAGAGGTCTGTTGTGTCAAAATTCTAGCTGACACTGGTTTGTTCCACGATCTACACACCTCGGTGTGTAGATCGGGAAAAAAGGGCAAACACCGGCGTGGAGGTAGTGAGTGTGATTTTAAAAATCTCTCATCCATTTTACTTTTTACTCTCGACTCTTGTTTTTCAACTGGCCATTCAATGGTTAATTTTTCAATGGAGTCAAAACCTCCATCAGCTCTACATTCGCGGGAGACTGGGATGGCGAGTCCCCGATCTCCACTGAGTCCATAGACTC
Organism: Pimephales promelas; assembly: GCF_988280905.1. Classification (NCBI taxonomy): domain Eukaryota; kingdom Metazoa; phylum Chordata; class Actinopteri; order Cypriniformes; family Leuciscidae; genus Pimephales; species Pimephales promelas. The sequence goes on along the minus strand of NC_142772.1, from coordinate 18,322,232 downwards.
TGCATCCACACTTTCAACATCCAGCTCCTCAGAACTGGATAATTGAAGTGATGGCGCCTCAGCCCGGGCAGGAGAAACCGCAACGCGGACCCCCGCAGCGAGAACTGAGGCACTGGATCTACCAGGTAAGGGCAGAGAAAGGGCGGGGCCCGTCTCAATCCCCGCTGATAGATCCATCTGCGAACCCCACGACGCAAGCCTTCGCTGTGCCTCGGCAGCAGCGGGACCCGAGCCGCGGGGAGCGCGCACCGAACCACTCTCCTCGAAGAGTGCCCGGCGGGAGCGAAGTGTCTTCATGGGCAGACACTCGCAGTGCTCACAGCCGGCCCCCTCGAGAGCCGACTGAGCATGCTGCACTCCCAAACAAACAACACACAGATCGTGTGTATCCCCACCCGTGATGAAGCGAGGGCAGGGATGAACACACTTTCTGAAATTCTGCTGTTGTTTGCTCGCCATATTTTCCAATATATATATATATATACAATATCAGACAGACAGACAATATTCATACATAGAGCGCTTGTGAAGACTCAGAAGCTGTTGCGCTTGTGTTTCGGGGATGCTTTATAGTTTCCTGGTCGATACGTCACCCCGCCTATGACGTTCCGTCTCGCCATTGGACAGATTTCATACGTGCTTCATGACTCGTCACGCAGAGGCGTTCCCACGGCGTTTACACGCAGCTCGAAGTTCCCTGAATGGGAACTGGTTACTGCGCCCACATCAATGATAAATTAGCCAGGCTTCAGTCATATTGCGCAGATAATTGGTCCGTTGGAGCAAATATCACACTTTTGGAACAAGCTGGTGAACGTGACGCACAGTATGGTAATTCAAAACATGAATACCCATGCCCATCCTCTCGGGATACCTGCATGTTACAAGTACCCCAGGTACAGTATATGAAGAGTTCAGATGCAAAAGCCTCTAAATGCCATTTGAAATTTTCTTCTTTAATGATGATTTTTATCAAACTTGTATATTTAAGTTCAGTAATTTCACTTAAATAACAATTAATAGGTAATTATCATTGCCATTTAAGTGAAATTACTGAACTTAAATATACAAGTTTGATAAAAATCATCATTAAAGAAGAAAATTTCAAATGGCATTTAGAGGCTTTTGCATCTCAACTCTTCATATCGTATTACCGTTTTTGTAGCATAAACATCATCAAAACGATGAGAGCCTCCGATCTTCCAATGTTTCTATGGCGCTAAAACCTTAAGTTGTCAGAGTTCCGGACCCTGTGCAACTGATGTTAAACTGCCATTGACTCATCTGCGTTCGAGGGGAGGGGCTTACCGATGGGTCAATTACCGTATGTCAAGTCAAAAAGGTTGTATTCACCAACTACAGAAATTGTTTTTAAAAAACACTTTTAAAAGAAATGAAATAAGATCCCAACTTCTGAGGCATTCCTGGATTCTGATCCTAAAGCCTTAAACAATTAATCTGCTTTGAAGAGAAAAGCCTTTTCTACTTCTGTGCCAAGAGACAGTACACTCTGCTCATCCATGGCCTTCATGGGTATGCAGCTTACGAAATTGATTTGCCACAAGTGTTTGCTAGTTTACTGGCATGACTGAGACTCAAAAACAAAATGAGAAACAAAATGTGCATTTGTTAAACAAAATCCTAGGAACCAATAAGGTGAAGATGTCATTTTATATAGTAAAAGCCTTAGGAGTACTGTATAGGATAGAGAAACAACTGTTTGTTTGATTTTTTCCTTTCCATGGTAGTGATGTACATGGAAGTGGATCAACCCCTTTTCAATGGACAGTTGTCTGAAAGGCAAGTATAAATGCACTTCTTTGACAGTAACAGACAGTAGAGACTTGGTGTGGAGGGTGTGTTTGTGCAGTTTCGGCTGGCAAGTGTTTTTGTTTGCTAAATTTTGGGTCAGACAGCAAAGTCTCTGTTTGCTTCCTCTGCCTAATGCTTTAGACCTGTCTGTCTGAAACATGTTAGATAATAAAAAAATAGTTTTCTACAAGAAATTACAAAGACATTTACAATTTTACATCAATAATATTCTTCTACAGTTTTACATGATTTCCCAAATATTAGATTAAGGTTGGTTATAAGCAGGGGCAGTTTCTTTATTAGGGCGACGTGCCATCAAAGTGCAAAAAGGACACATTCGCATTCAACCACAGAGTAACGGGGTTGGTGATGGCGCAGTGGATAAGACACAAGACTCTGGTGTGAATTTGGTTCGAATCTACTGTGAGACACCAGTGTGTCCCTGAGCAAGACACTTAACCCCTAGTTGCTCCAGAGGCGTACGACCTCTGATATATATATAGAAATTGTAAGTCGCTAAATTAATAAATGCACATGTAAATTATGTAAGTCCAACAAAGAAAGTTCATATTGCACTTATGATTGTTTTCATAGCCTTCAATATGTACATTGTTTGTAGGACAATTGATTGTAATTAAATAGATGTTTTTTTATTCAAATAGGAAAAAAATCGATTTTTTTGTATAATACCGAATTTTTCTTTTTTAGCTAAGCACACTCTAAAAAATGCTGGGTTGTTTTGACCCAACTTTGGGTCAAATATGGACTAACCCAGCCGTTGGGTTAAATTTTAACATTACATTTTTAACCCAACATTTCGGGGTTTGTCCATATTTGACCCAAAATTGGGTTAAAACAACCCAGCATTTTTTAGAGTGCAGTGATGATACATAATTATTTAACAATTAGCCTACATTCAGTCCTACATTAATAGTTCAGTTTGTTTTGATTCCTTTGGCAGAGAAAGCAAATAATTGCTTTAAACGAGATTCCTCCTAAAACAGCAATTTTAATTGCTTTAAAGAGTACATCCTGGAGTGATCTCTCTTGCTGCATCCTTTCACCCCTCTGTGCTTTGGCGTTCAGAGCAGATTTCCTATGTGAGCAAGCATGGGCGGTGAGCATCTTTTTGAAGGTGTCTTTCCATCCGTGTGTTTCTGGATGCGGTCATTTCCTGCTGGCTTGGGAATGCCTCGGTGTCACCCCGGAGCTGGAGGAAGTGTCTAGGGAGAGGGAAGTCCCTAGATAAGCGGATTAAGATGATGGATCGATTTATTATCCCAGCCCTACCTCAGAGATCTTTCATTTGTAATACTGCCCCACGACTCTGTCCATACTGTATGTTTATCCTGGGGTTAGGTGTCTTGCTCCACCTCAGGTGGAACCGGGAATTGAACCACCAACCTTCTGGTTTGTAGACAACCTACATGAACCACTGAGCCACTGCCCCCCCAGTGGCAGCGGCTCAGAGGAACAGCAGCTACATCAGTCCCCAGAGTAAGCCCCGTCCCTTCCATCCCTTTGGTATGGAGGACTTATGTCATTGGGCTTACATAGTGTGAGGGCAGTTGCCAAGATGGCACAATACAGCTTGCCAGCATCTGCGTCTCCAATACTCGTAACATAGTTCAGTGGCTGTGGCGCTTTCCATAGGGACAACAAATATGTCAGTATCGACGTAACGTTGAACGTGACTGACGGAATGGTAATTTCTAGGTTACTAATGATGTTACCTCTGAGTTTTTGTTTCACAGCCAAAAGTCAGTCAGAGAAAAATAAAATAAAATAAAATGAAATTCAATTAAACCTTTTCATTTGAGAAAATAAAAAAGGATTCAATTAAACCTTTTCAATTAAAGAGTCTACTGCACAGCATGCAAACTTTTTTCCACAGGCTAACAAGTAATTTATTTCACAGTATTTGAAGAGTTCAGATGCAAAAGCCTCCAAGTGCCATTTGAAATTTTCTTCTAAAATGATCATTTTTATCAAGCTTATATATTTAAGTTCAGTAATTTCACTTAAATGACAATGAAGATTACCTATGAATTGCCATTTAAGTGAAATTACTGAACTTAAATATACAAGCTTGATAAAAATTATCATTCTAGAAGAATATTTCAAATGCCACTTAGAGGCTTTTGCATCTGAACTCTTCATTTGGTCTAATAAATGCACAAAATTATGCAATATTTGACCACAAACATCTGTCAAAATCCTCTGTCGGCTGTATGAGGCTGCATATATTTCTTCAAAATCTAAGTGCTTATATTAGCACTTCCACTTTTAGTATGTCAATAAAATGCACAGGCCAATCTACTACAGTAAGATGTTTCACAAGAGTTCTGTGAACATTCGAGGTATGTGGTTAACTGCATATCACTGCAGCCAAATCCAAACAAGACACTTGTTGTTTGGGGCATGGTCATCAATGGCAAATATTAACTGATGTCCAAAAAAGCCAGGAAGTACTCAGAATAAACACTCAGAGGAATGATTTGCTGATATACACAGTGAATATTCACTTTAATAAACCCAATTGGGATCAATGATATCCTGTATATTTACTGAGGAACTTGTGTCTTTTCTGTAGGCTCATTAATAAGAACATTTTCACATCAAATATTTCTGTAGTAGTAAGACAGGCTGTGAGCTTTATCAGCATTGTCTTACTGGCATGAGTTCAAGTAGCTGCTAACTCGGATTTCGGATAACTCGGAAGTTCTGTAATGGATTTCTTGAACTGTCTGGTTTTTGATGGAGTGAGCTTAATTTCTTTGCAGAAACCTATCAGCTAATCTGAAATTTAATTTCATGGCAATGAATTCCAATTAGCTCCAGTCCAGATCAATATAGGAAAAAAATATTTGACGTCCTCCATCTATTTGTTAGGATTGAGTTATGCCTGGGTAGGTATGTAAATAATTGAAGATTGAAATGAAGAAATGTTGAAATGGCTGATAAACTCTAATAAATGAAGTACATTTTTCTTTAGGTATTCGCTGATTAGAGCTGACCAACCATTACATTTGAAATCCAACTTATGATAAATAAGTTTAAATTTTAAATCTTTCTCATCCAAGGTTTCCTAGGGTGGCATTGATGTTATCCAGCAACAGAGTTACTTAAAATTTGAGCAATGACATGCCAAACAATCTGTTACATTTACTACTACACTTTGAAGGCTAATGGAAAGCCAACTGAGAGGCAGAGAATAAAGTACGGTTGATCCATGAAGTTGTTTACATGCTAAAAATGTTAAAATTCTGACAGAAATTGTTTTGATGCACCCATTCATTTAAAAATTTACAGTAATGAGAGTAACATGCATGTACGCATTAATGTTTGTACTAGTAGGACTGTTGTACAATAAATTATGAACCATAAAAAGATGTGAAAAAGAGAATTAAAATTCCTTAATTTTTATAATTTCTTCATAATTTCTCTGATCATAATAATACATTGCCAAAGTATTTAATACATTACATGTACAAATTACTGTAACTCTTAAATTCATCAGACTGCCCTCAATAAAATGAAAACAACATCAATCAGCAAGCATCAAGTTTGTTTAGTAACCTTTAGGGGTGCTGATGGCGCAGTGGATAAGACACATGCTTTTGGTGTGAGAGACCCGGGTTCGAATCCACTGTGAGACACCAATGTGTCCCTGAGCAAGACACTTAAAGGAACACTCCGACTTTTTGGGACTTTAGCCTATTCACCTTACCCCCCAGAGTTAGATAAGTCCATACATACCTTTTTCATCTCCGTGCGTGCTATAAGTCTTTTCGACGCACCCACCGCTAGCCTAGCTTAGCACAAAGACTCGATGTGACTGGTTGCAGCTTTCATACTGATCCAAATGAGTGGCAAAATAACGCAAACGTTTTCCTATTTACATGTTGTGATTTGTATAGTCACATAATGTACAAATAACAAAGTCAAATGAGACACAGACATCTTTTAACCATATAAAACCTGGGAACTATTCTCTGAAGGCGAAGCACTGCTACTTTGACGGCGTAATAACCGCATCACCGGAGACACGCCGTGGTGAGGAGCGGAGAGTTCGCTCGGTGTTTGGGTAATAGAGTCAGCAATTTATAAATAGTAAAAGCGTAGTTTAGAGTCATGGGTTTTTGCTCTATTGTAAATAGCTGCGACTGTAAACAGGGGAGGTAACCATGTTTCACAGAATTCCAACTAAAAACGCTGATTGGATGAAGAAATGGCTAACTTACTCTGGATATTTATCCAAACACACCTAAGATTATCAAGGGACATTATGTTTGCTCGGTACATTTCAATGGACGACTATTTTGAAAAAATGGAATTTGCCACACGGACCATAATGTGCTGAAGGATACGGCCATCCCATCGATAGCACAGACAGGACAAGTGGATCACCTGCGGCTGAGGTAAGTGTTCCGTTATGACCTACTGTAACAGTGCCTTTAGCCAGATCTAATGTAACGTTAGTGAGACTATTATATGATTAGGGTATGAATATGTTTTTATCTTGATGCGGTGCGGACGCGCTTGGGAAAAAAAAACGAGCGCGTTCACCGCGTTGAACTTGCACCCTGCGCGCTGCGCGCCTAGCCTAAATTTGAAATAACCATGGAAATAACGAACTTGAGCGTGCAAAAGGGTACGATAGGCTGTGAGTTCATTGTGCAAAAACAATTTGTGCTATTACTTTCCCCTTATTCTATCCTATAGTAATGCAATACTGTATATTATAGGCTACTGTTGAATACATTTGGTTCAGCTAATAAATTGCATTTAAAATATATTGATTCCTGTAATAATAATTATTTATTCATGTGATATTTATAAATCTGGGTGCGTTTTTGGTTGGAAATCAATGAAACATGGTACTGTATTACCTGGTCTCCCCTGTTTATTGTCACAGCTCATACAATAAAGCAAACACCCATGATAAACTATGCTTTTCTATCTAACGTTAGTAATTGCTGACTCTTTATTCCAACGCTGAGCGAAGCGAACTCTCTGCTCCTCGTCACGGTGCGTCTCAGGTGATTGTTATCACTCTGCCCAAGTAGCAGTGCTTCCCTTTCAGAAAATATAGTATTTATACGGTCAAAAGATGTCTGTGTCTCATATGGCCTTGATATTTACACACTCTGTGACTATACAAACCACAACATGTAAATAGGAAAACGTTTGCGTTATTTTGTCCCTCATTTGGATTAGTATGAAAGCTGCAACCATTCACATCCAGTCTTTGTGCTAAGCTAGGCTAGCGGTGGGTGCATCAAACAGACTTATAGCACGCACGGAGATGAAAAAGGTATGTATGGACTTATCTAACTCTGGGGGGTAAGGTGAATAGGCTAAAGTCCCAAAAAGTCGGAGTGTTCCTTTAACTAGTTGCTCCAGAGGCGTGTGACCTTTGACATATAAAGCAATTGTAAGTCGCTTTGGGTAAAAGTGTCAGCTAAATAAATAAATGTAATGTACAGTATCTAATTTTTGGCCACCAGGGGTCACTAATCTCTTGCAATAACAAAGGCGTATATCGATGACGCAAAGCATCGGAATTATGGATCTTGTCGTCAAGCTGATGGATCTTTTATGGATGAGTGAATAACTGGGACTGGGATGAAGCAGGGCGCGATTGCTGAGAGACGTATTATACGGTAACGCATTGGACTGGCGACCCCTGCTGACACGTCCCGTTTCCTTGGTTAAAAATCGCAATTTTCTCACGATTTACAAATAATTGGAAACATTGGGGATATTGTAAGTAATCAACTAAACAAAATATATAACATTGGCCTAGTGGTTTTTGGATATTTTTTTTGCAAAAATCCTACATATTGTACCTTTAAATATAAGACAACTAGGACCAAGTATAAAAGAAAATTGCGAAAAGGACCATTTTTGACTGGGCGGACTGCTGTTTGGATGTGATTTTTAACATTCATTCTGCCTTTTAGCTGTATAAAAAACTTGAATTTATGTTTTTAAATCTTATGAATCTGTAGCATTTAAGTCATTTTAAACTAACCTCCTCATCAATTCTGAGATAAAGATGTGCAAAAATGAGTACATGTTTCTGTCAGTAACAGCACACATGTTTGAAGAAAGACTCAAAATGAGGAATGACCTCACAAGCTAGCTCCATTTTCTTTGACTTTGGCCCAACATTACACCTTCTCACAAGTAGGATCTATGCAAATACCTTACAGGCCCAGATGCCTGAAATGCCTCTTTGACAAATAGCCCCTTTATAGGCCCTTCTGATCCAGCTGACATCATAAGCTTCCAGTGTCCGTTAATCAGGTTAAGTAAATCTGTAAATAGGGGAAAAGATACATTATTTGAAAGGCAGTAAGGGTTTGTGTATAGGACGAAAGTACAAAATCACAAACCTTGTGAAAAATGCCTATCATTGTAATTGGCAACTTCAATATTCTCAACTTGCAGTCTAAATATCTTAAAAGTTATGGTTTTGGGACATTCACAATTCACTCAATAACAACATTGTTGGGCTAGGATTCTGCCCTTTGTAGAGTAGGAAGGCAGACAGACAATCTTCCCCCTAAATGTCCTGTTTACAGTACATATGTGGAAAGGAATCGGATAAATACTCCAATAGAAGTGGAATTGTTGAGTATATCTGTACCACAGATAGATGTTTTAGCTGTGTGGTGGTAGTATACTGTGCATGGGGTTTATCAAATCTTTATAGAGGCAGCAGTCCAAGTCTTAGTCTCTTTAAAAGGTGATTACTGGTGTTAGATAGGGTTTGTGGAGTTGGATAACATCTGTAACACTAATTTTATCTCACAGTGTTTACTTAATAATAAGTCACTGTTATATGCCATTTTACTCATCTGCTTACATGGATGTGATTACAATGTAATCATTACATCACAATTTACTAGTAAATCCCATTTCTAGATTAATGCGCAATCTATAAACATGTTCATGTGCTGTCTGGACATTAATGCAAATGAATGCAAATTTTATATCTCACTAATGCACAGCATTTGATTCTTGACTATCCACAAGTTTCCTACGCCCCATGAGGCCTTGCGTCAAAAGTGGGCGCGACTTCCGGTTGGAAGTAAACAAAGCGCGATTTGACATGCTTGACACTCGTTCATTCAACAGTTGACAGACATTCAAGTTATAGCGATCCAAACTAGCTAACGATGTGGGAACACAACCTCAACGAAATTAAAAAGGGTGAAATAACAGTACCTTTACCCTCCGCAGTAGTTGGTTGTGAGTATTATAATAACATTAATTATCAATACTCATCAAGGCATGGTGACAGACAGTTGTGCGAGCTGACAATCAATTAAAATAAAAAAATACACTTAGTCATTGTGCTTTGGAGTTTACTCAAAATTGTAAATGAATGTGCTACTTGAATACTGGCACATTTGGTATTCTGTCAACACAGGCTTTGATCCTGAGTTTAGGTGTAACATCATAGCGAACAGCCAATCACATGCTGATAGAGTTTATAAAAATATTAAGAATTTAAACAAATCTACACAGGAAGATTCGTCGTCTTTTGGGAGGTGATGGAAACTATAGTCGTTGGCAGGATCAGAGACGGGCTCTGGCAGGATCACTCTGATTTCGTTTTCAGCTTATGTTCAAAACAATCACGTTTAAGCCACTGAATTAGTTTAGTCCGGTTATACATACAACCGCGAACAGCACATGTTGTCCCTGAGCTCCGTAACGACATCTCTCATAAAGATTTGCGTCTTTAAATAGTAAAATAATTCTCCAAAACACAGCTAGCCTCTTCGCTAACTAACACACAAAATACCATTGGAATGCTACTTCCGCCGCCTCACCGGAAGTTTCACCCACTTTATTTTTTACAGGAGCGCCCCTCGGAAACTTGTGGATATCATATGTCTACAAACCGTGTGCTATATATCCAGCACAAGTTAACCTTATGAAATCCAGTTTGATAAAACATAAAACCAGCAGGCTTCCATTATTATCCTCCAGCAAAGAATAAAAAATAAAACTTTGGCACCTGCACATAGATCTCTATTTTGCCATTTATAAGACATCAAGTGAAAGGATAACATTTGTATCACGTTTAAAAATCACAAATATGCCAATGCAGCAGATAACTGAATTATTGAAACAGTTACCTCATTTTATAATCCACTTAATTGATTAAACGATTTACCAGTGTAATGATTATGGTCTTGTATTCCCCTGTTTGTGTTTAATGACTTTCATGTTGAAGTGTTTTTCTCATTGCCTGCCTTGTTAGTTTCTATAGACCATTTCACATGACGTAAACAACACTGGTCCTGAAGCACTTCCTGTTTCAGTTTGTAACTGTTTTCTTTATTTCACATGTAAAGAAAACATCTTAAAGATGTTTGTTTAACTTTTTGATTCAGTTTTATGTGTTCTGTTGGTTGTATTTTATCCCAGCTCTTATGTAGTGTTAAAAAACTGAAACAGGAAGTGCTTCTGGACCAGTGTTGTTTACATCTTGTGAAATGGTCTATATAGTTACCCTAGTGTGTCGCCATAGCAAACCTAGTTAGTTCCCATAGTAAATAATAATTACACCTGGTCCTGGTCAGCCCCAGTAAACCCCAGTTTTTCCCATGTTCCTGGGGTCCATTTTTGTACCTTGCTTAATATTTCTGATATGATTTGACAGATTCCAGATCTTCTAATTATGATTACCAATCTCAGGCCAATTTGGTTGGACTTAATTAACTGGATTACGTTATCTTGACATTACTGCACATTCTTGTGGTCATTAAAAAGAGCAGATATACAGCAAGGGTGAGCAGCAAGACAGCAACCTACTGACGTAATATAAAAAATAAATAAATAAATCACACACCTTACAGAAAAGTAAGTCTTGATGAATGTCTGGACCTTTATAATGAATCAGCCAAGCGACCAAAACCACAAAAGTTATAGGCCTAATAGATAAATACAATTTGTACTGTATTTTCAGAAAGGTCTCATCACCTACTGACGATAAAGGGTGCCATGTGCGTTGGATTTAGACGAAATGTCAAAAGCATCACTATGACGCTCTAGGATGAGAATGCGTTTGTTTCTTACATGATTCCCAATTATTTCCATGATCTCACGATGAGTATGTTATTTGTACAGGCTTTACATTTTTGCTGTAATTAGCAAATCGTTGTATTTTTCCAGTGAAGCAGATTTGTTATGTGACAGCATTGAAGTGTCTTCATTTTTTTTTTCACGTTATCTGTTTTACAAGCCACACCACCGTTCAAATTAATGTATGGCATAACTGTATCGTGTGCAATACGGTCATTATTCCCACATGAATAAATCTCTCAATAAGTAAAACTGGCTGTGTCTATAGATAGACTACACAACATTATAATATTATTTTCTGATAAAAGTAAAAGTAGCAGTGCCTAGGATAGAATCACCTAAGCTAGAACGCAATCTATTCCTGTTTACAAGAAATAAGCCTGCTCTCGAGCAGGTTTGAGCTTATGGACCTGTTGTTATGACAGCAACTCTGGGATGATATTCGAAGAACCTAACAATCCTGGATCATATAAAATTGTTGACAATAAAATAAGCCACATATGAAGAATGGGCTCTGGGATCAAGGTATCTGGTGTTGCCGTTATGGTTGTTGTGCATTATTTTCCATATCGTTAGAAAGGCTTTGGAGAAATTTGAAACGGTTTGCCTATTCTGGGAATATTCTTGTCCAATTAGAAGTAATGGCTCACACCGCAGTCCAGAGGAGTCAAAGAACCTTAATGCTTTGTATGTATTTCTGAAAAACTTCCCCCCCCCCCCCTCATCCGTTCAGGAATGTTCTTTGATTGTGGTAATGTGTTGCAGCTTTGTGCTGACGACTTATCTCAAATAAAAAGTTTCACTATATTTGCAACTTTAACTCAACAGCACAGGTTGCAATCAAGCCTTGCTGTGTTAATCTCCTAAATCCAATTACAAACTCAACATGCCTGGTTGTAAAGAGAGGATGGATGCAAACGTAGTTAGATGACAGTTGTTAACAAATAATACCAAAAGTAAATCCACAAACATAAACAAAAATCCAGACACGAAAGGAAAACAGTTATTTGTAATTAATTAAACGGTAATTCCAAACTAAGGTAAGATAGGCAAAACTGAACTCAACTAAACTGTAGGTTTCTCTAGCTTTAGCTAAGGTCCATATTAAAGGATAAGTTCACTCTTGAAAAAACTTTTGCTGATAATTTACTCACCCCCATGTTATCCAAGATGTCCATGTCTTTCTTTCCTCAGTCGAAAAGAAATTTAGGTTTTTGATGAAGACATTCCAGGATTTTTCTCCATATAATTGACTTATATGGGAACCAGACGGTCCAAGGTCGAAAAGACAGTTAATAACAGTTTCAGATGCAGCTTCAAATGTCTTTAAACGACACCAGACGATGAATAAGAGTCTTATCATGCGAAACGATCGGTTATTTCAAAACTTATTCCAAAAATGTAACTTTTCTAAGGACAAATGCTAGCCTTGCTCTATTCTGTGAGGCGCGTTTGTAACGTCACGTAATACGTAATTACGTTCAAAAGGTCACGGGCGACGTAGCCGAAAATTATCAGCAAAAGTTTTTTCAAAAGTGAACTAATCCTTTAATAACTCAACCTTAAGAAACCACTGCTCACTAATTGGAAAGTCTTGAGTTACTTCACTGTAAACCTGTTCCCTGAAAAAGCGTGAATGAGATGCTGCACTTGATTCAGCGCTCTGGGAACATTTTTGTGTCACCAGCTGTGAAATGTGTGTAACAGGTCAATGGAATTGACTTCAAACTTGTTTAGCTTCGGACGGTGACATCATCGGAATGCACGCTCATCAGAGGCTATTGGATGTGCCACAGGTGCACGACAAGAATAATTTTGTCTGAAGAGCAGTCCATGGACATCCTCAGTGCGGCAATGAAGCGCAGAATCTCGTACCCTGCTTTTTCATGGTTACAGTGAAGTAACCCAAAATGTTCCCTTTTAAAAGCTACACTTAATGCTGCGCAGAGAATACCCACGCTACCACACTGGGCGTGTCTGGACCCCTCATGTTTTGTGTAGTGTGTGCTCACAAGAATGCAAAAGGTCTCAGACATGAGGTTGTAATGAACCTGAGCCTTTGCTGTTGCCGCCCCACGTCTATGGAACCAATTGCACCTTCAATTGCTATTTTTATATCTAAATTGAAAACTTATTTTTATTCCCTGGCATTTTAATTTTCTCCTGATGCTATGTTCTGTTTGGTTGTTTTTCTGTTTTCGATTTGTTTTTTACTTTGTTCAGCACTTTGGATAGCCCTGCTTTGTGTAAATGTGCTATAAATAAAATGTACTTACTTGTGATGTTGACTCAAGGACTTGTGAGCCCTTCCGAACTGTAAAATCTTATGAATTTGTGTGGAGATGACCTGGCTGCTGCATCACACACATGCTGCAGGGGGCACCCCCCACAAAGTCTAAGGACGATGCAACCCCCCTGTTGCCTACTTGCGAAGCTTGACTGTGTGCCTCATAGGCAAGTCAAGTCACCTTTATTTATATAGCGCTTTTAGCATCAGGCAATAGCATCCCTTACCCAATGTGAAATTGTCTGTTTTGTGACTGCCGCCCCCCTGTTACAGCCTCCATGACAAACGAGCAGTTGCTCTGAGTTAAGGCCCCGTCCACACTACTGCATTTTCGTTTAAAAACGGAGACCTTTTGCTACGTTTGCACCTCCCGTCCACACTAAAACGGGAAAAACGAAGACCTAAAACAGAGAAGTCCTGGGGCAAAGTCTAAGCAGGATTGCAAGACAGACAGAGCTTGCAAATCCGCAAATTCTTTTCAAAGAAGTGATAGCCATAAGAAAAAGCATATTTAGAGTCAGAAGCCTGTCAGGTGCTGACTCTAGAGGTTCAAAGGGGGTCCCTACCAGCCTCTCAAGGACTATAGCTAAGTCATTCAGTCATGAACCGTAAACACTGTTTACTTTGCACATTGTTTTTTTTTTTTCTCATTTCACTTGTTTGACAATGTGACAGGATAAAGAGAATTTTCTGCACACTGCCTAGTGAAAACTAACTAAAAGAGAGACAGAGAGAGCTTTAAACTCACAGTCAAGACACTTGCAGTTATTTCCCACAATAAATGTAGCAAAATTCAATGTGGAATTGAAAATACAATCCTATAGCCGATCATGTCCCCCCCTGCCACCTCCTGCAGTTCCATCACTAACACCAATTTTGGAAACCCTGTCATGTTGCTGATAACAAAGAATGGAAAATATTTTCTCACTCTTTGGATTCTTATATCAATATGCTAACATAATTTTGTAAAATCCATTTAGAGTATTAGAGCATGTCTGAGGATGCAGCTACGGCTGAACTCATAAGCATACAATATATCATTTCGAGTGAATAAAACGAAGAGAAAATCAAAAAAAAAAAAAGTCAAGGGTACAAGCCTGTGTACATATTTTCATTTCTGAGCAAAGGAACTACTCCTCCCATAAACCACCGCGACTCACTAAAGTCGACTGAAGCCACCGTGAAAGAGCCTTTTGAGCGACTTCCAAATCTGACAACGGCCACATGAACTTTTTCCTTCAGTGAATTTTATATATAGTGAATGTGCAGGGAAACTCATTTTCCTCGATTTACTGAAGCTTATGCACATGCTAAAACATTGAGCATCTGGCTCGCTCATTGGCTTCTATGAGCAACTGGACATCCAATGGCACGGGGGCGTCACAGAGGTGTGACCAATGAACGTAGCCCTACGTCATTACGCGATCTTCAGTCTTCAAGCACCTTCGCGGGGTTTCACACACGTGACACGACTTCCACCAATCAAATGCATCACTGTGGGATTGTGGGATTGTTCAGGATTTTGGGTAATGAAGTATCCAATACATCCTGAATAAAAGGCATTTATCTTAAAACAAGGTTAGTGCCCCATGAACTTTTGCCGTTTATATGAGCATATCACTTAGTACAGCCGTAGCTGGTTTTAAGTCTACCATGTGTAACAGGGACAGAATGTGTTCTGTAAAATGTATGTATTGTTATAATTTACACAAAAAAGGTTTACTTTCACATATATCTGATATATACTTGTCTTAGAATGAGGGTGTTTTTCCCTTTAAATGTTGTGACGTCATCACGAGTCTGTAAATTTCCTGTTTTGTCTTCACCTCTTCCTCTTGAGCATTGTTAATGCACTGAGGAGTGATACTGTATATAGGAGCGTCTCACTCAAGACTATCCTATGTGTTTTGTGTATCAGAGAGTAAATTCAAGTGAAACCGCCGCCTGTGGTCCAGTGTCTTTATCTACACAACGCAGACAAGTATTATTATAACTGGTGTCGCGAGCCACCGGTTACTTATGTATGGTTACGTTTTTATGGCTTATATCTCAAATGTCAATGGAGAAATTGTATTGAATTTTTACTTCCGGCACCGGCTGTGGGCAGACCTGTGATGCGGCGGAGAATAGAGACTATGCCGTTTGTTACTATAGAGACCAGCTCAATTTCTGGAGGTATACTGCCTTGATTTTTGGTGGACATTACACAAGGCACCTTTAAATGTTTAATGTAATGGATTACGTTACTGACAATAACTTTTGTCTTGCCATTTGAAATCAATGTTGTCGGTAAGTATAATAATATAAAAATAAGAGTATACAATCAGGTATAAAAAAAAAAAATACAAATTCTTAAAGGCTTTAAAACCAAACTTTTAAGGTTTTTACAGCTTTCTTTTTTAAAAGAGTCTGGTTGTGTGCAGCCTTACTTCAGTCAGCAAAACCATAAAGTTTGGATAGCCTATTTAGTAATCTTGCATTGAATGTGAAATTTGGTCAAAACAAATAGTAAATTAAATTATCTAAAATAACTTTTCATGCTCTTCGGAATTCAGTGAAGCCCAATATATTTTCTGGTAAAATTAAGAGATTTTTTTTACACGCACTGACTATATTCACAATAATACACTTGATAAATGTCATACCACAATTTAAGTGCAATGCAAGAAAAAAAAAGCACGGTGTGTTCATGATGGTTATTACAGAAAGAACAATTTTATATTTATAACTTTTTAAAATGTTTGTAAAAAAAGATCTGGATAAATGAGATTAAATGAAACAACAACAACAACAAACCATGGGGATTCCTGTTAAAATATGCTATCCTGCTTTAACTGTGGACCTTATTATTAATGCACTGAAAGAAACGATTTTATCTTTCCCTTACATAAAACGCTTTATTTATTCTTTTTGAAAGTTAAATAACACTTTCAAGATAAACTTCCACAAGAGCAAATCGGCATTAAATTGAGTTGAGGGAACCACATATCCACATATGTGATAAATTACCTAGCCTATGTGCTATATTGTTTTTCTTTTCCTTTTCTTTTCTTTTTTTATCAACGAAAGCGAAAATAAAACCGTGGGTATGGAAAGACACACCTTCATTGAATCCCTTCTAGTTTCCAGAGCGAAGTGTTTCTTCCCCAGAAGACAGTTGAGGGCGACAGAGGGAAATGCTTCTAGTGTCTCAAATCTTCAGCATGCATGCCTACTAAGTAATTGAGTTTCGGCGACTTGACTAAACGCTTATTTCACATCAGCGAACGATGTCTGTGCCTCTTTGGACCCAACTTTCTAGTTTTCAGCATACACTATACTGTCAGATGGAGCAGTTTGCATTTCGCCTCGCAGGTTGCTCTCTTTGGAAAGCACTACATTTGTCAATTGGGAAAGACTACGGCATGTAGTGTTGTAATACAGTGGTGAATTAAGACTTTCAGCCGTTATTAAGGGACGTTGTGATATGGAAGTAAATCAGCAACTCTATCATGTCTTGACTGCAGCAAACACTCCTGAGGAAGAATGAAGTAAGCGCGATGGAGCCGGACAATGCCCCGAACTCCAGACTCAAAGCAGCTGGAGTCGGGGGGTGAGTAGCCTAACGTCATGACAATAGATAGATAGATTTCACACAAACGTTAAATGGGTCATAAATTATCCTGTTGGCTGTCAGCTCGGTTACATAAGGTAGAATGAGTTCGCGAAGGGAGGGCCGTTATGATGTCCATTCTTGAGTTTGGGGAAACTTGATGAATGAATGGGACACAGCAAACTTGTTTAACTTTGTTGAACAACATTCTATCAGAACCAGAATTAAAGAATTGTTTATAACTATCAAAACATACCTATTTATTTTAACTCATATTTTCGGATTTAATCATTTAAATGCTTTAAATTGTGTTGTGTGACCAGTGGTTATAACCTATATTGAGTTTAGGAGTTATTTACTTATTTTTCAGTGTCCTTCTCAGCTGTTTTGTCATTAGGCTAATTCGTATTTTCAATTGTTTTCCAGTAAAATATAAAAAATCAAACCAGTTCAGTTCCAGAACCAAAGATCAGTTCGTGAGAGTTGAGAATGAAAATTGTGTAACACACTTTTTCTGTGAATAGGCGATTGAATAAAAAAAAAAAATTATACATTTTTACCTTGTTTGGCAAACTTTTTTTCTTTATTTTAAGCAAAGATAACAGCATTTTGTGAGGTATAATTTAAGACAAAATTATGAAATTAGTATATCTTGGCATGGCAAGGCAAGTGTTAAGGCTGCATGTGACAGAAAATGCTGACTAAAGTAAAACTACAATATTTGGTCATGAATGGCATTCCCACATCCACAGTGTCAGCACATGGGGGGAGAAAAAATAACTGAACACCAGCTGGAGTCTTTTAAAATGTCATGTAAATTCACCATTGCTTATTGTCATAGAATCAACCATTTTTGCTGCATAGTGCAAATTGATCAACACTCATAAATCTTCATTAGAATTTCAGTGACACTGTGGGAGCACCGTCCTAGACTACCCCTAATTCACTTTTTTCTTTCATGTTTCTAGGGCGATAGATCAGATTTAATCATTTAAGAACAATCAACCCATATTGGATTTGCACTAACCTAAATATTTAATTATGAACTAGTCAATTAGTGCATTGAATCATTGACCATAATTCAATGCAGTCATTTTGTGTGCGACTCATTTCAAGTGTGTCGGTTTAAGAGCTCTTAGAATGAAGCTCTCAGAATTTCCTCACCTTGGCATACTGAGAGGAAACACTCACTTTCTATATGGAGCATCGCAAATTTTTGGTATCCAGGCAAATGATAAGCTTTGACTGCCTACTGAGCAGAAACAGCTGTTAGGGCTTTACAGTAAATACTGCTGCTGCTGCCAAGTATTACTGGGTCTACAGGCAGATGGAGCACTGCTTTTGGACACTGACTAGACTGATAATTTAGATGGATATGGTGATGCTTTAGTGTAGAATGGAACAATGTGATCCTTACTTTGTTTTATTTCTGTAGCTGAGAGGAAAAAAAAGACCAGTGGCAAAGAGTTTTTGTTTTTTTATAGTTTGACCTATCATGGGTTTTAAATAACTCTCTCAGAAGCCTTGTTGTTTTCTCAGTGTTGCAATTCACTACAGTTGGACCTTTAAGTTGCTTGTCACTTAATGTAATGTGAGAGTTTGGACACATAAGCTTTGAAAAGATATTTCTAGTCAGTATGTTTGTGAGAAATAAATGTTTGAACTTTATTAAACTCATAGGCTATACACACGGTTCAAAAGTTTTGGGTCAGTGAGATTTTCTTTTTAAATGTAATATATTTTATATTATATATTATTTTTATATTATATATAGGATTCAGCAATAGTGCATTAAAGGGGACCTATTTTATTAATCGTCATAATTCATAAGCAATGTCTCAGAATAAGCCCTTTTCAGTTTCTATGCAATGTGATGTCACATATAGTTAGGCACATATAATCATTTCTGAAGGATCAACTGACTCTAAAACTGCAATAATGTTGCTGAAAATTCAGCTTTGCAATCACAGGAATACATTCCATTTAAACATTAGAACAGAAAACAGTTATTTTAAATGTACACGTTATTGCTGTTTTTATTGTATTTTGATCAAATAAATGCAGCCCTGGTGACTGATCATAAGTCGTCTTTAAAAATATTATTTATACATAAACTTTTGAATGGTATTGTGTAAACCAGTTTTATTTTAAATTCATTGTGTGGGGTAGTTCTTCTGTGGTTCAAAATTGGCAGAAAAAATACTGAAAATTAATTTCAATAAGTTGTATACTGTTGATATTAATGCTTGAGCTGTGATGTTGCCAGGAGGCATTGTAAAATCACAAACGTTGTCTAAATCAAATGTTGACTACAAATGTTCACTAATCAACTAAATGTTGGTTTGTCAGTTTGTAACTGAAATTCATGTTTGTCTGTTTGTTTTTTTTAACAGGAGAGCTGTCTTTCTCTGCATGGTTCTTTACTGGACATGCTGTCTGAGGTTTTCACAAGCACAGTCTGCAGGTAAGTGATTTTCATTCATAGTTTTTTTTAAAACCTGTGTATTTTCTAACACAATTTTAGTGCCTGATGAGCATGCAAACTATGCTTATGTTCACGTTTACCATGGTCTTGACATCTGTGTCATCTGTGTCAACCCTGTACGTTACATGAGCACATGGGTTTATTGAAGTCCAAAGACCTCACACTGCCTTGCAATAAAGTTTGAGGATACTTGACAGGACTTGGATAAATAGACCTCTAATGTTACAACCCATTGGAGTTTTCCATGAGTCAGAGGTGAAAGAGGCTACAGGTACTTTGTTTTTAAGAAGCAGTGTATTTGCCAGGGTTAACAATATTCAGATGATATATGGAGCAGCCTTTGATCAACAACATATGACTGGTCTGAGCCTGTTTATTTTTCTATAGTAAATCAGAAGCCATTGCTTCTGTGATTCTATATGTTTTGCGTTT
Organism: Pimephales promelas; assembly: GCF_988280905.1. NCBI lineage: Eukaryota > Metazoa > Chordata > Actinopteri > Cypriniformes > Leuciscidae > Pimephales > Pimephales promelas. The sequence continues at coordinate 18,302,519 of NC_142772.1, read as the reverse complement.
GATTCCAACCTCATTTGAATGGCATTGTGCCTGATTGCATCTCACGGACTGAGTGTGCTTACTAGTTTTCAATATTGGACAGATCCTGTATTTACTTCTAGCATAAATAATTCTGGTGGTCTATACAACTGTCAATTGAATTGAGGTATTGTGCTTTGTAGAGATTCATTGAAATTGGAGCACTGAGCTACGCATGACATAAAGAACTTGCATGTGCACTTTTTAAGATGTTTAGATGTACATGTTTGTTTCAGGCAAGTGGTTTCTAAACTTATCGATTCTCATTGAATGTGTGTCCAGATTTCCAACATCTGCTTTGACCAGATTTAATGTGGGTGGGTGGTTCATAACATCTGTCACATTCAGTGCTTCTGTGTCAGACATTAATGAAATGCAACAGCCATCATGTTTTAAACAACTAATGAAAGGTGCCTTTGTTCTTGAGTGTACGTTTGATGTTTTTACCATATGTGAAACAGTCCATATAGCACATTCTCCCTCTGCTGGCTGATATTTATCCAGGTATCCGCTGCATGACTTATGATCAAGTCATCTTTGTGAGCTGTTGCTGGATAGTTTCTGGAATTCCTCTCTAGCCTTTGCTCTTATCTTAAAGTATGATTTCCTGGGTATGACAATCCATTTTCCACTGACATTTCACTCTGACATAACGTCCTGTTGCCCTTGAAATTATGCTAGATTTCAGCTTGCTTCTGGTCAAGTGATCTACACACCTTACCGTCCCATTTCTACTGACTTAAACAAACTGACGTTATTAGAACAGAGCTGGGCGATGACATAACTGTTATCTACAGAGTTGAATTGAACTTATTTCATATTTGATTATCTTTACACAGTTATTGAACAAAACTGAATCAACATTAATCTAACTTTAGCTGAACAATGACACTATTTTCTTTTTAGAGATGCTTTACAGCAGAATTAAACTGTTTGCATAATTGAATCATTATTTTCCTGTTGAACACTGCTTTGAAACAAACTGTACTGTATAAAACACTAAATAAATAAAGGTAGCTTGACTTGACTTAACTTCATGGAACATTAGTGTCTGTAACTGGGCCCTTAGTTTGACTTTTACATTGCGCCCTGACTATTGCTGCCCCCTAATAGTTGACTAAACATTAGTCGACGAGAAGAGGCGTAGTTGACCAAATTTTAATTATTAAGTTAGTCGCAAAATAAAAGGAAGTGACGAGATTACGCAATATTTAATGGACAGATCGTTAACAATGCTAGTCCATGTGGTAATTATGTCGGGCTGGAAATCCAAACACTTGACTTTCATTCATTGACCTCAAACATGGTTTATCATTTGAAACATGTAAGTTGTAGCCTAACGTTAGCTTGTGGAAGATATATTAGTACCGCGTTTACTGCATGCTAAACTTAAGGTGCATTTCTCTCTAAATGTGCATCCACTATACTGTGGAGATGATGAGACTGTGTGGTCAGCTTTATTTTGGAGAGTTATTGGAATACTTCTCTAGCTGTTGGAAAGTAAGTAGGATTTTCAAGGGTATGACATTCCACTTTCCACTGACATTACATTCTGGCATCGTTAATTTTTTCAGCCGACACAGACTCAAAAATCACTAGTTTATTAACAAAGAGTTAAAATGTTCAGGCAGTCTTCTTGCTGTTTTTTCCAACACATTCATAATCATTTCTATGGGCTCTATGCACGGCGGTATTTCCGGTGAAGGTGTAAGGATGCTCGATAACTTCCGCCGATCGTAGAGTCCAATGCAATACCGAAAATTTATATTGAATTTTGATACTCCTTGGTTATACTAAAGAAACGTTTGTCACAAAAACAGACTAAACTGTATTGTATTGTATTGTATTGTATTGATTTTTATTTAAAGGGACCATGTGCAATTAATAACATAAATGTAAATATTTGATGCATTACACCAGAGTTAGCCTTAGGCTAATTTACATCTGCAGTCCCCAAACTGACACCCCTCATTGTGTTTATGCTTCTTTTTAAAATTGTATTAAATAAACATAACTATATATAAAATTACATCTAAACTTATGAAAGTTTCGTTGCAAAGACGGGAGGACAGTAAATTTTGAAGACTGCCATAATCCCGTTTTCCTTGGTTTTCCTCCACTTTAATCTCCCCAACTGGAAACTTAAGAGCATTGCGTCAAATGCGGAACTTATGCATGCATATAGCCTATTGCCTGGGTACTGTGACAAGCTATATATAAATTAGTCAACTAATAGCTTAAATGAGTGACTACTAGTCAACTAGAAAAATCTTTAGTCTGGGGCAGCCGACCAGTCCTGATCAAAGAGGCTTAATATAACGAGAATGGAAGATTATACTGTCCCTATTTATTGCATTTGTTTAGGACCTTCCAGATATACATAATTGTGGAATCTGTTTGTTCACGGGCACCCAGTTCTGCAGGCCTTTTGTTTTGAACCAGACCAGTCGCTAGCTAGACAACCTTTTACCCAGGGAACCAAAACATGTTTAAATGACCAGAATTTACAACAGCAATGTTCAAAACAAGGCATAAAAATGTGACATGAGGTGTAGCCAAGTATGTTGTCCCATACTCGGAATTCGTGCTCTGAATTTTACCCATCCAAGCCATCCAGTGAGTATTGCACATACACACACACATACACACACCATGAACAGACCCAAAGAATTGGGCAGCCATTTTGCTGCGGTGCCCATTGAGTGATTGGGGGTTATGTGCCTTGCTCAAGGGCACTTAAATTGTGGGTAATGAGAGTGGAAGAGAGCGCGTTTAAAAAAAAAGGTGTAAGATGTAATGTCAGTGTAGCAATGGCTTGATATGGCAAAATCAATTGTGTCAACTGGTCCTAAACTCGCTCACACTGGCCCTAGATCAGTGGGTCATGCTTATCCCTGAGCCCTGCTTTAAAGAAGTTTATTTAATGCTGTTTCAGACTCCTTACTGTGATTTGTGAGTAGAACCAGCGGTTGTTCTTTGTGTGTTCTGTTGAGGAGGTGCATCATGATTTATGTGAAATTATTCACATCATTAATTTTCTAAATTCAGAGCAGTTGTTTTCCTGCTGTTTGTCAGGAGATGATCTGTCACCTCTTTCTGACATGCTTGATAATGAAGTGGCCATTATGTTAGTAAATATGTTTAGATTTGCTTATAATACTACTGCAGACATAGTGCTCTCTTTCAACAATTCCGTCCAATCTGCTGATCATCATCTGGGCTTGTGGGGAACAGGGGGAGTCCATGCACATTATTCCATTTACATGTGCTTTTCATTTAGTACTCATTGGGTATATTTTATAACCGCAAATGTTGAGCTAGATTTTGTTTAGTCGGGATGTGTTTGGGTTAGATTTGCTTTTGTAATGCATACACTCATTTATTTTTATTCTAAACTCATTACTGAGTGTTTAGAAGTGACAGCCCTAAGATAGATGGCATTGACTGTTTCTTTTTCCACTTTATGCATCATATCTACTTGCTAGCAAATGGATCACATGAGGCATTATTGATATTGTTCATAGCAGTTGTTTTACAGCCAATAAGATAAAAAAAAAACCTTATGTATGGTCAATGTTATAGTCTTGATTTCCAGTAAAATTGCAATTCAGTAAAAAAAGTAGAAAAATTAGTATAAAACTTCATATATGTTCATTTTTCCTACTCCAGTGGTTTGATAAAAAATAGAACAAATAGTGAGGCTCATGCTCATAATATTGCCAGTAAAAATATACATAAAAAGAAGGGCTTATTATCTTTTGCTTAAGTAAGTTTAGCTTGTTTTTCTTTATTGGGAAACAAGATAAAAATACAGATTTAGAAGAATTAATCTGCAGATACTAAATTTTTTTTTTGCCATCTTATACCCAAATCGACATATAAACTGAAATGCTTCAGGCAATGTGCTTGTGGTTTTATAAATCTTAAAGGGACGTTTGAGATGCACTCCCACTCACTTGACTTAATTTATTGCAGACTTCTAACGATCTAATGAATTTTTTGTACAGTTGATGAATCTGTAAAACATAGAGGTAAGCCCACACAGTGTTATTTTTCTACTTGTAACAATATCAGCAGAGTATTTAATGGAAATACTGAAGCATTGCCCCAGATGAAACATTACCTTTGCCACATATGTTTTACACATGCTTTTGTTAATGATCTGTTCCTATAATGAGCTCAGTGTCTCAGTGTGTGAGAAACAGCTGCAAAGCCTTCAGTCGACTGTGACGAGATCCATTTTGATCTAAATGCTTTTTTTGTCACATTACATTATTCCTGAAATTATTTGTGGTTTTCCTTTTTGTAGATGTGGACGTGCTACAAAGACTGGGATTGGTTGGGAAAAGACCACCTGGGACACGCTCCACACCTCAAGGTGTCATCCCCTTCAAATCAGGAGTCATCCTAACCCAGAGGGCGAGAATTGACATCCCAGTGAGCTCCGTCGTCCCTCCATCACTGGGCTCTGCGTTCACTCTCATCCTTAGCGTATGTTCGCATCGCATAAACAATGCTTTCCTCTTCACCGTTGTGACAAAGAGGAAAAGACTGCAACTAGGGGTGCAGTTCATCCCTGGGAAGATCTTAGTTTACTTGGGCCAAAAGAACACTGTAAATTTTGATTATGAAGTTCATAATGGCCAGTGGCACAACCTGGCTTTGGACATCCAAGCCCAAAGGGTTACGTTATATACTTCTTGTGGGAAGACAAGTATGCATGCAGATTTGCATTTTAAAAATGAAGAAACTCTGGATCCAGAGGGCTCCTTTCGCTTGGGAAAAATGAGCCAGAACTCTGTGCAGTTTGAAGGAGCCATCTGCCAGTTTGATATTCATCCCTCTGCTAAGGCAGCTCACAATTATTGTAAGTACATTAAAAAACAGTGCAGGGAAGCTGACACTTATCGGCCTAACCTCCCTCCTCTTTTACCACTATTACCCCTGGACTCCAATTTATCTGTCACTTTTCAGACCCCAAACATTTTAACAGAGATAAATCACAGACATTTTAGCTCTAAATCTTCACTAACACAAGAAAAGATACACAATCATGAAACCTCCCAAGGCCTGAGCATGCCTACTTTAATGACATCTCAGTCTGTACAAAGCACAGTGCCACCAACGATAGCCCAGCCCACATTACAGCCCCCACTAGAGGTCACAGGACAAACCGCCATGGCCTCCTTTGGGAGTAGGACGTCACAAATATCTCCAAAGCCAACTCAACAAAGCAACCCTAGGAAGAACCTTGTAAGAGCTACTATAAGGCCACAGATATTAAAAGAGGACAGGGTGGCTGACACTGCCGGACCAACAGGCCAACAGAAGAACAAATTGGATATCCAGAACCCTTCCACAACATACCTTAAAACTTCTAGCGCTTTCACACTGTCAGAGATTACAACATTAGCATCACGGAGACCTCTACAAAAGGAGACCTCCTTTTTCAGAACCAAATCCCCCTCTTTTGAGCCTGTCACACCTGCGGCCACAGATGGTTTCCAAAGCTTTGACTTTGAACCAACCCAATTCTCCTTCTTGGCAGAGTCACCTGGACTGAAAGGAGAACCTGGACCACCGGTAGGTTGTTCTTTAAGATTTTTTGTTGCCATGCTCTTTGTATGTTTCACGTTTGAATGGCTTGAAATTGTAAATGTGGTAAAATGTTCTGCTAACATTTTTGTTAGAAGGACACATAGGTCTTAAAGGGTTAGTTCTTGTATCATTGGTGCTGAGGTATTGTAGCCTGACTACGTCAGACTTCCTACTTCCGCTAATTTCATTTCGCTCCTGTAGTCAGCCTATCTTTCAGTTTGAACAGAAGGCGGGCTGAGAGCCATGACATAGACGCTAAGCGCCGAGCTTAGAAATCGGAAACCGAAACCACTGCGGAAATGGGAAACGAGACACGGAATGCAATTCGCTCTGTTATGGAGAACATTCTGGGGTTTTTCAAACATTTTCATTAAAAAAGTAACAGAAAACAAATGCTAATTTTAAATTTGGATTTGTAAACAGGTAGTTGTAGTGTTCAACCCACCTCGGTGACACTGTTTCGTGATCGCAACTCCATGGACTTCCTCGGCTTTTTTATGGTCCTTGGAGTTTTAGATGGTGTATCTCGGTCTCTTTTATCGGTCAAGCTCAATCTGGTTACCTTTTGACAGGCCAGTGTTTCCTTTCTTTTTCCAGTCCTTAAATATTTTTATGTCATCCTGTAACCTTGAAACTAAGTTGCAGCATTTCTGACAGACTCCTGAGGAACAAAGAGCTATGTTTAAAAGATCTAATCCTAAGTTTGACAGTTGGCTACAAATATTTTCTTGTTTCACTCTGGCGAAAATAAGTTTAGAGGCCGTGATTGTACCGTGGATGCGTAGATTAACGTTGCATAATCTGCAAAAGTCGTTTACAGCAGGTTTACAGTGGAAGTTCGATCATAGATTTGAGTTTGATGCATAATGTCTGTGGTTCGATGCGGCTATGTCGGCGCATAACATACGTCATAAATAAACTTATCGGATTGGTTTACTGGTAAACCAAGAGCAATCTTGGTAAAGAAAACACTTCTCTATTATGCCATTCCAGACTCTGTCTACGAAGAAAAGTGAAGTAGCAGAGTCTGGTATTACCAGGCTAGAGGTATTGACAAATTGTTCAAAGATTTGTTTGAAAGACATGATGAGTGAGTTCATGAAAAATGATGTAGTAGTTACTACGATTGTGTTCTCAACCTGTAACTGGGTTGCTAGCATAATGTAAGTATACATTGTTGGGTTGATATTGATAACTGATAATAAATATTGATAACTAATAATGAATAAAATAAGGCATCAATAAGAGTAAGAAAACCTTATTTAGTAGTTTGACAATGTTTTTTATAATATCTTGGAAAAAAATATATTTTAACAACATTATAAATATTTTAACTCATTCACTGCTTACTTACACACAACTTTTGTCTTCCCAATCAAAGTCATGTAGTGTGACTCACTAATATTATAAATATTTGAGCTTTCTGACTGCTTACTAATATTCAAAAAAAAACTTGCCGACTGGTCTGCCAAATCAAAAAAAAGTCATGTAGTCACTAACTCAAGAACACGTGCATTTTTTGCAAGAACACATGCAAAAAACATCAAATTTATAAACCACCCTTTTGACTGTATGTAATGATCAAGGTCAGCAAGTCTCTTAAAATATCCAAAAATTTTATCTTTTTTGGCACGGTTAATTCAGGTTGTAAAAAAAACAACTTTATTTTATAGTAAAATGTTATTATTGCAAGCTTTTCCCTAATGAATTTTACTGAAGGTATGGATTTGCTTGCTGAAATACTCAAAGCTAAGTCAGGATACAGAACCATAACAACAAGGTCTTCAGCTTTCAACAGACCACTAGAACTCTGTAGTATCTTTCTTTTTTTTAAACAGTGTCTTATGGTGGCCAGATGGCTAGTACTGCTTTGCTTATTTTGAAGAATGGTAAAATGTGAATTATTGGCTGTGGCCATGGTTTTTCTTGTCTGCATTGGCCTTGTCATCTGCCTTCATATTTAACTCTTATATTTAACTCTTTCCTCACCAGCGTTTTAGAAAAAAGCCAGCGACAGCATTTTTGATCATTTTCACAAAAGTGTCATGATTCATGTTAATTTTTTGTTGTAAATGCAATATATATCAAAAGAAAGAAGAGACCCTCTGATTTTAATCAAAAACAAACCTATTCTTGCTTAATGCAACAAGTTCTTAAAAAAAATCAAAATTTTCAGCAAAATGATGAGAATATCATGTTTTTGGCAAAGACTAATGGATCAGATTCAGTATGATGATCAAAACGTTGATGGAGTAGATCAAGTCCATCAACACCAACAATGCTTGGACAGTCCTATTCATTGTCCTGGGTCGACATTTCATTTGGTAACGTTAGGCAGTTTTGATTTCTATACTGTTTAAAGTTGATGAACGCATTATTTTACATATACATCTGCTTGTATAACAGTGAAAACACGGAAAGATGGAAAATTCAATCGATTGTTTCATAAATTATGGAATTTACATCAATGGTGGAGAAAGAGTTACCTTAAGTGTTGTAGCATTGCATTAATATGGATTCTTTGTCAGTTGGTATCTAACTTCTTCAGGAAGTTCAATACACAACATACCACACACTACAAAACTACATCTTTTACCAGTTAAACAACAATGGTGGTTGAAGCTGGAAAATGGTGTCATCATTGTTGCCTTTGAGTTTTTGGTGGTCTCGGTCTTAAGCCTAGTTTTTAAAATCCTTTGAAAGGGCATTACAAGCTGGTAATGTGTAATGCTTGCACACATTTTCCTTGTAGTTAAATAATGAGGTCACAAACCAGCGGGTGAGAGGACACACACTACAAAAAAAAAGTAATCGGCAGTCTGTCTTGTTTTACGCTAAACATGTCTAAACATCCTTGAAATTTAAAAGCAAGAAAAATTCACTTGAGAAGCAAACTTGTGTACATTATGGGACTTGTTTTCAGAGAATATATATCTTGAATGATGTATTGTTCTTTAACCTATTGTCATATATTTGTATTACTACTTTAAAACTAAACCTTACTAAATGTACCTTTATGCTTAAACAAAGCATGTGCCTTTTTTTGTCAAGAAAATGTATCTTGGTTCACGAATATTTAGATATTTGTTCTGGAAAACTAGACAAAAATGCTCGTTAAAATATATATATTTATTGCAGTTCAGCCTAATAAAAGCTATACAATCTCTTTTATGTACAGTATAATCATTTGCATTAGTTTTAGGTTACCACAAATCCGGTCACTGTTGGGAAAACAGTAAATCATTGGGAATTTGTGTTTGAGTGGAAAAACTCTTTTTGGTAGGATGAATAAATGCTGACAACCTGGAGGTAGGATCTATTTTTAAAGGAAGATTGCTCTGTGATTGGATGAGAATGATTCAATCAATCTTGTAACAGAGAACAGACTTACAGCTATAAGCTTTCCTATAAATTGTTTCCATTTCTTGTGCATACGATTTTTACTACAGGCTTGGGTAGGAGCAGCACTATGCTCTAAAGTGAGCTGATATTTGCCATAAAGTCTGCTGGCCTCATCCAGACCAGCACTATTATGCAGTGTATTATGGTTCTGTATTATACAGTCACAGTGAAGTTCTGAACCATTTTCCAACAACAAACAACAACCAGATGTGCTGTTCAGTATGTCTGTCACACAGATAGCACTGTGCATTTTCGGGAGATATCCCCTTTAGCAATTACTATAAAAGGTCTTGTTTCCTCCTTTTCTAATCTTTTCATTCCTTCTCGGAGGCAGAGAGAGAAAGATAGATTGCTTTTATTCAGGAAATGTGCCACGTGGAAGAGAGAGTAGGGGGCTCAAATGGGCTTTTTCTGTCCTTCTTTCTCTCTGGAAATCAAAATGACCATATTAATGTCATTCATATCAAGCAGACACTGTGCGCACAATGTCTCTTGGTTTATTACCGTATGTTTGATCTTACTCCATAGAAGCTCATTTTACTTGAGCAAGGACGTTTATTGCATAAAAACTCAATGAGTCAATGCAGTTCATTTTTATTAAAAGTAGTTTTAAAGTGGATTTCTTGAAAACAAGCATACACTTTTGAATATTCTTTTATTAGTGAGTGTTGCTTTCATAATGATTAGAAACAGGAAGCTATTAAACATTGTGGAGTTCTGGCAGCATCGCTCTGTATGAGTATATGGGATCTTGCCAGTTCTGCAGGTGTTACGATACATTGCCAGGAATTGTCTCGTATAATTTATTTGTAAGCAGTTATTTTCATTAGTTCAAAGTTGCCATCAGATGTGAATGCAACTTGAATTGCTGCTGACACATTTTTCACTAACACAACCCAGATAGCAAACTGACATTGAATCAACGTGGAAATATGACATCGAAACAACGTTGATCTGACATTGTTTCGCTCATCGAATTAACGTTGAACCAACGTCAGACGCGTCATTCTTTCAAAACTAACGGAAAATCAACTTGAAATCAACGCGTTGTTTCAACGTTATGAAAGCAGACCAATTTTCGATTTCATTTAGCTTTGAAGAATGCCGCGTCTGACGTTGGTTCAATTCGATGAGCAAAATCAACGTTGTTTCAATGTCATGAGAGACGTCGTTTCCACGTTGATTCAATGTCAGTTTGCTGTCTGGGAATGCTAATTCCAAAGTAGATTGCTGGTAAATTATATAGAAAATAACATGGATGATTGTTCTTCATTGACATTGTCAGATTTCTGTAAAATTGATAGAAAGAGAATGTAATAATATAACAAATAAATGTGTTTTTTGTTTAATTGGCACTTTTCACATGACGTCACACAACTTGTTTTATGTATTCTTACTTGCGTCAGTATAATGAAAGTGGAATACTAGTGGCACTCAAATAGATTACACCCAATATTTGTATACCCAGATAGCAAACTGACATTGAATCAACGTGGAAATATGACATCGAAACAATGTTGATCTGACATTGTTTTGCTCATCGAATTAACGTTGAACCAACGTCAGACGCGTCATTCTTTCAAAACTAACGGAAAATCAACTTGAAATCAACGCGTTGTTTCAACGTTATGAAAGCAAACCAATTTTCGATTTTCATTTAGCTTTGAAGAATGCCGCGTCTGACGTTGGTTCAACGTTAATTCGATGAGCAAATCAACGTTGTTTCAATGTCATGAGAGACGTCGTTTCCACGTTGATTCAATGTCAGTTTGCTGTCTGGGTATCTACCACAAATACAGTTAGAGGATGACTGCAGCCAGCTAATTCAAGCCAGGCATTTGGCGTTTGCCAATATGAAAATGGAGCACTAATCACACACTTTCTTCTTCCCATAGTGACCCTTATACAGTGTTTGCTGTCTTTATTGCAGATGAAGTTGGTTAGATGTACAGTATTTGTCAGTATTTGTCAAATAAAAGGATGTTTTAGGCGTTTACTTTATGTAATTCAGCACCTGTATGTTCATGAAGTCAACATAATAAGCTTATAGACCATTTTGCAAGATGTAAACAACACTGGTCCAGAAACACTTCCTGTTTCAGTTTGTAACTGTTTTCTTTATTTCACATGTAAAGAAAACATCTTAAATATGTTTGTTTAACTTTTTGATTCAGTTTTATATCTTCTGTTGGTTGTATTTTATCCCAGCTTTTATGTAGTGTTAAAAAACTGAAACAGGAAGTGTTTCAGGACCAGTGTTGTTTACATCTTGCAAAATGGTCTATATGCAGAGGTGTAAAGGGTACCTGTAAAGTGCTTAAGTAAAAGTACAGATATCTTACAGCCAAAAATGACTCCAAATATTCTTCAAAAAAGTCTCTTCAATATAACAATGTTACGGGTGGTCGGACACCACCCTTAACAGAGACGCACACAGATCGGCTCGTAGCAAAAATAATAGGGGTATGTTTATTTAACATGTTCAGTTTTTAAATAGTAAATATAGCAACAAGATCTACTACAAAGGCGGAACGCTTCAGTACTGCCGACAGCTAGTAGGCAGAAGTTTCAAAGACAGAAAACAAGGCAGTGCATCGCTTCTGTTCTCAGTCTCTGTGTGCGGGCTCAGGAACGGTCTCAGAAGCCTTATATAGCGCAAACTTAGGGTGTAACTTATTTTTTTCTAGCTCGTTAGTTTAGATCGTATTTAGATATATAAGGGTGGTTAACTTTAATTGACAGCTGATAACGGGCTGCACCGAGTAGAATTTGACGTCTCGGCCATGATCTGACACAATGCATCATACCACCTCTGATCCTTTCTGAACATTTGTATTTTGTATTTCCCAAGATTTTCCAGTATGGCGCCGCCCATACCCCCCATAAACAGCTTCAAACCCGTTCTTCAGAGAGTCTATGGGTGACATCACAGATGCTTTGTCCATATTTTTTTACAGTCTTTTGGCCCCATGACTTGCTGTAGTCATGTCCTCATCTCAAATATGAAGCACCAACTATTCACAATTACCTGCTAATGTACTCGCATTCACGTAATGTATAGCCTTGTTAACTAATTTGGATGAGTAAAGAGTAAAGATATTGTATCTTCAATGCCCTGTGGATGGCGAAAGCACTTCTTTTGTAGTTGCTAATATATTTGATACTCAAATGCTTACACTATTCCTTATATGTAATTAAGTATGAAAGTCGACTTTCATAAAGTCGACTTTCATGTTAGTGTATTCTCTACTAGCCAGATGCACAAGAATTGCTGGATCAAAATATCAGACCTGTATATGCTCTGTTTTATTTCCCCTGACTAAGTGAAAGGAAAACACTGACCTCTTAAATGCAAGCTCATTTGATTCATGTGTGGAATTGATTTAAAGTTAGATGATGTGCAAAGTTAACAAGGGCGCCTATGACTGAAACCAATCATTTGCCAGTAAAACAAGCCAAACGTGCAGCAGTATGGAATGTTTTTTGAAAACAAAAGCAGTCCAATTTTGATTTATTTAAAAAATAACTTCATTTTAGACGTAAAAATTAATAATAATAATCCTCTCTGTTCTGTTCTGCTTGTTTTCAACCTAAAACATTTTGCAGCTTTTCTCAATCGCTTTGGCACATTTTTCGAAGCAGTCTTAACATTCCCCAAACTGTTAGTTTAATTGTCATAACTGTTTGCTGTCGGAACATCAGAACTTGTCATCTCTCCAAAACGTAGTAACTCACCCAAAACATTTAATTCATGTTTCAAAACGTATTGTGTTATTGTGTCAGTAAATTGGCCAATGCCACCAAAAAAAAAAAAAAAAAGTATTTGTGTCATTGTGTGAGACACACTAGTCAAAACGTATTTTTTATATACTAATTTAATGTTAATGTGTTACATGTCAACTAAAATTTGCCAGTTGATTTTTGTAATTTGTACACTCTTTATTATGTCTTTCTCTAACACATATCTTAGTTACAGTACATATGAAGAGTTCAGATGCAAAAGCCTCTAAATGCCATTTGAAATTTTCTTCTTTAATGATGATTTTTGTCAAACTTGTATATTTAAGTTCAGTGATTTCACTTAAATGGTAATGATAATTACCGATTAATTGTTATTTAAGTGAAATTACTGAACTTAAATATACAAGTTTGACAAAAATCATCATTAAAGAAGAAAATTTCAAATGGCATTTAGAGGCTTTTGCATCTGAACTCTTCATATATTCCTATTGTTTTTCCATGACAATAATTTTTAGTTTACATGTAACACTTTTTTACTAAAAATACAAATTTATTTATACAGTACTGATGTTGCTGCTGCTGTTCAGAGTTGTGATGTTCCTACATGTTCACAAATAGTGGTGACTATGCTGTCAGCAAAGTCCATAATGTTTCCAAACTCAATTGATAAGATTCCTATTTCATTACATCGGCAGGCCATTTGCCAAATTAGCAAACATAAAATTTTATGCCATAAATATATCAATATATCATGTCTGACAGATTTTGATCACTGAATGGATCATTTAGCATGTGAAAGCTCACTCAATGAAAGAAAGTTTAGAAGTTGTGAATAGTTTGACAATTTCACTGAGATTCAAATCAGTTTTGATCAACAAGCATTTACATTTACATCTACATTTAGCATGTGCATTTAGTCATTGTGCAAATTGTTGCTTTTTTTGTACACGTGCCAAAACACATGCAATTTGCTTAAGTCAATAAGAAATTCAAATCTGATGTGAACAAGAAACTAACTGTTCAAAGATCTAAACTTACTGTTGTGAGAAAAAAAAGTCTAATTTGAGAATCGAGACAAAGCAATTGAGAAAAATGTAAAATAATCAACCTCAGCATTTTTTCTTCTCTCTTCAATTGAATTCTTTTTTTTTTTTTAAACAACTACTGAAACACTATATATTTGCGAGTTTAAGTGTCTAACTCTCAAAGTATCTTAAAGGTCACATGACATGGGGTTATTTTATCATTTTTCCTGGGTTTCCCTTATAATGTTAGTATGTTTTTAGATCAAAAATTGTTATAATTTAAAATAATTGCATTTTTTGGTGTGCACCTGAGACCCGCAGTGACAGCTGCTGTCAGACTCTAAAATGGAGAGCGACTGGAGTGACGCAAGTAGCTTTGCAACAGAGCGGTCATATGAAGACGAGGACTTTTCTCACCCACCTTCACCTGAAGTGGAGTAGGGTGAATTGTCTGTGGACACAGGGCCATATCAATTCCAGCCACTGGCTCAAACTGCGGTCTTAACTCCCGCATCGAGATCGGCATCTGATGAGTTTTGTCGAGTTGATGTCAATAGCGCGCGCTCTGTAGGCATATTGATATTTTGCCACTATGTGAAAAAATCCAGCAAAATGCGCTGGCGTGTTTTTGACCCCAGAGGATTAACTTTAGCCTAACCATAAATTGTGATTAAAATATAGATGATCACTCACATCAAGACACCGCTGTGGTGATGGAGTCCATGCAGGAGGTGCAGTGTTTGGCACTGCGTTGCGTTGCTGTTCAGCGCGAGCTGTATGGTGCATGTCCACCTCTATTCCGTTGCCATCCTGATCACTCTACTAAACACAGATAAATCTATGCTAATTTGAAGCTATTTTAACTGTACTATGCTACTAACTAACTTGGCTAAACAAAATAATCTAAATAACTATATAAATGCAATGTTAAATAGGTACAATACTCTATCCTGATCGTTTTCAATAGTCGTAATTCCAAGTCTTGACTCGCAGTGGTTTTGACGAAACAAGATGATTTTTAAACTGCCGAGTCGAGATTAGAGACTTCAATACGAAACGACACTTCAATACGATTTCCACGACGCATGCGCGAGAACTGAACTGAAGTAGTTGAAGGAGATCGCAATTCTCGCGCATGCGTCATGGAAATTGTATTGAAGTCTCGTTTCAGGCCAACAAGGAAGAAAAGAAATAGTCGAATAAAGTTGTTATTTTTGCTTGTTTTTTTTTCGCACAAAAAGTATTCTCGTCGCTTGATAAACTTATAGTTGAGCCACTGTAGTCACATGGAATATTTAAACATTTTCTTCATTGACTTTCTGGGCCGTCAAGAGCCAGTCCCTTAGGAGCCTATGTGGTAGTGAGACAGGTCTCAAATTTAATAAAAAATATCTTCATTTGTGTTCCGAAGACGAACGAAGGTCTTACGGGGTTGGTACAGCATGGGGGTGAGTAATTAATGACTTAATTTTCATTTTTGGGTGAACTAACCCTTTAAAGTATTTAGATCTATTCCCATCACATAAAATGCTGCCGTGATGGGCATTGAGCAAGCAGATGACAGTCTGTTGATCACAAGGATAAAGATCTGATCATTGCAACGCAGTTTCTGCACTCTCTCTAATGCTTTTACCAATGCAAACACGATGATGTACATACAGTAAGAGCTTTGTTGTGCAGTGTAACGTGCATCATTGATTTCATAACGAGTTGTCCAGATAAACTTGCGCTGTGTAGAAAGATTGTTCTTTGATATCATTTGTTCACAATTTAAATAAGATATTTTCATTCTACTAAAAGAAACAATGTGAAGTTGATATTTTAGTCTCTGGCTTGACTTACTGATGCTTAAACAGTATTGAACGATTTCGAGAGAAAGATTACCTGTCTTGAATAATTAGGCTAACTTACACATCAGAAATTGTTGCTTGGTACCTCAATCTATTTATTTTCAGACTTTCATCGAGGCGAGCTCTGTATTGGCCCAAGTTGAGGAAACAGTCGTCGGTGAAATGTTTCGACCATACAAAACTTTGGGAAGTTGTGTCGGCGCATTTCCAGAGAAAATAAAATTAACCCATTGTTTCTTCAGAGGCTCGGATGAAGGAACTTAAAAATAGTTTTTTGTTCATTTGTACATACATCCGAACACAAATCAACTACCATGCTTCGCTCGTTTGCAAGCCATGATAACTCTCGAGGAAAAAAAACTCAAATTCGTACTTCCAGCTCATTTTCTCATTTGGGCGAGCCAAATTCTCTGGGCGGGCAAAGAAGAGAAAGGGGAGGTTATCTTTCCTCTGTATGACGTCATACGAAGGAGATTCAAGATCAGTCCATCTGAGCTTTCGTTTTCCCAAAGGCAGAGAAAGATAGGCAAAGCTCGGTTTACACTGATAAAAATTTCTAGCCACTGGGGACAGGCTAGGGGAAATCATATTAATGTTAAAAAACCTCAGAAAGGGAAAATTTCTTTTCAGGGGACCTTTAAAACATTGACTAGAGTTCACTGCCTCCATCCATTAGGGGGATTACTGCCTTGTTTGAGAGTTCATTCAATGTCAGCAGGTAGATATTTAACACTAAATGACCCTTTTTGTCACGATTTCCCTCCCTCCTTCTCTTTCAGGGACCTCCAGGACCTCCTGGCAAGCCAGGATTACCAGGGAAGAGAGGGCCAAGGGTAAGCCTGTTAAAATCCTTCACTTATTTTCTGTTGCCTGGCCCAGGCTTAGGAGATCTCTATGTTTTTACTTAATATATTTAAAATCAACCTAATATTTCCCTGGAAGTTGCCACATGCCACGAGTTGCCAAAGCTGTATTAAAAGGTAATGAAGTTATCGTTTGGTGTTATTCACCCTGGCAGTTTCAACATCGACCACACTACCATGCTCCAGTTTTAATCACACTCCAAATGTTACTCAAGGACATTGGAATAACATGTTATTTTTGTCAGGTGCTAGAAGGGGTAACAACATTAAAGTAAATTAACATTAACATTACAGTAAATTAGCATATGAAATGCATGCTAAATTTAGAAATCCATTTGATAATCAGATGTATGCAAATTCCCATCCAAACATATTGAAAATGTAACCACTAAATTAAAAAAAAAAGTTATTTCCATATTTCTTGTTGCATATACTGTATACCAGCATTTAAAATATTTCATGAAATTATTAGTACACATTACAATAAATTTTTGTTGTTGTTGTTAAGGCTTAATTTATTTTGTGAAAACGTTTTCCTCGATTTATTTAATCTCATTGAAGTCTTTTTTTATTACCAATTGATGGTTTGTCATCAGGGTGAGTAAGTGCATTGTAGAAATTACTTTTTTTTTTTTGCTCAGAAAGATTGTTATCAAGAGTGGAAGAAAGAGTGAGACAATGAGATATCAGTCAGTCAGTGATTCAAAGAGACTTCCCTTGGTGGAAGTCTAGATGTTTTGTGCGTGAGATACCTGCCCTGGCCTATGAGACTGCCCTTTAGTGAGGCCCCTGAGGGCTGGACTGTGGGAAACCAATCTGTTGAGCTAAAGAAAGGGCTCTTTGTGGCAGTCTTATTAAAGGCATTTAAAGCCTCACCGGTGCTCACCGGCTCTTAAGCTCTCCAGAGTGGCTGGTCGAGAGCATTGGGATCCTATACCATCAGTCAGTGCCCTAAGGTACTATGAATATTTCACGTAACTCCTGATATAATAAGAAAAAAAAAAATTGCTGATATTTTTTTTTTGTAATATTAAAGTTTTTTTTATTTCTGTAATGTTTGTTATTTGTCAGTTTTCGTTCATTGCAATTCATGATACAATTTGTTCATGGGAAACGACATTCAGCTTTGGTTACAGAAGTGCAAGCCAAAATTCGCTGCATTTAGACCATCAAAGATTAAATGGGTCATGGATCAGAGCAAACTTGGCATTGCAACGCAGTGAGCTACAATGGATGCTTCAATACATACAGCATCATCATGGCCAAGTTTATTTTATTTACTTTCATGTGTCCAGTGTAAGAGGCCTCAAACATTTAAAAAAATGTGACCAGTTCAATTTCCATACTTTAGATGGGCTTATTATAAACAAAATACTTTCATTCGCTCTACATAGTGTTAGCCTCAGTTGCTTATTCATAACACTTAGCAACACTTCAAAATGTATTTCTAATATGTTGGACCTATATTGTACCTTTTGAGACATGACTTCACAGAAACCCGTAAGAGATGTATTTGTGATGATTGTGTTGGGGTAGTTGTGACACACGCATAGGAGTTTGTGAGGTTGTCTGAAAATTCGAAAAATACAGATAGGTGCCTCTAGTTTTGCAGAAATTACATACTACACCTTTAATGGTCCTATATGTAACTTTTTTTTATAAAATTAATCCTTTTTTATTGCCTGTGTTTGAAGGGGTTTTAATCACACATTGCAATGATCCACTTTTCGGGTTTTGCTATTACCTCTGAAGGCCAATATTCATATTTATATGTGAAGTCTTCGGGTCGGATTTCCTGCGAAATCCATCAGATGTGACGTGCATGCGCGCTCCCGAGCCTCTCTATCCTAACAGTCAACCATGCGACCAATGGCACTTCAGCTGACGACAACCCCCCAAAAAAGTCCTGCCTCCAGCACAACGCAGATTCCAACACAAACTCCACATAAATATAAAAAACAAAAAAAGTTTTATCTGCTCAAGCTCGTCAGGCAAAACGTGAATCTGATCGACTCCGGACGAAAACGCGGATTGACATAGTAAACTCTAGTGAAATAGCAAGGTAAACTACAAGAAACATGACATGAATACAAAAGAATGTTCCAGGATAACAAAAAGTCGGTGCTTTAGGATGTAACTTATTTTATTTACTAGATCTACTGACTAACGTCGCTCATCCACTACTAACATATTGTTTATTTCCAGACACGTTCAGTACAGTAATGTCACTTCCTACGATCTTACTGATACACTGAAACTGTTCAGTTTAGTTCACTAACCGTTTTCGTTATCATATTATACATTCACCTATGTTGACATTGCTGATTGTGAAAGATACACGAATAGTTAGAGAAATGGCTTATGCTATATAACATCACATGTCGGCTAAATGCAGTTTATTGTAACATTATCATGGACGAGCACAGAGCATTAGTTCAACATCAAGCTGATAAAAGTAGGCTATTATTGTAACTGCAGTGGGAGTATACATTAGTTTCCAGCATGTTGTGTGATGATTTCGCGGTTGTGTTGAAAGTCTCAGAGTGGCCGGTAGTGAATGCTCGCTCTTGAGATCGAGCACGCGCACGAGCACGAGCGCTCTTGTTGCATTCTGAAACATCACCACTAGAGGCCGCTAAAAACGCATAGAGCACCTTTAACCTGTTAACTATCATCCCCCTTCTTATTCATAGATCCGATTGAAATTCATGAATGCTTTTGTAATGGAGCATCACAGTCCCGCCCACAGCCCGAGAGAGCGCTGGTGCCGGAAGTAAATTTCCCATTAATTTCTCCCATTGACATTTTGTAAAATCCATATCTAAAGAGTATTAGATAATGTCTGAGGATAACCAGCTACGGTTGAACTCATAAGCATACAACATATCATTTTGAGTGAAAAAACAAAGAGAAAATCCAAAAAAAGAGTCAAGGATACAAGCCTGTGTACATATTTTCATTTCCGAGCAAAGGAACTACTCCTCCCATAAACCACCGCGACTCACTGAAGTTGTCTGAAAGCCACCGTGAAAGAGCCTTTTGAGTGACTTCCAAAGCTGACGACGGCCGCGTGAACTTTTTCCTCCAGTGAATTTATATAGTGAATGTGCAGGAAAAATCCTTTTCCTCAATTTACTGAAGCTTATGCACATGTTAAAACATTGAGCATCTGGCTCGCTCATTGGCTGTGTTGCGGCTACTGGATATCCAATGGCGCGGGGTCGTCTCTGAGGTGCGACCAATGAACGTAGCCCTATGTCTTTATGCGATCTTCAGTCTTCACGTACCTTCGCGGGGTTTCAGACACGTGACACGACTTCCACCGATCAGATGCATCACTGTGGGATTGTCGGATTGTTCAGGATTGTGGGTAATGAAGTACTTATCCAGTATATCGCGAATAAAAGGGATTTATCTTAAAACAAGGTTAGTGCCCCATGATCTTTTGGTGTTTATATGAGCATATACAATCACTTAGGACAGCCGTAGCTGGTTTTAAGTCTACCATGTATGGTTATGTTTTTATGGCTTATATCCCAAATGTCAATGGAGAAATTCTATTGAATTTTTACTTCCGGCACCGGCTGTGGGCGGGACTGTGATGCTCTATACAGACATGAAGTTGGTCTTAGTTTAAAGCATATCATCATGTAAACGTACCTTAAGAATGAAAACAAAACAAGACAGAAACTAAACGTGACCATGTAATAACTCCCCCTCCCAGTAAAGTGCATCCACGCTCTGCAAAACGTAGCCCAAACTGAGGAGGAACAGGAAAGGGGGGACGACCAGGGAGGAGATGAAGGTGGGTGGAGCCACGTTGGAGAATCCGAGCAAAGACGAGAGGAGCAGGATGATGACTCTGAGCACAGAAGATCCACAATGGAGCCGATGGAGGGAGGAGCCATGGTGGACCCTTGGAGAAGAGGCCGGGTGGAAACAGGGAGACGACTGACTGAGGTGGAGCTAGTGGAGATGGAGACCAAGGCTAGGCTGAAGAACCAGGGTGGAGGCAAAGACCTGGAGGGCCACGGTGGAGCTGCAGATGGGCATGACCGATGGTGGTGTATATTTATAATATTTACTTATGTGAGTAGTCTAAGAGACCTCAAACATTTTAAAAAAATGAAATGGCCAGCCTGGCAGACCGGGGCAGAGACGTTGCGAGTGAGGACAATTGAGGAACTGGGGGGAAGGATGAGTCCGACGGAGCCAGAGGTGTGGATGGTCAAGGTGCAGCTGCTGACTCTGATGTCTGAGGTGGAGCCAGAGCGACAATGGATCAAGGTGGTGCCAGAGGGACGAGTTAGCTTGACGGAGCCTGAGCTCGACGGAGCGGAGCCTCGACGCTCTCTTGTGGAGCCGAGGGAGTGTTGAGCCAATGGGTAGGAGGGTAAAAGTGGAGTCTGGGGCTTGGAGGCTTGAGGTGGAGCCAAGGTATCCACAAGGCAAGGCGGAGCTGATGACTGGGAAGCCCCAGGCGGATCTGTGCGGCTAAGTGAAACCACTAAAAGAGCTAAGGGGCTAAAGGGAGACAGCGGAGATGAGGCCGATGAACTGGATGGCTTTGACAGTGAAGGAGGGATGCTGGGCAGGACCATCCACAACGAAGAAGACTTAGTGCTGGACTTAATGTTGGGTTAACCAGCAAAGACTTGGAGCTGGTCATAACTAACGATGACTTGGAGAATTTGGAACTGGGTGGGACCAGCAGTGATTGTAGCAAAGCAAAAACCTCCTCCTCCAGCTCATTACACAATACTTCATTCACCCAGCCTTGGTTTATGTACCTCAGCAGCAGGAGTGTGTGAAGAGCTGCAATCACAACAAACTCCACCAATAACACCTTGACGATGGACGCTGTTGCCGGCTCACATACCTGGACCAATTCCACATTTGGCTTGAGCTACAGGACGAAAAAAGTCTCTGGCGATCACTGTGGCTCAAACTTTGTGGCAAGGAAGATGCAGAATGAAAGACGATACTCTAATACTTTTAATGGGCTTTATGCACAGCTGCACTACTTCCTGAACTTCAGCCAGCTCCTTGTTTCCTGTCTGTCATTATTGGGCAAACTTGATTAATTCAGGTGTGTCTGATGATTGTTGCCGTGACTACTGAGGTCAGCCACACCTGAAATAATCAATTTGTCCAATAATGGTGGCAGACAGGAAACAAGGAGCTGGCTGAAGTTCAGGAAGTAGTGCAGCTGTGCATAAATCCAATTAACACAAAAATAGACAACAATCAATTGAGGGCTTAAACAGGGAACAGGTGTGTAACTAATCAGAAACCATGACAACAAATGAATGACTAGAACTCAGGTAAATGGGGACAATGAAAACTCAACAACAAAGAACAAAACAAAAAAAAAAAAGACAGAAAACATGACCATGCCAGTGATAGTGATAGTTAACAGAGTTTAATTTGTTAAACTGAATACTGTATGAAAATAAATCCCAATTTAACAATCTAAACCTATAGGAAAAGTTTATAAAATAGCACTAGTAGAGAGCTTGAGATTCATCTCGAAACACATCTCACTGAAGGACACAATGGTACACAGTAAAAAACGCAGTGTCAAATTAACACTTTAAGTGTTAATTTTAACACTACTCCGGATCATATATGGTCCCACTCTATCTAGAGTAAAAAGTACACTGTTTGTAGTGTAGAATTTACAGTGTTAATACAGCACCGTACAGTGTAGAAAAATTACACTGTGAGTGTTAAGTTTTACACTTAAAATTTTTACACTCTGTGGTTTTAACACCCCTGGTGTTGATTCAAATTCATTGGATTTTACACTATAAGTGTAATTTATAAAAGTATTCTGTTCAGTGCAAAAACTATTTACACCATTATATAGTGTTACTGTAATGTACAAGCTTAGACATAAATCAAGACTCTTTAGACAGATGTACAAATCCAAAGTTTATTCAACAAATGGCAAAGTGGCCCCTTCAAAACATATGCCATATATGGAAAAAGTCAAATTGTCACATTCATTAGGAGTTTAGCAGAGAAAAAAAAGAGAAAAGGGAAAAAGCATAAAATCACCCAGTTTGCCTATACATTAACAAATATGACAGGTGGATTTGAACAAGATTGCAAAAATCTACTTGTCAACAGTTGTGTAGCATCCATGAATGCAGTCCCTCTTTGTCCCATCAGCGAGCAGGTGTAGTAGTATTTGAGTTGATCCCCACCGGCAGCGAGCAGGTATGCTGTGTGGTCGGTTCAATGCAATCAAGGTGTTCTTGTACACTGGTCTCTGCCAAAGACAAAAAAACAAACAAATCAAAGTCAGCTCTCCAATTGGTGGTCTTTATAGTTTTCCACAATAAAGTCAACTCAAATGGCAATATTTTGAGGCAGACAATAAATAGTGAGAGAAATGTCCAAATTTACCCTTTTGAAGACAACAAGGTGTTGTTCAGCTTGATATGAGCACATCTTTCCATGTCTTTCCAGGGTGGTGGAATCAAATCAAGGAGGAGACAAATTGATGCAAGATTGCTGCCCCATTCTAAATTACAGATGAGAGAAGATGTGACAACTTGAAAAAAAATGCAACAAAAAAATGCATGAACGTGTTTAGATAATCTTATTCTGAAATATAGACTTACCTCATCACTTATCATCTTTCACAGCAGAGTCCAGGAACTAAGCTGAGATCTTCTAACCAAAAATCAAAAACAAAAAAAAACAATCAACAGTTACATAGCATAATGATAACCAAATCTCGCTCAGTGCTAGGCAGAGTAGTGCCATTCGCACCAGCCTTTAACATTCGTCTTGGGTGACGCACAAGTAAACAACTCAAAGTACAGGTGTTAACGACAAAAGTCTTTCCAGGTTTGGAATGACATGAGGGTTTGAAAAGACAATTTTACACTTTTGGGTCAACTAACCCTTTAACTTTTTGCAGTTTAATATCTTGAATTTACACAATTCATGAAGACACACCAATCACCATGCCATTAAAGGGATAGTTCACTTTGAAATTAATTTTTGATATGTTTTATCTTATCTTAAGGGCATCCAAGATGTAGGTGTCTTTGTTTCCACAGTATTTTCAATTTTGATATTTTTAGGTCAAAGCGTTCTTGTCTGTCAGTCATATAATGCAGGTCTATCGTCACCACCTCAAAGAGCATGCACAGAGAAGTCCAAATTAAACATGATTTAATGACTCGTAAATGTAAGTACACATTGATGGCCTAAGACACGAAATGAGCGGTTTGTGTGAGAAAACGAACAGTATTTATATCGTTTTTACCTCTTGTAATCACAGTCACGTCCAAGTACACTGAGGGCGCGGGCGCTTCGGTCTGCTGCACAAGCGCCGGAAAGCCCCGGAAGTGTGCAATGTGTACGTACATTTACGAGTCATTAAATCATGTTTAATTTGGACTTCTCTGTGCATGTTCTTTGAGGTGGTGACCATAGACATCCATGATATGACTGACAGACAAGAACGGTTTGACCTAAAAATATCAAAATTGAAACTACTGTGGAAACAAAGACACCTACACCTACCTAGATGCCCCTCGAGGTAAGCTAAACATATCAAAAATGTATTTCAAAGTGAACTATCCCTTTGATGACAATCAAGACACAATCACCGACAACACATGTAAATTCCAGTTCTGAAAAAAGGCATTGTATGGTTGCCCACATAGGTTTAGATTTTTCATGTTCATTCGTCATGTACTAAAATTTCTACAGCACATAGAATTGAAAATATAATGACACTCACAATTCTGGATTAATCTTCAGCATTCTGTTTCTTTCTTCATTTCTCTTTGCATTCTCATGAGAGGAGCTTCCTTCACTTGACACTGCAGGGGTCTGGGCAAAATCTATTGAAAAAGGATTTGAACAAATATTTATCAGTTGAGGCCAAAATTCAGTAATGCAATACAATTTAAATAAGAGCTGTAAATATAGTAAAAAAAATAATTGAGATTACCATTAATTTTGATTAAGCTGAGAGCTGACTATAAAGCATGGGCGTCAAATTGTAAAATTATTTCTATTCACATCCTTCATTTTAGAATTAATTAAATGAATGTTACAAGTTAGTATCCACAAAACATTGTGCAATGTTCACATGTAGGCCTGCCTGAAACAGTTTAAAATGCATTTCATCTGATTAAATACATTTAAATAATTTAAATGAGTAGTGGCACCTTAAATTTAACTTGGTTAACTATATTCGATATTAAGACACATTTAGAATTGTTTTACCCATAACTTATTAATGTTATTTATTAACTTATTAATGTTATTTATTATGTTAACAGAAAATACAGATTCATATTAATAAAATACAGACAGACAGATAAATAGTTAGTACATAATTTATAATAACACGCAGTATGAATTGATAAAGAAGACTGATTAACGTTATAAGCTAAAGTACTGTATGCTCTGCCAGTGCTCACGTAGCTAAGTTAAATAACGTTACCTATAAACTGAACTGGAAGACAGACGGATTTATAGATTAGCTTCAACTCAATTTCACGTTTGAAATTAACTGCCATAAAAAAAGAACTTGACGCAAATATGACGACATGATATTCAGTGTTAAGAACAAGCAAAGTTCTATCGTTACATACTTAAACACCCTATTAATAATGCTCATGTGTCGCGAAAACGGAATTGTTAACGTTTTAATGTATACACACAAAACAAATCTAAAATTACCATTTGAAGAATTCTCTCAAAAAGCCCAAATGGTGCCGCTTCAGACCTCCTCGTCAGCTTCAGCGCCAGGCTCGTCTTTAACCCAGGCCTTGGCGCGACTGGAGGCGGGAACGCAACTTTCATGATGTCTGTCAACAAACCAAAATGAAATAAGCCGAATATATTACACAAAACAAATTGTAAGCACATTCCAACTAATTTATATAACAAATTTTATCGGCATGAGAAACGTTTCTTCTTTTTCTTCTGTAACTTACATCTCTGCATCTCATGAACTTGACAAGCTTCCTTAACCCATACAAAAACGCGCAGTTGATCATTTCTAAATGTGTTCACCACTATAGTTTACTAAAAATGTAAACAAATGCATGTAAGTTACTATTTAATATTAAGAAAGAGAAAGGCAATTCAACCTACCGTCTCGCTCCTCGCATGAAGATAAAATGGCGCTGTCGTCTTGTGAGCCAGAAGCATCGAGGGGCGGAGTCAATACAATTCGGCGCGTCTTTTTACACTTTCAGTGTAAAAATAAAATTACACTATGTGGCACCCTGTAGGCTACACTGAAGGGGAGTACCCTTTAACACTGTAGATTGTTAATTTAACACTTTAGGAATAGATAACTTTTAACACTGGAATTTTTACACTGGCGATTTTACTGTGTAATAGAGCATATCCTTAGGATGTACATCAATAAGCTTTTAATTAAAGAGGGTTTCATTTCCATTCTTCATTTATTTGATCCAATTTAAATTAAGAGAACAAAATATATTTTTGAACTTCTCATCAAAACAAATGCATTTTCAATTGAAAAATTATTCCAAGTCAAGCATATTATGCCGGTCCAGAGGAGAGAGGTGCGGCCACATTTGCGAAATTTCATCAAAATTGTCAATAGTGTAGCGATGTATGACGCACAGCTTACAGTCACTTTCAAACCAAGCAGCTTTATGTTGGTCAACATGGTACAATGTGGCCAATTTGAACCAGTTCCATCCACAGTGAAATATGTGAGTGGAAATTTGTTGCCCTCACGCAACATTTCTGATAATAGGGTTTCCTATTGGAATGACCATATTTTGTCTACAAAAATTCTTAACAATAGTAAATGTGATTGCACCTTTTAGATAAATCGCTTTTGTATTTGTTGCTTTGAAAAAAATGCTTCTAGTAAATATCTAAATGTTAATGTAAAAGTAATGCAAACATACTAACTTGCTGCCCATAAAAAGCAACAGTGTGACATAATTAGTTGCTTTTTATGATAATATAACTTTTAAAAGTAAAGTTCCCCAGCACTGCTCAAGAATTGTTGAATGGCAAAGAACATCGGCAGGCTAAAATATAAAAATGTATTTTAAATGTGAGGGTCAGAGGTCATGAACAAATCAATGTTAGTGAATTTCCTCAATATTTCTCATCTTTAAAAAAAAAAATCTTCACCTAGTTTCACCTAGTTTCTTCTACCATCCGAAGTTGTTTGTTCTGTGTTTGGTTTTCTTCTAAACTTAGTCAGGCTAGTTTATTTAGTCTGGTGCGTTGTTACTTCCTTATTGTCACATGCACTTTTTTGAAAACAAACAAAGCAATTTCCACCAATTTCCATACTAATTTAGTGACTACACCAAGTATGGTAGTGTTTATGTAGTAATTCATCCCTCAGGTCTCTCACAACTGCACAGAACTGTAAACCATTCCCTTCTGTTTCACCATGTGCTGGGTCATGTGATCTGTAAGGGTTGTCTGGTGTGAATCAATGCCTCGTAGATGACAGACATGAGTGTTGGACATACTGTATCAACACAGTAAAATTCTCTGACGTACAGTTTTTCTCTGTCGTTTCCACTGCTAAAGCTGTCTTAGATCAGATTCTTTACAATGCCAACACTACAAAGTTCACTTTAAACATAGCTTAACTTGGTCAAGAGGCCAGATCAGACAAATATATTCTCTCAAGTGCACTGGTAAACATTAGCAGGGGCCTTCTTTGAGCCAGGTCAGGGAGCTTTGCCATAAGTCAACCATTCTCAAATAAATGAGGCGGAAAGTGACAACCACCACGCGGCGCGTCTTCCCACACGAGTGCCTGTTGGAGAGCTGAAAGTGAGCAAGAGAGATTAACCAATATGTAACTTGATAGGCTTTCTTGATACTCCTCTCTCAATCTCCTCTGATCACTAACCACGGCCACATGTTCAGAACTTGACCAAACATAAAAAACGAGCTGGAAATCTGTACATGAGCTTCTTGTAAGTATCTCCATATGGCCAGTTTGTGTGCACTCAGCAGGAAGGGCAATGAATAAGAGCCCCACTCATGACTAACCCCAGGTGGATCATACATAAATAATAGCGCCGCCTTGACAAGTAGACTTAGCATTACCTCTCGGCTCTGGCTAAGTCTTTGAATTTCACCGTAGCATGTTATTTGCTCTACAATATAACTTCACTGATGGTTGTCAGCTATCATTCAAAATATTTAGGCGTAAATTTAAGATTTATGTATTGGAATTGCATAAGTTCCATCCATTTGTATTACACAGTTTTAACATGGACAGATAATGCATATTTGTCATACTTCAATAAAACAGGTAATCTTTACAAATGAACGGAATGTTTTTCAAATACACAATAACCTAATTTATTTATCATCAATAAATCCCTTTTTTTTAATTAATTGAATATTACTTAATATTAGTATTGACTTATAAGTATAGTATTAGTACTTAATGTTGAATGATAGAGAGAAGTTATAACTTGTATACACACATCAAATGTAGTCGAGCACATTTCTGCATTTTAATAAGATGATTGAGGTATCTAGACCACAGCGGTGGATATTTATCAGATTGTAGTCTGCTGCATCCTCCACAACACCCTTAAGATAGGGAATTGTGTCATGCAAATTGCTTTCAGCACATATGTTGTGCTTATTTACCTGATTTTACTTTATCCTTTAGTAAATTATGTGTTAAAACAATGCAGAACGCCTGACCAAATAAGCAAGCACAAATAATTTTCCCCACTATTTATTCATTTTTATTTTTTTGTCGCATTATTATGGCCTTTAGTTTCAGCTAGCATGTCCTATCCTCCAAAGTGGCGGCATTTGTATTGTGGCTTTTTCAGTTTGTTGTTTAAGATCACCATTTTGCTTGCTTTGCTAGCAGAGCGTGTAAATCTGTGTCTGGGGAGCTTTCTTTCACTCTTTCTCTACTCAAGCCCCCTGTTCGCTGCTGGAAAGTCAGCTAATGAAGAAAATCATGTCCATATGTTATATGCCAAAAGCATATGCCAGAAGTACCTTTTAAAACACAACCCTTTCTTGTTAAGTGGAGGGCAATTTTACGAATGCATGCCTTGGGCAAACTGTGCTACTTGCATACAGTACTTATCATGAGGGCCAGAGAAAAAAAAATGATGATTGATATATTTAAACATTTCTCCATTCCCTAAGTTGTTCTAGCTGCTCCCCTTTAGATCTTGACAGGGTTAGCAAAGAGACTAAAGTTAATAATGTAAATGTTAGAATCAGGTAAATGTTCCCTTGTTTACCCCCCAGTGTTTGAGCTGAGGAGTGAAGGGCTGAGAGGTCTTGAACTCCTGAATGGTCTGCTGATTGATTGCCCTGACATAATGTGATGTTTATTTCATTCTTTACGACTTTTTGTCTTAAATCTATAAAGGCACCCAAGTGCGCCGCACATTGTTTTATGAGGAATTTACAGAACTTCCACTCTGGAGTCACCTTGTACTGAAGTCAAAGTCAATTATTTAAAAAAACAACAACATATTTTTAATGCATTGTTATTTTAAAAATATTTCAATTAAATTCTAATTTATTTCTATAGTAAATAATGTTCTTCTTGAGCAGTTTTTCAGTTTCACCTAGAACTGCATGATTACATCAGTGAAATAAATCGCTAACCTAAATGAAACCAGATTCTGCTCCTGATTATACAACCACAGGCATGGAGATGCAATTTTTACCTGATCTGATAAAAAAAAAAAAATCAATTCATTTATCCTACCAATTGAAAACCGGGAGTTTTAGAGAAGATACAATTTGAGAAAAATGTGTCACCACATAGAGGGGGAAAAAAAAAACGTTTAAGGCTTCCAAATTAAACGTATTACAATATAATTTCCGCTAAGGAAAATGTTGTTTGAAGACAGATGAGTTGTGACAGATGTTTTCTTTAATAGGCGGTTAATCTTTGATTTAATTAGCTGTGTCGCTTACATCAGAGAGGGTCAAATTATCGTTTTACAATGTCATTTAAATCATGTAACAAACTGGGCAGTTACTCATTTTACCTGCCAAAGTCAATTTCAACTCACATTGACACTTTATGAGTGATAATTTGAGACCCTGATAACAGCGATTGAACTGACAGAAGAGATGGTCATGTGCATGTAAAACAGTCCACTACATGGGTATTCATTTCTCTGACTCTTTTTGTATGCCCCCCTCCTTTTGATTCTAGTCTTTTTACTGGCCATTTCTTTTGGCAAAAGGAAAAACAGTAGTATGGGTCAAGGCCTGTGACCCTATAAGTGTCCTGCAGTGATTTCACAGGAACTATAGAGAAGAAAGCCCACAAATACAAGTGAACATGTGTTGTTTTGTAGGGTCCCCTTGGTCCGCATGGAAACCCAGGCCGTCCAGGGTCCCCCGGGCCCAAGGTATGTACCACTGAATACAGTACTGTGTGACTTTTGTGGATGCGATCAACTTAGACTTGTGTGTTTGGAACTATGGGACCATTTCCTTTTTTTTTTTTTTTAATTTAGTTTAGTTTTGCATTTTGTTTTGCTTTATTTTTATTTTTTTTTGACTAACTGATCAGTTTGTTTTGACATACCATAAAAAAAGCTGTCCTTGTAAATTGTCAATCTTGAACTTATTAGTGAATTCCACAAACTTAAAGAAGATCATTAAGCTTATAGGGGTTGAAAAATGAAACGGAAACACCTGGTTTTCGACCACAATAATTTATTAGTATGGTGTAGGGCCTCCTTTTTTGCGGCCAATACAGCGTCAATTCGTCTTGTTTGAACCATTGCAGTACGTGCACATGGTCCTCCAGAATGGTTAGGTAGGTTGGCAGTGTTGGGCCCATCAAGCACAGTAGGGAATGTCATAATATTGCAGCCCAAACCATCACTGATCCACCCCGTGCTTCACTCTGGGCATGCAACCGTCCTGGTGCTAATTCTTTTTTAAAGAGTTAGTTCACCCAAAAATGAAAATTCTGTCAGTATTTACTCACCCTCATGTTGTTCCAACCCCGTAAGACCTTCGTTCATCTTCGGAACACAAATTAAGATATTTAAGATATTAAGATCGCCCCTGCATACAGTCCGTAGGCTTCTTGAGGGACTGGCTCTTGCTGTCCCCGAAAAGTCATTAAAGACATCGTTAAAATAGTCCAAGTGACTACAGGGGCTCAATCTTAAGTTTATCAAAAGACGAGAACACTTTTGTGCGCAAAAAAAACAACAAAAATAACGACTTTATTTTAACTATTCGTTTATTTCTCCCTCTGCGCGAGTCAGGTTACTAGTTTAATAGCGTAAGCTTCTGTTATTGTACGTCACACGCATCACACACACATGACCAGCGTCGGCCAATAGTGAGCCTACGTGTGACGTAGCTCTACGCAATCACACTACGTTAACTGACTACAGGCCCATGGAGAAGGAAGTGAATAATTGAAATAAAGTCGTTATTTTTGTTGTTTTTTTGCGCACAAAAGTGTTCTCGTCGTTTGATAAACTTAAGATTGAGCCCCTGTAGTCACTTGGACTATTTTAACGATGTCTTTAATGACTTTTCGGGGACAGCAAGAGCCAGTCCCTCAAGAAGCCTACGGACTGTATGCAGGAGTGATCTTAATATCTTAAATATCTTAATTTGTGTTCCGAAGATGAACGAAGGTCTTACGGGGTTGGAACAACATGAGGGTGAGTAAATACTGACAGAATTTTCATTTTTGGGTGAACTAACCCTTTAAGACTCGTACGCTAGCATTACCCTGAATACCGTGCCTCTTGATGCACCTTAAAGGGAAACTCCACCAAAAAATGAAAATGTTGTCATCATTTACTCACCCTTATGTTGTTGCAAACCTGTATGAGTTTTTTTCTCCTGCTGAACACAAAGAAATATATTTTGAAGAATGATTGAAGCCAAACAGTTCTTTGGCACCATTGACTTCCATAGTAGAAAGAAAAAATACTGTGGAAGTTAATGGTGCCCCACAACTGTTTGGTTCCAATCGTTCTTCAAAATATATTCCTTTGTGTTCAGCGGAAGTAAGAAACTCATATAGGTTTGCAACAACATGAGGGTGAGTAAATGATGACAGAATTTTCATTTTTGGGTGGAGTATCCCTTTAAAGGCTTGCTATCCTGGTCAGAGTAAGCCATCAAGACGCGTAGCAACAATTTGTCCGCTTTTGAACTCTGATATATGTCCCATTGTGTGGATTGTACTATGTTACGTGCAGCTGTGCTGTTGCTCTGCTAATTCAACATTCACACTCTGCTCTTACTGATGTAATATAAAATCAGTGAAGATTGATTACCAGGCTGCGCAAATATAGGCATTAAAGCTCCAACGCTATATTGGCCAGTGTTTCAGTTTCCTTGTCCAACCTCTTTATGCTTTGATCTACTCAATGGCTTAAATTTATGAGCCATATGTGCTTTAAGTAGCACTTTAATAAGTGATGGTTTTTTTGTGTGTTTTTTGTTTTTTTACAACAGTAATGTCACAAGGTAGTTTATGTACTATTTTAATACCTAGAAAGAGTATACATAGAAAAAAATTTAAAGAAATGGCAAGAAAGTTAGGGTGATGAGTTTGACGACATTAATGGACCTGTTTATTTCCATTCATGTTTTTCACAGTTGTCCATTTTAATACATCTGGCTGCTGGCAGTCATATGATTGAACAGGAGAACAAAGATCTTTTTTAGCCATAGGAAGGCAAGCCCAAGTTAAAATTCCTCTATTTTGTTATTACTGCCAAATGGGACAAAGATGAGACAAAAATTACAGAATGAGACCCACAGAATTAACACTTGGAGTATATTTGTTGTGGGATTCCAAGCAGGCGTTTCTCTCTGAAATAACAGTAAATTTGTCATTTATTGAGCAGTAATTCATCAAATGATGTATAAGAGTGTGATAACTGGCATATATCCAGACACATGGTGTAGACAAGCACGCTTTTGGCTTGAGAGTCGAGGTGTCTGAATCGCAGTGTTGGAATGATGTTGTACAGTCTCTGCAAAGAGTCTTCCACAACCAAATTCAAAACTGACTCGCAAGTTTATGCCATGCAAATTCCCTTCATTGAGCAATAGTTCATTAAAAGAGAATCAAGAGTTGAACAAGAGTTCATAAGGATTCAGCTACTCGTGCTTTTATTGTTTCTCTTTTAATTTACAACAGCTAAATGTAGATGGGAGAGTTACTGGTTGCTGGCACAGATTTCATGTAAAACGGCCAGGGGGAAAAAATGACGGAAGCATTGTAAAAAAAACAAACAACTTTATTCATTGCAAAATGATCCTACTTAAAAATATATATATATATTAACAGTTATAGATGTATAAAACACAGCCATAAAGCATGGCTTCATCCCATTGCCTGAAAAGGCAGAAGAATGTGGTGTGTGAACCCCAGTGTCATTGCAGAGACTTACTGTAAACTTATTCTTCAAGTATACATGGGTCACTCTCTTGTGTAAACAACACTCCTTTCCTTTGCGAGCCTTCATTACTCTTATCCATGTAGACTATATAGAAAAATTCAGAGATGAATCCTGTTACAGTCTTCTGTTTGGAATGGGTTGCAAACAGGGGTCACAGTAACTCCCCAGTATAAACTCCTCATTTCCTGTGTGATGTATACTTTATTTACAATTGGCAAAACAAGAGTGAGTGGTATGTCAATGTAGGCAGTTTGCAAAGTCTTTTCATTTAAAAAGCCTTTAAAACAACACTCTCTGTTTAACAGCTATGAAAGCTTTGGTTAATCTAAACACACCTCTTTGTAATATTTTACAGTTTTTGTTTGGATCCCTCAAAAATTCTATGTTAGTTTTAGTTGTTAGTTGTATTTGTTGTTTGTCCTCTGTGCATTACAGGGAAAAAAGGGAGACCCTGGAATCTCACCTGGCAGAGCA
The DNA here is from genome assembly GCF_988280905.1 of Pimephales promelas. NCBI lineage: Eukaryota > Metazoa > Chordata > Actinopteri > Cypriniformes > Leuciscidae > Pimephales > Pimephales promelas. The sequence continues at coordinate 18,269,112 of NC_142772.1, read as the reverse complement.
CCAAATGGAATAAAGGTATGTGTTACCTAGCCTGGCATGCCAGACCTACATCAAGATGTTAGGTCTGGAAACTCTTCATTGACAGGGCTCAATCCGAGGGGCGGGATAAACGGTCGTCTTTCAAATTCTCTCTGCACGCAATTGGATAGCGCTAAAGCCAATCAGAGCAACAAAGACAGTGACGTACTCAGCGGAGCAAGTTGATAAATTAAACTTTTACCGTATCCAGTCCAGCTGTCAACATTGAACATTGAAAATAAGCGAGATTTCCCGGAATCCATCCCCAAAATAAGTTTTTTTTTTTTTTTTTTTTTTTACACGACCCACAAACTTTAAAAATAAAACACTAATCATTAAAAGTCTAAGAGTTTATAACTAGCCAACATATGTGTGAGAGAGAAAGAGACAGTTTGTGTGTGTTTGTGTGTGTATGAGAGAGAAAGAGACAGTGCGTCATTAAAAAATAATATCATAGAGAATGTTTAAATACTAATATCAGCTTACGAGGGAAACGGAGGCGGATTAGTGGTGCTTCGGGGTGGTGGAGATGATTCGGGAGAGGTCCGTGCACCTATACCGATCAGAGCGCGCGCTGACACGGAGTAAAGCCTTTATACTCGACGTGACAGCACGAGCGCGGGCGGCAAATATGACAAGTTGATCATTTCGCCACAGCTTTTTTGTAACAGCGCGCGCGGCGCCGGCCGCATTCGAGGATGAACGCCTTCAAACCGAATATGTCCGAGCTTGCTCTGACCGTCGCAACTCTGTCATCATTATGTTAAGCCTGCCCTCCGACTCTATACACGATGTGATTGGCCCTACCAGAGTTGGGGTTTTCCAGCTCAAACGTCTATGGAGAGTTGCTAGACCACACTTTGCTACAAAATAATTTTTGATGCCGCTAGGGTGTGTCTAGATTTCTAGGCTAATGTGTTACCATATCCCCCATTATTCTTTAATTGAACATTTGATTTATTACAAGTATTGTTAATAATGTTCATCATAATGTTCTTTAGCTTATGTATGTTTTAAGATAAAAAATATTGTGTTGTTTGCAAAAAATTTTCAGTATAGATACAATTATGTACTGTACGTGTATCCATTGTTCAGCACACTGATTTCTTGAGAAATGGGACAGAACCTTACCTTCTGTTATTTTTTTTTTTTAATGAAATGTTTCTGTTCTGAAATGTTCTGACAAATAGAAAGTTCATTAGAACAGCGTTTATTGCAACATTATACATGCTATTTACTGTCACATTTGATCAATTTAATGCATCCTTCACTGAATGAAAGTATTATTTCCTTTCCAAAGAAAATCCTACTGACCCTAAACTGTAAGTAGTATGCAGTATATCTATGTGTTTTTGTCCTGGCAGATGGAAGATTTGAATAAAAACAATATTCCTCTTTTATAAGTTTTCACAACTGTATTTTAAAATTTAGTCAACTTTGAAAATTGGTAAAAATAAACTTATGAAATCACCCAATATGAAAGTCAGCCTTCATCATGAATGTTCTCTTTATATATTTCACCTTCTCAAGACAAGGAAAAACACAGAAATAATGTGAGAAAATGGAATAAGAATGAGATTACACCCTAACATATGTTTTAGTTTTAAAAATGTTTAAGTTTTGAAGCCTGTTCTGTCCCAGTACTCAAGAACATCATGAATTGTGTGGTCTCTCTGAATATGTTAACATTGACAAATTGTACCATAAGAGAAAGTAATTTCCAGCATCTTCCTTTATAGGGGGACCCTGGGATATTAGGGCTACCCGGACTACCTGGTCAAGCTGGTCGGAAGGTAAGAGGCATTCTTTGATTCATCTACTATAGAGAGACTCCACCAAGGTCACGTCACAAAATGGATCCAAGAGTAGTTCCCAACCCAGATGTTTGGAATTGTTCAACAGATTTAATTTGCAACAGCAAATCATTATGTTTTCCAGGACACATTATTGCTTTATCAGCCGATGCTTAAAGTAATCCCTCACATGAAATCATATTCACGGCATATTCTGGATGGCAGTAGATCAGTCCAACTCAGTAAATAAGAAACAGGTTCTCAAACTGTGAACTAAAATCAGTTGTGTGACATCCCATTGGAAAAGGTTCTTGTTGAAAATTCCCCCTGCTTTTCTGGAGAGAAACCCAATTTGTTGCAGACTTGTCCAGCTGACCTTGATGTCCTCAAACGCTGCTGTGAATGGGATAGCCAGCGCATGACCTCATTGTATTCCAATTCCAAGGGATGTCTGTGGAAAATTCCTTGTAAAATACTGTGGTTTACCTCCATGTAGTATGTGTATTTTATTTTAAAATGTGCTTTAGTGAACAGGACATAATAGGTGTCATTATAGTGCAGCAAAAGAGGTAAATGGATACCAAATCAAATGAACCAACAGCACTTTGGCCAGGGCAGAAGGCCTGCTTCAAAACAGTCATATTTCCAGTGAACATATACACAGTCTACACCGCTTAGTCTACACCGATCAGTCTACACCATTGAAATGAAGTTGACTCTGCCAAGTCCCCTTACTAACACTTTCAGCCATTCTGCTGCAATCTGTCTAATGCCAAATTGCAAAGACGTCCATACTCACTCACCCCAAATGGGAAAATGTGCTATTAAGCTTTTAAGAAACTTTCACCGATGAGGCAGAGTGACATTTTCTATTGGGTTTATGAATTTGGCACAGTACACTGGCATGATTCTGAGAAATAATTGAATGTTCTGTTGAGTTGCACATGCAGTCAAACAACACACACAAAGAGACCCATACACACACATCATATTACATCAGCCGTTTTACATATATTCAGAATCAATGGCGTTTAAAAGTGTTGGTTTGAACGTTTGGATCAAAACGGCTCTCTGAAACATTGTAAAATAATGGAATTACCTGGCATTTTCTCTGCCTCCATGTGTTTCCAATCACACAGCCACAGAAAAAAAAAATTAAAAGCTGGTGGAAAATAGTTGCAGACACTACTTGTGCTGAATTACAGCTGGCAGCAAACCAGAAAGTTATTCCATCCATGGTTCTTGGCCAGAGACAAAATCTTGTAACAATAAAACAAATGAAAAAAAGTAATACTCAAATGTACTGTAAAGTAACACATGTACAGTTAGTAGCACTGACACATTTGGTCATATGAGCAGGTAACAATCAGTCAAATTTGAGTTATGCTTTTAATTCTAAAGTAGTGAGCGATGTACAGTCTTTTAGTTCTTTTCAAACTAGGGATCAGCAGATGTGGACTCTGGCACATCTGGACAGTGTGTTTTAATAGTACAAGCGTAGGCTACTAACGTCTGCTTGGAGATTGTGCTGCTCCACCCCTTCTATTTCTCACTGAGGTTCACTGGGACCCTGTTGGCAATGGTCGTTTATACACCTTATTAGTCATTTGGTGTGTGTAACTATTTCATAGACACATGAACTGCTGCACGCCATGTATATGTTAGAAATCTTTTTCTGTGATGTGTCCTGAAATGATTTCTGTAGAGCTGACTTCACTTCATTCGTCATTGCAAGCTCCAGATTCCTTTCCACTTACTCATATTCCCACACTCAGCTGCTCTTTTCTCAGTTGCCCTTACATATCAAAGTTCTCAGACATTGTTGAAGCAGTTTTTGTTTTCGAAGCAAAGAATATGATTATTGCTCTTAATCGGGTATTAATCGGGTAACTCCCTAGTCCCTACCCTAAGTATTAGACTGGTAACACTTTACAATAAGGTCCCAGTAGTTACGTTAGCTAATGCATCAGCGAACATTTACTAACAATGAACAATACATTTGTTCCTATATTAACTGATCTTTGTTAATGTTTATTATTACTTCATTTTAGCTCAGGTCCATTCAAAATTATTAACAAACAAACACAACTTTTGATTTTAGTAAGGTATTATCAAATGTTGAAATTAACACATGCTATAGAAGTATTATTAATTGTTAGTTCATGTTAACTAATATAGTTAATGTTAACAAATGGAACCTCTTTGTAAAGTGTCACCCTTAAACGTCTGTGCTACAAAAGTGAATGACCTCAAATTGCATGGCTTTTTGAATAGGGGTGAGCAAAAACTTTTCTTTGTGATCAGACTCTCCTGATTTTGCTTGCTTGACTTTAACACAGGCAAAAAAATCCCATATTCTTTGGTCTGGTTTGCTGGCTTTGAAGCTGGTCAGGGGTACGTTTCAACTACAACGACATAGTTCGCTGCTTCACTACCATAGTACGATGCATTGTTGGAGATATCAACTAGCTAGTAACGACTGTTTCCCGAAACCCACTGTCGCAGAGTATCGTTCAACCACGTTGGTTTCGCACGTGGTGGAGTAATAACTACTTTTAATGAAACTGTTTGAGATCCAATTAACGCTAGATTTTTTAATATAAATTACAGACATGTCATCGGAGGACCATTTCTAATTGTTCTCAGTTGTTTTGCTTTATTACCAGGCTCATTATTTGGCTCGTTCTTACATAGTAGAGCACGTTCGCACATGTGCACTCTTCAAACACTAAAACTAAAAAACGTAAATTGCATTTGTATGTATTATAAATAAAAGGCACCGGTTGTACTGAATGTCAGCTTGCTTATTTTTGCTCAAGATAAGGATTTATTACGTCCAAATGTGTTGCAATATAGAAACTATGTGGTACTAACCACGGGTCGAGAGCTGTCGATCAAACCACACAACTTTGCGATGCTGTTTGCGAATGTTCGTTGGAACAATGGTTTCGGGAAACACCGACTTGTTGAACTATGCTGATAACGACATAACTTGCGATCATAGTTGGCTAACGATGCTTTTGGGAAACGCACCCCAGGCTTGGATTTCATCTATATCATCTGAAGACAAGTTTAGTCTGGTTTTGAGGCTGGTTTGACCTAGCCTGGCTGCACCCTCCTACGCATTTCCACTCAATTTCATTTTCCTTCAGTACTAAGTCTGGGACTGCTGTGTATCCTTAGGTTTCCAGAAATCAATTTTTTGTAGGACCAATCAGCGAATAGAGGGAGTGGCTGAGAACCATGACGTTGATGTAAGCGCGTCAGTTTGAGTTCAGTATTGGCAGCGGAGAAAGACGTGAGAAAAGCTATTCGGTCCGTTGTTGGAAAAGAAACTGCCGAATATACAGAATTTAAAGCTGTATAAAGGATTGTTATCGTCTCACCTCTTGTTGCACAACGGAGGACCAAGTGAAGGAGGCAGAAAGTTTGGAAGTTTGTGCTGGGCAGCTCGTGCACGATGACCGTGACATTTTGGACGGACGGTTTAGCCTGGTGTTCGCGGTGTTCGGAAGCCCCGAGTCCTGGCTGCTAAACTATTGTTGAAGATCCGCTCAGGAGTCATGTCAGTCGCTCATATTCTCAACTGTAAATTTACTGATTCTTGTGATGAATAGAACATTTTGAGCCCCTTTGTGTTCTCGTGCAGGAGGTTGGTGTGTCAGTTTTACATGTTGTAAATCATATAAATTGGTTGTGATTTAAAAAAAAAAAATAATTGTCATAAATAAAAATGTGAAAAACCATACTTTGAAGATATTTGATTTTCAGATTTAGATGGCAATGGTTAATTTGTTTTAATAAAAAAAAAAAAAAAACTAAATGCCACATAAAAATGTACAAACACATACTTTGAAGACCATAATTAAGGTAATTACGAAACAATAAGACGTAATATGAAAAAATGTTGTTTATTACACATCTGCAGATAGAGACAGACTGGTCATTCACTGTAACAGCTACAGCATTTGCGGCAGATCAGAAAACGACCACAGCGGCGTATTTGTAATGTTTAGACACAGCTTCCACCATTGAATGAATACATCACTGTCCTTCATGTCAAATATACATTTCGAATTAATAATTGTTCCTAGATTAACAAAACAGCTCTCGTTGACTGAAATCCTATATTAGTAAACATAATCCTCTGATCATTCGGACTTGTTGTTTCCAGCCATTTCGGCGCGTGACATACGTCACTCACGACCACACGTTAGCGATTGGCTATGGCAGATCGTGAGTGACTCTGTGCAGATCCAATAGATTTGAACTTTAATAGTGAACCCGCCTACAAGGAAGTAAACGTTTCTCAATTGAGCGGGGCCAGACTCTATGTGCAAATGAAATGTACTAGAGTCTGGTTGAACCAGGTTAGGTTTGACCTGTCTCTTTTAAGCATTAAACACCTTAGCAGCAGCATCGCAACACCCTCCACAAAATCCTAGCATTATGTTTTGCAAAATAAACTTTGTACAGACAAACACCACTTGCATTTATGAAATCGTAAAAATATTGACATTAAGGCCAATAAGAAGCCTGGGACTAAAAACACCTGGCGCTTTTTCTGAAAATGGGTAAACCATAATTAAAAGTACTGGAGACAAGAAGAACTTCTACTCCTTCACCATGTGCTGTCATTATGTGGCATGGTTTAACCTTGCAGAATTGAAAGGAAATTAGCCTTAGGAATCTTTAGCCTTAGGAATTGGCTGAAAATAAAATCTCAGAAAGGGATAAGACTGCTATAAAACAGTTACCATCACATTCTGTTAGCTAAAAATGTAGTTATTTTTATTTCTTTTTTTAACTGGGATTTTGAACACACCATTCCCTGCCACCTGTCTGGGCAATAGGAATATGTTCGTTCGACATCAACAAACTCAAAACTTTCAACCACATCTGTTACCAAATATCAGTCCCATAGATGTCCTTGGCTTTAATAGCATAATTACTGTATATTAAGCTTTATTCTTTGCTAATCCCTGTCACAGACTTACTGAATGAGAGAAAAAATAGGGCCAGCTTCTGCAGGGAAAAAAAAATACTTTTGCTTTTATTCAGCTAGAGGTTATATTGACCAATTGGGAGCAAGACTGTCCTTTGGCATCGACTGTGAAATGGAACTAGAACAAGCTGCGTTTTTTGGAATTGGAGGCATCCATTCATAGTTACCTGGAAGAGCATCTGTGTCTGCAATGGTTTCAAATAAAGACACTCTAGGGTCAAAAAAATATGATCTTTTTTTCTGTAGCTAAGGTTTACAGTAAGAAAAATAGAACAAAACAGTCAAAAGGAGACAGATACTACAGACTATCTTGGACTATGTTTGTTTTGGACCAAAATTAGAACTGTTAGATGTTTCTAAAGATGAAATATATCACGTCTAATTTGAGTAAATGCTAAGCTATCTTGGCTAATTTGGTAGCCCTCGAAATCAACAATCACAAGAAGTTAGAGATTAAATTTATGAATCAGTTTCCAATGGGGAACATTTTAAATCTTCTAAGTGCTGCTGATATATTGTATTAGGTCTGTCTGTTGTTCAATTTTACTATCTTTTGGGCTTTGTAATTTTTTGTTGTCTGCATGAAATCGGATGTTTACAAATCAAATTTGCATGTGACTTGATCTCTGATTATTAGATTTTTGGAGTTCGGCATGTCATGCACAATGTGCCATACAGCTGTGCCCACATTCACTCATGTCTATTCACTCACTGAACTACTGTACATGGCATTCATTATGTAGTAAATTGTGAATAAATGAGGGAAACAGAAACATACATACATACAAAACTATTGGTGATAGGGTAAATGTATAGTGGTGATTGTGTAAAAGGTGTAATGGTGTTTCACATCCTTCTAACTGGATGAAAATGTAAACATGATGACATGAAATACATTAGATGGAAAAATGCAAACATAGAAGGGAGACTTTACCTTCTAAAAGTCTACCACATGCATACACCTCATACATGCACTCAGGCTAGAAATAATTGCTTTCTTTTATTACTATCTCTTTAGCTCACACATCTGGGATTTATTTGTTCTCTGTTTATACATGGCACAAGCATAAGCACCAATGGCAAGACACATTCCTTTATTCATGGCGATGGAGACTGGACCTGCTTCCTTCTCTGACTCTTTAGTTCTACGCTAGGGACTTCCCTATCCTTATGTAATCTATTTCCATAGTTTAGAGGCAGGAAGGGCATTGTTCATTGTCCGCTGCTGCAGAGCACTCTGTTCCAGTGTGGAGATCACAAGCCTGTGTGTATGCATTTAACCTGTCTTTGATCGCTTGTGCCAGCCTATCATTTTTTTTTGTTTACTTTAAAGAGTCCTTACTAATTAGGTTTCTATGAGCAGCGTTTTGTAAAAAGATTTGCCCCAGCAAGCACAGATATAAACACAGAAAACTGTTGATGGAACAGTTGCAGGCTTGGCACTGTCACAGAAGCTGTGGATGGAACGTTTGCTCTTAATCACAAATAGTAGCCTCAAAATGTATTTGGATAGTGAAACCACACTTAGAAATGTATGAATGTTGTTATATTATGTAAGAAACTCTCAAACCAAGTGGTATGTTGCTTATTTTAAAGAAAGAAAAAAAAACCTTTTGTTTAGTTTTGAATTGTTTAATAAAAAATAGATTATAATAGCACTAATTGGTATACATGTGTGAACTTTAGGGGAACTGACTTCATAGATCTACTAAAAAGACCATTTGGTTAAAGGGGACATATCATGCAAAATCCATTTTTTTAGCCCTTAAATGTATTTTGTTGTATATTTGGAGTGTTTATAAGTACAGAAAAGATGAAATTATTCTCTTCTGGTGCTTTGTTTATATCTTTATATTCTGTTTTGGTAATATTTTTCAACCTGTTCAGATTTTTCTGTTTTCTATGACGTTTTTTGAACTACAACGTCACTGTATTTGCAGCGGAACTGCCAAATAAGGACATTGACTACCGGTCCAAAACTTCGAGCAATCCACCATTATTATTTCTCGCTCCGATTTTGTAGTCTGAGCTCAATGATGCAGAAGTTACGAGAGGGCAAGTCAAAATGTTCGGTTTTTGGATGTACAGTAGTGAAGCACCTGAAGCACTTCAAGGATTCCCACTTCAACAACCTCCGCCAGTAACGTTATACAGAAGGGTTTGCCGATTGACTTTGTCTGAATGAGAGGTAAATTCCTTCGAACAGAGCATTTCGATAAGCTGTAAATGTTGTTAATAAAAATAAAATACTTTACTTTCTTTAAACACATGGTGGTCATGGTTTAGCAGTACCTTTGTCTTTCTTTGTTTTTGTTTTGAAGTAACGTTACACGTCTGCAGTATTATTGTTCTTGAGTTTCATCAATGGTCATTTAGCTGCTTTTCTGATGCTTTTCTAATCGTATCATATTATCAATACAGATTGTTTGTGGTAAGATTAGACCGTATTCATTTATCTTGTCAGTGTGCTTGTTTTAACAAGAGAAATAGTCGACTTTCACTAATAACACAAAACAGTTAACTCACATACCAATGCATCCATAAGAGGTTGTTCTGCAGGTTCGTCGTTGTCTTTATCAACTCGCTCGCTCTGGCTCGAATATGTTAGGCTTGATGGACAGACCTTTAGGTAACTAAAGTCACCAGGGTCGCGGTGCCGCCGGCTTGGGCCCGCAATCGCTGCTTGCAGCTATATTTTAAAATGTAATTTTAAAATGCTGAATTTTCAGCAGCCATTACTCCATTTGGAGCTCAAGGAACATTTCTTATGTGATCTTTTTTTTTCAGGATTCGTTGATGAATAGACAGTCCAAAAGAACAGCATTTATTTAAAATGAAAATTTTTTGTAACACTTTTTATCAGTTCATGCACAGACATCTGCTGGGTTGCAGGGGTGAATTTGCTTTCCTGGGGGCACCGCAATACGACCGAAAGAGCACTTTACTATTAGCGATTAAAGGGGCAGGAGCTCACGCGTAATATAACTGTTTATCATCCCTTACGTATATAGTGTGTGTTTGTGTGTGTGTGTGTGTGTGAGAGAGAGAGTAATACTCACAATGTACACAGGGTTCTCAAGTCTCACGCATTGGCCGTGAGACACACGCAATTCAACCAGTTCACACGATCACACACCACACCGGGTATTTCTCACGCTGAAAAGGCAACGTCAACCAAGATGTCCCGCAAGCTTTATATATAACGTTGTATACGAGCCGTAGGCACACAGTGAAGTTTCCTGCCGCCAGCACAAATCTCTCGGACAGACTGCGTTCGTTAGGCAACATAAGCTGCGTTCACACTACACGCGACTTTGTCGCTGCAGGTGGCGACCAAGCGACACGTTACCATTCATTATCAATGGTGAGCGGGCGACACGCGCGACAGCGACCTTTGGCGACCGGTGGGGCGTGTCCAGCGACGCGACAAAGTTGAGAAATGTTAAACTTTATGCAAATTAAGGGCGATTTTCGTGAGCGACAACCAATAGGAGTGAAGTCAGTGGAGCACGTCTCTCTTCAGTGCTGAGTCTGACCGAGGCAAGTTGAATGAGAAGTTCATTTTAGCAGTCAGAAACTGTCCTATAATTCATGATATATCTCCGTGTACATACAGTGATGTTCATCGTACTGACTCCGTGACTGAATGGTTTCAGGGAACCCAGATAGACTGGTATTTGCCAGTTTGCTGCAGTTAAATTGCAGTTCATTTGGGCTCCTCCCCTAACCGCATGTGATCTCACTCCAAGCGTTTGATAAAACTTGAGAACCCTGTGTACATCTTATTTCAGAGAGCTGAACTTACCATAGAAATTCCATTCCTCTTCTTGTATTCTAGTCACTGGAAGTTTCCTCTCTGTTATTGTGATTCCAAATTGTCTAGCCAAGAGACATACTGTAACACCACATGACTTTTCACTCACTGTGAAGGTGTCGATGATGTCTTCATTACATTTACAGTCCCTATAAATTTTCATAGAAGGAGAAGTTGAAGTGGTACCTCTGCACTTTGAAGATTGAGTTTCATGAATGTTTCTCTTGCATTAAACCACTGGTCCTTTTGACGAGCTCCATAGGTTGATTTTTATTTGTTTTAGAGGTAATATTTGGTTATTGTTCTTCTGAAAGTTATGGTTCAATAGTGATAAGTCTTTGTTCACCTACTCACCATTCTTTACAAACCTAAATACAGTCAATATTCAATTTTCTATGAAATGTCTTGGTTTCAATTGTTTTGACCACAATGGCTGTGGTGCCCCCTCAAAAATTGAAATAAATAAACGTAAGTTCATGACGTCCCTAGTGACACCATTTGCACAGCGTTTTCTTTTTCGCTTTCAAGACATTTGTAATGAAGCAGTTGCAGTACATAGTTCATTAATGAGGTAAAATCTCATAAAAATAATACCTGGAGAGGTGTTTCTACCAAATAATCATAAAACGCTGGTTTCAACCCATTATGGGCTGATATGAGAGTTAATTGGTCTGTCCCTAGACAGTTTAACCATCTGCTCAGATGAATTGTTATTGGTTTGGAAGTGGTTTACTGTTGGTGTAGAATCTGTTGATGGGCGCTTTGAGACCTGCTAAGTTTCCCTACATTTATTACTTTTCCATCCTGGGAACATTTGTTAATCGCTGGCATTGTACATGGTTCCACTTTGTTGTTGTGATTGAGCTCATTGGCTAACAAATCTAATGCAAAGACAAATTTTCATCACATCATGTCCAAAAAGAATGAAATTGCTTGTGTAATGAGAAAGAACTGTCAGCATATGATCATTTAATAGCAGTTTGCGGAAAATGATTTACTTCCTTTAGAATGACTAAAGTTCAGAGATCATGATACATTTTCTGCTGCCTCTTTATGTGGAAACCCCCCAGGATATGATTAAGCACATGTTTGAGAAGTGACTCCCTTAAAGGCACATTATCCTTGCTGTAATTTACCTCCTCTTGTTTGACCTCCAGCTACAAATTGGAGCGATCATCATATGCTTTCGCAACACTCATTCTCTCTTTTTCTCTGCTTAGGGACAGAAAGGCCATCCTGGTCCCTCTGGTCACCCCGGAGATCAAGTGAGTTCCCATTCACACCATTTTTTTTTTTTTTACTTTCCACAAGAGGAGAATTAGAGGAATTAACAACTATGACTTTTACATTTATTACCAAAATATACTCCATGGGCCATATTACAGAAAAATCAGAATGGTGCAGTCACATTTTCCATACCTCTGCAAACTTTCACAGCCCAAATTCATACATTTCAAAGGGAATCAACATGACAAAGTATTTTGTCTAATGACATTTTGGTGGCAAATAAATTTCCCTATGTAAATTTTGCATCTGGTTCAAGTTTGCGAGTTTGTTAGCTGGCAAAATATATATATTTTTTTAATTTTCATTATTCCTGTATTTCATTCACATAATTTTGTCACATCCGGTGATGGTCACACTTTCAAGTTCTCAGATTTTCTCAAACTTTTATGACTTAAGATGTGATGTTTCTGTAATACAGCTGTCTCGGGTTGACGCTGCGTAGACAATCGACACTTTGGTAAACGCCTTCAGCGTGATGTGTCTGAAGCCTGTATGGAACTAGTCCAACTTTGATTGGTGTTGTATGATGACGTCACCCATGACATTGGATGTGACAGTGAAGCGGAAGCTTTAAAAGGACACCGGAACATAACAGCGTTTTTCAATTGGTCGAAGCAGGGCGTTCTCAGGAGTGCAAAAAGTGTGGCTGAGGGACACAGCAACAGGGAGCGAGAGTTACAGACGTAACCAGAGACGTTCCCTTTCGAGGGAATTCACGTTGTGTCGAGAATCGACACTTTGGGGAACGAAATGCCCACTGAAGCAATCTGGCATACTCAAGACGAGAGAACAGAGACTCACGTAAACTAGGAAACGAACTTGTGCTCCCTGGGCGGGTCGGCGCAAAAAGGAGACGTGTTCCGGTGCAAACATTCCCTGATATTTAATATTGATATTTGATATTTGATGCAAAATATGTGATATTTTGCAGTTCCAAAAACAATTGCGCCAATGACCAGAAATTTTTTTGTCTAAAGTCAGTGGCGCGTTGCGCGTACATTCAGATGCTATTTTAAGCGCACATACTAGGCCATAATACAGAGTGTGAACAACACACATACACTGTAGATTTTTCTCTCATCTACATAGATGCATTTTACTTTTTGCAAATTATACATTATTGTAAGAAAAAAATATTTAAACGAGGAAAAATCATTGTTGTGTCCATGACGATGGGAAAAATAGGCATTAAGCTTACACATTTACCCAAATTATTATATGCATGTTTAACCAAAGCTAATTTGGGTGGGTTTGTCCCATCCCCAATGTCACTTCTCTTTCTTATACGGCCCTGACGAGAACATCAATTGATCACCGGTTGTGAAGCGCGCCTGGTAAATGCACCTTTATAATAGAATTGCGCCATGGAACAAACGCACCTCGTTCATCATGCTTTTAAAGGGAATGTGATATGAGGCTCTTATTGGTTTGTTTCCCGTTAAGCCCAAACCACACCTATGAATAATTAAGCTACTTCATACCAACCCCTTTTAGATTTGCGTCAGGCGCAAGAGTCATTTATCCCCCCAGTAAAATAGCAACAGTGCCGAAGACCCACCCCCAAAGTTACTTGCGCTTCGCGCTTGATACTTGTGTTTCAGATCGTAAAATAGGGCCCTGAGTCCCAAGTACCTTAGTGCAGAACATCTCGATGTTGAACTGCCATCACCTCCGACTCTGCTAGAATGAGCCAGTAGTCGATGTAATTGAGGATGCGAATGCCTTGAAGTCTGAGAGGAGCAAGAGCAGCATCCATACATTTTGTGAAGGTGCAAGATGACAGTGCTAGACCGAATGAAAGATTAATGGTAAGCCTCCCCCAAAAGCAAACCTTAGAAACTTCCTGTGTTGAGGAAGGATGGAAATATGGAAGTAAGCATCCTTTAGATCTATCGTGACAAACCAGTCCTCTGACCTGATTTGAATCACGATAAATAGGTATGGTCACCATTTTTAATCTGTATCTCCTCAGAGATCGGTTCAATACCCTGAAATCTAATATGGGACGTAAACCGCCATCCTTTTGGGAACTGTGAAGTACCGGCTGTAGAACTCGGTTTCCTGCTCTTGAGGAGGAACTTGCTCTATGGCCTACTTCGCTAAGAGGGAATGGACGTCCTGTTCCATGACATGACCCTGCTCGGAGCTGACCAGTGTGTACATGACCCCACTGAATCTTGGGGAGCAATACTCGAACTGAATTCTATACCCCTTTTCTATTATACGCAGGACGCACTGAGATATATATTTTGAAGACCCTTCCAGGTGTCTAAATAATCTACTAGGGGAATCAGTCTCTCGAGACAGACCTCTGGTGTTATATTTAAAACCTCGGTGACCTGAAGCAGTTAAGTTCTTAACCGAAATATTTTTTCTGCAGGCCTTGTGAGAGGAAGCAAACTCGACAGGGCCAGCAAATTTACCGTCAGATACTGTGATATGCATTCACTGGAAACCAATGCATCCTCAAACATCGATTTCTTGAGGGCTCCTCGAAGGAGCGAGTTTTTAAAACTAGATCATGGGGGGGGGGGATGCCCTCAGAAGCCTGCACAACACGTCAGGACAACTTCGTCAAAGTCTTTCTTGCCTGGATGACAGTCCTCACATCTACCCTTGGCTGAGAAGACTTCGCCTGAGAGTGTTGCCTCTGGCTCCAGGCCTTTTTCGTGGGAGCACGAGAAGCAACACACTCTCTCTGCTTTTGCAGGTGTGAGGAGCTGACAACAGCCGACTTGGGACGACGGCGGGGGATGAGCTGTTTCAATGCGGCTGACTATTGTTTCGTGTCCTGAAAGCTCTTGACGACAGTGGTGACTGCGTCGCCGAAGAGGTCAGAAGACTAAATCGGGGCATTGAGGAGGAAGGCCCTCTCCTGGTCCCCGACACCCGGCAAATTCAGCCACAAATGTCTCTCCATTGCTACCAAAGCTGCCATGGAACGGCTGATTGCATGGGCTGTCTCCTTGGTAGCACAGTGAGACAAGTGGAGAGACAACGGAGAGACAACCGCTCGAAGCATCTCCTGAATATCGTTGAGAGCTTGAAGGGAAACTCTGGTGCTCTCAGGGACGATGCAGCCTCTGGCGAGAGATGAGATGCGAATGTCTCTTCAACCCATGGCATCATCCCATAGCCCATCTCTCTGGACCCCGGATGAATAAACATGTACATTGGGGCTGTAAATTCGAGAGAAGAAGGGCTTATCCCACGATCTCCACACCTCGGTGTGGAGATCGTAGAAAAATAGGAGGCTCCGGCACGAAGGCTGTGACCGCTCATCGAGTTTGCTTTTTACTGTCGCTTCCTGCTTTTCTGGTGGCCAAATTTAAATTTAATTTGGCCACAGCTCTTGTCACAACCTCCATCAGCTCCTCAGATGCAGGAGAATGGAGTGGCAGATCCTCACATTCCCCTGCAAAAATGCTCAAAATATCCGTATCCTCAGAGGCAGATCGAGCATTTGGTCCTCTTCACGGGCAGAAGAAACCGCAGGACGGGCTCCCGAACCGTGAGCGGGACTGTGGGAACTGGTCGATGAATGTTGGGAAAGGGACGAAGCCGTCTAAACATCCCCAACCAGATCCCTTTGCGATGCCCAAGAATGCATCCCCAGGGAGCGTGTGCCTGGCCTGCTTTATAGAACAGGCACAGGCAGGAACGGAGCGTTTGAGCCCTTGAGTGCTGCCTGTGCATGCACCATTATGGCAATTCGACTTAATTCTATGACACTGTGTATGATGTTTTACCCACTTCGTAGACATAGCTCCACACAATAGAGTTGGCCGGCTCCGATAATAACAGAAGCACATGAGCAGCGGTAGAAAGCTTGAGGAAGGCAAGTGAGTTGTGGCAAGTGAGACAGTGTTGTGAAATATACACCGCACAGCTATAGGGGGCGCTGATGAGAACACATGCGACAACAAAAGTGGAAATCAGCGAAGAAGTGACTAGAGTTGCCAAGTGCCCCTTTAATATTTAAGCGTAACGTGCAAACAACACCAAATAAGACACACAGTCACATAGAACGCTTGCTGAAGAACAGAAAGCTGACATTTTATAGCTTCCGCTTCACCTTTACATGTGACGTCACGGGTGACTTTATCACGCAACACCAATCAAGTTTGGACTAGTTCCATATAGGCTTCAGATGCGTCACATTGAAGGCATTCCCCAAAGTGTCGATACTCGATGCAGCGTGAGTTCTCTTGAAAGGGAACCCAGGTTACTGGATATACTGTAAATAGGGCAGAATCACACAAATGTATAAATGCATTATTTTTGGTCACATTATTTTGTCACTAAATGGGCTCGATAACTTCCGCCGATCGTAGAGTCCAATGCAATACTGAGAATTTATATTGAATTTTATACTCCATGGTTATGATAAAGAAACGTTAGTCACAAAAACAGAAAAAACAGACACCCCTCGTTGTGTTTATGCTTCTTTTTAAAATTGTATTAAATAAACATAACTATATATAAAATTACATCTAAACGTATGTACGTTTCGTTTCAAAGACGGGAGGACAGTACATTTTGAAGACTCTGCCATAATCCCGTTTTCCTCTTTTCTCCTCCGCTTAAATCTCCACAACCGGAAATGGACGAGCATCCTTGCGTCAAATGCGGAACATATGCGTGCATATAGCCCATTAACACATTAAATTGGTATTCTTATTAAAATCTACATGTAACAATATATCATTTTACACATCTAATTAGGACATTCTTACTTTACTGCTCAATTGAGATTTACCCCAAAGCATCCACTAGCATACATAAATTACACACTAAGCAGTAGTGGACACAGAAAACTAAATGAAGAGTTCAGATGCAAAAGCCTCTAAATGCCATTTGAAATTTTCATCTTTAATGATGATTTTTATCAAACTTGTATATTTAAGTTCAGTAATTTCACTTAAATAACAATTAATAGGTAATTATCATTGCCATTTAAGTGAAATTACTGAACTTAAATATACAAGTTTGATAAAAATCATCATTAAAGAAGAAAATTTCAAATGGCATTTAGAGGCTTTTGCATCTGAACTCTTCAAATAGACTTTTTTTTTTAAGTTGAGTTTTGGCAGCTGAATTGCTGTAATTTAGAGTTGTTGCGTTGTAGTAGTATAATGATTAAAACGCTTTTGTTATTGTTTCATAATCTCATACTTCTGTGGTGGGCCACACATCTTTGTATTCAGTATTTGTCATTTTGAAAAAAGACTTAAAAAAAGACTGAAACTATTTACAGACATGCATAAGAATAACATGTTGTTTTAATAGAAATGCTTCTCTCTCTCTCTCTCTCTCTCGCTCTCTCTCTCCCTCCCTCTCTCTCTCTCTCTCTCTCTCTCCATTATGCTTTTTATCTTTCTTTTTGTTTGTTATGGCTCTCTACAAGAAGAACTTCCAATGCTAATGACATATTTATAGTAATGGATTTTTTCCTCTTTATACTTTTTATTCTCTCTCTCCGCAGGGAGAAAGAGGACCAGATGGAAGCCCGGGTGCCAAAGGTTATCCTGGCAGGCAGGTGCAGTAAATCTTCTGTTGTGCTGCTGGCTTGCACAGTACTCACAGAATACGAGTATAATGAGACTAGTAGCAAAGTGTCAGGGCTTGTATTGGAGACTAAAAGAGCTTGCTCTGCCAATATCACCACTTGTTTTGACATAATATTTGAGAAATAAGAATTGTTTTTGGAATTAAGAGGCAATGAAAATGGATTTTATATTTTGACCTTAATGTGCTAGCAGTACAATTTTTCGGGTGCCAAAGGCATGAATGATACCTGATAAAGTAATTTGCAAAAGATAATCCTCCCCTTTTTGATAAATTGTCTCACACTGCTGAGCTTAAATGTGATTGGTAGAAATTATTAGATCGGCCCCAGCTTTTCTTTGTGAACTACCAGATTTACTTCTTCTGGGAAGCAACAACAGCTATAACAACCTAATAATTGTTTCTGGAAGCTTCTAGTCTTACCTTTACCATTAGGCATGTTCTAGAAAATCCTACTGGAAATTAGGTTTTCAGCTGACATAACTCTTTTATGTTTCTTTAAAGGTGCAGTAAGTGATCTCTGAGAGACACTGTTGAAAATTTTGTGTGTGTGTGTGTGTGTGCATAAAAAATGTGTTAGTCATGGCTGTGTAAATAGGAGAAAAAATGGTCACAGTTTAGATTAGGGTCCAATTCCCACAATTAATTTAGGATTAACTATGAGTTTACCTCAATAAACTCCTAATTACTGCTTATTTAATAAGGAAGTTGTTCATTTAGGTAGGATTAAGAGATG
The DNA here is from genome assembly GCF_988280905.1 of Pimephales promelas. Taxonomy (NCBI): domain Eukaryota; kingdom Metazoa; phylum Chordata; class Actinopteri; order Cypriniformes; family Leuciscidae; genus Pimephales; species Pimephales promelas. The sequence continues at coordinate 18,250,891 of NC_142772.1, read as the reverse complement.
GTCATGTAGAATAAGGCATTAATATGTGATTTATAAGTACTAATTAACAGCCAATATCCTAGTAATATGCATGCTAATAAGCAACTATGCAGGTGAAACAATTGAATATCGTGCAAAAGTTCAACTTATAGTTCAATTTATTTCAGTAATTCAACTTAAAAGGTCAAACTAATATATTATATTTGTTATATATTATATAACAAATAAAGGCTTGAAATATCTCACTTTGGATGTAATGAGTTTATATAATATATTAGTTCCCTTTCGTTCAGGAAATCCTATGTCTTCTTGGACAAGTTTCCAACGAATTGGGATCATGCTAGGGAGACTAATTGCCTTTTATCGAATTAAAACGAGCCAATGACTGTTGGCATGCAGGAGTTGTATTCTGCGTCCCGCCTGTCAGTGCTGGTATAAAGCGGAAGTGAGCACATACACGAATGCTTTTTGCTTCGGAGCCAACCGGTTGTGTCCTCTGAGTGGATGAGCTTCAAGATTGGTATATTAACTTCTCTGGTATATTGCATTGGTATATTAACAGACTCAATGAGTCTGCTGTTTTCTCTGATACCGCTCTGTGTTGGTGTGACGGCACTTAATCGATCTTCACGGCCTCTCGGGTACCAGCTGCTGCTTCACGCGATCTGCCTTTTTTCAAAGAGCTGTTGTCACAGCTGGTATTTGGTTGAGTGTGCACAGTCGAGCTGCCGTAAAGCTGCTGGCTGACTGCTCGGGTTGTCACAGCAACCTAGCGCACGTGATTCGGCGTGCTAGATACTCAGTCGGGACTCAAGTGCCTCAAACAAGGTGGAATCCCTTTGTCTATTCCCCGATCTAGTTCCTCTTCTGGTGGCCAACGGAAAAGGGCTACTTTGGTTAATAGCATTGGTGATCTGAGGATTACAGTAAGCGTTCTCTGATGAGACCACCTCCTCGGACCCTTCACTCCTTTAGCTCATCGCAATCATGCTGAGACTGTGTTTGTACGTGGTTTATGCTATCTTATGACATCTTATGACAGCATGACCACATTGTTTGTCTTGCCTTTCTCACAAGGGGTTGAGCGCTCAGCGTGCCATGTGCCATCAAGGTTATGGCCACGTTCACTGTTTTGCATTCCTGGCAGCTTTCGGGTGGAATTTCTGGTCCTTCTCATGAGGGACCAGCTATTTCAGGGAATTCGGAGATCCAGGGGAGGATCAGATGTCGATCGCTGTATCAGAGAGAGGGCTGTTACACTCTTGAAATGATGATGCTTAGTTCCCACTGTAATGGTGTGTGTACTCATGCTGAATCAGATTCAGACTTGACAGCCACACTTCCCAGGCTAGTCTTGAGTAATCGGCTCGCCCCGCCCCTGTGCCTGCCTGGATGTGTGTGAAAAAACTTGCAGTATGGAAGCATATTGGTGCCAATGTGGAAAGCAAAACATGCTGAGAAAGTTTTTTTTCCTTTTCTCACTACCCTTGGTGGTGGGGTGGCTTTGCGAATGGCAGACCACCTCTTCCCCCCTACAGGTCTGTGTGGGGCCAAAACAAGCTGTACACAAGGGTAGTTATGAGTCAGCGTTGAGCTGTGCATTGTGACTGACCGAGAAAATGGTTTAAGTCACAGCACTGACCCTCGGTCAGACGAGGTCTCCTGCTTGGCAAGGAGGCTTGGAAATCTTGGGCCTCAATCCTCGTTTCTCCTCCTTCCTTCACCTCGGGACAGCCAGCAACCGAATTCCTCAGAGAAAGATGGGCCTTCCCTGCTGCCTGCCCCCCAGTGGAAGCAGGAAGGTGTTGCCCCACACACCCAGACCCTTTTCTTGGCCACAGCAATGCCTCCAGAGTCCAGTCCCTGCCTTCCACCTCGCTGCCCCTCCGGAGGTACGCCGGTTGTCCGGTTCAGCTCGTTAGTAAGGTCTCTCGAAGCCTGGCTAGTCCCAAGATGGGCATGAGAGAGCAGGACGTTCCGGGTCAACACTACCCCGCACTGTCGCCAAACCTTCTGTCCTTGGTCGGACCCTGCTTTTCTACAGGGCAGAGTGCCCATAGTGCAGGTGTCCAGGCATGCTGTGGTTTTCACAGATGCCTCTGCCAATGGATGGGGGTGGGGCACAAACAACGGGCATGCAATTTCACGCCTGTGGCGGGGGCCTCAGCTGCATTAGCACATCAACTTCCTAGAGTTGTAAACTTGGTAGTAAGTAGTAAACTTGACCTTGTGCCGCCTCAATGGTGAAAGCTTCTGCACAAGCATGTACTAATCCGTACTGATAGCACTGCGACCGTTGCGCTCAGATCTGTTTGCCTCTCCGGACACAACCCATTGCCAGTTGTTGTATTCCCTGACCGGATGGTCCCTCGGTACGGATGCACTGGTGCACAGCTGACTCACGGGCCTTCGCAAATATGCATTTCACCCAGTGAGCCTTCTCACACAGACACAGACACTGTGCTAAGTCAGGGAGGACGAAGAGCAGGTCTTGCTATTTTCCCCGTACTGGCCTAACCAGACCTGGTTACCAAAACCTGCTTTTTTAGAGACGGGGCACTCTATGGCACCCGTGTCCAGACCTCTGGGGACTCCATGTCTGGTCCCTGGACGGGACGTGGAGGTTCTAGGTGGCCTACCACAGGCTGTGGTAAACACCATGACTTCCAGTAGAGTCCTCTCTACGAGGTGCCTCCATCCGTTGAAGTGGTACCTGTTCGTCGATTGGTGTTCTTCCCCCCGAGAAGACCCCCAAACTTGCCCGATCAGAGTCATGCTGTCTTTCCTGCAAGATAGGTTGGAGCTAAGGCTGTCTCCCTCCTCCCTCAAAGTGCATGTTGCCGCAATAGCCACTCAGATCACGATGCAGTAGAAGGTAAGTCATTAGGAAAGCACGACCTGGTCATCAGATTCCTTAGGGTGCTAGGAGGCTAAATCCGCCTCGTGATCTGCTCCCCGTACCCTCTTGGGATTTAACTCAAGTGCACAGAGCACTCTAGAGGCCCCCTTTTTAGCCATTACCGAATCGTGCCTGCAGTTCGGACTGGGTCTTTCTCACATTGTTCTGAGACCCTGGTTCGGATATGTGCCCAAGGTCCATACCACTCCGTTTGTAGATCAGGTAGTGAACACCTAACACGTTCTCTAGATACTATACTCTTTGTATTGAACCTGTTTCCTCCTGTGTACTCACTACGGTCAGTAGTGCGAGGAACTAGGTCATGTTGGTTTGCTATGCCATTCCTGCCCCATGGGCCGGATAAGTGCGTCTTTTTGACAAAAAAAGTTATGCAAAATCCACTGAGCGGGTTTTCCAGAACAGCAGTGTGATTCTTCCTAGCTAGCTCCCGCCGTAAAGAAAACTAAGAAACTGCTTTGGCGGGAAGCTAAGCTGGGCGCTGGAAGGGGCCAGCACCAATGGCGTGTTATTAGGGATCCCAATTCGTTGGAAACTCCTCTGACTAGAGGTAGGAGAAAGAAAGGGAATGTCTCAGTTACGTATGGTAATCCTCGTTCCCCGTACGGATCCTCAGCGGGCTGGATACCTTACGGCTCCTCAGCGTAAAGCATATGTGTGTGTGCTTGCTTCCACTTTATACCTGCCTAGCATGATCCCAATTAGTTGGAAACTCCTCCGACGAGATGTCTCTGTTCCCTCCTCAGGTTACGAAGGTTTCCATACATAACCGAGACGTTTCACCTTTCAAATAATATAACTTTTGCATATTCTAATTTTCCGAGTTTCACCTGTTGTTAATAATGAGAATTGGACACTAAACTAAAGTGTTACCAAAAAAATAAGTAGATCTTTCACTTGGCCAAGTTAGACTAGAGCACTAGATCATATTTGCAAAATTTCATCAGCATAAATGTATGTTTGGGCCTCCATAAAATGTAAGTCTTCATTTTGTGATTCCAATTCTGTAGGCACAACATGATTATTGATCCAATTTGCAGGCATGACATATTGCATCGTTTGTGTTTTTGTAGGGTTTACCAGGGCCTCTAGGAAATATGGGACCAAAAGGCGCACGGGTATGGGATGGCTTTTGTTTTTTATCAGAAATAATTTCAACTTTGTTGGCTATAAATTGATCATCATGTATTCACTGAGTACAGTTAAGATGTTTTGCTTTCCATGTTTGCTCATCCTTATACATTTGCTTTAAAGTAATTGAACATTTATGTACAGAAAGTTTTGTAAGGGTTTCCACATATTTGGTATTGAGAGCTTGTTTTCCAGTTTGGAAACTGGGAAAGGCACCAGAAAAGGAAACGGTTGTAGACATTTAAGGATCAGTTATTGGAGGTTGTTTTCATTATAAAACCTCAGAACATCAGCTCTGAAAGTATACTGGTTCAAGGGATTTGTCAGATGGGTTTTACATTGTAATTCCACAAAAATTTTAAAACCAATTTGGTCTTGTAAAGTATATGGCAGCATTGTACATCCGAAGTCTTTTCCCTCTTGTTATTTGTTTTTATTTTCTGCCTTGGTGCCAGAAAGATTTTATTTGTGTGTTAGTTGGTTAGTTTATTTATATTTTACTCTATATAAGAAGACAAAACATGATTTTTAGGTTAATGTTTTAACATTGTAAAATTTTTGTAATGATTTTTGGTGGTGTTTTATTTATTATTATATTATATTATTTATAATGTGCATCATCTCATGCTTCTTTTGTCTTTTTCTCTTCATGATTTAATTGTATGTTCATTTGTATTAACCTTGTGACCCATCCTTAGCCATCCTGCTGAAGGCAAGCGTGATCCCTGGTGTGAGGGTATGTGCCCTTGGACTACATCGTGGAAGCCAGCACCATGCAGTCCATGGGCATATACACTTGCCTCAAGGCCTAGATCTTCACAGAGCGACCACTGTCCTCAAAGACCTTCACTAATCAATCTGCAGTTTAGCAAGGGATATTTGGACCATATCACTCTAAAGTCTCTCTGTTTGTTTGTTTCTTGTCTTCTTACACTCCCCTGGTTTAGGGCTTCATTGGAGTCTCAGGTGTCTTCGGTCTCCCTGGACCTGATGGAGAAAGAGTGAGTTGCTGTTGTTTCTGCACTAAAGTATTTTTTTGTTGTTGAATAGAATAGAAATATTTAAGTGATGTACAGACAAAGAGTCCATACATAACAATTTTATAGAAAAATATCTGTTTTATTTGGGGTGGTTTGTTTTACATGGGGTGGGTCACCCCCTCATGGGCGCCGCCATATTGAGATTAGCCATGTCAAAAATGTTTACGTTAAATAGCGCTTTCAGACAGTTTTTACAAAGCATAAGCATACAAGTACATCTGAACACAGCAAACAAATAAAACAAATATAGAATATCAACAAACCTTTTTCATTAAAATTGAAGTAAAATTTTATGGCATGATGGAGATGTATTGTCTGGTTTTAGTTGCCCCAAGAGGAAATGTTACTGGAACAAGCCCCACACTTACACATGCCATACATATATCATTATTCCTTTCTAATGGTGGCTTGTAAATCAAACACACTTGCTTTGAATAGGAAGCCTGGTGAAAAGGCCACGCTCCACTAAAAACATAACGATCCCTCTTCAATACAGTAGTTAGTCTAAGTTCTCACAATATTTGCTAAGTAACCACAAGCTGGTAAATTCCAACTTTGTGGAAATGGCAATGTAAGCCCCCGAGAGCTGGAATATGGCCTGCTGCAGATTAGCCAGATCATGTCTCCTGCCCAGGGGGACAGAGTTTATAGAGATCTGAGAGACCCTTTTGTGTTCAGAAGAATAGAAACCAAAGACCTTTCAGCATTCACATGGTCTGTCGCATACACTGGGATTGGGTTAATTGTTGTTGTTTTTTTGTTTGTTTGTTTTTTGTCATTTCTGTCTCTTTTTACCTGTCTTTCCTTGCTTTCCCTCTCTCTACTTTTTCCTCTTAGGGTTTACCTGGTGTTCCTGGGAAGAAGGGCAAGATGGGTAGGCCGGTAAAGTTTTCTCTCACCATCCTCTCTTGACAACTTCTGATTGACTTGCCTCTGTGTTCATTGATTTGTGATCCATTTATTCTGTATAAAAAGGCAGATAGATAGATAGATAGATAGATAGATAGATAGATAGATAGATAGATAGATAGATAGATAGATAGATAGATAGATAGATAGATAGATAGATAGATAGATAGATAGATAGATAGATTATTAGCAAAGGTCAAAACCATATGTACACCCATAATCATTCTCTATTTACCAAAATTGTGTTGGTCTGCATATTTTATTTTCAAAATAACTAGCCATTAAGATTTCAAGCTCATCTTTTTTCCAAAACAACTACCAATTATATGCAGTTCAAAGCACAAACGTGGTGCCAAGCACAGATCCATCTGTTCTTAATAAGCAGGGGTTTTTTTAACTCTGCAGTTCATTTTGATAGGCAGCACATTCCCCTCAGCCGTAACTTACTGTTTGCCTTGTTGGAGGACCAAAAAAGATCTCCACACAGTGCAAGTGTTGACATTGGCTTTCAGACAAGCACACGTTTAGCACACAGTGGAGTGCGATGTCATAGCTCTTGTCCTCTTATATAATGTAACAGTAGATAGAGGGGAAACAGTGCTGTCAGCGAATCCCTGCCGGTCCTCTTCTTGCTTCTCCTGGCTGTTGCCAGTGCAAGGAAACTCTCAGCCATGGAATTTCCTGCAGGGCTGACAAAGACGAGAACTGAGCTTGTTTCTGTGACTCGACATCAGGCTCTGTTTTCACCAAACCAGAATTGAGTGCAGCAGCCGTATGCTTTTTTATTAGTACTTTTTTATATGCTGTTGGGATTTATATGTATATATATATATATATATATATATATATATATATTTCATGTAATTATCAATGTTTGATACAGTTGGACTAGTTAATATGTTTGTGGAAAGAGTGATAGTTTTTCCCCATATCACTGAAAAAATAAATGATTTATATACATTATATATATATATATATATATATATATATATATATATATATATATATATATGTCTTAACTTATATGAATACTGTTGTGGTCAGAATTAATGGCACCCCTGGAAAATATATTCAAAAATGGCTGTAAAAAATTAATCTGCATTGTCTGTCCTTTTGATCTTTCATTTAAAAATGTGCAAAAATCTAACCTTTCATTTAAGTTAAAGAATTGAACGTGGGGGGGAATAAATGAAGAGTTCAGATGCAAAAGCCTCTAAATGCCATTTGAAATTTTCTTATTTAATGATGATTTTTATCAAACTTGTATATTTAAGTTCAGTAATTTCACTTAAATAACAATTAATAGGTAATTATCATTGCCATTTAAGTGAAATCACTGAACTTAAATATACAAGCTTGATAAAAATGATAATTCTAGAAGAAAATTTCAAATGGCACTTAGAGGCTTTTGCATCTGAACTCTTCAAATCTTTTTCCCCCAAAAACTTATTGACACCCTTTTATAAATACTTTTTGTAATCTCCTTTTGCCAAGATAACACCTCTGAGTTTTCTCATAAAACACCTGATGAGTTTGGAGAGACACACACATGCACACACACTGTATAGATTTATAATTATTTACTTTTGTTTTAAAAAAAATAAATAAAATATTACCTATATTCTGTACAGAGCAGTGTTTTCTGTATAGAGCAGTGATTCATTTCTGGTCAGTATTTATTATTAATCATTGATATATGGGTGGCATGACTGGTGCCAAACGAAAAAGAAAAATCTGATATTTGTCCTAACTTACCAACCTAACCACAGTAATAATAATACAAAAACATTCATTTTAATTTGTCACATAATCAAATAGTGGTAAAACAATTCTGGCCACTGACATATCCCTTTTCTAGGCTGTATATGAAATAGTGTTGGTGGTTAGAACTTTTTCTATCCAATTGCTTCTTTCCTGTGGCTGCTTTTTGAGATCTCATTTTTCAATTATGGAATGTTTCTGGTGTTACAGAGGTTTGTGCAGGATTAAAGCGAAAGGACAATGTTTACCATGTGGGAAACTGGAAACTGGAAATGCACAAATGGTATCTGCCCTGAGTCTAAGTGCGTTTTTTTCCACGTCTTGCACTGCTAAACTCTGCTGTCTCTCACATTTGTGTGTTCAGGGCTTTCCGGGAGATTTTGGGGAGCGAGGACCACCAGGACCTGATGGAAACCCAGTAAGTACTAGTGGTACATCAACCATTTGGTCAACTGCCATGTGGGGCAACTCAAGTTTTGTAATGCTAAGAGAGTTTTAACCATTGATGTTTGTGGTTATATTTATTATCAAGTTTAATGTATCAGAAAATTGCCACACAGTTGGAGAAAAGTTCACCAAAAAAGTCATCCCACAGTCTCCTAGCCTCTGCATGCCCTTTTTCTGCCTGTCATACACTGTTATGGACATATCATTATTCAAGCTGACCGGGCCACTTCAACCTCTACACTCTAATAAATACCTTCGATTTTTGCCACCACAATAACACACACAAGCCAGTTGGGCGTCCAGTGTGTGCTGCTCAATGTTGAATAATGGTAATGAGGAAATCAGCTGTCACAACTGGAGTCTACAGCAGAAATCTGTTTTTCCCATTACAGGGGTTGCTTCACTTCTGATCGTTTTACCATATTCTTTCCCTAATATTTCATGCTTGTTGTTCATGTTTCCATGTACCATAATATTATAAAAAGTATGTTTTTCTCTCACGTATTTACATATTATGAATTGTTGTAAGACTGCCCTAAGTAAATGTAATATTTTAGAAATGTATAGATGTGTATTGTCGAAAATGATTCTGCTGGAAAGACCGCAAAACCACATTTCACCAGATTGTTAATGTTATTTCCTAGACCAATCATCACAATTACTTACCTCTAACCTCGAGTATTAGACTTCAGCACATAATTCTTCACACACCATTTCAGTCTTGTGACTTGTTGAGGATACAGTGTATGCTCAATCAAACATTTACCTGGCAAATGATCCAAAAATGGGGATGGGACCCATATTGCAACTCCCCCAAAGCTATAGTTCACCAAAAAAAAAAAATTCTGTTGTTCCAAACTCCATTTTATCAGTAAAATAGTAGCCTCCAATCCATTAGGTGGTGAAAATGTTCACATGCTGCTTCTGCCCACCAACATAATTGATGCATTTCACCTTTCATTTTACCTTTTAAAATTGCTTAAATATCTGGTTGCTTTTCTCAGAGCATTTGAAATATGATCAGCAAAGCTGCATGGCTTTTTTGATTTTATGTACTGGGTTCACTCCTCTGAATGTATTAATTTTTGGATGAACTATCCCTCAAAGTTCTTATTAAGAGTAATAATCGTAAGTGTTCTTAGGCTATGTTTACACGGAAACGATTCTGAAGAGAAAACGCAAAAGTGGCCTTGCGTCATCACTTTTTATTCTGTGTTTGTGTTTGTGTTTGTGTGGGAAATCCGCGTGCAAATGGTGACGCAAAAGTGTGTGAAATTCAATGTAGTATGCATTCAGGCGGCTGTGAGCATACTACAACACCAAGTCCACGCGCCTGCGTACAACCTTCACTGTTAAGCGGACTTTTGCGTTTTTACCGTTTACACGGGAACGCGGCGGTGGAGCGTTTTTAAGATTTTACACTCTGGAGGGTGGTTTCACTTTTTTGCGTTTTTAAGCCTAAAAATGCCGTCGCCGTGTAAACGAAAGGCACATCCGATAAAATATTTTTACGTTTTCACCCGGAATCGTTCTCGTGTAAACGGGGCCTTAATCTAAATTCATCCTGACATATAATTAATAATATTATAAATTAATGTTATAGGTCTTATTGTGAACAATTTGTCCATGCATATGTTTTTTTTTTCCATAATGTAGTTAAAATGTCATAACTTTCACTGAAACGTCAGACTTCTCTCTGATGACATGCATAATGACGCAATAGATGGGTTTTTTTTATATTTTTTTATTCAAACCATTATTTAATTATATTTCAGCATAAAAATACATTGCTAGACAGGTAATGGACATAATCTAGCTATCATTTATTATTTATTTACGGCTGAAATGTGGCAGGTATATGTAACATGCAAAGTATTTATAATAATCTACCTTAATTAGCATTAAAAGTAATATAAGGATATTAGTTCTGCTGTTGTTCATATACGAGTAGTGATGTTGTACAATTAGGACGTTGTCAGACATAGAGTCATCAGTGTAGTGAGCCACGGTCCATACTGTTCTTACCAGTTCCCGAATATGTGTGCACAGTATACTGGTTCATGACCTAGGAAGCTTGATAGTTGATTGAGACGCACCCTTTGTCTGCAAAAAAAAAAAAAAAAAACAATCTAATCAACAGCTGAGTAATAGAATTAATTAGTCACCATCCTACATTTTACCTTTCGATAATCCATTTCACTTACTTTCACTTCAGTTTACTTGAGCTAATTACAAGCCACCTAGCAACATCCTAGAAATTATTTACACCTCCCTAGCAACAACGTGGAAGCACTCTAAAAACTACTCATTTGAAATGCACACTCATGTGAACTAACTTTGTCCTCTCTAACCCCCTTTAGCTGTCTGTATACTGAGCCAACAGTTGCTTAGCTTAGCGCTAACCTGAGCGCCTGACTCTGTCAACGCTGCTGTACTGTAACCCTAACTGTATCACAAAATGGACAAGACACGCACGCCTTCACTTCAATCCTATTCTTTCATCAGCAGTCACTCGGCAAGAGCAGCAGACCCATAACATCTCTCTGCTGTGTTTCAAAGAACAAGGAGAGCGAAAATACACAGGGGATTTTTTGGCCTGTTGCTGAGGGAGGAAGTTGGTATGGCAGGTAGCAGCCGGCCAGTCACGCCACACGACAAGCCCCTCTCTGTCCTCCACAGTGTGTCTCTTTCATTGGCTCACTGAGGGGTAGATGCAAGCCACAGATTATCTTACTATCAGGCAACAGAGGTCCCCCCCCCCCACCCTACCCCCCAGCGTCCTGCCAGTAACGCTCAGTATCTGTTCTCTGTTTCTCACAGGGAGAGATGGGTGCCTCAGGTCCTGTTGGCATCCCTGGTTTTATTGTAAGTGAACCAACATTAAGTTATTAACATCTAACCTTATATGATTCTTCCCTTGAGGACAGTGATTTCTGTTGGCATGTAATAATAATGCATGCAGTGTAATTGTTATGCTTGTTTATGCTTTTTATGTTTTTTTGGCAGGGTGATATGGGTCCTGTTGGAATTGTGGGTCTTCCTGGACTAATAGGACCAAAGGTGATTGCATTGAAATTAGCATGAATGTCCATGCTGAGAAGTGTGTTTCAAACAAGCCTAAATGGATTTGCTCATCTTGCTCAGCTGATTTAAGATGGTTTGGCTGGTCTCCCAGCCTGATAAGTACCCAGAAAACCATAAACCATAATAATAATAAAAAATCAGCTTGGCCAGGCTGTGAGAAAGGCTCACACACTACATTGGAATGACAAAAACAATTTTAACATGATTATTTTAACATACAAATGACACATATTAACTCTTTAACTTTCAAGATTTTAACTATCAAGAAAGTTAACAGATATCATTATTAGGAATACATAGTAGGTCATACATCTACAAAAAACAACAACATTGCTGTTCACCAGCACAACTATGTTTTGCATGCAAGCCGCTGGTGGTGGATTAACTACACCATCTCAGTTTTGCTTGAGAACAGCGTGAATATGCTATCCCAGCTCGAATAGTACTGTATAAACCAACCTGGACCAACATTGGAATTAAAGGGTTAGTTCACCCAAAAATGAAAATTAAGTAATTAATTACTCACCCCCATGCTGTACCAACCCCGTAAGACCTTCGTTCATCTTCGGAACACAAATGAAGATATGTTTTTAGATATAAATAAGATATAAATTTGAGAGCTGTATCACTACCACATTGGCTGCCTAAAAGACTGGCTCTTGACGGCCCAGAAAGTCAATGAAGAAAATGTTTAAAATCCCATGTGACTACCGTGGCTCAACTATAAGTTTATCAAGCGACGAGAATACTTTTTGTGCGAAAAATTTACCTATGACTTTATTCGACTATTCCTTTTCTTCCTTGTTGACCTGAAACGAGACTTCCTTAGATTTCCACGACGCATGCACGAGAATTGCGATCTCCTTCAACTACTTCAGTTCAATTCTCGTGCATGCGTCGTGGAAATCTAAGGAAGTCTCGTTTCAGGCCAACAAGGAAGAAAAGGAATATTCGAATAAAGTCGTTATTTTTATTTGTTTTTTCGCACAAAAAGTATTCTCGTCGCTTGATTATAGTTGAGCCGCTGTAGTCACATGGGATATTTAAACATTTTCTTCATTGACTTTCTGGGCCGTCAAGAGCCAGTCCCTTAGGCAGCCTATGTGGTAGTTATACAGCTCTCAAATTTAATCAAAAATATCTTCATTTGTGTTCCGAAGATGAACGAAGGTCTTACGGGGTTGGTACAGCATGGGGGTGAGTTATTAATGACTTAATTTTCATTTTTGGGTAAACTAACCCTTTAATGCTGGATTTTTCAGCACGGACAGAATTACATAATAGTGTGACTTTCTTTTTCAACTAGCATATTAATATGGATTAAAGTATAAATTCCATTTGCCTTCCCTGGGCATCAATTAATAAAACAATGGCCTATTGTACAAGTTCTTCTTAATAACATTTGTCTCTTGTGTGTCTTGCAGGGTGTGCCAGGAAACCCAGGGGAGCCTGGACTGAAAGGTGATAAGGTGATCTGAATGCCCTTTTATTAGCTTTTGCTTCTTCTGTATTTGATTGCTCAGAGCCACTTTTGAGGGAAACTGAGGTCAGCTGTAACATACCACAAGTCATCAGTCACAGATACAAAAAGTTTTTAAAAGGTTTGGGTTCAGTAAGATGTTTTTAAAGACAAAGTAATACTTTTATTTAGCAAGGATGCATTCAATTAAAAAAGGACTGTAAGGACATTTATAATGTTTCAAAAAAAATCTATTTCAAAGTGCTTTTGAATTTTGGACACACACAAAAAAATACTATAACAAAATGAAGCAGAAAACCTGTTTTAACATGGTTAATAATGACAGTAATAATTGTTGCTTAAGCACCAAATCAACATATTAGAACGATTTCTAAAGGATCATGGGTAACACTTTATTTGAAAGGGTGTGCATAAGACTGACATGACACTGCCATAAACATGACATAACACCTGTCATGAACATGAAGGAGTCTTTATGAATGTTTATGACTGTCGTCATTAAGTGTCATTCGGTAAATTATAACACTTTTAATGCAAAGTTGACATTGACTAAAATGTCTTTGTTATGACAACCTGACATTAACCAAGACAAAAATGTCTTGATTATGACAACTTGACATTAACCAAGAAATCATAACTACTCCAACGTGTTCCACTTTACTTGAGGTAAGGGGAAATATTAATGACACTGTTGTTAAAGCATTTGACAGTGTAATAACCCTTAATGACATCTTTATAACTAGTACAACGTGTCCCACTTTACTTGAGGACAAGTAAAATATTCATGTCACAGTTATAATGCTGTCATGACAACCAAAGTTAAAACCAACCATAACATATGACAGGGTAATGTAATGTTAACACAAAGCTAAATAACTTCTTTAAGTTGGATAATTAGACCTGTTATGACATATTTGTGACAGGTTGACAGGTTATGATTTCTTGGTTAATGTCAAGTTGTCATAACAAAGACATTTTTTTTTCTTTGTTAATGTCAAGTTGTCATAACAAAGACATTTAAACAATGTCAACTTTGCATTAAAAGTGTCATAAATAACCGAATGACACTTAATGACAACAGTCATAAACATTCATAAAGACTCCTTCATGTTCATGACAGGTGTTATGTCATGTTTATGACAGTGTCATGTCAGACTTATGCACACCCCTTCAAATAAAGTGTTACCCGGATCATGTGACACTGAAGATTGGAGTATCAATGCTGAAAATTCAGCTTTGCTATCACAGGAATATAATAAAATAATAAGCTTATAAAACTTTTAAAATAAAGTAAACAAGGTTCCTTGTTACAGTGAAAGTATACATTTAAGTACTGAGTAATATTAATTAACAATTTCTATTATACCTACTCTGCACATGCTCTGTAGAGTTCTCTGTGTGTGATTTGTAAACAGCTTTGACAGCTTTGTACTTAAATATCATATTTTGCTGCTAGGCAAGATATGCATAAGGCTTTGTTTCGGACAGCTACTCTGATCTCCATGTCTACAGTGAACTTCCTGGCACATTGTAACATGACCAAAGATATAGTTGAACTTGACTAATGCTGTGACGGAACTACTGGTACATCCAGACATAAAATGGACATGAAATGGAAGTTGTGTTGTGGCCCATTCACACCGAAAAAGAGAACTATTAGCGATCACTATATTAGCGTTATGTTTATTATAAGAACATGCTGCCGTTATGTCGTCTGCCGCTTTAAGTTGTTTTGATTAAAGATTATGAGGGCACAATTTTTATTCTATAAAAAAAAACGAGAATTGTAAATTTTTATTTCATGATGACTTTAGAGGCCATAGAATGACATTTCATTATCTCTGTTGACAGGGTGATGTCGGGTTGCCCGGAGAACCAGGGGAACCCGGATTTCAAGGTGACAAGGTATTTCAGCTAACGCCTTTTCTTTTGATTTATTCACACAGAGTCTATGTGTATATGTATGTGCATGCTTTTGTATTTATTTTTATTTTTTTGCATTCAAACACTCCAAATATTTTTTTTTTCTTTTTATTTGAATAACCATGTGCTGATTTTCCAGGGTAATCAAGGCTCACCAGGTTTACCAGGAATTCGAGGAAAGCTGGGACCACAGGTTAATTCGCTGGCTTACATTTAATTTTATTTTACCATGTTTATTTATTTAAAACCTTTAGTGTTGATTATACCAAGCTCATTTGTCTTTTAGGGTAAGCCTGGAGATCGAGGCCCAGATGGTTTGCCAGGCCCATCTGGCCCTGAGGTAATTGTGCCGTCACTTTAGGACAAGTGTATTCTATGGTCATCGCCTTCTCTACAGCTGCACACTGCAGTATCCAGCTGTGTCTATTATTGGATCATGTCCCTCCCCAAGTGTAATTCTAATTAAGTTAATGCACTAACTCACAAACAAGAAAATGAAGTATATGATTGAGAAGACATGTCTTTCAGTCTTTCTTTTTGGAGACATGTCTTTCAGCTGTTCAACAAGTGCGCTTTCATGTTTACTACATAAAACTGTGCTTGTTGAGAACTTGGCATTAGTAGTTCCTTCATTTTGTGTTCATTTGAAGTCACTACAAAGAAATGCCATTTAATTTGCCCACTCAGTCCTTTTAGAGTGAGAAGTTATAGTTGTGAGAGAGGGAGGGAGAATAGAGTACCTGTGACAGAGCGAGTCTTCTTAGATAAGGTATGGAGAAGACTTCCTCTTATTGTCTAATGTTGCTACTTTTTCTCAGGGTTTTCCAGGGGATATTGGGGCACCAGGACAGAATGGCATTGAGGGTCCAAAGGTGTGCATCTCTCTTCTTCATTAAAGGTTCCAAAAATTCATAATTCTGTCCCATATTGTAAAATGGTGGCAGATATGCTAATTTTTAGATACTTTCCAGGGGAATGCAGGAGGGAGAGGGATTCCAGGCCCTAGAGGAGTTAATGGACTTGAGGTAGGACCTGCTTATTCCTAAACCAGTGAAGGGCCTTACAAGGAAAACTGCATATAAATCCTGAAGTTATAGTTATAGTATAGTAAATTGTATTCTACAGCTGTTATATACAGTTATAAACAGTGTTCAATATAAAAATGTTTATGTGATAATTAACCTAAAAGTATTACTGTATGTCATTTAAAAACATAAAAAGTAATTTCATGAAAAAAGCTCAATACATTTGTAAGTCTTTTAGCATAAAGAAAGCAATTTATAGTCAAAATAAGAATGTTTAATAGGACCAGTTGTATAATTAAGTAGAATTAATAAATATTTGCTTTTGGGTGAAGGCATTTATGTTTGGCGACAAATCAGAACAAGACACATTCTTTTCTGCAAACCACAGGATTTTTGTGTAGCTTAGTTGTTGTAAACTCATCAGGACTTGGAGTTTTACCAATAGAGTGCCGAAGTTATGACGTCACTTTTTAGGCCAAAACGCAGAAGTGAGTTAGCATTTTAGCACTTCCGGTTCACTCGTCCTAAAGTCTATGGGCCCTATTTTAACGATCTGAAATGCAAGTATCAAGCTCGAAGCGCAAGTTACTTTGTGGGCGGGTCTTGGGCGCTGTTTCTATTTTACCGAGTTTAAAAGGGCTTGGTCTGATGTAGCTTCATTATTCATAGGTGTGGTTTGGGCGCTGGTGGTGAGAGAATCATCTACAGTGATGCGCGTTGTTCACACTCTGTAGTATTATGGCCAAGCATGCAAGCTTAAAATAGCATCTGAATGTACGTGCAAGCTGTGGCTGTTGCAAACTTTACCAGAACATTGAACCACAACTTGCACAAAATTAAAGCAAGTGAACAAGACCAATTTAGAGAAATGATGCATTACTTAATGTGGAAAATTACATTTAACTGTCTTTTTTTACGGTAAAAAACAAAAACAAAAAAACAATCAGATGCAGTGAGTTTGTTCATTTGACATTCGGCATGAATCCTTGAGCTGTCACAAAGAGAACTCTTCTCGGTTACAAATGTAACCCTCGTTTAGGGAACAGAGACATTCCCTCGGATGACGCCGAATGGGGTTTTGCTTTGAAGCCTATCAGCTTTGAGAAGTACAAAACGAGCCAATTGCAAAGAAATGCCATGGGTCTGTGGAATTTGCATGGTGCAACTCCTCCCCACCTCGTGGGTATAAAAGGAGGATTCCTGCAGAATGCAGATGTTTCTTTGCTGAAGACTGAGCTCATGTGATCCCCGCGGTACAGCGGAAAGTGGCAGGAAGACGGAACATCTCTGTTCCCTACTCAAGGAACGAAGGTTATATCCGTAACCGAGACATTCCCTTTCGTTGTCACTCTGAGTTCTGTCGGATGACGACGAATGGGGGCTCTGCAGATATCTGTTAGCGAGGTGCCATGTGCTAGAGCCCAAGATGATGCCACACTGTGGGTGGAGTGGGCAGTCACACCAAGGGGGCACGGTCGACCTTGCTGCTGGTATGCCAAAGCAATGGCGTCCACAATCTAGTGAGACAGGCTTTGCTTGGAGAGAGCCTTTTGCTTCATTTTCCCACCATAACAGACAAAGAGCTGGTCTAAGGTCCTGAAACACTGCGTTCTGTCTACATAGGCGCGAAGAGCACGTACTGAACAAAGCAATGTCAAGGCTGGGTCTTCTTCTTCCAGAGGCAGCACTTGCAGGTTCACCATCTGGTCCCAGAAGGGATTGGTAGGAACCTTGGGCACATATCCAAGCCGGGGTCTCAGGATCACGTGAGAGTAGGCCGGCCCAAATTCCAGGCACGCTTCGTCAATGGAGAATGCGTGCAGGTCCCCTACCCTTTTGATGGAGGCCAATGCAACCAGGAGCGCTATCTTCAGTGACAGGAACTTAAGCTCCACTGATTGCAAAGGCTCAAAGGGAGCACTTTGCAGGGCAGTTAAAACCACTGAGAGGTCCCAAGAGGGAACGAGAGGAGGGCGAGGAGGATTCAGTCTCCTCACTCCTATCAGGAACCTGATGATCAGGTCATGCTTCCCCACAGACTTACCTTCAACTGAGTCAAGGTGTGTGGCAATGGCGACAACATGGACTTTGAACCTAGAGGGAGACAGCCTTCTCACAAACCCATCTTAAAGGAAGGAAAGCATGATACTGATCAAACATCTCTGGGGGTCTCCACCAGTTGACAAAGAGGTTCCATTTCAACGCATAGACGTGTCTTGTGGACGACGCTCTAGTGGAAGTGATGGTAGCCACCACCACTGGTGGTAGGGTACTCAAGCCTGCCTCATCCCCTCTAGGTTCCAAAGATCGGGACAAGGCTGCCATAGGGTGCCCCGTCCCTGAGAATGGAGGTCCTTCCTCAGAGGAATTGGCCAGAGAGGTGCTGTCGCGAGGAGTAGGAGTTCGGAGAATCAAGTCCGGGTGGGCCAGTGCGGCGCGACCAAAATGACCTGTTCCTCGTTGTGGTGAGCAGGACGGCCGAGGGACGTGAGAGAAAGTCACGAGGCCGGTGGTGCGATTGCTAATGAGCAGCACCTGCGAGGCACACCGGTCTCGCATCTCTCACGAAGGAGCGGAGCCATAAAGGGGGAGCGACGGAGTGGATGATCGAGAGAGGAACAGGCCTGCTTTTATTTGTATTTTATATTTTATTTGGTAAGCCAGCAGTCGTCCGTGAGGGGCTGCTGGCCTACCAAATAAAATATAAAATACAAATAAAAGCAGGCCTGTTCCTCTCTCGATCATCCACTCCGTCGCTCCCCCTTTATGGCTCCGCTCCTTCGTGAGAGATGCGAGACCGGTGTGCCTCGCAGGTGCTGCTCATTAGCAATCGCACCACCGGCCTCGCGACTTTCTCTCACGTCCCTCGGCCGTCCTGCTCACCACACTCGTCTTCCCTAACTTTGTGCAGGCCTGAACCGGTCCCAAAACAGATGAACCGACAGGGGATGGAGTCGCCAATCTCCCGGGACGGGCTGAAGCCGTGAGAGCTCATCGGCTGCACATATAAATGCCATGAAGCGAACTCAGATGCTTCTGAGTCCAAATGAGGAGATGGCGGGAGTGTAGACCACCTTGACAGTTGATGTATGCTACAGTGGTGGTATTGTCTGATTGGACTAGTACATGTTGATGATTGAGCATGGCCTGGAATTAGCGCAGAGCAAGACATACAACCAGCAACTCGAGGCAATTGACGTGCCATAGGCGGTGGGGTGCACATAGCGCCCCAGCCCGTGGTAGAGGCATCTGTCGTTACAACAACATGACGGTAAGCTCGTTCCAGGGTCACTCCAGCCGATAGAAAACTGAGGCTTTACTACGGGTTGAAGGTCTGACGGCAGGTTGGAGCAAATCACAAATCAAAGCTAAAGAGGTCTCATATGAAGCAATCCGAGCGGTGTTGCCACGGCTGCAGATGCCAAATGCCCCAGGAGCCTCTGAAAAAGTTTTGGTTGAAACGCACTCTGCCCTCGAACTGTCTCAGGCAAGTCAGCAGTGACTGCATGCTCACTTGTGAGCTGCGCAGACATGGCGACTGAGTCTATGTCGATACTGAGAAGAGAGATCCTCTGCACGGGGCAAAGTTTGCTCTTTTCTCAATTGACCTGAAGGCCCAGATGAGCTAGGTGCCAGAGCACTAGGTCTCTGTGTTCTCAAACCTGGTCTCGAGAGTGAGCTAGGATCAGCCAGTTTTCGATATCAGGATGCGACCCCGTGTTCCCATAGGGGAACAAGGGCTGCTTCGATAACCTTCATGAAGACGCAAGGGGACAGGGCTTTTCAGGCTAGTTTGCTCGTAAGAAGCTGACAAAATCAGAGATGGCTTAAGGAGTGAAGAATTAACTTGGCTCCGAAGCAAAAACATATCTGCATTTTACCAGCGTCCTCCTTTTATACCCACGAAGTGGGGCGGAGTTGCACCATGGCAGACCCATGGCAGTTCTTTGCCATTGCTTCGTTTTTAAATACCCTAAATTGATAGGCTTCTAAGCAAAACCCCAATTGTCGTCATCCGATGGAACTCGGAGTGACAACGAAAGGGAATTCTGGTTAATGTCAATTTACGTTTTCACTGTAAACTATTAGATTACTTGTTCTTTTTCTCTTCCAAAAACTGTACATCTAGCAGTATTTTACTGTAACATTGCATTAAATATATCCTTAGATCTTTTACAGTTTTTCACCATATAGAGTAAAGGAACACACAGTTAACCAATTAACAGGCTTTTACCACAGCATTTTTACAGGCTTTTGCTTTTAAACTTGTTAATTTTTTACTGTGGATGGCCAAGAGTATAACGTTGAAATGTCTCAGAAACAACAACAATTTTATATAAATCATTTCTGTTTTAACACTCAAATGAATGTACACTAAATGGAAGAAAGTATTGGGACCATTGCACCAACAAGGACTGTAATGAAATTCTAAATACAAGGCATTAAAATGGAGTTGGTCGCCCATATAAAAGCTTCCATTCTTCCGGAAAGGCTTTCCACAATATTTTGGAGTGTTTCTGTGGGAATTTTTACAAATTCAATTTTTTTAAATTCATCCAGTAGAGCTTTAGTGAGGTCAGGCTCAAAAGGCCAGGCTCGCAATCTAGGTTCCACTTCATCCCAAAGGTGTTCGAAGGGGTTGAGGTCAAGGCTTTCTGCGGGCCGGTCAAGTTCTTCCACACCAAACTTTCCAACCATGTCTTTATGGGCCTTGCTTTGTACACTGGGGCACACTCATGTTGGAATAGAAAAGGGCTTTCTCTGAACGGTTCCTACAAAGTTGGAAGCAGAATTTGGTATATAAATATTAAGATTTCCCTTCACTGATCCCCAAAACAGCCCCATACCATTATCCCTCCTCCACCAAGCTTTACAGTTGGCACAATGCAGTCAGGCAGGTAACGTTCTCCTGGCATCTGCCAAACCTAGACTCGCCTGTCAGACTGCCAAACAAAGAAGAGTGATTCATCACTCCACAGAACACATTTCCACTTCTCCAGAGTCCATTGGCGGCGTGCTTTACCCCACTTTAGGCAACTTTTCACATCTTGCAACCCAGCACTAAGTAACCCTGCTGTGTAACTTTACATGGTCCTCCGCTTTGTGGCTGAGCTGCTTGCTGCTGTTACTAAATGCTTCCACTTTCCAATAATACCACTTACTGTTGACCATGGACTATCTAGCAGGGATTAAGTTTCATGAACTGACTTATTACAAATGTGGAATTCTATCACAATACAATGCTTGAATTCACCGAGCTCTTCAGAAGGACCATTTTTTTTCCCCACAAATGTTTGTAAATTCAGACTGCATGTCTACCCAGATAGCAAACTGACATTGAATCAACGTGGAAATATGACATCGAAACAACGTTGATCTGACATTGTTTTGCTCATCGAATTAACGTTGAACCAACGTCAGATGCGTCATTCTTTCAAAACTAACGGAAAATCAACTTGAAATCAACGCGTTGTTTCAACGTTATGAAAGCAAACCAATTTTCGATTTCATTTAGCTTTGAAGAATGCCGCGTCTGTCGTTGGTTCAATGTCATGAGAGACGTCGTTTCCACGTTGATTCAATGTCAGTTTGCTGTCTGGGTAGGTGCTTGATTTTATACAGCTGTAGCAAAGGGTCTGATTGAAACACCTGAATTCAAGAAAAAAGAGGTATGTCCCAATACTTTTGTCCATATAGTGTATATTAAACATATCTCTACTAATTAGAAGCTCATTAGAATCTAAGATGTTTTCAGATAGCTTTTGTGCATATACATATTGGAACAAAGATAAAAAGTTTAACATCCTCATCAATATAATGTATATATTTTTAGTTGCTTATTATTTCTAAAATTATAATGATCCTGTTTTAAACCACAGGGGGACCAGGGCCCAGTAGGGCCAGCAGGGGCTTCAGGACCAGAGGTGAGATACCCACTAGATATATTGAGTTAAACTTGAATTAGACATCTTAGCTATCGCCACATTAGCCTAATAACCTGCTGACACTGTAATTTACTCCGTGGCTTATGACCAGAGGCTTTCCTTTAAAGCTATTGGTTCATGTTTTGTTATAACGATAAGCTCCGTTGTTTGTACACCTTCACATTTTAAATGTGGTATGATTGCTAATGGTGCTTACAGTATTTGTGACCAATCTATTCCAGCCTGTTCATATTGCGATTGTTGCATCGGTGGCCTCTTTTTCTTTATAAATTTGTTATGTTATAGTTGAGCATTGGTGATAAAAAATAGACTTCACAGACTCCTGTTGTTTTATGTCACTCTGCAAAGACTTTTATAATGTGTGAGTTTCAAACCCTCCAAATATAACAATTTTCTCGCTCCCAAAACAATTTCACAAAAGTTTATTGCTCTGAATGCTACATCGAGGATTCCGGACTCAGCAATGATTGTATAAATTGTAGTGAAGAATAGTCTGTCCTCATGCCAAACCCTGACATACAAACACAACTGCCTGTACCTGGCAGCAAGAGATTTATCCAAATTAACAGTTCATTGCATTTAACACAGTTTTTCATGCACAGACCTTGCCAAAGCACCCACAGTCTGGGCAGTATGGATAATTTAGCTAATAAGACAAGATGGGTCAGACATTAGCTAATAGATGACCAGAGAAAATCCATCCAGTCTCCAACGTAAACACTTCTTTGTGAGACTCAGAGTGACTGATGCTTCTGTTTCTGGGTTATTTAATGAAACTGCTCTCTCTGGGAGAGCTGATTTGTTGGTGAGAGGAGGAGATTGGTCCCAGGAACAGGAGATAATGAGTTGTCAGGGAGTAGATTCAGAGGATTTGGAGTCCAGGGTCATTTCTGCTTTCTGTTCAGGGCAGACCTGGGAGGAAGGGTTTCCCTGGAAATCCAGGGGATGATGGAATGAAGGTAACAATTCATGACAGCCAAATGACAACTATAATTTAGATTCCAATTTTCCTTTCAAATGTGTTTCTTCAACTATGGCCTAAAATCTTCAAACTCTGACTATTTGGTTTAATTTGTTAAACCATGTAAATACAGTACATTCACTCATTGTTTATTCCTTCCACATAGTTATTTCATCATCACAATGGTTTATCATGTTTAACAGCATTCTGTATTTTTGTTATACTATTTTGTAATAAATTTAATGTCTGATGGATTTTCTGTCAAATGCTCTCTAGAATCTGAAGCGTTCCACCCCCTACACTATAGATACAGTATACACTGAAGCTCTGGCTGAAATCTTTTTTATTTGTTCACACATTTACTATTTTCTGCATGGTGAATGGCACGTAGTGCACTATATAGGGGATATGGAACAATTCAGACAGTTTAAATATGCTTTCCTTTGGGGTAAATTAAGTTAGTGTCACGCAAACCGCTGCAATGCGCAATGCACACAAAGTCAGCTCTGAGTCAGAGACACAATAGCTATCAAATGCTGCTTTACCGAGCTCAATGGCTCTATGCAAGCTGTGATATAAATGAAAAGCTACTAGTTATTTTTTAAAAGAGAGCTGTTAAATATGTCCTGCCCTGTTTTCCTATTTCAGTGGAAATTACATCAACACATTGAATAATGCTGATTGTTTTAAGGCATCTCAGTGGGCCTTTAAGGCTAAAAATTTCATAGCTAGCCTTTTCTATATTCTGAATAATCACAGACAGGGCTGTACTTCGGGGTTTTCTAAATAAATGGGTCCCATAATTGACCTTTCTGGTAGGTTTGGGGTGTTTTGTTTATGTTACTTGTCAGCAGTTTGTGTTAACATAAATCCCACCCTATCTTGATTTGATTGGTCAACTCAAACATTTTAGCATTGACCACTGGTTAAGCAGCAATATATAGGATCATAGTTGAAGAAACACCCTTTACTTTTTTTTTATTTACACCCTTTATTGTTACCAATAATGCATAAATAAGTCTTCTTTTTAACTAGATGTTATTATGTTGTTAATGATTAAAATGAACAGCTAAGAGAGTTTTTGTATTACAAATCTTGCCCCTTTGCTCTAGGGAGAGCCTGGAACCACTGGAAATCCTGGGATGCTTGGTGAGAGGGTAAAGACATTTTTGTATACATCTCTGGAAGCTTAATAAACATGTTAAATAATCAAATAATGAATTAAAGTTAATAATCTTTGATTGTTTTGTCCTTTTTTATTGTGTACAAAAGGGTCTTAATGGTTTCATCGGACCTTTTGGTGAGGTGGGGCTTGCTGGAGAAAAGGTCAGTAGGTCATTTGCTTTCTCTGCATTCAACTATGTGTAATCATGTTAAATTCCGATTAATCTTGGTTCCTGTTTCTGTGGCATGTTGTTTTTAAATCAAAACTTAGACATTTATGTTGGTTTTATATGATGGTCAATGTTGTCCTTCCTTGATGTTAGTATTATCTTGTATTGTATTGTTTGGCTTAGATGTGTTTCTTGTGCTGTCAGGGAGATCGTGGTGAGATGGGTCTGCCCGGGCCACCTGGAGAAAAGGGAGCGATGGTAAGGAGTAAGTCTGGATCTCGTCTCTGCTCTCAGAGGAACTCTAATACCCACTTAACCTTGAGCAGTCACTATAACTCAAAGAGCTACAATGGTTGGAAAGTAGCAGTATGTGGGAAAATGCCTCATCAGCCATTTTCCATTCATGAGATAATCAGCTAGACCACTGCAAGAGTCATTTCCCTTTCAATGACATAAGGAAATTGTGGCCTTTTGCCGTGTAAAGTGGTTTGGGCCACTCCAAAGAAATCCTAGTGCAACCTTCCTGCCTTTCCAAGAAGCTTTGTCGTCATTTCAATGTTTCATCAGTTCCTATAACACTTAAAACTGTCTGCATGTATTTGGTGCCCATGGCAATACAAAAAAATATTCATTGTTAACTTTTGTGCACTTGCCAGCAAACCACATGGGAGTTTTCCTTCGCGTAGGTTTACATCAGAAATTAATCATGCTTATGAAAGCCCTTTCTTCTACACTGCAAAAAAAAAAGTTTTTCAGCAAAAATATCTAAAAGTCCTTACAACGCTTGCATAAGATATTAGGGTTTTCATAGGTTGATGTATTTTTTTTCTTACTGCACTGGCAGATTGTTTCACTTGTTTTTAACTTGTTTATAGTCTCGATAAATGAACAAATCTGCCATTGGAGCAAGACAAAATATATTCTCTGAAAGCAAGAAAACGTCTCGGGTTATGACTATAACCCTTGTTCCCTGAGAAGGGAACGAGACACTGCGTCGATAAAATCGACTCTTTGGGGACGCTCCCTAAGCGTGCGCCTCTGAAGTATGAATGAAACTAATCCAATCCTGATTGGTGTTGCGTCGTGACGTAACATGTGACGGCATACCCGGAAGTATAAAAGTGACGCTGTCACAACACACACTAGCCTCGCGATGAAGCAAGACGCTCAAGGGTCTGAAAAGGGGGCGTGGCAACACGACGCAGTGTCTCGTTCCCTTCTCAGGGAACAAGGGTTATAGTCATAACCCGAGACGTTCCCTATCGAGGGAACTCAACACTGCGTCGATAAAATCGACTCTTTGGGGAACGAGTACCCACTAGGCCACGCACCGAACAGACCCGCCCCAGAGTGAAACTGATTAGGCACTCAGCAAGGGCCGAGTACGTGTGCACCGGGCGTACTGGGAAGGCTGAGACTGTAAAACCTGATGAAAGTATGCGGGGTAGCCCAGCCGGCTGCCTCACAAATCTCCTGCAGAGGTACTCCCGACAGAAGGGCCCTAGAGGAAGCCATGCCTCTAGTCGAGTGAGCCCTTAAGGCCAAAGGTGAAGGAACCCCACGCACCTTGTAAGCCTCAGTAATAGCCTGGACAATCCAGTTACTTATAGTTTGTTTGGTCGCCGGGAGCCCCCTCTTAGGTGACCCAAAGCATACTAACAACTGGTCAGATCTTCTCCAAGAAGCAGACTTTTCCAAGTATACACTCAAAGCTCTGACGGGGCAGAGCAAGTGAAGCCTCTCTTCTCCCGCCGACACATGAGGTGGAGGATGGAATGCCTGAAGGACTACAGAGCGAGCCGTACTCGAAGGAACTTTAGGCACGTAGCCCGGACTCGGGTGCAAAAAGGCCTTTACTTTGCCAGGGGCAAACTCCAAGCAAGCTGGCGTTACCGCCAGGGCCTGGAGATCTCCCACCCTCTTAAGAGAGGTAATCGCTAAGAGAAAGACCATTTTCAACGTTAAGTCCTTAGGTGAAGCCGACTCTAAAGGTTCGAAGGGAGCGAGGGACAACCCTTCCAGAACTATTGCCAGATCCCAGGCAGGCACCCTGGACCTGATCGCCGGCCTCATCCTCCAAGCACCACGGAGAAACCTAATGACCAACTGGTGCCTCCCCAGAGGTCCACCATCTACTGGCGCGTGGAAAGCCGAAACGGCAGCCACGTACACCTTAAGAGAGGACGGGGAGAGACCCGCAGAGAAACGATCCTGAAGGAATTCCAGAACTGAAGCCACTGGGCAGTTTACTGGATCCAACCTTCGTTCTCCACACCAAGTGTGAAACACCTTCCACTTGAGGCCATATAATCTCCTGGTAGATGGGGCCCTAGAGCTAAGTATGGTTTCAACCACCTCAGCTGATAAGCCAGCATTTAGGTACTGAACCCCCTCAGAGGCCAGACCCACAGCTTCCACAACTCTGGGCGAGGGTGGAAGATTGTGCCCTCCGCCTGAGACAATAGATCCCTCCTCAGAGGAATCGGCCATGGCGGAGCTATGAGGAGTGATATTATATCCGAGAACCATACTCGTGTCGGCCATCTCGGGGCAACCAGAAGTAGACTGATGCCCTCTTGACGGACCCTCTCCAGGACCCCTGGGAGCAGAGCGATCGGGGGGAAAGCATACAGGCGAAGCCTCGGCCAAGCCTGTACCATGGCATCCAACCCCAGTGGGGCTGGATGTGAGAGGGAGAACCAAAGTGGACAGTGGGACGTCTCTCGAGACGCAAACAGATCCACTTCCATCGGTCCGAACCTCTCCCATATCGACTTCACCACATCCGGATGAAGTCTCCATTCCCCGGGCCTCAGCCCCTGCCTCGACAGGATGTCTGCTCCCCGATTCTGAACCCCTGGGATATACATTGCCCTTACTGACAATATCTTTCCCTGGGACCAAAGGATAATCTGATGCGCCAGTTTGCACAGAGGGCGCGATCTGAGTCCCCCCTGTCGGTTCAGATAGGCCACCACTGACGTATTGTCTGTCCGTATAAGGACGTGGCGACCCTCGATGTCTGGGAGGAAGCTCCTCAAAGCCTTGAATACCGCCATCATCTCCAGGCAATTTATATGCCAAGTGCGATGATGGTCCTGCCACAGACCCCTGGTAAAGCGGCCGTCCATGACCGCGCCCCAGCCCGTAAGGGAGGCGTCTGTCGAAACGGTTTCCCGGCGACATGACACCCCCAACACTGGCCCTTGGGATAGGAACCAAGGCTTCTTCCATATTTGCAGAGACTGAAGGCACTTGCGCGTTACTCTGATCATACGGAACGGATTTCCTTTGGGTGAGAACCCCTTGGTCTTCAACCACCACTGGAGGGGCCTCATGTGAAGGAGGCCCAGAGGAATAATGTTGGATGCCGCTGCCATGAGGCCCAGCATCCTTTGGAAGTGTTTCACAGTGACGGCCTGACCTAGCCTCACCCTGGACACCATCGCCAGAATTGACTCGATACGTGCGGGAGACATACGTGCCTGCATTGTAATCGAGTTCCACACGACTCCCAAAAAGGTCGTGCCCTGGGACGGTTCTAGCACACTCTTCTTCAAATTGAGTCTTAACCCCAATTTTTGAATATGGCCAAGAACGACATCTCGATGCCGAACTGCCATCTCCCGAGACTGGGCCAAAATAAGCCAGTCGTCGAGATAATTCAATACGCGAATCCCCTGAAGTCTCAGTGGAGCAAGGGCCACGTCCATACACTTGGTAAATGTGCGGGGAGAGAGTGCTAGGCCGAACGGAAGAACCCGATATTGGTATGCTTCGCCCCCGAAAGCGAACCTCAGGTATCTCCTGTGACAAGGAAGGATGGAGATGTGAAAATAGGCGTCTTTCAGATCTATCGTGACAAACCAGTCCTCGGATCTGATTTGACTCACGATTGTTGGAATGGTCAACATTCTGAATTTGAACCTTCTCAGAGACCGGTTCAACACCCTGAGATCCAAAATTGGCCTTAACCCCCCATCCTTCTTTGGAACTATAAAGTACCGGCTGTAAAACCCGGACTCCCTGTCTACCGGAAGAACACGTTCTATGGCTCCTTTCGACAGCAGAGTCTGTACTTCTTGTTCCAACACCTGAGCCTGCTCTGGGACCACCGCAGTGAGCACCACCCCAGAGAACTTGGGGGGGCGGTGCGCGAACTGCAGTCTGTACCCAACTCGTATTATCTGCAGGACCCATGGAGATATGTTGGGAAGATGATACCATCCCTCTACAAAATCTGCTAAGGGTACCAGCCTCTCGAGGCTGGCCTCTGGTGTCTTTTCGCTGGAAATTGATGCGGCCCGAAGCGCTGTTAACGGCGGACCTGCATCTTTTCCTAGAGGGCCCCGTTGTGAGAACAACCTCGGTTGTCTCACTGCGGAGGGGGCAGCCCTCTGAAGTCCTGCCTTGGCTAGGACCTCTTTTCCGAAGTCCTCTTAGCCTGAATGACGTCCCTCAGGTCGCCCCTCTGGCTGGAGGACTTCGGTTTTTGGGAGCGTTTCCTCTGTTGCCAAGACCCCGGAGGGGGGGCTCTAGAGGAAACGCTCTCCTTCTGCTCTGCCCTGTGGGAGGAGCTGGCTGATGGCTGGGGCTGATTGCTTTGCCCCCCCCTACTAGATTTGGCCTTCGCTTTCCGGGGGAGGTACTGCTGGAACGCCGCAGATTGTTTTCTCGACTCCTGAAACCTGTCGACAACCGAATTAACGGCGTCGCCGAACAGGCCAGAAGCCGAAAGCGGCGCGTCCAGCAGGAAGGACCTATCCTTTTCTTTAATTCCGGATAAGTTCAGCCACAGATGCCTCTCCGTGGCCACCATGGCCGCCATAGAGCGGCCAATAGCGCTGGCCGCTTCCCTAGTGGCCCGGAGAGACAAATCTGCGGCCTTCCTCAACTCCGCGACATCTTCAGGAGTAGGCCCCTCCCCCTCATCCAAATCTTTCAGGAGGTCGGCCTGGTATGCCTGCAAAATCGCCATTGAGTGCAGACACGAACCAGCCCGACCCGCCGCCATGTAAGCCCTGCCCACCAATGCAGATGTCTCTCTGCAGGGCTTACTAGGCAACACCGGGGTCTTTAGGGAAGACGCCGATTCGGGAGAGAGATAGCTCGCTAAAGCCTCCTCCACCTTCGGCATCTTCCCATATCCCATATCTCGAGCCCCCATAACATTGCTGTAATCTATTACATTGGGACTCGAAATACGGGACGAATGCGGTCTTTCCCACGTTCTCGAGATCTCTTTATGGAGATCAGGGAAAAACGGCAGACCCCGGCGGTGAGGCTGTGACCTGCGCTGCAGGTAACGCTCGTCCATTCTACTGGTGACTTGCGTTTCCTGCTCATGTTGTGGCCAGCTGATGTTTAGTCTGGCCACAGCGCGTGTCACAACCTCCACCAGCTCCTCATAACCCAGGCCGCGTGATGGCGTGCTGAGATCACGGTCGTCCGCATCGATGCTGAGCACGTCCCCTTCCTCAGAAGTAGACAGCTCAAGCACCGGGACCTGATCGCGGGTAGGAGAAACCGCAGCGCGGGCTCCCACACCACTCTCAGAGGCTGCGGGACCAGCCGATGGCGAGCGAGAAAATGCCTCAGCATTCTCACTCTCCTCCGCCAGATCCCGCTGCGAACCCCAGGATCTCAGTCGCCGCATCGCCTCGACATATGCGGGACCGGAACCCTGGGGAACGCGAGCCTGACCGTGCTCGTCAAAGCACGCCAGCCGGGAGCGCAGCACTCTAATAGGCAAAGCCTCACACATTTCACAAGCAGCCCCCTCGAGAGCTGCCCGTGCGTGCTGCACTCCCAAACAATACACACATAGAGAGTGTGCGTCCCCACCCGTGATGAAACGAGGGCAGGGATGCACACACCTCTTGAATTGTTCACTGGCCATACTTTCTTTCAATAATAAGACAAACAACACCAAATAAGACAGACAGTTTCAACATAAAGCGCTTGCTGAAGAGCGAAAGCTAGTGTGTGTTGTGACAGCGTCACTTTTATACTTCCGGGTATGCCGTCACATGTTACGTCACGACGCAACACCAATCAGGATTGGATTAGTTTCATTCATACTTCAGAGGCGCACGCTTAGGGAGCGTCCCCAAAGAGTCGATTTTATCGACGCAGTGTTGAGTTCCCTCGATAGGGAACAAGTAAATATTTTGTTGTTTTTTTTCTCAAGTAATTGTATCTTGAAAGGATTTTTAAAGGGACAAAATATCCATTAATAATAGGATTTTTGCAATTTTAAGGTATCAGAAATTATTGCTTATTTTAGAGATTATTCTATAATGATGTCTTTGTCTGTGATTGTTTTTTAGGGGCACCCAGGGGTTCCGGGTGACAGAGGCCCATCTGGATCAGCAGGTACACCAGTAAGTAAATTTTATGTATATATAAACTGAATTTATTTATGCCTGGCCAAGAGTCTCTGCAAAAAGAAACAGCAGCACAGATCGCATATCTGTTTTGTGTCTTAACTTTGCTGTTGTAACTTCCAGGTTCCGTGCAATCATCTGGTATGAATCTTTCTAGTTAAACCCAAAGTACAGAATCTTCTTAAAAGCCAAGTCTGTCTCATTTTGTGTAATAATAAAAATTATCATTTTACCTCTGCACATCACCAGTTAAATGCTCTCATTACAGCTGTCCATGCACATTGATGATAGACACAGACACTAACGGAATTACTGTCCTACTAAATGAAACCCGTCAACTCGCTTCGTTTCTTTGCTCTACTCGCACAAATGTTGACGTCATACAAGCGTTTGGCAGGAAATGCCTTTTAGAGGTACTCGGATGACCCTGTGAAGAGTGCAGAGTGCAGCGAAGTACAAACATAAACACCAGCCTTTAAAGGACAGCTTTCACCTTGCAGTTGTAATTGGGTCAAGTGATGTTTGTTTGCCTACCAGAGACTCTCGCCAGCTCTAGCTGAGTTTTCTGAGGGAACATTCTCTTGCTGCCTGATTCAGGACTTTGTTCTTGTCCTCTGTTCTGTGTTCTCTAGGGGGCTCCCGGTTCTAGGGGACTCAGCGGCACCAGGGGACCCAAAGGCAGAAGGGTAAGAACTGATCATTAGGATTAACAGCAATGATGTTTCTTGCATAAACATGTGCTTTGGAAAGTCCAAATGTTGGAGAATTAAAGGTTAGACAGTTTTATAAGCAAAATAGTATAATGTTCAAGCCATGCTGATCTGCAGAAGTCTTAATTTCACAACTTTATCCATTAATGTATTTTTGTAACCTCTCTAGATAATTATCACTGTATACTCAAGATTATCAATGGAAGCAATTCAAGTTCACATAGGCCTGTAATGAGTTTTTTTTTTTTTTTTTTTATTGGCATATAGTTCTGTCATCTTTGGATAGTTTAGCATCATGCTGATGCAGTGGTTACTGGAAGCTATATTGGGCTATTCAGTCAATGACAGTATATTAGTTGAAGACCTTGACAGATGGTGTCTTTACATCAGCTCTTATTACATTCCCATTAAAAACTAATAAAAATTATAAAATTACACACAACTCGTAGTACGTTATCCACAACACATTAAGACAAACCTATCATTGATTGAGGAAAGTATTACTTTACATCAAGTAAAAAATAAGTCCAGCTGCAGTTGGACTAGGCATTCTTTAGATGTGAAAACATACTATCACACTGAAGGAGTCAACGCCACCCACAGGGATCTGCTCCAAATCAAAGCGAGCAACGGGAGTTGAGGGCAAACAGAGGACAGACTTGCGTTAGCTGGGGAGAAATGACAGCACTCATGAGCAGCTTGGTCATTTACAATAACTGTAAAAGTAAAATTTTAGTCTTTTGGATGATGTGTCGTGATGGTGGGTGCTATGGGTAATGGGAACCTGTTGGGGTTGCTTAAGAGTGGGCTAATTCCCAAGCCTGTTGATTGGATTATGTCAATAGCCGCGTTTCCACTGCTGGGCCAGGGCCGGGCCGTGCTAGTGCGTGCCAGGGCCATTCGCGTTTCCACTGTCACTTCCGGGGCTTGATCGGGGCTTCCTCAGGGCCAACGGCCAGGATTTCTGGCCCGTCGAATACCTTGGGCCAGAGCGGGCCAGCTCGTGCTAGAGACGTGCTCAAGGTAAAAGGCGGAGTTTATCGGTGTTATGGAACGTTATGATCTGAAGCAAGATGCACATTTCACTTTTTATTAGGGGTGTCCATGTTTAAAATTGCATAACCGAGTGAAACCTTTTTGCTCGGTTAAGTGACGTCAATACATATTTGCACAAAACTTTTGCGTTTTTTTCTGAATGTCAATAAAAAAATATTGTGAAATGACAGCGTTTCCATTAACAATGTTATGCGACTAAAACATCGTTTTTTTCTCTCGCGATAAGTCATTCCATAAATAATGGCAACGGACGTTGGTAGTCTATAGCCACCGCACTAGACATTATTATTAGCCTATTTATGGACGTGCGTGTTATCCAAGCATTAATGGCAGGGAAAGAGACTCACTCATTTCTTCTCCGAGGTCTTGATTGTGGCATTTCTTTGAGGTTTTGTCTAGTAGGCTATTCCTTCTATCTTTTATGAATTTTAAAAAAGAACTCTGCCTCGTATTATGTCCAACGGTCTACTTTTTGTGTTCATTCGTTTCCCCTTATTTAATCCGTTGGCCTAATTGGAAAAATATAAAAATATATATACAGTATATTTTACTGGTTTTCTGAGGCCAAATTAGAACCTGGAAATGATATTTTCCCCGCAGTGCTGAATGAGAAGAGCCGTAACCACAGCCTATGGGATTTATAGGTGATTTGCTAGAGGCTAAATGTGCCTGATAATAAAATAATATAAAATAACGAGGCATTAATTGTTTATTACAGTTTTTTCTGAATGCTTAGGCGCTAATCGTGATTCTTGTAGCACAATTTCTAAAACTATTAATACGTATGGCAAAACCACTCACTGAGTTTGCAAAACTAAAAGCACAAAAACTGCTTTGCACTCAATTTGCAATTTTGTAACACACACTTTGCAAAACTGTAGGCACAATTCACTGCACAACACTCTTTTTGCAGAACTTTAAACACAACTAGCAAAATTATACACATGTATGGCTATCATTAACACTATTTTGCCAACTGTCTGGCTCACTTTCACATGTGAAAACTGTTTTAGAAAATTAGTTAACTTTGCAATCAGCCTAAGCACTATAAATAAGTCACAGGTACGCTGTCTGTGTGGAGTACAATGGAAGGAGCAGTAAGAGTGAGAAGAGTGAGAATCAGAGGAGGCCGGGGGAGAGGACATGGAGGTGAAGAAGTTGGAGGAAAAGGACGTGGAGGTGAAGAAGTTGGAGGAAGGAGCTAGAAGAGGACAAGGAGGCAGAGGGAGAGGATGTGGAGTTGAAGAGCATACCCGATATGTCATCATATGGGACAATGTTAGTTTCCATAGGGCTGCTTTGGTCCGCAACTGGTTTACAGACCACACATTCTTCATGGCACTCAACCTCCCTCCATACTCTCCATTCTTACGTAAATCCCATTGAGGAGTTCTGGAAAGTGTACGACCGTCATCCTCATCAACAGGTAGCACTTTTACAGGCAATGGAGGAGGCATGTGGAGATATTGACCAGGCATCATGTCAGGCCTGGATAAGGCATTCAAGGAGATATTTTCCCCGGTGCCTTGGACTGGAGGATATTGCATGCGATGTGTGGACGGAATTTTGCGGCCGAACCCAGAAAGACGACATGATGTAGGCTGATTGTTTTTTTGTTTTTTTTTTTTTTTGGGTTTTTTTTTTTGCAAAATTACTCTTTTGTGTTCTGACTTTGTCTTGGTTTTTATGAGTGTGAATAAACACCAATACTTGAAGTTTGTATCCTTGTATGTTTACATGACACTATGACAAAAGTATGACCTCAAATTGACATCTGTAAACAGAGACAGCAAAAGCCAGATGTGTTTTGCATTCATACCATCAGTGTGTAGTTGGCACATTGTGTGCTTAGTAGATGATGGCTTGTGTTTACTGTTTGATACAAAAACACAATTTTTACGAAGGTGTGAAGAGTTAATCTAGCTGTGTTTGATTTTGCAAGAGAACTACAATGTTTTGATAATTGGGTGAAAGGTTTTCTTATTTGTGTGTAGAGTTTTGCAAAACTAGCCAATAGTTACAAAAAATGTGCTTAAGCAATCAGAAAAAACTGTAATAAACTATTGTTTTCTAAATCATTTTCGGCTAAAAACATATCTCCATCTCCGGATGCACATTTAGAGAGAAATTAATTAGCTACATAATTACATAGTCAGAAGATATTGGCTTTCGACAAAGGCTGCAGACTAAAGCTTTAATGTCCAATTTAAAACGAACAAATTCGAATGCGGTGGCTGTTTCAGTTCTCGCCCTTCAGTTCACGGAGATCATGAAGCCTGATTGTTAAAGCACAATGTTTTCTTGTTATTGTGGGTTTACGCAAATAAATGTATTTGCGAATAATGTATTATTATTTTCTGTATGACCAGAAATGAAAGAGTATTTTAAGTTGTTTCCACTGAAAAAACTGCAGTGAAACACACTGGATATGCGTCAAAAATATTGTGTTTATTTGTGCTTTGTTATTGGAAAAAAAGGCGTCTTCTACATATGCAGACTAATAAAATGTTACAATAATGATTATTATTATTATTATTATTATTATTATTTGAGGACAGAGTTTTTGCGAAATGGACGTGTTTTCAATGTGCTTATTTTCAATTGCCAATTTCAGTTTGAAGGGTGGAAATGCGGCTTTAACTGCTCCGTACTTACTGCGTTTTATTTCTATAATTAATTTCGTTTCAAATGGGATCCAACCAGTTATTAAAGGTGTTAAAAATTAAAAGGGCCTCGGTTAACGGTTAATGAAAAACTCGAAAACGTGCAGCCCTACTTTTTATCGCGCAAAAAAAAAAAAAATCGCTGCTTGAAATGGAGAATCGCCTGTACTGGTCTGTCGAGGATACCAAAGCTCTTCTGAGCATTTGGGCAGAAGAAAGGGTAACGTTACGACGTCAATTTGACGCCGTGTGAAGAAACAGTCCCTCACCCGTCCCCCTCTGTTGTTATTAGTGGCGACTCGCGAGACAATCGTGACACTATGAGTTAATATACATGCTATCTTCCTAATTTAAAAAATAAATTAATTCATAATACCCGCTGAAATGGGTTGGGTTGTATGACGTTTGATCCAGAAAGGCGTGTTAGGGGCAGGGTTTAAGGCAACGCTGTGGGGCTACTGGCCCGGGAGTGGAAACGCAAGTCCGGTGCTTGAGGCCCGAGGCCACTAGCTCGGCTCGGCTCGTTGTTAGCTCTGGCCCAGCCCTAGCCCGGCAGTGGAAACGCGGCTAATGATGTCAGACTAATGATGATTCTCAGCAGACAAGAACTTTGTGTGGAAAAACTCTTCAAGTCACAATGAATTGCCATTTGCAACCCATTTTAAAATTAAACACGATATTTCATGAGAAATAGTCTACTCTAATAGGTCTGCACAATCTACACAAAAAGAGCAAATTATATTTAAAGTGTAACCATTTTTTTCTTCCTGCATGATGAATCATTCACAGTTAGACCAGGAGCATGCATTAAGAAAGGTAATAGGGTCCAATGTGATTTTATGTGGACTTTTTCATTGAAGCTTCTCACTTAAATGAATTTCATACTCATAATCTGTTAATATACTGTCTAATAGCTTGTTGGCTTCCCATCAGAAATTTCTGTACTCATAGCAGTCTTTCCTCACATTACAAAAACACATTTTTAGACTAAATTAACCATTACAAATAAAACATTACTCATTCAACAATAAAAAAATGAATGGCTATATAGACTGAATTTCCAATGATGGTGAACACTGAGGTCTGGGATTTGAGCCTCATTTTCTAAATGCTCAGTGCATTTATTTCCCATGGACATGTGCATTTATCTCTCTGCTCTTCGGAGGCTAATATTCATTTTATTTTTTTGAGGGATAAAAACATTTTTCACCTCGGAAAAATAAAAAATAATTTGATAAATGCTGATTATAGGATTAATTGTTCCCTGTGTGATTAATGTGATGCGACTCTGTAAGTTATATCGGTATGGGTATATCGGTTTAGAAGTATGCTATTCAATTTAAAATCAAATCATAATTCAATTCTATTTTTTTAAGTCTTAAATTGCCGTTGAAACCAGGCAATATTTTAGAATTTGGATTCAGAAATGCCCTTAAAGGGAAAGTTTACCCCAAAATGAAAATGTTATAATAATTTTCTCACCTTCAAGATGTTCCAAACCAGTATGAGTTTCTTTTTTCTGTTGAACACAAAAAAATATATATATATTGAAGAATGTTGGTAACCACCAGACAGTTGAAGGTAGCCATTGACTAACATAGTTTGTTGTTTTCCTACTATGGAAGTCAATGTCTACCGTCAACTGTCTGGTGGTTACCAACATTCTTCAAAATATCTTTTGTGTTCAACAGAAGAAAGAAACTCATACTGGTTTGGAACATATTTACTATCCCTTTAAATATTTTATGATGAAGTTTTGGTCCAGGCCTAATTCCCATCAGTCCAAATATTGTTATTAGCCTCTGAAAGGTCAAAGGTTTCCCGAATTACATCAGATCAGGAGAACAGAGGCAACAGTTTTGTGTTGACCCTCAAAACCATTGCTGTCAAAGGAGCACCATGCGTCTGTTCTTCGGCAGGAGCCACAGAGGTTACAGCCATAATAATATCCCCATTTGATCACTATTTCCACCTTCCAGACAAAGAAATCCCTCAAAGTCAGAGATCACCCAGCTGTGGCTCTACATTTTTCATCAAGCTTATTAATCATCACAATGGAAATATAATGGCTACTGTAACTGAACTTCCTTGATGTGAAGGCTAATGTTTCACAGCGGTCTTTGAGGCTGCATTCATTCAGGTTTTTGCCCCTGGTGATTTGGAGATTTGACTCGTTCAAGACCATAAGTCATACAAATTACTTTGAATGAGTTGTCTTTTTGTTATATGGGTTTGTCAACCTTTGAAAAAATGCCATAATGTACATCTGCTTGATAGTAATATTAACTCCTTCCCTTGACCCTGGGCCGTGTATCACCTCTGATATCTGAGAATAACTTTGTACAAGTGTGCCCTCTGCTGTTCAACTAATTATTTTCTTACACCTATATGTGTCTGATTCTTAATGCTATTCCCACCTCCATATATTCAATGCAGGGTGAGAGGGGACTAGATGGACCAGTTGGAGAAACAGGAATAATGGGAATCAAGGTGAAATGTTCAGCAATGGTTCTTATCGAGCTTAGTTACTGTGTGATATCTTACAGGGATGAGTTTGATTACATATTCTTAAACTATTGTTATTAATGGACACCTTCTTTTTGGTCCATGGACATGGGGGTGCACAATTCAAAAACTGACTAACTCAAAATTTGATATTATTACATGATTGTTTTCACAATTCTGTATAAACACAATTAGAAGCTGCATGTGATTATTTTGATATTGATCTTCACTGGCAAATTAATTTTTAGATTTTGAAACATATAACTTAGTAATTGTTAGCAATCTTATTCTCATGAGTTTTTCATTCTTTATATTAACTTCAAAAAGTATATTTGGCTGTGCATGATAAAATAGTGCATGTTGAACACAGCATTGTGATACGATGCTGTTTCAAGATGAAGAAACTGACTTCTGCCATGCTGGCATGCACTGCATTTTCCTTACCACAGAACAAAACAACATATGAAACACATCTAAATCGTCAGCACAACATTTCAACAATTTCAATTATCAACCTTTCAATGATGGAAACAGTGTGCATTGAAGGTTTATCCAAGACATTTCCAAAATACTTGATTTTGGTTTAATGAAAGAGAATAAACAGGGATCATTTTATTTGTTGCAATGGAAAATAGTTGGTGACTGTTTTGGATTCTGTCCCTTTTTTTGCAGGGACCTGAGGGGCCACCAGGAAAACAAGGTTTCAATGGACAAATGGTAAAATTACAGGTTTTATTTGTTTTATTTTAAAACTGTAAGTTTGATATCATTGCATACTGGACAAGAGTTTAAGGTTAGCTGTTTCTTTGGTCTTCAGAAAGTAAAGCCGATCATGAAAAAACAAACAAACAAAAAACATTTCACAGAAGATCTAGTTTTGCTGACTATGTTCTAATAGGAAAGATGGTCATGCAGGTGGTTTAGTGTTTAAGTGGAGCACTGAGATTCTCTCTTGCGTATTAGGGTAAAATTGGTGAAACTGGTGAAACAGGACCAACTGGATTTACAGTAAGTAAATGAAGTAACTGATATCCTTATTAGCATAAACGTTCTGAAATATTCACAAACCCCATCCATTTCTAGGGTATTCAAGGACGAACTGGACCTCCTGGAGCAAAAGGCATCTTGGGAGAACCTGTAAGTACATCTGCAAAAAGGATTAATTCCGTCATAATCTCTCTTTTTTTAGTGAAACACAAAAGAAGAAATGCTGAAGAATGTACTGGTCGCTCTTTTCCATATAATGAAGTGAGACTTTGGCTGTCAAGCTCTAAAACACATAAAACAGTCAATCAATTCCAAGTATTCTAAAGCTATACTGTAACTTTGTGAAACTGAACATGTTCCCCTTCTCTGTTCAGATCAATTTACAAATGGTGCCTAATGCTATATGACATGTCAGTTTTGATGATGTCATTTTATTGTGACACAACTAATGGCTGCATGTATTGTATTCTCAAGTGAAACAGGATTTTCAACAAGAAAAAAAAAATATAGAAAAGAACATCTCAGAGAATCAATGACCCTTTGGGGAATGCCTCAGGCGTCTGACTGGTGTCTAAAATCACAATCAAATCACGGCAATCACATTGACCGGCAACAGCCCGTAAATCATTAATGTGAATGATTAACATGCGACCTGGAAGTATAAAAGGGCGCCTTGCAAACATGACAACATCCTTTCGTCTGAAGGGACTGTTTGGTAGGCAGGCCCCGTGGCATGGCAAGGAGACCCAGTGTCTCAATCCCTGTTCTCAGGGAACATAGGTTACAGTCATAACCTGAGACGTTCCCTTTTGAATGGAATCTTTGAATGACGCTTTGGGGAAGGATATACCCAGGCCACCATACTAAGTGGAGTGCATGCCGATTCGGCAGTGACAACTGTCTGACCCAGCAATCAATGAAATTTTAGAACCACTCACCCTCAGGTCACACTGGACTGTCAGTGACAGCTTTCCCGACAGCCATAGCCCAAGCTACAAGCTTTGCAGGCAAACTTCCATAAACATGGTTAAATGAAAGGTAGGGATGCAGCGAATATTCGGCCACCGAAAATTTTCGGTTTTCGGCCGAAAGACTTTTATCACCGAAACAATACGGCCGAAATGTTGTCATGACGCAAACAGAAACCGCGACCTGCACGTGCTTGTCTGAAGCAACATGTCTGCAGTGCGGACGTATTTCAGTGTATCTGAACCCGCGAGGAGACGGAAGGCTTGTTTATCCACTGCTCTAAACAATGCACGCCGCCATGACAACGACTCCGGTTGCGAGCCGTTTGGAGCGGTGCGCGCGTTGTCTGTGGAGACTCGCGCTGCGGAGGCAGGCGAAAGTATAAACAAGACAGCGCGAGTCTCCACAGACAGCGCGCGCACCGCTCCAAACTGCGTTTTTGAAACGCTCGCCGTTGTACTATTCCTTGAAACAACAGGGGACGACTCACTGTCATCTTACCAGGAATCGGTGAGAAGAAGAAAGATAAACACATGACAATGTTTATTTTTTTAGTATTCCACCACCAATACAAAAATAATCATGTTAAACCCAGTAAACCCTGAGATTATTACTTACAAATAGGCTAATATATATATGAGGACATGTATGTAACGTTACGTTATAGATCTAACGTTAAATTAATGCTCTCTTAAATATTTTCTACATTCATTAAACACCTTTAGTGTTTCACTAAACAGGCTTTTTATGATTTTGTATGCTAAATTTTTAAAATGTAAGCAACTAATTTAGACTTGCAAACTAGCTGGTGTGATGAGAAGTTCAT
Source organism: Pimephales promelas (assembly GCF_988280905.1). NCBI lineage: Eukaryota > Metazoa > Chordata > Actinopteri > Cypriniformes > Leuciscidae > Pimephales > Pimephales promelas. The sequence continues at coordinate 18,210,853 of NC_142772.1, read as the reverse complement.
GCTCGACTTTGTTTTTATGAGAGAACATTTAATTTTAAAACCTTTCTGCTGGCCATATTATTATTTAATGTACACATGAGTGGGGTCAAAAACATTTTAGTTTGAATTTTATTATATACGGTGCATTGTGCTAAATAAATATTTGTAATAGATTTATTCTTTGAAAATTTTATATTAATTTATGCAATTGTAATGCCTTGATTTTAGTAAAGTAAAGTCATAGCCATAAATGCAATGATACTAATAATTGGCATAATTTCTTTCGATGTTTCGGTTTTCGGCCTTCGTTTCCTCTTTTTCGGTTTTCGGTTTCGGCCAAGAATTTTCATTTCGGTGCATCCCTAATGAAAGGCCTATCTGGGCCTGATCAGGTCCTGGAACCACAGCTTCCAATTAGAAGGGGTCCCTTCTTGGAAATGTGCCTAGGGAACCCGAAGGAACCACAGCCAATCACTATTAAGGGAAACGTATACTCACCCTGAAATGCCACCAGGACAGCCTGACGTGGCGTCAGTTACATAGACACTTAGAGCCCTATTTTAACGATCTGAAATGCAAGTATCAAGCGTGAAGCGCAAGTAACTTTTTGGGCAGGTCTTGGGTGCTGTTGCTATTTTACCATCGGGATAAATTACTCTTGCACCCAACGCAAGTTTAAAAGGGGTTGGTCTGAAGTAGCTTCATTATTCATAGGTGTGGTTTGGGCGTAATGGAAACAAACCAATAAGAGTGTCATCACATTCCCTTTAAAAGCATGATGAACGAGGTGCGCTTGATCCATGGCGCAATTCTATTATAACGGTGCATTTACCAGACGCACTTCACAATCTGTTCACAGCCGAGGAGATCGATGTCCTCGTCAGGGCCGTAAAAGAAAGAGAAGTGACTTTGGGGATGGGACAAACCCACCCAAATTAGCTTTGGTTAAACAAGCATATAATAATTTGGGTAAATGTGTAAGCTTTATGCCTATTTTTCCCATCGCCATGGACACAACAATGATTTCCCTCGTGTTTAAATATTTTTCCTTATAATAATGTATCATTTGCAAAAAGTAAAATGCATCTGTGTAGATCAGAGAATCATCTACAGTGTATGTGCATTTTTCACTCTCTGTATTATGGCCAAGCATGCGCGCTTAAAATAGCATCTGAATGTACGGGCAATGCGCCACTGACTTTTGACCAGGTTTTTTCTGGTCATTGGCGCATTTTTTTCTGGAACTGCAAAATAGCACTAGGGAATGTTTGCGCTGAAACACTTCTCCTTCTTGCGCCGACCCGCCCAGGGAGCACAAGTTCATCTCCTAGTTTACCGACACGCGTCTGTGGAGGGAAAAGTCCGCAAAATAGAATAAATGCGTCGGTGTATAAAGTTATTTGCTCCGGGTGCAAGTTAGGGCCCTTAGCCTGGCCACTTCGTAATAATAATATATTTTATTTATAATGCACTTTCCATTCCGAAAGTGCTACACAGGATAACAGTAACTAAAAAATAAAAACAAGCAGCACATAAAAGCCTTTCTGAATAAAAAGTCTTCAGTTCTGCTTTGAAAGTGTCCAGTCTCTGTACTGCTCTCAGCTCACTCAGGAGCTGGTTCCAGAGCCGTGGTGCAGCTGAACAAAAAGCTTGGTCCCCCATGCTACGAAGCCTGGTGGTGGGGACCTGAAGAAGCAAGTGTCCTGTTGATCTGAGGGTGCAGGGGAAGGGTTTCAAGGTGATGAGTTGTTGTAGATATGGTGGTGCATATCCAGTTCCCATTCAGGGAACTTCGAGCTGCGTGTAAATGCCGTGGGAATGCCTCTGCGTGACGAGTCATGAAGCACGTATGAAATCTGTCCAATGGCGAGACGGAACGTCATAGGCGGGGTGACGTATCGACCAGGAAACTATAAAGCATCCCCGAAACACAAGCGCAACAGCTTCTGAGTCTTCACAAGCGCTCTATGTATGAATTTTGTCTGTCTGTCTAATATTGTATATTTATATATATTGATATGGCGAGCAAACAACAGCAGAATTTCAGAAAGTGTGTTCATCCCTGCCCTCGCTTCATCACGGGTGGGGATACACACGATCTGTGTGTTGTTTGTTTGGGAGTGCAGCATGCTCAGTCGGCTCTCGAGGGGGCCGGCTGTGAGCACTGCGAGTGTCTGCCCATGAAGACACTTCGCTCCCGCCGGGCACTCTTCGAGGAGAGTGGTTCGGTGCGCGCTCCCCGCGGCTCGGGTCCCGCTGCTGCCGAGGCACAGCGAAGGCTTGCGTCGTGGGGATCGCAGATGGATCTATCAGCGGGGATTGAGACGGGCCCCGCCCTTTCTCTGCCCTTACCTGGTAGATCCAGTGCCTCAGTTCTCGCTGCGGGGGTCCGCGTTGCGGTTTTCCTGCCCGGGCTGAGGCGCCATCACTTCAATTATCCAGTTCTGAGGAGCTGGATGTTGAAAGTGTGGAGAGTCTATGGACTCAGTGGAGAGCGAGGGAAGCTCGTTTGCCATCCCAGTCTCCCGCGAATTAAATAAAAGGAAAAAAAAAAAAATGGAGGTTTTTGACTCGGGCTGTGGAAAAATTAACCATTGAATGGCCAAAGAAAAAGGGGGCTGCTGGGCGAGAGCAGCCCCGCCCGTCGAGAGAGCGTCGCGTCTCGGGCTCCTCCCCAGCAAAACTGGGCTGAGACGCGGCGTTCTCAGGCGAGGTCTTCCCGGGATAGAACCGATCTGAGGACGGTTATTGTCGCCAGGAAGGCTTCGTCGAAGAAGTCCTGACGCCACTGGTGTCAGGCTACTGAGGGTGGTCCCCACCGTGAGACAGAGGTGTTCGCCGCTGAATCCGGCGCCCGCTCTCTCTCGGTGCCCTCAGGGGTTCGTTCTGCCAACCCTGCCTGTAATGGGGGGTGCAGACGGTCCCAGCGAGCGATTTCCCGAGGGACGCTCGTTTGCTCCGAGGAGCGATACAGAACGGTCGTTAAACCCTGCCTGTGCGCGGTCACAGGGCGCTGTTTCTGTTTTTAAAAACTACTCCAGAGGCCAGTCTCGAGAGACTGGTACCCTTAGTAGAATTTCTGGTAGAATGGGGAAGTCTTCCAAATATATCTCGTTGGGTCCTGCAGACTATCGAACGCGGGTACGCGATCCAGTTCAGGTCGCGTCCACCTCGTTTCCGGGGGGTTTTGCCCACAGTGGTGACCCCCGATAGAACGAGTTCTTCCTCCCGACAGAGAGCTGGGGTATTACAGCCGGTACTTCATTGTTCCAAAGAAGGATGGGCGGCTGCGTCCGATTTTAGACCTGCGCCTCTTAAATCGGTCAGTAGGGAAGCAAGTTCTAAATGCTGACTTTCAAGCAGATCGTGTCACAGATCAGGTCCGAGGACTGGTTTGTCACGATAGACCAAAAAAGACGCGTACTTCCATATCTCCATCCTTCCGCAACATCGGAAGTTCCCGAGGTTCGCTTTTTGGGGCGAAGCGTACCAGTATCGGGTCCTTCCATTCGTCCGTTATCTCCTCGAACCTTCACGAAATGCATGGACGCGGCCTTGGCCCGCTGCGTCTCCAGGGCATTCGCATTTTAAATTACATCGACGATTGGTTGATTCTGGCTCAATCGGAGCATCAGGCGATTCGGCATCGAGATGCCGTCCTCGCCCACATCAGAAGGTTGGGGTTGAGACTCAACGCTAAGAAGAGTGTGCTTTCGCCAGTTCAGCGGACCACTTTTCTAGGCGTGGTATGGGTTTCGACGACGATGCAGGCACGTCTGTCGCCGGCTTGTATAGCCTCGATTATCTCGACTGTCAAGCAAGTGAAGCTAGGCCAGTCACTCACTGTAAAGGAATTCCAGAGAATTCTGGGTCTGATGGCAGCAGCATCCAACGTGTTACCGTGCGGCCTGCTGTACATGAGACCACTACAGTGGTGGCTCAGGACCAAGGGGTTCTCCCCGAGGGGAAAGCCGCTCCGCAAGATCAAGGTCACGCGACGTGGTCTCCGTGCCCTGGCTATGTGGAAAGAACCTTGGTTCCTGTCCCTGGGACCTGCGCTGGGAGCCCCGTGTCGCCGGGTATCGGTGACGACGGATGCCTCTCTCACGGGCTGGGGAGCGATCATGAGTGGTCGCTCGGCCCGCGGGTTGTGGCAAGACCATCATCTCCGATGGCATATAAATTGTCTAGAGATGATGGCGGTGTTTCAGGCTCTGAAACACTTTCTCCCAGACCTCAGAGATCATCATGTTCTTGTCCGGTCAGACAACATGTCTGTGGTCTCTTACATAAACCACCAGGGGGTCTGCAGGGACCCGTTCTGCTGAACCTGCCTGTGAGGGTGGGCGCAGACGGTCCTAGCGAGTGGTTTCCCGAGGGAAGCTCGTTTGCTCCGAGGAGCGATACAGAACAGTCGTTAAACCCTGCCTGTGTGCGGTCACAGGGCACTGTTTCTGTCTCTATAATTACTCCAGAGGCCAGTCTCGAGAGACTGGTACCCTTAGTGGAATTTCTGGCAGAATGGGAAAGTCTTCCAAACATATCTCGATGGGTCCTGCAGACTATCGAACGCGGGTACGCGATCCAGTTCAGGTCACGTCCGCCTCGTTTTCGGGGGATTTTGCCTACAGTGGTATCCCCCGAGCAGGCTCTGGTCATGGAACAAGAGGTGAAAGCTCTGTTACTGAAGGGGGCGATAGAACGAGTTCTTCCCCCCGACAGAGAGTTGGGGTATTACAGCCGTTACTTCATTGTTCCAAAGAAGCTAACGATATACGCCTCCCTCACGGGCTGGGGGCGATCATGAGTGGTCGCTCAGCCCGGGGTCTGTGGACTTTCTCCCAGACCTGAGGGGTCACCATGTTCTTGTCCGGTCAGACAGCACATCGGGGGTCTTTTTATAGACCATCAAGGGGGTCTGCGCTCATGTCCATTATTCAGGCTAGCGCCAGATCCTTCTGTGGGCCCAGGGGAAGCTTCTTCTTTGGCGATTATATATCCCAGGATATTTAAATCGGGGAGCAGACATCCTGTCGAGGCAGGGGCCGAGGCCCGGGGAGTGGAGACTCCACCCCGAGGTGGTGGAGCTCCTATGGAGTCATTTCGGTCATACCGAGGTAGGCCTATTTGAATCCAGGGACTGAGACACTGCATGCTGTGGTTTCTCTGTATCCACCAGCCCCTCTGGGGTTGGATGCGATGGTACAGGAGTGGCCGAGGTCACCCCTGTACGCATTTCCCCCGATTGCTCTGCTCCCAGGAGTTCTGGAGAGGGTTCACCGAGTCGGGGTCTTTCTACTGTTAGTAGCCCCGCGTTGGCCGGCCCGAGTATGGATGCGGGTCGATACTTCACCCCCGCCCAGATCTATGGAGGTTGTGGCTTGGCCTCTGAGGGGGCCCAGCTCATAGAATCGGGTCTCTCGACTGAGGTCGTGGAGACCATCCTCCAATCCAGAGCTCCGTCCACGAGGAGATTATATGCCTTGAGGTGGCAATGTTTCACCTCTTGGTGGGGAGAACACCAGTTGGACCCAGTTAACTGCCCGGTGTGGCGGTGCTGGAATTCCTTTGGAGCATTTCTCCACAGGGTTATCCCACTCCACACTAAAGGTGTATGTGGTGGCCTATCTGCTTACCACGTCCCTTTGAGTGGAGCTTTTCACGGGAGATACCCATTGGTAATTCTTTTTCTTCGTGGTATTGTGAGGTCAGACCAAGAGAAACTAATCTGCTCTGCCCTCTGAGGGCTCTAGATGCTTATGTCCACAGAGCTGCCCTGTGGAGAAAGCCTGAACAGTTATCTGTTTGTTTTGGACCTCCGAAGAAAGGTTGTCCCGCATCTGAGCAGAGGTTGAGTAAGTGAGTGGTCGAGGCCATCTCATTTGCATATGAGTCCGCCGGTCAGCCTTCTCCTTTGGCTGTCTGGGCTCACTCAACCAGGGGTATGGTAGCTCCGCTCCAGGGGCGCAGGTGCTTTCGTCTAATATGTGCCTGATTTCATACAACGGACACCTGCTCGCATGGCGGCGTTGGTATTAGCGTTCCCACGGCGTTTACACGCAGCTCGAAGTTCCCTGAATGGGAACGTCTCTGGTTACGTATGTAACCCTAGTTCCCTGAAGGGAACGAGACGCTGCGTGTCTATGCCATACTCCCAGCATGCCCGTGAGCGCTTGCTTCAGTCCTATCAGAAGCTGTTGCGCTTGTGTTTCGGGGATGCTTTATAGTTTCCTGGTCGATACGTCACCCCGCCTATGACGTTCCGTCTCGCCATTGGACAGATTTCATACGTGCTTCATGACTCGTCACGCAGAGGCGTTCCCACGGCGTTTACACGCAGCGTCTCGTTCCCTTCAGGGAACTAGGGTTACATACGTAACCAGAGACGATTTTGTAGTTGATCCGGAATGAAACGGAGAGCCAGTGCAGTGAATGTAGAATGGGAGTTACTGTATGTGATCATATTTTTGGACTCTCATTAGGACTCTGGCAGCGCTATTCTGGATGTATTGAAGTTTTTTTTGTGATTTGATTGTGGTTTCAGACGCCTGTTGCCTGTTGATTTTATCCATCTGGAATTTTTGAGAAGTGATTGTTCCATAACATAATGGAGCCAGTTTTGGACAAGAGTTGGCTATTACAATGCCTGAAAAGCTATTGGCTGTTGCTGATAGAACAATTCTATTTCCATTCTATTTCCATCTCTTATGCTCACCAAGACTGCATTTATATGATCAAAATTACAGTAAACAGTAATATCGTTGTCATTTTATGACCTTGGCTATTATGCTATGAGGCTAATGATATTGTGAAGTAATAGAATTTCAAGTAACCGTTTTCCATGTAAATATATTTTCAAACATAATTCCTGTGATGGCAAAGCTGTATTTTCACCAACCATTACTTCAGAGTCACATGATCCTTCAGAAATCATTCTAATATGCTCATTTGGTGCTCAAGAAATTATTTTTTTATATCAATGTGGAAAACAGTTTGTAAAAACCGTAATGATTTTTTGAGGATTCTTTGATAAATAGAATTTGAAAAAGAATGGCATTTATTTATTTATTTATTTTGTATCATTTTTTTTTTTTTTTGCTAAATTTAATGCCAAATCTTACTGACCCAAAACTTTTGAATGGCAGTTTTAATGTATGTCTTCTGTCTCCTAATAGGGTCCTCAAGGGTCACCTGGAGTATTAGGTCCATTGGGTGAGACTGGAGCAGTGGTAAGATTCTTTATATAATCTTCGATGTGTTTTATGGTGTTGCAACACGTTCTTACTCCCAATTTGTCACATATTGATGCTTGGTCAGGACCCTTCAGCTTCACTATTTGACGCGCAGGGTACTCCATTGTTCTCAATGAGAAACCTTCTGCCATAGATGCTATACACAGACACAGATTAAAAAGTTGCCGCCTGAAGAAACATACTAACAGCTTTGATAGTAAAATTGCATTGGCTTGTTCAACTTCATGCAGCGCTGCACAGTGGCTGACTTGAAGCAATGCATGCCGGTTAGAAATTTTGTCCGACTTGAGACAGCGCCGATGCTACGTGACTGTGACGTATGCCATTAAAGTGCTGCAAGAATGATTCGAAAGCAGCCGGCTGTTTCATTCTGCACAGCTTCTCAACAGTGGCTGCACGAGCTCTCATGACGACACAGCTGTTCCACGATTGGCCGGATTCACCACATGACGATCACGTGTTTTTATTCTCACACCTTCAGGTTTAGTGTAGGAGTGGGGTTTGTAGTTGCTCCACAATATAGAGTCAAACCCAAATTTATTCAGACACCTTGCTATCCTCATTTACATAAATGAACTATAGTGTTCTGCATCCACTAGTAAAATAATATCAAAAATGAAATCTGGTGACTGAATAATTTTTGGTTTGACTGTAAAAGTAGCTTATAAATATTTATAAAATCATGTCTGCTTTTACAAATGCAAAGAATGAAGGTGTTGATCTGACACATAAGGCAAACAACAGAAAGGAATGGAGTAGCCTACCCTGTGCATCGAACAATAATGCTAAAGGGGTACCTGTGTGTTAAAAATGTGACGCAGAGGGATCCTGACCAACTGTCAATATGTGACGAGTTGCGTGTGAGAACATGTTGCTTTCATATTGTACTTCCTGTAGTGTTAAGTCAGTTTGTTATTTACTTCTCCAGCTGTGTAATTTCCCATTATGACCCACTGCCCTACTCTTTATGTTTTTTTTAAAACAAACAATTATCATTATGCCCAAATTTTACCAATGCCAAATTAGTTTTGGTTCCTGTAAATAATTACAATGTCCTTAAGTGGCATTAGACAGAGCTTAGCTTTGGTTGGCTTTGCTAATTAAAATACTGTTCCATGAATAAGAAACAGATTTTGTCCCACATATTCACCTTGTTTCTAATTACCTATCCATTATTCCAGGGATCAAAATCTGTAGCAAGATTCAGAAAGCTAAAGGCTCAACGTTCATTAGTTTCCTGGTTTGTGTGACAGGGTTTACCTGGGAAGGTTGGAGAGCGGGGCTTGCCAGGTGAACCAGGAGATAAGGTGAAATCCCCTGTTTTCTCATACATGGTACTTAATGTTGATAGGTGTGCTGTAGCCGCTGTGCAATGATGTCATGTCCAACATTTGCCATAGTGAGATTACTATGATCATATGCAGATGCAAGGAAAGGCCAGCAATAATTTAGTCATACAGAGTGGCTGCAGAGTGTGACAGTGAAGAGAGGGCATCCTTTTTCCTTTATAGGTCTTGACTGCCCAAAAAGTTATCTCTCTAGGCTGAAGTATTTTCAACCCTACATGGACCATTGTTTAGACTTTGTTCATTATATTCTACCCTTGAAGGCAGAGCCCCCCTTATCAAGCACTTAACACATATATTGGTCACATTCGTTATGGCAGAGGCTCTCTTATCATGCACACTTATAATAGTCATACACATCCATACATCCATAAGATCAATAACTGTTCTTTGTTCTATTACATCAGCAGAACATGCAATCCTCGTGCAAATTATTACTGCCTTTCTAAGCATTTCCATTAATATAGAAAATGCAAACATAGTACAATGTTCAATAAGCATAACATCAATAAAACATATTGATTAAATTGATTATTTTTTCCACAATTCCCCCCTTTTAATCATTCATTGATAATTAATATAATAATACAGCAAATTTAAGTAATTACATCACATTTATACTCGTCATTCCTGATTTTCATATACATGATCACTCGCTTAAATTTATTAAAAAATATATATATATATATATTTTTTATGGGAATAGTCCATTTAGTACAAGCATAAGTATAAGTATGAGTATAAATATAAGTATAAGTATAAGCAAGTAAAGATTTTTACCTGAAACCGGGCTGAATGAATAAAATCTGTTATTGCATCCCCGACACTAGGTAAGACACGCAGGAACCTCAGTATAAACAAGGAATAGTATAGATGTTCAGAATAGGAAATAATATATCCTAACTCAATTAATACATTTCACTGTAACTTCAGAACCAATTTCTGTGGTCTAAGATATTGAATTGATCCTCATAATCAGACATTTGAACCATTGGATATGAAATGGTACCTTTCACCATTTTCTCCACTAAAGCATTGCTCCACTGAAGCAAATACATTGAATTACACATGGTAGACACATCAACACCAAAACTCCTGTCACTATCACTGGCAGTACTGTATGGCATATCCAAGAAGCCCATATTGGTTATGTTGTCACACTAGTCTGGAATGTAAAAGCAACATAATGTACCCAACATTTTACATAACCATCCTTTCTCGGCGGATAGCATGTCTAACTCTAATCTATTCTTTATAACAGCATCTCTGATTCGTTTCATTTCATCATTAATCATTGTCAAAGCATTCTCAGTGCTGTTTGCTTTTGCTAACACAGTCCATGCCAACCCATTGATCTTATTCAGCACTGCAGTAGTTCCTCCTCCTAAAAAGATTGACTACCTGACATTAGCTTCCAGAGTGGTCCATGTACATACCCTTGGGGGCTTTTGGGCAGGGTTCCTGGTAAAATGTTGTTAATGTCTCTATTCCCACTTACCATAGGCAGTTGTTTTCCTAGCAAATACACTGATGTGCCCACATTCATCAAATCTGGATAGCAACAGCCTTTACATTTCTTCTGTAGAACTGCTGCTGCTGAAGTGTCACTTGGTCCATCGAAAGGACGCATAAAGGTGATGGTGTGGGTGCTGTTGGTCAGTGAACAGTTTATGGTTGTAGCATTCTCCACATCAATTTTGTTTCTGCACTCAGACCCTGATCCATCCCCTAATTCTTGGTTTTGTTGAACAAATGCACACACACCCTCTTCTTGGTGTTATCCGCAGTGGGATGTTCATTAAAACTGGTCTGTTTACGTGCACTTGTGCACCACACATGGTTTTAGTTGCTGTTGGTGTTCTCCCCTGTTTCAGTTCAGCTGCTTGCAGTACCTTGGTCATTTGACATGGTATCAGACTCTCAGTTTCATTCACGGTCTCATCAGTCAGTGATACTGCCTTCCAAGCATGAGACAGTTGCAAACAGAGCCAGCTGCTTGGGTTTATTTTCAGTTCATCATTTTGTAAAAGGGCCAAAGTGCAGGACTAGTTCCCTTGACATTTTAACATAGCATCTCTTGCTGCTTGAATAATCTCACCTCACTTTTCACATCATCCTTCATCCAGGTTGGTTGTTTCTCCACTGGCTTGGAAACTGTTTTGATTAGAGGTGGGAGCTTTCTGTCCCATAAGAGTTGGATCTGATCATACCAGTCAGTTCCTATCTTGTCAATTCCGCTGTAGTACAGACCTCTTTTTTGATGATTTTACTCCTCTTATCTCTACTGCCATTCCATCAGTTATCACCGACTTTGCTCTTTTTTGTCACTCTAAACTTCCCATCAGTCCCATACCTAGTCGGATGGTAGTAAGCTGTCACGTCCGACCACTTACACAGGGGACGTTTCTCCCTCCAATTCCTCTGCCCCTTCCACCTACAGCCGATTGACCCCTTTGTTGATTGTTGTTGTTGCTCCCTTTTCATATTTTTTGATACACCCCGCTATGAAATGGACCATCTTCTCCCTGTGTTTGACAGTCTTCCATCTTTGTGTTTGGCTAACACTTTCGGTGACCTGCATGAAGCTCAAATACTCTATCCCAGAGCTGCTAACTCTCAACAACCGTTCCATTCCAATGTGCATCGCAGCCATCAAAGAACTTGGACTTCAGCGCTGTCTGCATTACATCCACAGAAGTTCCCGTCGAAAGTTTGTTTACCATCAGCCTGGCCAGTCTGCTTCACACGTTCCATCCATCTGGACCACTGTCGCATGGGAAACATCGCAAGATCTCAGCTGAGCAGCACGGGAAACACAGCGAGAACTCCTCGCACAAAGCAGGCCAGAAAACGCGGAGTGGATTCCAGTGTATTACGGCCTCTACAGAGATTTACCACAACATTAACATTCAAAATTTAACTTTCACAATCTCTCACAAATAAAGCATCCTTCATACAAGACCATATCATAGACAAAGGATTAGACTCTATGTGCCTGACAGAAACATGGCATCAGCCTGGGGTTTACTCAGCGCTTAATGAAGTCTGTCCCCCCGGTTACAGCTTCCTGGAGAGAGCCCGCAGCACTGGTCATGGTGGCGGCCTTGCTGTCATACATCTACAAAACTTAGTGCTGTCCCCCCTCCCCCTGCCTACACTGTCCTCTTTTGAATGCTTAGCATTTAAATGTAAACCCCCCATTACCATGACAATGCTACTCATCTACAAGCCCCCCAAATTCAACTCAGCTTTCATCTCAGAGATACACAAACTTCTCACTACATTTTGCACCAACTCTGCCAACGTTATTATACTTGGAGATATTAATATTGATGTAGACAACCCTTCCTGCCACTTTGCAGCTGAGTTTCTGCAACTATTGGACTGTCAACCTCCAACAACATGTCAGTGTCCCCACACACTCCAGGGGGCACACATTGGACCTGGTCATCTCCAACTCTGCCCACCTTAGCAACCTTCTGGCGCACGACCTGGGTCTGACCATAAGGCCATCTCAATGGAGCTGACCCTCCTCTCCCCACACAACAAAGGCAAGCGTCAAATTTGCTATAGGGACCTGAAAAGGGTTATCCCAGACATCTTGACTATTGACCTCCAGCATCTCTCCTCTGTTCATTTCTCCTCAGTCACTGAGTCGGTTGACTTCTACAACCAATCTCTGAGCAGTCTTCTAGATCTCCACACCCCTGTCAAAAATTAGAACTGTCAGCTTCGCAAACACAGCCCCCTGGTACACCTACGAACTCCGGCAAATGAAAACAGCTGGGCGTGTCCTTGAGCGGCGCCTCAAGGCCTCAGGACTGACTGTTCATAGGCGGGTCTATCAAGAACATCAGACATCAGAAGACCTATGCAAGGTCCTTAAAAGTCACAGTTCTATTCCAACATTTTCAACACCAGCCCTGGGAACTCCAAGCAACTTTTCTCTCTCCATACATGACATCCTCAAACCGCAAACTCTTTCTCATTCAGAAGCTATGGAAGAGAGGTGCAACAACTTCATGACTTTTTTTCAGAAATGAAATAGACACCATCCGTTCCATGATATCCAGTTCTTCTACACTGCCTGTCCCAACTGCCAACCCACAGCCTGGGATTTCCCAACCACTCTGCTGTTTTTTGGCCATCTCACAGCGAGAGGTTGAAGACATCATCAAAAAGATGAAACCATCCACCTGTGCCCTGGACTCCTTACCCACAGCTCTGGTGAAATCCAACCTTCATGCCATAAGTCCCCTCATCACAAAGGTCATCAACAAATCCATCCAGGCTGGCCATGTTCCATTTACACTGAAAACTGCTGTCATCAGGCCTTTTCTCAAAAAACGCACCCTTGACTCAGAAGTCTTTGCCAACCACAGGCCCATTTCCAACCTTCCTTTCCCTCCCAAGGTACTGGATAAAGTAGTTATATCTAAAACATCCATCTAAAACAAAACAACCTGTACAAAAAAATTTCAGTCTGGGTTCCGCCCTGGACACAGCACAGAAACAGCCCTGGTCAGGGTCACAAATGACCTACCGATGACTGCGGATGCTGGCTCCCCAACTCTTCTTATCCTTCTGGATTTGACTGCAGCATTCAACACCGTGGACCGTAACATCCTCCTCCACCGTCTAATTTCCACTATTGGAGTTTCTGACTCTGTCCATGAGTGGTTTTCATCATACCTCACCAGGAGAACTGAGCATGTTGCCTTGGGAGAGGCTAAATCCCTGACACAAAACGTCACTTGTGGTGTCCCTCAAGGCTCAGTGCTCAACCCAACCCTGTTTATTCTCTACATGCTCCCCCTTGGCCAAGTCATCAGTCGGCATGGGGTTTCATTCCACTGCCATGCTGATGACACTTAGCTCTTCCTCAGGACAAACCCAATCCCCTCTGTTGCCCTGCCATCATCCACTCTGACTACTTGCCTGGAGGAGGTAGAGACATGGATGAAGCAACATTTTCTGTAGCTAAACAGCTCCAAGACTGAAACCATCTTAGTCAGCACTCCACATCAGATTCTGTCATCTGACATTACTAGCATCACCTTCTCTGGTCAAAATATTTAACTTTCAACATCAGCCACAGGGTGTTATAATTGACTCTCATCTGAACTTTGAGGATCACATTAAACATCTATGCAAGACCTCCTTTTTCCACCTCAGGAACATAGCCAAACTCCGTCCCACACTCATTCCTGCAGATGCGGAGCTCAGTCTTAGCCAGGTTGAGCTGCAGGTGATGTCCCTTCATCCATGCCGAGATATCAGCCAAACAGCTTGAGATTCGTGCAGCTATTGTGGGATAATCTGGTTAAAATGAGAGGTAGATCTGGGTGTCATAAGCATAGCAATGGTAAGAGAAACCATGTGCCTGTATGATGGGTTCCAGCGATGAGGTGTAAATGGAGAAGAGGAGTGGTCCAAGTACTGAACCCTGGGGAACCCCTGTGATCAGTTGATGTGCTTTGGATACCTTGCCTCTCCATGCGACCCTGAAAGAACTACCTGTGAGATAGGACTCAAACCAGTTGAGGGAAATTCCAGTGATGCCCAGTGATAAGAGGGTGGATAGAGGGATCTGATGGTTCACAGTGTCGAGGGGCTGGAGGGAGTGGTGTGTGCTGGTCTGGAGGAGAGAGGGCAGATAATGTCTAAAGAAGAAGTTAAAGCGGAGCATTAAATATCCGTTGCAGTATTCACATCCAGAGATGATAATTTTGAGGGTGAGGGTGGGAATAGAAGATATCACAGTAGAGGAAAGATCGGACGGAGAAAGTGAGCGGAGGTTTCATCTTAAAGTAACTGGTAGGGGAGTTGGTGGAGTGTGGATAATGAGTTGTAGATTAAAAGTAATGAGGAAATGATCTGAAACGTGAAAAGGATTCACAAAAATGTTGTCTGTGATGCAGTTGCATGTGTAAACCAGGTCCAGTTGGTTGCCTGACTTGTGAGTACCTGTGGTGACGAGTCGTTTGAGATCGAATGAGGCTAGAAGAGAGATGAAGTCTGTAGCATACGGCTTCTCTAGATTAATGTTTAAGTCGCCAAAGACTACCAGTGGACTGCCGTCCTCAGGGAAAGAGGACAGCAGCACATCTAACTCCTCTACAAAGCTTCCCAGTTGACCTGGGGGGCGATAAATGACTACAATGTGGATCTTAATGGGAGTTGTAAGTGTAATAGCATGATATTCAAATGATTATTGTTATTGTTATTGCATAGAGAAGAGAGAGTTGAGTATTTCCAATTGTTTGTAATGAGAAGACCAGTGCCCCCACCCCTCCCCGACTGGCGAGAGGTGTGAGAGAAAGAGAAGTTGTTAGAGAGAGCAGCAGGAGTTGCTAAGTCTTCTGGGCAGATCCAGCTCTCAGTCAAGCCTAAGATATTAAGAGTAGAATGAGATGCAAAGGCTGGGATGAAGTCAGCTTTATTGACTGCTGATTGACAATTCCATAGACCCATGGAAAGAGTGAGAGGTGAGTGTGAGGATGAGGGAATTAGCAGTATTGCGCTGCCTTCTGTGCATGATGAGAGAGTGTTGTAGAGAGACAACATGAATGTATTGAAAGCTCATTTTGTTTTAAGGAAATAGAATGTAAGTATAAAAGGAAAACCTGCCTGTTTTTTATCATGTAGCACTTTGGGATTTGCCTAAATATAAAGTGCATTACAAATTAAATTTATTATTATTATTATTATTATTATTATTATTATTGTGTGATCTCCTGGTTTCAGTCAATTCATGAAACGGCTTCTCAGATGACATTCCCAGAGGCCTGGTCTGTCATCTCTGTTTTGAGGTTCTTCAATGCTGCATGTTTGTTGAAAACATCATATAGTCGAAATCAAACGTAATAGTCCTGCACAGACTCCTCTCCGCCTTGGCAGCAGTTTTCTATCTTTGGCATGTCAATTCTGGTTGGGAACGCAGCCTTAAAAGCATTCGCCAAGTCTCCGATGGCTGCTCGATAGCCATTCACAGCCACTCGCTTTAAGGCGGTCAGTAGCTCCCAGTTTCACAGCTAACTATCGCCTCATCTCCTGCATGTTGGGACTGAATTCTTGACTGAAAACAGTCATAGCCTCAGAAACGAAAAATTTCCCCAGAATCACTGGGACTGGGCAAATAGGCCATGGCTTCTTTTATTTCAGTTGCAGTCCACAAAGACCATCATTGAGCCCTCTGGTCCAGCCACTTCAAAAATCGAACATTGAAATTCAGCCTCCTTGTCCTTCCTGGTTTTGGAGGATGTGGTCCTATTGTCCTGCCGACAACTCCAAATCGTGGTGGCAAAAAAAACAAAAAAAAAAACTATATCACTGAATAAGAGACAAACATGTACCAATTGTCTTTAAAGATTATTTATTGTCTAGCAAGGAAAGGCCAACAATAAAATCATCATACAGAGTGGCTGCAGAGTATGACAATAAAGAGAGGGCATCCTTTCTCCTTTATAGTTCTTGACTGCTCAAAAGTTATCGCTATAGGCCAATCTAAGTTTTTTCAACCATACATGGACTATTGTTTAGACTTTGTTAATTATATTTTACCCTTGAAGACAGAGGCCATCCTATTAAGCACTTAACACATATAATGGTCACATTCCTTATGCCAGAGGCTCTCTTGTTATGCACACATATAATGGTCATATCCATAAGATCAATAACTGTTCTTTGTTCTATTACATCAGCAAAGAAGCATGCAGTCACATGCAATCCTCATGCAAATTATTACTGCCTTCTAAGTAATTCCATTAATATAGAAAAGTTTAAGAGAGAAAATGCAAACATATAGTACAATTTTCAATAAGCATAACATTTAATAAAACTTATATTGATGAAATTTCTTCCACAATAATCTCGCAGTATTGTTATAAAATGAATGATGTTGAAATTTCAATACTTGGTCGCAAAATGGAGTAACTTTTTTTCCACAATTTCTAGGGTGCAGTTGGATCTCCTGGGAATGTTGGCGAGCAAGGCTTGATTGGACCTCGAGTAGGTTTCTTCATTTTAGCTGCAAATGGCTTTATTCAGGAGAGATGCCATATTTAATTTAATAACACTTAAATTACATACATATTTCCAAAAAAAAAAAAGAACAATGGACAGAATTAAAAACATTCTTTATGAGAAAGAAAGTTAATTGTGAAAACAACAAAAATTCCAAGCCACTCATGTGCCATAAAGATATATGTAAGATATGTCCGTTAAGTTGCTTTCAGTTAAAACAGCTCAAACAAGCATTTTAGTCATGGACTAGGCTTAAGTCCTTAACCAGGGGCAAAAATGTTGATCAACTTGGCACAAGTGTATCGTCTTTGCACAGCCTTCTTCAGAATGCACATCCATTGTTCACACAAATATTCTTTAAACTATTAGCAATCAGTGGATCATTAAAAGAGTTGGGTAACCAGTGGGAGTGGGTATAACCAGCCAACTCCTACACAAATCATTATAGTAATTTGTGTTTAATTATATTGAACGTGCACTTGCAGTATACTTCAAATATGACAAGTATTTGTTTTTTAAACAGAACTTAATATAGTACTAATAAGTGTATTTAAAGAGAGTACACTGTTTAAATGTGCACTTTGTAAATATTACAATTTTACAATACAATTACAATTTTACTGTACTCTGATTTTGTGTTTGCATACTAAAGCACATGTAAGGTACTTGTGTTATTACAAATTTATTGAAAGTATACTTAAAACACTAAAGTATGTTTTAGTATAACATGAATGCATGTCAGTATATATATATATATATATATATATATATATATATATATATATATATATATGGCAGTACACTTTAACCATATTTCAAAGACAATAGAATTATACAATTATATATAAATATGTAATTAAGTCTTACTTCAGTGGGTCAAAAAACACTGTAAAGTTTAGTTAATTGCATTTAATTTCAATTAACATGCAATTAAGTGTAAATAAACAACAACTTTACATTCAGTTCATACCTAAGTATATTTTTAAGGTTATATTATTATTTTTATATTGTTTCTTTGCTCGTACTCACATACTGTTTTTAAAAGTAGGATAAACTGTACTTGTTTTTCAAAAGGGATGGTTTATTAGATGCAACCTTGAAACTACACGTTGTCAGCATTGTTTTCATTTGTGTCAAGTTAAATGTGGCATCTACCCAGATTAAAATCCATATCTGTCTCTTTAAAGTAGAACAGTGAATTTATTTAAACAAAGCTCTCGATTAGGGTGACCCTGGGCTTGATGGAGAGGCTGGTCAGAGCGGTCCTGATGGAGCTAAGGTCAGAAAACTGACAATTTTTGTTTTGTTTTTTTCTCGCATGATCACTTTAATTAAGATGTCTGTAAACATTGTTTAGTTCTTTGCTTGGATAGATAATAGTTTATTGACCCTAAGTCTCAACAAGTGAAGAGTTCAGATGCAAAAGCCTATAAGTGCCATTTGAAATTTTCTTCTAGAATGATAATTTTTATCAAGCTTGTATATTTAAGTTCAGTGATTTCACTTAAATGGCAATGATAATTACCTATTAATTGTTATTTAAGTGAAATTACTGAACTTAAATATACAAGTTTGATCAAAATCATCAAATGGAAAGAAGAAAATTTCAAATGGCATTTAGAGGCTTTTGCATCTGAACTCTTCAAGTGTTGTTGTCTCCAGGGTGAAAAGGGGGATATTGGAATGGAGGGAGAAACAGGTGAAAAAGGAGCCATCGGATTTAAAGGAACGGAAGGGGGTCCTGGAGATCCTGGCTTAATAGGCATCAAGGTGATTGCTCTTTTCTATTTGGAAATATCAGATCATTTTGTTGAGATATTTATGTGTGCTTTACAGAGCTATTGTTTTTGCATATTTAGCAGTTGAGAAAACTGCTATTGATTTTGGTATTTTGCTTGTTTTTATGTGTCCTCGATTTCTAACGCCCAGCACATTTCACCAGTTTTCACACACATTCAAATTGTATTAATGATTTCGGAAAAACTTCATACGAATGGCCTCATTTTACACGGGTTTAACCTTGTTCTCATTCATGAAACACAAACACATAATATAAATAACTATACATATAAATATAAATAACAAAAAGCATGTTTTATCCATGAGGAAACATGAAGTAGCAAAACTGCTATAGTAGTGTATACTGTAATTAAATTTGGCCAAAGTTGCAGAGGATGCTGAATTTATTTATTTAGTACGGTACTGTAATTGGTAGTATACTGTATTATGTTGCATTGGTATTTAAACTTTTCTTCTCTGGTGGTTTTCATCTACTTTAAGATCACTTTACTGTAGTGTAAATAGTCTATAAGTTGCAAAATTATTCCTGTATCCCAGTATAATTTTTGTATAATTATAATTTAAAAATATTTGATTTTGACCGAAACGTTTGAGGTTTGTTAGTTGGTGTATTCTTGAGATTGTGTTTATAGTTTAGCAATAGCAGTGTGTTAGCAATTGCTAAAACTGTAAATTCTGGGATGGAAGATTAAGCAAATCTAAGCTTGCTAAAAGAAATAGTTTACCACTGAAGTAAATTGTTTTCAGTAGTCAGGATGGTTTGGTTTGCAGGTTTTACAGAAGTGTTGGTAACTTACGTATAGCTGGTCAGGCTGGGTTAGGTTAGGGTTAACCACCTTAGGCTGGTTTCAGCAGTTTCTCAGCAGGACTGGTGTAAATCATTTCACTCTTGGTCACTTTATACTCTAAAAATATTACTTTATTCATTTTTGCAGTTTGTCAACTTTGTGATGTTTATTGCAGGGCCCTGAGGGTAAACCTGGAAAAATTGGTGAGAGGGGAAAACCTGGAGAGAAGGTATTTTATGTTTGATATTTCAGTTTACTGTACATGGTTACCCATCAACACTCTCAGTGCATATCATTAGATATAAACTGTGTGTTCTTCCCAATGTAGAGTATAAATGATGCTTAAATTCATTTCAGGGCAGCAAAGGTCACCAGGGTCACCTTGGCGAGACTGGACCAATGGGAGAGCAAGGTTCCATGGGTTTCATTGGGCCAAAAGGAAGCAGAGGAACTACTGGATTTGTGGTACATACATTGTTGTTTTCAATGGGTTGTCTTCTGCAAAATCATATTTTTAATGTGCTACGTCAAAGCCGTCAACCGAAACGGCATGAAAAGAGGAAGAGAGACATAATTACAAATGCTTTTCTGTGAAAAAGCCTTGCCAGAGATATATTGTTTGATTTTAAGCATCTCATATTACATCAATATACCACAGAAAATGTTAATATTTGTGTTTTGTTTTGGCAAGAATGAAATGTCTGATTTTGGTATCTGAAACTAACCCGGATCCCATGGCTATCATTTTCAGGGTGCTCCGGGGAAAATGGGTCAGCAAGGAGAACCGGGTTTAGTGGGATATGAAGTAAGTGTTATTTAACATAGACATGACTTATAAAACTTGATTTTACCTCAGGGCTACAAAGTCAGACCATCTGCTCTGCATCATGTGAAGTTCTTCTGAGTTAATAGGGCTTGTTAGAGCTAGTTGACTTGTCTTTGAGTGCTCAAATGGTTCCATACTTCACTTCTTTTCTTTAATTTTTACTTTAGGGTCATCAAGGACCACAAGGTCCAATGGGTTCCCCAGGACCAAAAGGTGAAAAGGTAAAACAATCTAAACAGATTTCTTATAACTAGAAGCTAGGTTCAGAAGCCCAAGAAATCTAACAGATGATTTCTTTGTTTTGGATGATAAAAACAAACGTCTCGGTTACGTATGTAACCCTCGTTCCCTGAGTAGGGAACGGAGACGTTACGTCAGAAGTGACGGAGATTGGGGGTTTCGCATAGAAAGCCAATCCTCTTCGAGTATTAAAACACGAGCCAATGGCATGCAATGCCTTGGGGCTGCGGAAATTTGCATAGCGTACTCCGCCCTACTCCGTGAGTATAAAAGGAGGAAGTGAACGCAACCGCAGTATGTCTTCGCTGAGGAGCCAAGACTGAACTCGGCCTCTACCCAGCGATACAGCAGAAGTGGCAGGGAGACGTAACGTCTCCGTTCCCTACTCAGGGAACGAGGGTTACATACGTAACCGAGACGTTCCCTATCGTAGTCACTTCGAGTTACGTCAGAAGTGACGGAGATTGGGGGTCTGTGCCATCACGCCATCTTCAAGCTGTCTTCCAGTGCCCTGCGAAAGACTGAACCCCCGAGCCTTACCTCTTTTTTTTTTCTTTTTTTTTTTGGGGGATCCGACTTTGACACAGGATTACCAAGGTACACTGGGAAACATATCCCGAAGGGGACATGCTACCAGCTGCCTACCGAAGGGAGGACTTAAGAATACACATATGGCCACATAGGGACACATATGGAACACTGGAGTACCAACCGCAGGTGGCTACTGATTTAAACTCCAGGGGTGGCAGATGGCTTGCCAAGGGAAGACACATGCTCAGAGAGGCTTACAGTGGATAATACACATGAGACGGTTACCATGGGGAACCGTGCGCATGGAGGCACCTAGCTAGCATCCAGAGCCACGCAGTGGTGCCCGCATCGTCGGTGCTGGAGGACTCAAGACTTCAAAGGAAGAACTGAGGAAATATCGCACTTATCCAGTCCGGGGAGTGGAGTGGCGAGCAAGCGAAGACACCTGAGCGGATCCAGAACTGGCCGAAACGAGTACGTGAGAGGATACCGGCTCAATTCGCAGATTATAGAATCTGGCGAAGGTGTTGGGTGTCGCCCAGCCTGCAGCTCTGCAGATGTCTGTTAGCGAGGCGCCGTGCGCTAAAGCCCAAGAGGAGGCTACACTCCGAGTGGAATGGGCCGTCACACCAAGGGGGCACGGAAGGCCTTGCTGCTGGTAAGACAAAGCAATGGCATCCACTAACCAGTGGGACAGCCGTTGCTTTGAGAGAGCCCTTCCCTTCTGGCTCCCTCCATGACAGACAAAGAGCTGGTCTGAGGTCCTGAAACACTGCGTTCTGTCGACATAGGTGCGGAGAGCACGTACCGGACAGAGCAGTGCCAAGGCTGGGTCTGCCTCCTCCGGGGGCAGCGCTTGCAGGTTCACCACCTGGTCCCGGAAGGGAGTGGTGGGAACCTTGGGCACATATCCCGGCCGGGGTCTCAGGATCACGTGAGAGTAAGCCGGCCCGAACTCCAGGCACGCTTCGTCAACGGAGAATGCGTGCAGGTCCCCCACCCTCTTGATGGAGGCCAATGCAACCAGGAGTGCTGTCTTCATGGACAGAAACTTTAACTCTACTGATTGCAAAGGCTCAAAGGGATGCCTCTGCAGAGCACTTAAAACTACCGAGAGGTCCCAAGAGGGTACGAGGGGAGGACGAGGCGGATGCAGCCTCCTCGCTCCCCTCAGGAACCTGATGACCAGGTCGTGCTTCCCTAAGGACTTACCTTCCACTGCTTCATGAGAAGCGGCAATGGCCGCGACGTAAACCTTAAGGGTGGAGGGCGACAGCCTGCGCTCCAACCCTTCTTGCAGGAAGGAAAGCACGACACTGATCGAACATCTCCGGGGGTCTTCTCCGCGAGAAGAGCACCAATTGACGAAGAGGTTCCACTTCAACGCATAAAGGTGTCTCGTGGACAACGCTCTTGCGGAAGTGATGGTTGCCGCCACCGCAGGTGGCAGCGAACTCAAACCTGCCTCGTCCCGTCCAGGAGCCACACGTGCAGCCTCCAGAGATCGGGACGAAGGGTGCCACAGAGTGCCCCGTCTCTGAGAGAGTAGGTCTTGTCTCAGAGGAATAGGCCAAGGAGGTGCTGTCGCGAGGAGCATGAGATCGGAGAACCACGTCTTGGTGGGCCAGTAGGGGGCTACCAGCAAGACCTGCTCCTCGTCCTCCTTGATCTTGCACAACACCCGTGCAAGGAGGCTCACTGGGGGAAACGCATACTTGCGTGGGCCCCGTGGCCAGCTGTGCGCCAGCGCATCCGAACCGAGAGTGCCCCAGGTCAGAGAATAAAACTGGGCGCAGTGGGCTGAGTCCCGGGAGGCGAACAGATCTATCTGTGCCTCCCCGAACTCTTTCCAGATCAGCTGGACCGACTGGGGATGGAGTCGCCACTCGCCGGAGATAGGGCGGACCCGAGACAGCTCGTCGGCTGCCCAGTTCCGGTCTCCAGGAATGTGAACTGCACGAAGGGACCTCAGGTGCTTCTGACTCCATATCAAGAGGTGGCGGGCGAGCTGCGACAACCGGCGCGAGCGTAGACCCCCCTGGTGGTTGATGTACGCTACAGCCGTAGTGTTGTCTGAGCGGACAAGCACATGCTGGCCCTTGAGCAACGCTCTGAAGCGGTGCAGGGCGAGCCGTACTGCCAGCAGCTCGAGGCAATTGATGTGCATGAGGCGCTGGGCCCCCGTCCAGGAGCCGGCGGCTGCATGCCCATTGCACATGGCACCCCAACCCGTGGTAGATGCATCCGTGGAGACGATGAGATGCCTGGAAACTCGCTGAATAGGGACGCCCGTCCGTAAAAAGCTGAGGTTCGACCACGGGAAGAAGGTTCGCCGGCATGTCGGAGTCACTGGGACTCGGAGCGAGCCGCGATGCCATGCCCACCTCGGGACTCGATCGCGAAGCCACAGCTGAAGCGGTCTCATATGAAGCAAACCGAGCGGCGTTGCCGCGGCCGCGGATGCCATATGCCCCAGGAGCCTCTGAAAAAGTTTCAGTGGAACCGCACTCTTGCCCTCGAACTGACGAAGGCAAGTCAGCAGTGAGTGCGCGCGCTCGATCGTGAGCTGCGCGGACATGGCGACCGAGTCTATCTCCACGCCGAGAAAAGAGATCCTCTGCACGGGGCAAAGTTTGCTCTTTTCTCGGTTGACCCGAAGGCCCAGACGGGCTAGGTGCCGGAGCACCAAGTCTCTGTGTTCGCAAAGCTGAGCTCGAGAGTGTGCTAGTATCAGCCAGTCGTCGAGATAATTCAGGATGCGAACCCCGTGTTCGCGAAGGGGAACAAGGGCTGCCTCGACGATCTTCGTGAAGACGCGAGGGGACAGAGCTAACCCGAATGGGAGAACGGCGTACTGATATGCCTGGCCCTCGAAGGCAAACCGAAGAAACGGTCTGTGTCGAGGTAAGATGGATACATGGAAGTACGCGTCCTTCAGGTCGATCGCTGCAAACCAATCCTGATACCGAACACATTCGAAAATGCGTTTGGCCGTGAGCATTTTGAACGGTAGTCGATGGAGAGAACGGTTCAAAATGCGCAGGTCCAGGATCGGTCGTAACCCACCGGTCTTCTTGGGGACAATGAAGTAGGGGCTGTAAAACCCGGACCTCACCTCGGCTGGAGGGACCGTCTCGATTGCACCCTTCGCCAGCAGGGTCGCAATCTCCGCTCTCAGGACTGGGGCATTGCCACCGACTATCGTGGAGCGAACTCCCCTGAAGCGGGGAGGAGACCGTGCGAACTGAATCGCGTAGCCGAATCTGATCGTTCTGATGACCCAGCGGGATACCCCGGGAAGCGCTAGCCAGGCTTCCAGGAAGTGAGCCAACGGGGTCATGTGAACCACAGACGTCCCCCCGGAGGGGCAGCGTGGCGGGTCGACTGGCACGCGTGCAGGGGTTACCCCGCTCGGATGCGTCGAAGCCCGCTCCCCGACAGAAGGGACCAGGGAAAGCGGAGCGTTCCACGGGGGTCCGTTCTGCCGGGGGTCTGGCGAGAGAGGGGGAAGGGATTGGTGTAGCCCGGGGACGACACACGCACCCTTCCGCGCCCTCCGAGACAGAGAGGAGTGAGTGGGCCGACACCCTGGGGCATCGGGGGCACTCACTCCAGTCTGTGAGCTCAGTGAGGATGTCAAGTCTTTCTTTAACCAGTTCAGGGTGCTGCCCACCCGTGGGTGAGCAGCGGGGAGCTGAGAACAAAAGATTCTCCCCCGGCCCTCCACCGGGGGAAGGAGGGGGCCTGCTACCGCCTCCTGTGAAAGACTCGAGATCGTCACTGAGCGGCCCGTGTCAGGATCTTCGCTTGGCCTGGCGTTTAGCGGGGCGAGCGGCCTGAGGGGGCTGTGACGCCGGCCTGCGGCCTCCTCGACGCCGGGGCCCGGGTGAAGGCTGCTGCTGGGGCCGGGCGGGAGGGAGGGGAGCCGCAGGGGGGCGTCCTCGGCGGCGAGCAGGGGGAGGCGCCTGTGCCGACGACTGGGTGGAGGCAGCAGCTGGTCGTCGGGGCAGGATGTGTTTGATGGCCTCCGTCTGCTTCTGGGCGGTGGAGAACTGATGGGCGAAGTCCTCGACCGCACCGCCGAAAAGGCCAACCTGGGACAGCGGAGCGTCGAGCAGACGAGTCCGCTCAGCGCTCCGCGTATCCGACAGGTTGAGCCACAGATGACGCTCCTGAACCACGCTAGCGGCCATCACCTGACCAACGGCGCGAGCAGCCACTTTCGTTGCCCGGAGAGCAAGGTCAGTGGCGGACCGCAGTTCTTTGAATGCCGTCGTGTCAGTCCCGCCCTCGTGCATGTCTCTGAGCAACTTCGCTTGGAAGACCTGCAAAGTGGTCATAGCATGCAGAGCGGAGGCCGCCTGTCCCGCCGCTCTGTAGGATCGCGCCGCCATAGCAGACGAGAACCCACAGGCTTTGGATGGGTGCTTAGGAGGACCACGGGTGGAGGCGCTCTGTGGACACAGCTGCATCGCAACAGAGCGCTCCACCGGGGGCATCCCAGTGTACCCACGGGCGGCCCCGCCGTCGAGGGGGGGAAAGGCGGGGGAGAGATCGCGCTCTCGAGTGGACAAAGGAGCCCCCCAAGAGCGCGATAACTCCGCATGCAGCTCGGGGAAAAAAGGTATTGGAGTCGGCCGTGGCTTTGCAGCGGCAGCCTTGTCCAAAAACCAATTATCCATCCGTGAGAGGTCGGGGCAGGATGGAGGTTTCCATTCTAGCCCGATACTCCCAGCGGCTCGAGACAGCATGGCCGTCATCTCGGGATCTGACGCGGACAACGCTGGGACTCCCGAAGGAGGCAACGCAGCCGGATCTTCCTCTCCCGAGGAATCAAGCCCGCCTAGTGATGCTGTGATAGACATCGCATCATCATCTGGGGCGCTGCTCGAAGCAGCCGGTGCCGCCGAAGAGACAACCGACCGAGTCGAACTAGCGCCCGCTGGCTCACGCACTGAGGCGGGAGGTGTGGCCCGAGGAATCGTCGGGGCTTTATCCCACACCCTCACCGTTAGATCGCCCGGTCCCCGGGTCGACGGGCCCCCTCTCGTGAAGGAAGCCGATAGAGTAGGGGGGACCGGGGCTCTCACTCTAGTGAGATCATTGAGCCGCGACCTCAGTGTGGAGATGGTCATGGTCCCACAGAAGGAACATGAGTCATCCACGAACGCTGCTGCTGCATGCTGAATGCCCAAGCAAACAAAGCAGCGTTCGTGACCATCAGATGACGACAGAAATCTACCACATCCAGAAGGGCACGGGCGAGCCATCTTTAAAAAGACGTGCCGCGTGCAGCTCTTTTACAGAGAGGAGAGAAATTCACTCTTTCAGCGCTGAGGCTACCAGGGAGAAGCGCAAAGTCTGGCAAACCACTGCACAGATCGCAGGCAATGCAGAATCTCGCTGGGTACCGCCGTCACACCAACACTGAAGAGGACGCTCGTCTCGAAGAGTCTTGAATCAGCTTTGAGGAGTGAAGAGGTTCTCTTGGCTCCGAAGCGAAAACATACTGCGGTTGCGTTCACTTCCTCCTTTTATACTCACGGAGTAGGGCGGAGTACGCTATGCAAATTTCCGCAGCCCCAAGGCATTGCATGCCATTGGCTCGTGTTTTAATACTCGAAGAGGATTGGCTTTCTATGCGAAACCCCCAATCTCCGTCACTTCTGACGTAACTCGAAGTGACTACGATAGGGAACATTGTATTTTCCCAAAAACTTTGGAGTATAACCTTCTTCTTCTTTTAAACCACCCTTCCAGATTTTTATCAACTCTAATTTATTGATGTTGTTTTACCTTAGGACATACACAGCTCATGGCCACCTACATGCAATATTTTAGGTTGAAAAATTCAGAAATAAATGCTTAAATCTATTTCTATTATTTTCAGGGAGAGCAAGGAGATGACGGGAAGGTTGAAGGTCCACCTGGTCCTTCAGGTGACATCGTGAGTCAGTCCGCTAGATTTACTACACGTTTATGTCTTGATTTGGTAGAATTCTGGATGCCAAACTGATCAATGTGTTTTCATTGGGATTCAGGGAACTGTCGGCAACAGAGGAGAAAGGGGAGAGCCGGGTGATCCTGGATACCCAGTAAGTATTTTTTGTGCTTTTTATTTTATCCACATGTTGAATAAATAGATAACTAATTAAATATACTTTGTATGTCAATTTTTGAATTTCAATTTTTAAATCTGAAAGGGTCATGAAGGTGTTCATGGAGAAAGAGGAAACCCGGGGGCTCCTGGACTCCCTGTGAGTAAATCTACCAATAATTACATCTTTAAACCTGTGTTATTTAATATCCTTTTGATATGCTATTATGGTTTTGTTCATATTTTAAATTCGATTTTATTTTTATTATTTGTTTTTTGTTTTCATTTTTAAAGTAATTTATTTAGTCTTTTTTTAAATACCTCTGTACAGCTTTTATTGTTTTATTAAGTTTATTGTAATGTTTTTTTAGTTTATTTAGTTTTAGTTATTTTAGTGCTTCAGCTTAAACTAAATGAAAATGAGAAATGTTGCTTTGGCATCTAGCTGAAATAAATAAAAAATATGTTTACATTTTTTTATAATTTATTTTATTTCAGTAAATGTTCATTTTATTTCAAATAATGAATATTTTTATGGGTTTAGTTAACGATAATAACCCTGAAAATATAAATTTTCATAATTTTGTTCATCTTATTTTCCCCGTCTATAACCACAGGGAAATGCAGGCCCACGAGGGTTTCCAGGGCCTAAAGGATCCAAAGGCAATAAAGTAATTTACCATGTGAACACAAACATTATGTGGATAATGTGCACACACATGGGCTCTATTTTAAATCATATACCCCTGGTTTCACAGACAATGCTTAAAGGAGTAGTTCACTTTTGATAAAAACTTTTGCTGATAATTACTCACCCCCATGTCATCCAAGATGTCCATGTCTTTCTTTCTTCAGTCGAAAAAAGAAATTAAGGTTTTTGATGAAAACATTCCAGCATTCTTCTCCATATAATGGACTTCAATGGGAACCAAACGGTTCAAGGTCCAAAAGACACTTTCAGTACAAACTGCAAACTGTTCAAAGGGCTTTAAACGATTCCAGACGATGAATAAGGGTCTTATCAAGCGAAACGATCGCTCATTTAATAAATAAATAACAAAGTTTAAGTTTTATAAGCTAAAAAATGCTCGAAATGCTCGCCTTGCTCTGTTCTGTGAACAAATCTTTTTCCGAGTCATTTAGTTCATTCAACAAACGAATTGACTCAGAAAAAGATTCGTTCATTTTGATGAATGAGTTCGAACATGAGAGTTTTTTTAAATGAGCAATCATAATTTATTTTCGACTGAAGAAAGAAAGACATGGACATCTTGGATGACATGGGGGTGAGTAAATTATCAGTAAAAGTTTTTTTGAAAAGTGAACTACTCCTTTAAGATTATTCCTGTACTAAAATGCATGTTTGAGTTGTTTTAACTGAAAGCACTTGCACTGACATATCTTATGTCAGTGCCTTTATTTTGTCTCAAGATGCACACTAGTAATGTTTTTTTTTTCTAAGGCATGTTTATTAAATCTACTTAAATGTCCTAACTTAACTAAGGTATAATCCTGGCTTAATCTAAGACCTGATTGTGAAACCAGGCCATTATATCCATCTCAACTGAATAACCGATTTTATTCAGGGTCCAAAAGGCAAAAACGGTCCTCGGGGTGAATCTGGGAATCAAGGGTCTCCTGTAAGTATGTTTCTTACGCACTAAACTGAGTTCAGTGACATCATGATAAACCTACAACAGTTGTGATTCTCCCACAGGGTCCTGTTGGTCTTCCTGGTCCCAGAGGAGTTGTTGGTCGTGAGGGTCTTGAGGGTGATCCTGGGGTTGATGGAGCCCTCGGGAAAGATGGAGCTAAAGGAATGCCAGTAAGACAATGAATGTAATTCTCAATGCTCTCAATGTAACACTTTATATGGCGCAGGTGCTTTTTGTGGTTTGTGATGTTTTGGTTTGTTTTTCCTCCTCTATTATGTGCGTTAGGGTGAGCATGGCAGTGATGGGGATGTTGGTCTTCCTGGAAAACCAGGTCCTCAAGGAAATGCAGGTGTACCAGGTTTGCCAGGAATTCAAGGCTCTTTTGGCCCAAAGGTAACTATATGGATAGTGACCTGCTCTTTGTGTTTGTGTGTTTCAGAATATATGCTGGTTTTATCTTAAACTTTCCACTATGTTGTCACTTAGGGTGACAGGGGAATCCCTGGCCAAACTGGACCTCCAGGCAAACGAGGGTTTATTGGGGGAATGGGATTTCCTGGAAAACAAGGTGACCGAGGAGTCAAAGGGCAACCTGTGAGTGTCGCTTGTCCGTTAGCAATTCATTACATATAGGACAACCACATCAACAAAATGTTGCTCCAGTGATGTCAGATTGCTTAAATGATGAATCTCTAAAATCAAACATAATTGCTGCAATCAGGCAGTAACTTCGTACACAACTCTCTAAAATACTTGATTCTGACTGGACAATGACAGCATTTTGGCGTTTTAACAATGACACCTGCCAAGATGATATACTGTACCCTACCATTCAACAATTTAAGTTTTTTTATGTTTTATTTTTTATTTTTTTTGAACAAGTCTCTAATGTTTACCTAGGCTGCATTTATTTGAACAAATACAGTAAAAAAAAATTAAAAATACAGTAAAAACAGTAATATTGTGAAATATTAGATTTGTTGCTCAAGAAACATTATTTTATTATTATCACTGTTGAAAATGGTGTGCTGCTTAATATTTTTTTGGGAACTATGATACAATCTTTCATTAAATTTATCTTTGCATTACAGTTTTTCTCTATTGTTTAAACACTATAACCAGGCTTTTGAACTAAAAATTCAAAACCATAATGCCATTTATCAAAAAGCACACCCATTTCCCTTAACTATAAACACTGTTTTGACACATGAGTCAGAAGAATTGTTGAACTGTCACTGCAAAACTCTACACACAAATCCCTTAATATTTCATTGCCTAGACCATGTGGTCATTTAGAAAGCACTAGCATAAAATTGACTCAAGTCAGCATAGTTTCAGCTCAATTAGCACACCACTACCCACATGAAAACACTAAGAGTCAAAATTTAACACACATCAATCAGAACTTTCAAGAAGCCTAATAGTGCCAGAGTCAGTTCATCTGTGTTTTGGAACAATGGATCCACAAAGAAATGAAGGAAGAGGTCGAGGAGGGAGCAGAAGAGGACATGGTGAAGGAGGAGGAAGAGGACGTGGTGAAGGAGGAGGGAGAGGAGGAAGAAGAGGAAGAGGAGGACGTGGTGAAGGACGAGGTAGAAGAGATGGTGGTGGAGCAGGAGGAGGAGGAGAAGGAGACAAGCAGTCTTGGATGAAATTAGAACCACTTTAGTTGATCATGTCCTTGTCCATGGCATGACTATGAGGGAGGCTGGACAACGAGTACAGCCTAATTTGAGTCGCTTCACCATCACCTCCATCATCAGAACTTTTAGGGAGAAAAAACATTGCGAAACAGGGGTGGATCAGGGATGCAAGATGATTTTACCCCTGCTGCCTGGCTAGGGCTAATATAGCCTGTGATGTGGATGTGATTCTCTGGCCTGACCCAGACCAAAGACAGGAGGCTGAGGCGGAATAATCTTTTTTACAGTAATTTTTTTTTATAATTTTTTTGTTGTACTGTGTAGTACATGAATGAATAAAAATGTGCCAATGTATCCAATGGTTGTGTATTTTGTTCATTATGTGAAAAGGTTTGTGAGGAGGGGAATCACAAGTAACATAACTGACCAGATTTGGAAATGTTATTTTGAATTTATTGCACCAGTGTGTTTGACTATGTTGTAGTGTGTGTTATTTTGAGGGCTTGTGTGTCCTGTCTGAGGGCAAAGTTTGGTTTTTCAGCAAGAGTGAATGGTTTTGAGTGTAGAGTTTCATTTTGACCTGAAAATAGGTTGTTTGGGAAACTGGGTGAGACGTTACGGATTTGTGTTTACTGAGAATACGAAGCATAGTTTCAAGATATGTGTTTAAGCAATCGAGAAAAACTGTAAACATTATTTAATGCATCCTTACTAAATCTTACTGGCCCTAAACTTTTGAACGGTAGTTTGTGTGTGTGTGTGTGTATATATATATATATACATGATTTCAGTCTGTTTATCAGTTAATGAATGAATGACAGTGACATTTCTTTAACACTTATTGTCACAAACTGTTATTGACACTGTTCTGTTTGACTTTCTCTTTAGGGTGATACTGGTGAACAGGGATTTCCTGGAGTTCTTGGAATGTTTGGACCACAGGTAAACACACTTATTGTACTACTGTTATCATATAAATTAAAATTTTCAGAAATATTGACATGTTTACTTTAATATGTGTTGCTGGTCTTTTTTGTGAATGATCTGTGCATGTTACACATAAAAAAAAAGCTTGTCTTCGTAATCTTTTATCCAAATGTAATTATTTCAGGGTTCCTACGCAGTTTGGAAAAGTATAGAAAAGTATGGAATTTGATTTGAGTAATTTCCAGGTCTGGAAAAGTATGGAAAAAGTAAATCAGAGTATGGAAAAATATTGATGTTTCCAGACTATTGTACCTATTTCGTTTTCTAAATATAAAATTAATCACTTCTAAATGTATATAATATGCAATCGTCTTTTTCATGGCGTTTGGATTTGGCTGCCAGCGAGCGCTGCCTAAAGATCGTTTTTACACTTGATCTACCTGAGTCTAGGTCTGCAGTGATTGGTTGTTACGTTGTTAGGCAGCAGTTGCCATCACAGCGCCCCTACCTCAAACAGAGTTTTACTAAACATCTTTGACTTTGACATCTTTGACTAAACAACTAAACATGACTTTAGCTCTATTTTCTAATTTTCTGGTTAATTGTACATGAACATCCCTTTTGTTTCTGTAGGGGTTTACAGTTATTTAAATTTACAAAATTACAAAAATGAACAACATTGCACTGTACAAATGTACAAAATTTAACATTAGCATAGCATACACATTTTGACTCAGAGTGTAACATACTTGTCGGTGCTGATAGCATAGTGGGAAAGTGCGCCACCATGTACCGCCGTTGTGCTTCAGGATCGTCTGTCTACTTTCCTATTCTAATAAAATCCAAAAACGCCAATAATAAATCTTTGGAATGTAACATACTTGTTAGCAGTTGAATTTTAAAACAATTTATTAGAACAAGTTAAAGGCACACTTCGCAGTAATTCCGTTTTTGTCAAACAGTGACCCCTGGAGTCGCCGTGGAGTCATTGTGACGTGTTACTTACTGTAGTATACATTAGTACATTGTGTTTAATTAGTCGTTTAATGAGATCTAATATATGTTGTTAGTGTTGAGAATTTTTCACGTGAATAAATACGTAGATCCGACTCAGTCCAGTGGCAGAACTTTTGCCAAGCGTGTCAGAGGTTCTGGGTTCTAATCCGCACGAAGTAGTATAGTTTTTTTCCCTCATCAAAAACGATTGTTTATTGGTGGTTGTATATCAAGCAGGGACACATTTTTTTGTGCATTAGGTTTTGTGTAACAAACATAGAGAGTCTCTCCACAACGGATTGAAGTGTGCGTCCGTGTGAAGGCTGTGCGAGTCACAACAGAACACTGTCTCCACGCTACTGATCGCAGCGGCAACGAGCACTTTGGTCACTTGATTTCAAAAACACATTTCAGATCGCCTCTTATTTAACAAACGAACGAAATGAATACTCGCGTGGGGGTGAGACGACCACCATTCAACCAGAAAGAAGTCATATAATCATTCCAATAACTCCGAAGCTGTTCAGTTCAGCTACAAAACCTGCATAGTTCCCCTTTAAATATGGTCGGAAAAATCTGTATGAGGTCTGGAAATTTGAGTCTGGAAAAGTATGGAATTTTGAAATGGAAATTGTGTAGGAACCCTGTTATTTCCTTTACATTCTTTTTAATGGGTTAGTTCCAACCCCGTAAGACTTTTGTTCATCTTTGGAACACAAATTAAGATATTTGATGAAATCTGAAAGCTGTCTGACACCTTCATATGCTGCTAGGTAATTGCATCTGCCAGCCCAGAAAAGTTAGTAAAGACATTGTTAAAATAGAAAAGTTTAAAATCTTAAGTTTAATATCGAGAAAACTTTTTGTGTGAAAAAAAACAACAACTATTTATTCAACTATTTATTTTCTTCCGTGTGGGCCTCTGATGTAAGTTCACGAGAGCTCCACGACACATGCGCGAGAACTGCATAAGACTGACATGACACCTTCATAACCATGACATGACATATGTCATGAATATGAAATAGGGTTTATGCATGTTTATGACAACTGTCATTAAGTGTCTTTCGCTCAATAATGACATTTTGAATGCAAATATGCCATAGTTTAAAATGTCTTTGTTATGACATCTTGACATAAACCATAACATAACCTGTCAGTGTCTTTGTCATGACAGCTTGACATAAAATTAAGTTAAACTGTCATGTGGTTGGCTTTGACATTGGCTGTCATGAGGCATTATAATTGTGTCATTAATTTTTCGTGACCTCAACTACAGTGGTACTAATTGAATTTGTCATTAAAAAGTTATGATGGCTTCATGGCAGCCAAAACCAACCACCTGACAGTTTAACTGAATGTTAACCAATAAAGCTAGGTGGTTTCTTAAGTTTGATAATTAATCTGCTATGACAGGTTGTGTTGTCTTAGTAATGTCAAGTTGTCATGACGAAGACACTGGCGGCTTATGATATATTGGTTTATGTCAAGATGTCAAGACAAAGACATCTCAAACAATGTCATATTTGCATTAAAAATGTCATAACTGAGCGAATGACACTTAACTCTTTCCCCGCCAAACACGGAATTTTCCGGGTTTAATGAAAAAACGCATCTGCGCCAAACACGGAATTTTCCGGGTATCCGTGTTTTAGGTGGTATACGGTAAGGAAGACCCGCGCATGTCCTGAATGAGTGCGCAACTCTTTGATCAGAGAAACAGATTGCAATCGTCTCAAACAGTGGAGTAGTGAGAATGTATCAGACAATGCAGAGGTATATGGCTGAAGTACTGGAGGTTAATGGACTCGGAGTCCGATCACTCTTTATTTGATAATTCTGAATCTGATCGGGACGAAGTGGTCAGTGAGAGAGATGCACATGTTGTCACAGAAAGTTCTAGCCATGGACGTGCCGCAGATAGATCGTATAATATTATGACACTATAATATGTATGTGTGTGTGCAGGCATTTATGTGTGGCTGTCTAAATATGAAGGTGTAGGCCTAATTGTCAAATTATTTCTCTCTTTGTGCACATTTACCACATTGTAATATGTATTTGTGTGTGTGTGTGTCTAGGCCTGTTTATTGTAATTCCAATTATTCATTATTCACAGGTAGAACACAGAGTTTTATTTTGCATTTTTTATGCAGTTTTATTGCAAAAGTTACATTTCCCTTACATCCTGGGAAATTTGATATATTTTACATTTATTTTATGTTTTTAATTTATTTTGGAAAGTTTTATATATGAAGGAAACAACATCTGAATGTATTCTGCTTTTAAATGCACTTGTTTGATAAAAATATCTTTTTCTCAGTTTTTTGTCCAAAATGTTGTGTTTTTGACAAAACCTACCTCTGTTCAAGAGGCAATAACAAAAGAACAGATGAAGATAAAATAAAAACGTTTTTTTTTGCCTAAAAGCAGAGGCTCAGATCTTTATTTTTATATATATCATCTTCATATATTCATGGAAGAAAATATTCAGCGGGGCATTCAAATTTAGCGAAAATCGTCAAAAACCCTGGCGGTGGCTGGCAACTTTTTTTTAAAACGCTGGCTGGGAAAGAGTTAATGACAGTTGTCATAAAACTTCCTTCAAAATTCATAACATATGTCATGTCATGATTATAAAGGTGACATGTTCACACCCCTTCAAGTAAAGTGTTACCGAACCTTTAACTGATGTTACCTAACCACCTGCCATATAGAGACCACAAGAATAACAATCAAGTCCCTTCCTTGAATACCCTGTTTCACATGAAAATGTTCTCTTTATTCTGAGTATCTGAAATTATTTCCAACAGGCTAAAAAAACACAGTTCAAATCTATTTCATAAAGTAAAGCTAGGTGCATAATAATTTTGAATGATGCTTACATAAAACCAGTGACTAGTCGTGTGATTAATGAACAGTCTAAACTGAAAAGGAAGAGCACATTTATCTGATTCGTCAGAATCCAATTAATCGCATTGTTTACTTCTAATTTAAATGCCAAGCCGTCAAGCAAACAATGCAATCTACTGTAGAATTTCATTACAGCTGTAGAAGCACTGTTGCGTAAGATGAAAAATAGCTTCTCTCATGCAGTATAACCAAAAGCTTTGTGCTGACGTCTGTGTCAATTTAAGGCTGAACAGTTTTGACCTCTAAAGTGTTTCTGTTATACACAGGGGCCACCCGGAGACCTTGGCTCTGTGGGTATCCAGGGCCCAAAGGGTCCTCTGGGTTTAATGGTAAGTACCACTGTGAGAACTGTTGTGAAAACACCAATGAGTTGGATGAAGAGTTCTTGATCAGCAACTACTGTAGGTGTTTCTTCTTTTAAGGGGATGCAAGGAGCCATTGGACCCGTTGGTATCATTGGGCCAAGTGGTAACCCAGTATGTATGAACCCTGAATCACTCAAGACGTTTCACAGGTGGCTTCTAATTGAGTGCATAATCTAAAAAGATCCTTCTCTTCCTCTCTTTGTATTAGGGACCACAAGGAGAGAAAGGAAATAGAGGGGAAATGGTAAGAATCTTTTTGAAATGCTGAACTTTTAATGCGTATGGTTCCTATATAATCCTGTTTTAGACTGGCATTGGCATAAGCTCACTTCCTGCCTTAGCATCTGCGTTCAGTGACATCTAAGGGCCCCGATTTACTCGCAGCAAAGTTCTTTTTCATTCTTTGCTAAGGAGTAAAATGAGAGGGGTGTGTCTCAATCCACTCAAGTGCACTTCCCAGGGATTAAACCATTTCTAAGGCTGTCTAAGGCATTGTCCTAGTAAACTGGGAACTTGTGGTAATTGAATCCTTTATATTCATGAACTGATTCACAGCATATGGAACGAGAGTGGAATGAGACTTATCCTATGACACTTTTAAGATACATTCAGATTAGTAGGGAGAACCATTGTTAGTCGATTTCCAAGTGAATACATGTTTGAAAAGGGTTCGCCACTGAAAATAACATTTTGTGTTTCTCCTTTTAATTTAAATAGGGTGTTCAGGGACCCAGGGTATGTTTCTCCAATTTCCTTCAATGTTACTAGCCATGCATATTCAGATACATTAAAGGGTTAGTTCACCCAAAAATGAAAATTCTGTCAGTATTTACTCACCCTCATGTTGTTCCAAACCTCTATGTGTTTATTTGTTCTGCTGAACACAAATGAAGATCTCATTCCCCATTGACTACCATAGTAGGAAAAAATACATACTATGGTAGTCAATGGGGATTGAGATCTGTTTGATTAAAACATTCTTCCAAATATCTTCCTTTGTGTACAGCAGAACAAATAAACACATAGAGGTTTGGAACAACATGAGGATGAGTAAATACTGACAGAATTTTCATTTTTTGGGTGAACTAACCCTTTAAGTAGTACTATTTAACCAACAAAAAAATATTCTTTTCGCCAACCTTTAGGGACATCCAGGTCCTCGTGGACCACCTGGACCTCCAGTAAGTAGTCTTAAAGGGTTAGTTCACCCAAAAAAGAAAATTCTGTCAGTATTTACTCACCCTCATGTTGTTCCAAACCTCTATGTGTTTATTTGTTCTGCTGAACACAAAGGCAATGGGGAATGAGATCTGTTTGATTAAAACATTCTTCCAAATATCTTCCTTTTTGTATACATAGAGGTTTGGAACAACATGAGGGTGAGTAAATACTGACAGAATTTTCATTTTTGGGTGAACTAACCCTTTAATGCATTTTTTTTAACAAACAAATGAATAGTATTTGTCATGCTCGAATTGCATTTAGCTGTAGCTCATAGTAATCAGTGCTTTCTGTTTCTTTATCTCTCATTGGTTTATTAGGGGCTTCCTGGTGTATCTTTTGCTCATGTAAGTATGCCTAGAATTTATTAAAGGAGAACTCCGGTGCAAAATGAACCTTTGGTCTAATAAAACATCGGTACCTAGTCAACCGTTCTCTGAGATTTGTTTTCATGATAATCGAATGTAAAGAGTTTTGTCTCTAAAAACTGTACAGTGCTAGTACTGGGGGCATTTACTAAGTAAAAAGAAATCGCTAGTTAATACCACTAACAAGGCTCAAAATAGCCCCACACTAACACAGGAACATAATGAGGGTCCATACATGCAAAATGAAGCATTGAGAACTTTGTAAGTGTACAGACCATTTAATAAGAAGATATTTTATAAAGACAGTTCACTTTGTGTATACAGGCGGCGCCATCTTTGGAAAACAGTCTCGACAAGTCAAACCACGAACGACGCGCTGAGTGATCTGAACTGTATGAAGTTCAGCGAACTTCTGAACTGTATGAACGGCGTTCGGGGATCGACTTATCGAGACTATTTTCTAAGATGGCTCCTGTCTGTATACATGAAGTGAACTGTCTTTATAACGTATCTTCTTATTAAACACTGTCTGTACACTTACAAAGTTCTCAATGCTCCGTTTTGCATGCAGGGACCCTCATTATGTTACTGTGTCAGTGTGGGGTTATTTTGAGCCTTGTTAGTGGTATAAACTAGCGATTGCTTTTTACTTAGTAAATGCCCCCAGTACTAGCATTATACGCTAAACAGTTTTTAGAGGTAAAACTCTTTACATTTGATTATCATGAAAACAAATCTCAGAGAACGATTGACTAGGTACTGATGTTTTATTAGACCAAAGGTTCATTTTGTGCCGGAGTTCTCCTTTAAGGTATCTTTGTCAGTCTTGGCCACTTGAGAGTACGTGCAAAGCTTAATTGCATTTATTAGACAATTTCGTCAACCCCAACATTTATTTTTTCATGTTTCTATTGCTTCCATAATAAGAATATGGCTGTTATGAGCTACCTGAAAATGTCTCACAATAGGATAGTAGCTATTCTTCATTCAAATGCTGCTTTGTTTTCCTAAAAATAAAAATAAAAACACTCACATGATTACCGATACACCACATATTGTATTTGAATATAGAAAAAAATCTTTTTCTCCTTAATCATTGTACTGTTTACCTTCCTTCATAGTCGCACTCTTTGTTTTCTCTTAGGAAAATGAGGCTCTTGGTGCTACTTCACATGTTTTTGATTCTCGCTTTGCATTAAGGTCTGAGGTAGGTGCCAAATAGTGTTCAAAAGCTTCTATATCAGAGTCAAGTTTTAGTTTGCAATATCATTGACCATAGCAAATGAACTTGACCGCAAAGCAGTGAACTCAGTCTGTTCTGTGGCATCCTCACTTAGCCTAATCAGGTAATTACTACTGTTAAAGGGGCTATAGGTAAGAACTTTCATGTATACTGTATATCGCTTTTTATTGCCACTGTGTGAACAGCTTGTAACAAAACTTAAAAACCTCTTTCTCTGACTTCCTAGTTTGTCTATAGCCTGTAGACTGATTTTTTATGTGAAGGACTTTAGACATTTTTGCCAGGAAAATCAAAAGGATTTTGAAAAGTATTGTCTATGGAGGAGAGTAGCAGTGAGAACCCAAGTGCAGTTTATTAAACAAAACCCAGATAAACAAAACAAAAAAAAAATGACTGGAACTGACTAGACTCAACAAAAATGTGTTAGAATCAACAAAACTAGACAAGACACAATGGGAACATGATGCCTATATACACACAAGTACTACTCACTAACAAGAAACACCTGTGAACAATCAGTCAATGAGCCAATAGGAACATACACATAAGACTAGGAAAGCACATAACATAATCACATGACGGGATAAGGGAATTACATGACAAACAGGAACAGTGACTATGGCTGCATTTACACTGCAGGTCTTGATGCCCAAATCCGATTTTCTGACTATATCCGATTTTTTTGACAACCTGCTTACATACCGGTATCCAATTTTTGCATTTACACTACACTGCTGAAACATAATGTAGACGTTTTGACCCGGGAAATTAAGTAAAACAGCACGAAATTCAATGGATGCAGATGTGAATACAATTTTCCAGTGTTTTTCTTTTCACAATATTTTGAAAAGTCATCAAAACATTGGTCTCGTACGGCGGAGAGAAAAAGAGGAGAGGCACTGTAGCCACGAGCACTTAAAATGGTGCGTCATGGTCATATCTCGTGAAATGCCTTCAAATACGTATTTATTTCTGTAACATCCCTGCATTTTTGCCTGCACTCTTCGCCCCAAACACTCAAAAGACATGAAATCTCCGCATTGCTGCACTGCGTGTATCATTTCTTCCACCACGCACTTTTTAATGACGGACGACTCGCATTTACTTGGGAATATCCGATTTGTCTGCTTATATGGCACACGCAAATGCACGTATCCGATTCATATCCGATATATTACCACATATGAATGAGGCCTGAATCTGATCTGAGAAAATCGGAATCCATGCGTTTTTTTTTTTTCCTGCTTACACGTTCACTGGTCATATCCGATCTGTGCCACATGAGAGGAAAAAATCGGATTTGGGTCACTTGAACCATGCAGTGTAAACGAGGCCTAAGAAAACTACAAAATAAAAGACGTGAAAACATGAACGTGAACCAAAACCAAAGCACGACAGATTTGATGTTTATGTGAGCTCCCAAGAGCCTTGCTTCCATTCAATAACACATGAAATGAATGCTTATACAATGTTCAGGATAATGCCGAAAGTTCTGTAATGTAAATGTTGCGTGCAAAGAAAAGTGAGTAATTCAAACTATAGTCTCACATACTCACAACTTTTTCATGAAGTAAATTAACCTGCTCATGCGCTGTAATGACAACGTCATTAGTTCAACAAAATACAATGTGGCGTGCAAAGAAAATGGAGTAATTCAAACTATAGCCTCACATACTCACAACTTTTTCATGAAGTAAATTAAAGTAGTTCACTTTTCAAAAAAACTTTTGCTGATAATTTACTCACCCCCATGTCATCCAAGATGTCCATGTCTTTCTTTCTTCAGTCGAAAAGAAATTAAGGTTTTTGATGAAAACATTCCAGCATTTTTCTCCATATAATGCACTTCAGTGGTAACCAAACGGTTCACGGTCCAAAAGACACTTAGTGTACACTGCAAACTGTTCAAAGGGCTTTAAACGATTACAGGCGATGAATAAGGGTCTTATCAAGCGAAACGATCGCCCATTTAAAAAAAACAACAACAAAGTTTAAGTTTTATAAGCTCAAATGCTCGCCTTGCTCTGTACTGAGATGCACGTTCGTGACTCTCCTGTTCGAACTCGTTCATCAAAATGAACAAATCTTTCGAAATGAGTCAATTCGTTTGTTTTGTTCGTCCAAATGACTCGGAAAAAGATTTGTGGTGATGATTTACATTGAATCTGAGCAGCAAATGAATGCTTAGCTCCAGGGCCGTTTCAAGATATTTGGGGGCCCTAGGCAAAAGAGTGAAGTGAGGTCCCAAGTCCTCCCTCAGGAAAATTTTTCAAATTCAGATGAGATTTCTTGTATTCTGGTGCATTTTAAGAGTCATGAATTACTACGCTACACAAAGTGGCCACTATAAAGGTCACAGTGTCTTCAATGAGGCATTGTTGATGGGAATGACACATTTTGATTTATGTTTATTTTTTGTCAACAAGGCAAAAACAAGGTAAAAAATACAATTATTTATATTAATATTCTATTATCATTAGCATGACAAAAAATCTCATGCGATGTAATCTGGGCTCGTGCATCAAGAGGATTTAGCTAAAAAGAAGTTTTCGAACGCTGTAGCTAGGTCATTCTACAGAATACAGAAACGTCCAGTTTTGGTATCGCAGGATGTCTTAAAATGTATTTCTTTTTCTAACATTTAAACTTACACCACATTATTAAATTACCCTTTGACTTTTTGAAAATGCATAAATAACAGCATGATTTTTTTTATATTTTTTGTGCATTTATTTAAAGATCGCACGCACTATTTTTTTTGTCACTGGTGTTACCTTACTACTTTGGCAATATTAAACGTTTTATGACATATTATTTCAATTTTTTTCAACGTTGTAGTCAGAGTTACCAAAAAATAATAATAATGCAACAAATAAGGAGATCATGTTTTATTTATTTTAATCAGGTTTGTTAAAAGTGTGCCTGAATGAGGTTAGTGCATTTGCACAACCTTGTATTTGCTATATAACAGTGAAAATATTTGAAAACCAGTTAAAATCAAGTAATGATGCAATCCTTTAAATCTTAACTTTTGAATGTAGCAGAATTACATGGATGTAAATGTATTATCATGTCACATAGCCTATGGCATTGTATTTAATGTGACAGACAAAAGAAATAAGAAAAATAAAATATTTCCACTTGATGGCTTAAGAAGGTGTAATTTTTCAAATGCCATTTTGTTTTATTTTAAAATGTGAAGAAATTCTAATTCTAAAGTGTTTTTTAAGTGTAATATTTCTGTAAAGGCTAGGGACAGAAAAATGTACATTTCCGTAGTATGACCCAGCTAAGTTACTACAACAGAGAAGGGGCGAGAAGTTGCTTGCTAGTGTGTATTTTACGCTTAAATTCTGCAAACAGAACAAAGTTGCCCCTAACAACGCTCACATCTAACGTTACCGTTGTGTTTGGTCACTG
This sequence comes from Pimephales promelas, assembly GCF_988280905.1. Taxonomy (NCBI): domain Eukaryota; kingdom Metazoa; phylum Chordata; class Actinopteri; order Cypriniformes; family Leuciscidae; genus Pimephales; species Pimephales promelas. Next base: position 18,169,217 of record NC_142772.1, on the reverse strand, counting down.
ATGTCAAGGTTTATGTTCGCAGAGATGTGGAAAAAAACGTCAGACAGTTGTATTTGGAGATAATAATGGTTTACTTATCGCTGTGTCTTTGGCGTTTTTCCTCTTTTTCTTTCTTTCCCTGTCTTTTGGAAAATCCTGAAGGATATGAGCGCTTCATCACGATGGCATTTTTAAATTTAAATGCCCGCGTAGCGCAGCGCGCTGAGTGTGAAAACAACAGTTTCTCTTCCGCTGACAGCTCGTGGGGGACCTGATGGGGGTGCGCGACAGTCGATGTCACTTCAACATTACAGTGATTAGGGCTCTCATAGTGTTTGTCGTTGCATAGGGGGAATCCCTTTAGTTTGGGGGGCCCTCTCACTCACGGAGCAATACTGGAGAGTGATAGCGCTGTCTCGATGTGGTGGTTTGTTTACAGTGGTTGATACTGTTTGACGAGGGCAGATACAAACCCAAAGACCTTGCGGCCATCGGGGGCCCCCTTCAGCTGGGGGCCCTAGGCAGCTGCCTACCTTGCCTACCCCATTGCGACGGCTCTGCTTAGCTCACAATCAGGATCCAAAACAAAGGGTCCCGCAGCATGGGACTCACATATAGTAGACACAAGTCTTGTTCACTCTGCTGCTCATAATAGCACAGATACACGTTCTGTTTTCTATCATGCGCCATTCACGTTAGTAATGACAAAAGATGAACACAAATGCATCACATCACACTCGCATTCAGACCTCAGCATAGATGGCCAGTGTGAAAGCCCCTAGTCACAGATAATCTGCAGTGCAAACATCAGACCATTTTGACTTTGTTTCATTCTATTCCACAGATGTATCAGGATCCTGACCTTCCAATGCTGGACCAGGGGACCGAGATCTTTAAGACTCTCCACTACCTCAGCACCCTGATCCACAGCATCAAGAACCCGCTGGGCACCCTGGAGAATCCAGCCAGAATGTGCAGAGATCTGTTTGAATGCGAGCAGAAGTTGAATGATGGTGAGTACATCATATTCATTGTAAATTTCATTGGCGTTCGCTATAGCTACATATGTAAAATAATAAAGACAGCTAATAGCCAATCGCAGTTGTAGTTTGTCATGAACGAGAGGAATGAATAGGTTAGGAATGGACTCATTCATGTGATTTTTATCTTTTCTGTATTAAAGGCACTTATTGGATAGATCCTAACCTGGGCTGCTCCTCTGACAATATTGAAGTGACATGTAACTTCACCAATGGAGGTCAAACCTGCCTCAAGCCAGTCGCTGTGTCCAAGGTCTTTAAAGCCGACAACAAATTTGCTGGTTTACGCTGAAGCTCTGCTTTTGTGTCCATTTGTCTACAGAATAGTTTCAAATCTGTCAGCATTGCTTCCCCCTCACGTTTTTCCATTGTTCTAATTTATCGATTATATTGTTATTTCTTTTCTAAAGTTGGACACTGGAGTGAGTCTGATCCAGATGAACTTCATCCACCTCTTGAGCTCAGAGTCAGTGCAGATCATCACCATCCACTGCCTGAACGTCTCTGTTTGGGCAGCGGGGGATTCCAATACTCCTTCCTCTAGCGCAGTGTACTTTAAAGCCTGGAACGGACAGATAATCGAGCCTGGGGGATTCATCGAGCCTGATCTGATAAAGGATGAGTGCTGGGTATGGATATAGTAATAGGTTTTTCCAAAACAAGAGTTTGTGAGGAAACTGCAGGGAGTTGTGTGCTGATGAAAAGCTCAAATTAAAGTATACAAATGGGACTGTGCAATAATCGCCATATAGCTTTGTGTGATTAGCAAATCAAAGGCTGCAATTTGGTAAAGAAAATGATATAGTCTGTGTTTCACAGAGCGGCACTGGTTAATGATCCGGTGGGAAAGAGACATGTGCCATTGTTTACTTTATTTATACATTTGCATAAATTCCAACATTGTGTAAATTTGTAACATGTTTATAGCATTTCATCAGTATTCTGCCAACATAAAAATTGGAGAATTTGAAATGTTGAAAGCTCTACGGTTTGAGTATTGGTATTGTAACTTGCAATGTAATATAAAATGATTCTAATTATTCTCATATTTATTTTTAACTGTAATTTACAACAGTAATACATTTCTGCCTTCATTTTTTACAAAGTTTAAAACAATAATTATTATTAGTATCATTCAGTTTGATAGTGTTCGTAGCCGTCAAACCTTATTCATTTTATAGCCCTCAATCCTGTAATTGTAGACAAATGTGAGCACAGAGGACTCACGTGTGATCCTAATTTTTATTTATTATAAATGTTATATCACTGTTTTTGATAAAGTTTTGTTTATCCATTTATGTTATTGTTGTTTTTTTTTTTATTTTGTGGGTAGTTTTGAATTTATTTACTTCAAAAAGTACCACATTTTCTATGTAAATTATGCTTATTTTTATGTTTTATTTTAAAAATGTATATTTATTTATATAATTTTATCATCATACTATAAGAATATCCTATAAGTTTCAGAACTGAAAACTTTGTTGTAAGTCCAAAGAAGGCTTTTATTGTTATTTAATTTAAGTATTCACTTAAAATCTCAGGGGGTACTTTGGGTAAATATTTTACGTCTTAAGGGGTTTAGCCATTTTGGCAATGTAAAAACTATTATTTTACACTTCATTATTAGGATACCTTATTATTGCAACTGATCCTTCCACGTTTTATCCTCTCAGATCACAGATGGACGATGGCATCAGACACAGTTCATTTTCCGGACACAGGACCCAAACTTACTGCCCATTGTGGAGGTCTATAATTTGCCCAGCTCTAAACCTGGCTCACATTACCACCTGGAGGTGGGCCCTGTATGTTTTTTATAAATAAAGCTACAATGGAAGCCAAAGAAACCCTGATCAACAGGATTACAGAGTCTCTGTTAGCCTAGAGGCCAACAAAACTAGCCTGAGTTTTGTACCTTTCCTCTCAAGCATGGACCTCAGCCTTTAAACATGAGGAAAGAGGAATCAAGAGCAGCTTTGGAGGAAACAAGACTTCTTATGCAAGCAGCTCGAGATGAGAGATGCTGTCTTTTCAGAGCAAAACAAGGCCTGGATATGTTAGAGTTGGTAGAGGTGCTTATTAAACGCTGTTAGAAGTCTTAATTTATTCACAGTTGTGTTTTTCGCACATGATCCATGAAGTACTTATTTTGTATTCTATAGTTATACATGATCATGTGTGTATTTGTACATGTGTGTGTGTATATTTTCTGTAAAGTGCAATATGAATGAACAGATGAATTATTAGATGAATCTTCTGTTTGGCTGTTCCAAGGAAGTAAGGTTTACTGTCACTCATATAATTCAATTCAGGTTTATTGCCGTGTGTACTTGCGTATATCTGCGCATCTGTTGTAAAAGCTTCAGATACCAACACACATATGCATTCATTCATAGCCAGAATATGAGTCAAGGTGAATCCAGACTTGAAAAGTAACATGTAAACATCTACCTCCCATCTCTAATTATTTGGTGTTTTGGGACTACGTTTTAAAGAAATGGATTCACATGCATTGAACTCATGTGGTTATATTTCTGTTTTTTAACTAAAGTGCCTTTCATACCTTAAAAGGGAATATTTTTGTAAAAAAAAAAATTAAGCAAAGGCTAAAATGATCTCTTTTTTCCAGCCAAAAATATGTTTAATCCTCTATTATGGCACAATTTAAAGGCACAATAATTATGTTATTATAGCAGACAGAGTGTTGTCATAAAGCATTGTGCTTTATCACTCAACTGTAGGCCTTTCCATCATTAAGAACACAAATGCAATTGAATACGCCCTATCTGACTGCAGAAGTAATTGTTTGACTTGGAAAATATGCTCTGCTGCGTCAAAATTACTGATTATTGTGTCTTTGTTGAGGTGTGTGCTCAAATTACAAACCTGAGATGCAATATTGCTGTTGCTGATCAAAATGAGAGCACTAGAATATTCAACTATATTGGGTTTGTCATGATCAACAGCTTTGACATCATGGTGAGCTAATTATTTCGATATCTGTGACCAAAAAGAGTTAGGTATGAAATTCTTGTGAAATATTTGTTTTGCTCAAAACTGTCAGGAGCCATCTTATCTTGCCACAAGAGGTTGTTAAATATCGGTTCTTTGTATGTGTAAATTTGAGGTCTCATTGTAATGCATGTTGTGATTTCAGAGCAAAGAAAGAGCTGGATATTCTTATAATGAATATTTTTACATTACCTTCAAAAAAACCAAAGAACAAAGATTTCAGTTTTGTGTAAATTAAATCACATTGATACCACAGAAATATGAGTATGGAGGACAGTAGTCTATCTATATTTGTCTATCTTAAGTTGTTTTGGTCATTTGAATAAATAAACAATGATGAAAACATGCTGACAATGTTCATACCCACCCTCGTTTTGTTCCAAACCCATTTATCAATGAAACACAAAAATAGCTGGATGAATCGTCTCGGTTACGTATGTAACCCTCGTTCCTTGAATGGGAACGCTGAGACGTTACGTTGGATGACGGAGAATGGGGGGTTTCGCATAGAAAGCCAATCGTCTTCGAGTATTAAAAAACGAGCCAAAATGCCATGGGTCGGCGGAATTTGCATTATCTCCGCCCCACCTAGTGAGTATAAAAGGAGGAAGCGGACGCAACCGCAGTATGTCTTCGCTGAGGAGCCGAGACTGAACTCGGGCGTCTACCCAGCGGTACAGCGGAAGTGGCAGGGAGACGTAACGTCTCCGTTCCCTACTCAGGGAACAAGGGTTACATGCGTAACCGAGACGTTACCTTTCGTAGTCACTCCGAGTTACGTCGGATGACGGAGAATGGGGGTCCCCCGTGTAATCACGCCACCTTCTGACCCCTGTCGAACTTACTCACGGACGAGGAGTCCTACTTAACACAGGAATACCAAGGTACAAGGGGGCCCAAGGGGGCTTCATATGGAGTAACACTGGAGTCACCAACCCGTAGGGTGGCTAGAGTCTTAACTCCAGGGGTGGCAAGGTGGCTTGCCGAGGGAAGACACATGCTCAGAGAGGTTTACAGTGGAGAATACACATGTGGAGATTACTAGCAGGAACTATGCACACGGAGGCACCTAGCCGACGCCCAGGCAACGGACACTGGCGCCAGCATGAACAGTGCTGGAGGACTCAGGGCTTCAACAGAAGGCTCAGCTGAGGAGATATCGCACTTATCCAGTCCGTGGAGTGGAATGGCGAGCAAGCGAAGACACCTGAGCGGGTCCAGTACTGGCCGGTTGAGCGAGTACAAGAGAGGACACAGGCTCCACTCGGAGGTTATAGAATCTCGCGAATGTGTTACATGTCGCCCAGCCTGCAGCTCTGCAGATGTCTGCTAGCGAGGCGCCATGCGCTAGAACCCAAGAGGAAGACACACTCTGGGTGGAGTGGGCCGTCACACCAAGGGGGCATGGTCGACCTTGCTGCTGGTAAGCCAAAGCAATGGTGTCCACTATCCAGTGAGACAGTCACTGCTTTGAGAGAGCCCTTCCCTTCTGGCTCCCACCATAACAGACAAAGAGCTGGTCTGAGGTCCTGAAACACAGCGTTCTGTCTACGTAAGCCCGGAGGGCACGTACTGGACAGAGCAGTGCCAAGGCTGGGTCTGCCTCCTCAAGGGGCAGCGCTTGCAGGTTCCCCAACTGTTCCCGGAAGGGAGTGGTAGGAACCTTGGGCACATATCCGGGCCGGGGTCTCAGGATCACATGAAAGTAAGCCGGCCTGAACTCCAGGCACGCTTCGTCAATGGAGAATGCGTGCAGGTCCCCTACCCTCTTGATGGAGGTCAATGCAACCAGGAGCGCTGTCTTCATTGACAGGAACTTAATCTTAACTGATTGCAGAGGCTCAAAGGGAGGCCTCTGCAGGGGACTTAAAACCACTGAGAGGTCCCAAGAGGGTACGAGAGGAGGGCGGGGAGGATTCAGTCTCCTCGCTCCCCTCAGAAACCTGATGATCAGGTCGTGCTTCCCCAAAGACATACCTTCAACTGCTTCATGAAATTCGGCAATAGCAGCCACATAGACTTTCAGGGTGGAGGGAGACAGCCTTCGCTCCAACCCTTCTTCCAGGAAGGAAAGCACGACGCTGATCGAGCATCTCCGGGGGTCTTCTCGGTGAGAAGAGCACCAGTTGATGAAGAGGTTCCCCTTCAACGCATAGACGTGTCTACTGGACGACGCTCTAGCGGAAGTGATGGTAGCCGCCACCACAGGTGGCAGGGAACTCAAACCTGCCTCGTCCCATCCCGGAGCTACACGTGTAGTCTCCACAGATCGGGACGAGGGTGCCACAGGGTGCCCTGTCTCTGAGAGAGGAGGTCCTTCCTCAGAGGAATTGGCCAGGGAGGTGCTGTCGCAAGGAGCATCAGTTCGGAGAACCAGGTCTTGGTGGGCCAATACGGGGCTACCAACAAGACCTGCTCCTCGTCCTCCTTGATCTTGCACAGAGTCCGTGCGAGAAGGCTCACTGGGGGAAACGCATACTTGCCTAGACCCTGCGGCCAGCTGTGCGCCAAGGCGTCTGTGCCAAGCGTGCCCTCGGTCAGAGAATAAAACAGGGCGCAATGGGATGAGTCGTGGGAAACGAACAGATCTGACTGGGCCTCCCCGAACTGGTCCCATATCAGCTGGACCGACTAGGGATGGAGTCGCCATTCGCCAGAGACTGGACGGAACAGCGACAGCTCGTCAGCTGCCAGGTTCCGCTCTCCTGGAATGTAAATAGGCAATTGATATGCATAAGGCGCTGGGGTCCTGTCTAGGAACCCACTGCTGCATGTCCATTGCACATGGCTCCCCAACCCGTGGCAGAGCCATCTGTGGAGACAACAACATGCCTGGAAACTTGCTGTAGAGGGACACCGGCCCGTAAAAAGCTGAGGTTCGTCCACGGGAAGAAGGTCTGACGGCAGGTCGGAGTTACTGGAACTCTGACCGTACCGCGATGCCATGCCCACCTCGGGACTCGATAGCGAAGCCACAGCTGAAGCGGTCTCATATGAAGCAGTCCGAGCGGTGATGCCATGTGCCCCAGGAGCCTCTGAAAAAGTTTCAGTGGGACCGTACTCTTGCCCTCGAACTGTCGAAGACAAGCCAGCAGTGAGTGTGAGCGCTCGCTCGTGAGCTGCGCGGACATGGTGACCGAGTCTATCTCCTGTTCAAACTGTTTTTTCGAGTCATGACTCGAAGGGTCCTAGATAAGACCCTTATTCATCATCTAGTGTCGTTTAAAGCTGCTTTGAAGCTGCACTGAAACTCTCATTTGGACCTTGAACCGTTTGGCTCCCAATGAAGTCCATTATATGGAGAAAATCCTGGAATGTTTTCATTAAAAACCTTAATTTCTTTTCAACTGAAGAAAGAAAGACATGGACATCTTGGATGACATGGGGGTGAGTAAATTATCAGCAAAAGTTTTTTTTTTTTTTTTAAACGAACCAGTCCTTTAAACAGTTTTCAATTCTGTAGTTCTATAAACCACTTTGGTCAGTCAGTGGCTGCTATAAAACATGCTATATAAATAAAATGAACTTGAACTTGAACAAGTTTCCCAGACAGAGTTCAAGATAAATCTTTACTTAGCCTACTACTGGAGCTGTTTGCTGTTTCAAATAATTATTACAGCAAGCACAAAAAGCGAGATGGAGCCCATGGAGGTTCTAATCGTTAGTTCTAATTGTTTCACTGTAAGAACCCCCTCGAAAACGAGATGATACATCTCAAGGGTTTAATCCTAATAAATTCTAATATAAGGACTGGATTAGGAAAAACACTGCATGTGTTTAGTCTTTATTTTTGGTTAGTTTAATAACTAACTTACAATGTTTGATTCAGACACCAGAGGGCAGTAGTGGGCACAGGTGAAATTAAATATTAGGTAGGAAGTAGGAGGTTGTAGCACCTGGGTGATGGGCATATGTTTTTTTTTACCAGCACCAGAGACATTGCTCAGTTGTAACAAATAAACCAGCCACAAACCCTGAATCCAGCCTGGAATTTGATTTTATTTCTTGCCTGCGTACATCACCTGCCCAGGGTGCTAGAAGTTGTCGTTTGAAGGTTTGATTTAAGTTGAATTTTCTTTTCTTTTTTTTTCTTTTTTTTGTTGACAAACAGCACTACAGCCTCAATAGGTCAAACTGAACGGAATTTGTTCGAAACAGATAGGGGAACAAATCAAAATACGCTTTGTGAAATGACTGTATTGGTAAAGGTAAGTAGGCCTGATGTTAACCACAGAATGAATAACTAAATAATCATCAGATATTGATGTTTTACAGTTCTATCTCTGTTAAACTTACTCAACATTAGTATTTCTGAGAAGTCAACAGAAACACATTCCCTAATATTTTGTCATAATTTCAACTAACCCTTGATAAAGTCTAAAATCTCAATGAGTCTCGTCTGTGTAAACATTTTCATTTCGGATATGTGACTGTAGGGCCATTACTGACCCAACCACAGGGACACACACAATGCCTACAATACCCAGAGAAAGATATTCATCAGCATAAGCTATCATTCATCTCAAAAGAACATGCTTGACTGGCGCAGAACCCCCAAAAATGTTTTTGAAAAGTTGTCAATGGAGAAAGATACTATAGTTCCAGATGGTGTATTTACGACATCGCCAGCAGGGGGCAATACTAATCTTTAAAAATCCTTTTTCCAATGCGATTTTTCATTAGATAGTAATTAAAGTATAATTTTCTCCTTCAGCATTTGATTTAATAATATTAGTATTACTAATTATTAAAACAACACTTGATAAACCAGACTTTTTCCTTTTACAAAAGACACTTTATTGCCATTTCAGCCAGTAGTTCACTTATCTATCCTTATAATACAACACTGCCACCTAATGACAAGGCATGAAAACAACAATTAAATTTGGTATTACCTAAAAAATAAAAAAAATTCCCCACAAAGCTTGTGATGAGGTATGACTATGAGAAAGTCAGTCATTTTTCACTTGATAACTTCCTAAAAAAAATTAAACATTGATGAATCTCATCCTCAAACATTCATCAGCCCATTACATCGTCACATGCGGTCTGTACTGTTTGTTTGATGTGCCATTACTTATACTCACTTATTATGTGGAGAGGCATAAGCACTCCTAGAGAGATTTCTCATCTTTGATGATGTGGTGTGTGTTTTGCGAGGGACCAAACCCAGGTCTCCAGTTTCGAAGTGAGAAAGATTAGATTTCTGTTGGAGTTCACTTGGTCTGGAGCTGAAAGTAAGAATGCGAGTCATTAAATCACATTGCCATAATCGATTCTTCATACTATATTATGGTTATGTTTTCCATGTCATTGAAGTACATTTTGTACCTTTTCATTTCACAGACTTTTTTAAGATCACTTCTGCAAGCCAATTCAGTAAGAACAGGGCCTTTTCCTAAAGCTGCAGCACTGTCCAGCACAGCCAGCAGCTTTTGCATCATCTGATTTCGTCTTACAATAACCTTCAGTTCAGAGTCTTGCTCTTTAGGGACCTCCTGTAACCAAAGCAGAGTAAGACTACTGTTTATTTGCTTTTCTAAAGCACATAATGACAATGTATCTTTACGTTCACTCTTACTGTTAAGGCCTCTTTTAGCGCTATAGCTGCTTCTTCAAGAACTGTATTTATCTGTTCTCTCAGCGTCCTTTCCTCTTCAAACTCTCTCCTGTGTGTCTTGGCTTCAGCTTTTGTTTGGTTCAGCTCTTCTATAACTGTTGCATGTTTCTTTCTGTAAGTGGTGGTGACACTTTTAAAATAGAGTATTTCAAGTCATTTATTTAACTCATAAGTAACTTCAGGAGTCTTACCTGAGAGCATCAAGCTCTGTAGATATTGCAGAATGACTGTCCAGCAGCTCTTGGTGCTCCAGTTTAAGTTTGGCACATTTTTCAACTTCAGACTGCATTTCCTTGCACTTTTCTGTCAACTGATGGACCACCTTGAGAAAGAGTTATGTTTCATCTGAGCATTAGGATATATCAAATATCCGTTTCAAACAGCAAAGAAAAAAAAAATCACTTAAATGCATGAAAGTACCCGGCTAACAAAAAATACACTATGTTCCAGGAATGTTTTGCTAGCATTCTCAATAAATTCTCCTAACATTAAAATTGTCAATTTAAAAAAAAAAAGTTTTTACATTTGTTTTTTTTTTTGTTTTTGTTTTTGTTTTGTTTTTTTGTTTTGTTTTTTTGATTATGTGAAGGTTTCAGAATGTTCAGAGAAAAAAATTAGAACATCCAACTAAAACGTTTCAAGACAAAACCATTCCATGTATGTTTTGAGTATGTCATTAATCACAAGATAACTTTGAAAGAATTGTTAAGTTAACGTTACTGGAAAAATGTTTGTTTATAGCTTTGAGATAACCTTGCCAGAATGTAATCCAAAGTTCTCAGAACATTCCCTGTTAGCTAGGTATTTTTTGGCTAAAATGGTAACCTTTTGATTAGCAACATTCTTCTTGGTTATTTCATGCAGCAGCGGTTCTGTAACGGCATTCTCAATTTTGAGTTGCCTTTCTCTTGCTCGTAGAGCATCATTCTCCTTCAGCAGCTCCTGGGTCTTATTTGAAAGCAGCTGGAGTTGTGCCGTCACAGAGAGGTTCTCTTGCATGGCCCTCATTGTCGTCTCAGGCATCTTTTGGTCTGACACCCGCCGGAACTCAGCTGCTACAGCAGCAACATGTTGCAGCATTTCTTTCTTTAGCCTGTCACCAATACAATCAAAATGGGTAATTCTGTTTAATGTTTTTCAAAAAATGTTTACACAATTTTTTATTATTAATTTGCCCTCGTAATCTTTAATTAAAATAACTTTCCCTCCCTCTTGCAGAAACTTATTTCTCTTCTCTGATGATACGCTTACTGGCGTGAGGGCGGGGCCTGTCACTCACATGACATCACAGCAATAACAAACCACAGAGTGCGAAGTGATGACATCACTTTGTAGAACAACTCGGAAGCTAGCGGCGCATGGGTTCCCTCGATCGAAAAGCTATGCATTTTCCCATAGACTTTTGGAAAATCACAAAAAATAAGATGCTGTGATTATCAAAGAGTTGTGACCCTAACACGTTTTGTCTATCAAGATAATCTTTACAAGTTAATCCAAAATGTATACATTTTGAAGAATATAGAAAGTTTTTTAAAACACAAAGCAGACACAATAAAGTTTAATAAACCACAAGCAGGTTATAACTGTGTGTTTTATGTCATAGATCAAAACGTGAAAATATTTAGAGGCTTTGTTCACCACAGACCTTATTTCAGGCGATTTAGCAAAAATCCATAAACAAATTCCCATAGACTTTAGAGCGAGGTACCCGTAGTGCTAAAATGCTAACTCACTTCCGCGTTTTGGCCTACAGAGTGACGTCGTAACTTCGGCACTCTATGATCAAACAATCCAAACAAGTCCCACCCTACATTTTTTCTTGTGCGAGAAGGATATGTGTCACAATAGGGAAGAAAAAACTATTACAACTTATGTGCTGACTTTAATGTTTGTTAATACATTAACTAATATCAACTAATTGTAAAGTATTATGGTAATTTTTTTTGAGAGACTATTTATTGCAGAAATGTACACATATTTTTTAAACTATTAATATTATAATTTATTTAGTTCTTTTGTGTCTGTATGTATGTGTGTGTGTGTGTGTGTGTGTGTGTGTGTGTGTGTGTGTGTGTGTGTGTGTGTGTGTGTGTGAGAGAGAGAACTGATAAGATGAAAAATCTCTGCAATATAGTGAGTCCAAAGATTTGAAAGAACCTTAGTGTCTTTTGAATGCAGTACTATACATATATACCAAGCAACAGATCGACTTGTTTACTAAACAAATGCCTCTTTGTAATGCTTTACATTGCAACCATTCAGTGAAAATAGATGATTAGTGTAAGATGAAACAATCTCCTGTTCTATGCTGATGGTTTCAGACATCAAATAATGCACAATATGTATAAATAAGAGTTACTGTTCAACAAGTCGCATTCAATTAACAAGGCACCTCATCTGTGAATGAAGTATGAACATGCTCACCTGTCATTGTCCAGTATAGCTTTTTTCTCCAGATTATAGATTTGTGCTTGATGCTCCTCTTTTTGATTTTGAAGCTGCTGTTCCAACGACCTGCGTTCAGCCATAAGCTTCTCTCTCTGCATAGAAAAGTCCTCCAAAGACGCCAGCTTACCGGCTAAACACAAAAAAGGTAAACATTTTAATTATGGACACTAGCAATCTTGATAGGTAGAAAGGTGCATTTAATAAAACTAGTCAATAATATGATAGTGCCTCACTCTCACATAGCAGTACAGCTAAGACCCAAAACACATTTCTATTTTTTTCTTAGTGTGAAGAACCTTTTCCCAATACAAAGAACCTTTAGAGCAATGAAAAGGTTCCATGGATGTTAAAAGTTCTTCATGGAACCGTCATAAGGAACCTTTATTTTTAAGAATGTATCACACACTTAGTGACAATTTGTTATATATGTTTATATATTTTATTTGAAATTTGTTTTGAATATATGCTAATATGTGACTGTTCAGAAGCTTGTACCAAGCGTCATGTTCTTCGATGTGAATTTTTCCTTAGTTTCCTGAAGTTCATGTCTAAGCATGCTCAATTGTAACTCAAAGGATTCTCTCTCGGCCTCTTGGGCTTGCTGGTGTCTTGATAAAGTCTCAGTCAGATCATTCACTTCATCCTCCTTTTGAGCCAGTGTGCGTTTCATGTAGAGAACTATGTCTTTTTTCCCTTTCTCCACATTATTAATCTTAGAGGATAAGTCCTTTTCTTTAACCTCCAATTCATCACATTTAAGCTGGTATCTGCAATAAAAAAAAAGACAAGGTCACGCATATGAGATAGGCTAAGTACTTCCTGTTGAGGGCTATTTGGTTAAGTATATTGTCAGGTTAATTATTAACATTATTCATTATAATCCAAAGTCTACTTCATTTTATTTCCCTCTAAGGCAGAGACATGAGCTAAATGAATTAAACAACTGACCAACTAACTGATTTTTGAAGATTCGATTATAATCTCATATCTTTAAACGTACTGATACATCATTCAAGTGGTCAAATCGACATCATCGTCATTAGGTGAGTGTTCCCATTGATGTATAGGTTTTTACTGTAGGCTAGATGCGTTTTTGTTTATGAGTTGTTGTTTTTCTCAAATCCTGAGGTATTTGAATATCGTGAAAACCTCTAAAAACTCGTGTAACCAAAATAAACAAAAATGGCAGTGGTCGTGATAACTTGCCAGAACTCTCACCTTTCCAATCGCTCCTCCAAATCACGTATTTGAGCCCGATAAAAGTTTTTGTCACTCTCCGTTAATTCTTCGCGTTTTTTCTGCTCAGGCTCAATACCTTCCTTTTTATTTGATAGCGCATCTCCGCGCCCCTTTCCATTCTTTTTGGGAGGCATTGCACTTTTTACGTGCTTTAAACTAAACAGTCTGAGAAGTAAAAACTTAAACAAACGCAATTGTTTCTTGTTGCCATGGACGTGAGGTTCAGTTGTTGTGTGTCATGCGCAGAAACGTGCAAAAACTTATAGGCTACATTTTGTCCTTTGTAAGCTTTAAAACCTGACATTGTGGAAAGTATTATACTAATAGGTTTGGACATATAAAAACAACAGTTTCACTTTCATTTCTGATTAAAAGTCGAGTTGTACCACTCAATTCTGTCGACAGTCTAATTCAAAATGTTTTAATAGGTTGGCTAGCCTATTTCTGTTCTTTTTTTTTTCTTAAAACGAATTTATTACTTCACTAATCTTAATTAATTTATGCAGTAATTAATCTTAGCTACTGCACAAATAATAATACCACATCTAAATGAAAATAGGCTACACCATTACAAATGTAACTTATGTATTCAAAACCTTCAAAGTTTGTAAGCATTATCTGTAACGTTAAACATTTTTAAAAGTAAAAGGTCAACATATTTCTTAATATTATTGGCGACTGCATGTGGCATTCTACAGCTAAAATGGTGAAGTTTAGCTATACTGTAATCATTAAAAATGTATAGCAAACTGGCACTTCCTAACATCATCCCTAGCAAGTAACTTGCAAAGTAATTTCTGATTAATTTGGTTCGGGAGTAGTAGAGATAAAAGCCCACCCGCAATTGAGAATTGATTGGTTGGGTCCTTACAAGATAGCAAAAATCATTTGGCCCAGACACGTCGTAAATTCTCTTGGCACAACGGGCCAATACCGGCACAGTTCGGTTTTCTCATCTGGACCAGAACTGGGCCAGCTCTGGATTCCTTCATGGTGATTTGGCCCAAATGGGCCAGATCTGGTCCAGCTCTGTTTTGGATCTGGTCCAGAATCATGCCAGATCAAGGCCAGCTCATTTTGTAGTCCGTACATACATGCACACACACTCGCTCTCTCTCTAAGAAGTACACATACCTAGAATTTCAAGAATCTTCTCGCATGATCTAATTTCTTATCTTATGCCACTGATATTTTCTGCTCTTAGGTTTTAACAAGAAATGATTTGGCAATAAAAAGTTGAAAGTACTGCTTTAGAGGTTTACACTAAAATGTACACTTTACACAAAAACACCACCTGTGTTAGCACTAATTCACAGCCACTACTTCACAATAATCATGCATTAAAATTGCATAGTAAATTTGACATATTCAAGGACTTTCTTTCCCTAATTCCCTGCAGTTAGTTCACTCGGCCTCATGTTGTTCCAACCCCGTAAGACTTTTGTTCATATTCGGAACACAAATTAAGATATTTTTGATTAAATCTGAGAGCTGGATCACTCCTACATAGGCTTCTAAGGGACTAAATCTTGTCGGCCCCAAAAAGTTTTTAAAGACATTGTTAAAATAGTCAAGTTTTAGTCCCCTAGAAGCCTATGGAGAAGTGATCCAGCTTTCCGATTTCATCAAAAATATCTTAATTTGTGTTCCGAAGATGAACGAAAGTCTTACGGGGTTGGGACAACATGAGGGAGAGTCATTACTGACAGAACTTTCATTTAACTATCCCTTTAAGGCCGTTGTAAGGTCAATGTTTGGCAGCCCTTGAAGTTAAAATATGAAACTTGAGCACTGAAATTGCTGATGTGTTTAAATTGGTTAAGTGTTTAAAGTTATTTGTCTTTTTTTATTTATTAGATTTTGGATCGATCAAATATAAAGAAATGTTCCTTGATGGGAAACATGTTTTATTAAATCCATATCTTTTTGTTTGTTTAAAATTTCTATAAACATTTATTTTTAAAAATGATACATCATTGTACATCATATTTCTTAAATGAGAAGTTTTGTTTCAATCAAATCTATAGATTATTGTTTAGATTAAAAAAAAGTATTTAAATTAATTGACTTTCTTCAACATGGAAAATTTACCTTGTAAATTTACTTGGTAAATTTGTACCAAGTTTAAAAAAAAAAAAAAAACTTTTCATAGACATAGAAAATATTGGTTAGGGTAAGTTATTTATTTTTCATTGGTTAAAGTTATAAAATATGGATGTGAACCATAACCTAAAAATTTTAATTGGATGAATGAAAATATTTTTTCAGTGATGTATTTGCTCCCTTTAGCCTTGAAAGCACAAAATTCCATTCTATTTTTATGTGGATGATCTCGCTTTAAAAAATGGGGATAATTATGACATACACTCTCTGTTGAACTGCCTTGTGGACGTAAGATGCTGGCTGGCAGCTAATTGTCTAACACTGACTCTAGTTGTAGTGTCTGGACCACCAGATTCTATTATACAGATAAATAACCATCTGGGTCATTTAATTGTGTCTCATGCTTATGCCAAAATTTTGGGAGTGATTTTTTTTTTTTTTTTTTTTTTTTTTTTTTTTAATGGCCTTAGATTTGACAAACCAATCATTACAGAAGTGAAGAGTGAACCAGTGAAGCGAAGAGTGAAGAGTGTTCCCTCTTTCTAGTTCCGGTAAGAAGCCTGGCGGCAGCATTCTGTGACATTTGTAGGCAAGATAAAGAGGACTTAGCCACATCAGGGTACAGTGAGTTACAATAATCCAGCATGGAGGAAATAAATGCATGAATCACTGTATCCATTCCAAACCATTTACTCTTAAAAACGCTTTTAATTTTGCAATGGATCTGAGATGATAAAAACTACTCTTCACTACTATATATATATATATATATATATATATATATATATATATATATATATATATATACGTGTGTGTGTGTGTGTGTGTGTGTGTTTATTTATTTATTTTTACAGTGAGCAAAGGCGCCAACTGTCCATTTGCGCCATCTTGTGGCGGTTTATAAATAATAGAGTATTCTTTTCCTGTATCAAATTTTTCTGAAAGTTATCATTTTATGGATATTGTTTTTAATTTTGCAGAGTTTTTAGTGGCCTACATTTTAAAATAAAGGAAAAGGACTGTATTTTTGTTGTTGTTGTTATTTTCCGTAAAATGTGATTTTTATTTATTTATTTTTTGTACAGCGTAATTATACCTGCCCCTAAAAATACTCGAATGCCAACCGCAGCAAAATTGCAAATTGCAATGCAACATAAACATGAACGCCTAATATAAATACCATACATTTCTGGGGTTGGTGCAGCTTGATATTCCCATAGTAAAAAAGGTATATGACCGTTTTGGGTATTAATTTTTTTTTTTTTTTTTTTTAAACCTCACCGTTAAATTCACTTTATAATGTTTCACAAAAAAATGAAATAGTTTGACTCACAAATGTGTATGTGCAAGCCGTGCCAGTCAGAGACTGGCTCAAGGTTTAAAACAATGACCTGATGACACCATGGGCATCTGCGAACTTCAAGTTGGTTTTACTGAACTGTCTAAACAAAAGCTTGTTGCGTAAAATAACAGACATTTTGTGAGTATGATGTTGCCAAGTTGGAGGGGGAGGGGTGAGAAAGATACAGAAAGAAACGACGTCATCATGAGACACTGCAACTTTGTAGCAAAGAATAGACGCGCTGCGTGTCAATATATTGTGACAATAATGATGGACTTCCTCTCACAGCTGGACCAAGTCTCACGACCCTGTTAGTAGTGGTTAATGTTAGTTGAAGTTACTTTTAAAACATGGAATTAAAGAGAAATTAATAGCAAATAGAGTTCTAATTGAGCCCCGAGGTGAGATATTTGAAATGTTGTTAAATTATTTAAATGTTGTTGAACTTCTAATTTTGGAACTAATCGTAGAATTTGCATTCTGTGTAGCCTACAGACAGACTAGCCTACTGTGTATTATCGCATCATCATGATAGAGTAAAAGTTACAGTGTCTGCAAATATTTGTGTTTATAATGATGTGGTGCTTGTTTGGATGTCTGAGAGGAGAGAGGTTTTTCGTTTTGGGGAGGGGAGTCAGTCTGCTGCTCATTATGTAACTGTTGTTTGGAAATGTGTTTTCGCGCTCCGCTTTTTGAGTCTGACATTCCTACAGTTCCATTGGGATTCCGTTATAAACATCACAGCGAGAACAGATCACAGAAGAAAACAGAGCGACTGACAGAGTGCGTAGAGTAGCCTACGTGTTCATCCTCATCCTGTCGTGTCGACCCTCGTATAAGCTTGAACAAGTGAAGTGTCTGAGTCTAATAAGATCTATAGGAGGATGAGTTTGGTGAAAATCTCTTTCTGGTAGGAGGTTATTTTATGGTTGTTAAAAAGTTGCTTATGGGACTGCTTTATAATGTAAACGAATTCAATTATTGGAGTAAGATGTCTTCTGACATGTTTAATTATGTGTTTTCATATAGGCCTACTGCAAAAATGTTTAATTTCCATAATGATTTCACAGAGGAAAACACCAAAACACAGTATGTGCTCATCCTCTTTCTATCATATCGCATGTTGTATTTGTGTCTGAGGCTAAAAAGTGCTTTATAAGTGCTTTATTCTTTGAGAATCCAGGAGGCTATTTTATAGTTGCTGTAAGTTGTTTTGAAGACAGAGTAAGGTGTTAAAGTGTCTTCTAATACGTTTATGCCATGTTCATATATATACCATAACGAAACTATAAATACAAAGCAGTTTGCCTTATTGCCAACTCTCTCTGTGAACACCATGTGTTGAGGAATGTTTTGTTTTTTATGTGCTGTTTTTTCTGCCCAGAAGGGTTACATTTTTGATTGTGAAACCGTGAGAGGGAACTGGTGTTGTAATCTCTTAGATATTCAGGCTGTCTGGCATGGAGGCTTTTTGTTTGGGAATGGACGTTGCAGGCTGTTACTGGGTGTTGTCAGTTGTGTCTGTGGTCCAACAGTTAATATTCTGAACTGTGTAACGGCATCTTTATAATACACAAAGGATATGGTGGTCATGGGAAAGAGCAGCATGTTTTTTTTTGTTTTGTTTTTTTGAGAATTTCCTGCCTTGGAGCCACTTTACTATAATGTGAAGTTGCATTACAAAAAAAAGTTACTTTGATATAATTGACATTAGTTGCCACACTGGTATAATTTGATAATTTTCCTGCATTTACAGGCATTCGTGTCCCATGGAAAATGGTGGTGTTTATGTAAAGGTAGGCTACTGCATGATACATGTAATATATTAACTTTGACAAATTTCAGGGTGACATTGTTAAGGGAAATGGCTTTCAATCATGCAGATAATTTAAATGGATTTTCCACCCAAAAATGAAAATTCTGCCATAATTTAGTCACCCACTTGTTGTTTTAAACCTGTATGACTTTCTTTCTTCTGTGGAACACAAAAGAAGATATTTTGAAGAACGATGGTAACTAAACATTTTCGGATCACATTGACTTCCATTGTATTGTTTGTCCATACAATGCAAGGCAATGGTAAACAAACTGTTTCGTGTTGCCCAAAGAAGAAAGCAAGCCATACAGGTTTGTAACTTACTTGACAGTAAATTATGACAGAATTTTCAATAGCTATTAAGTTTATTTTGCTTTTCTGATGACATTCCCTCACAAAGCGGTAGTCACAAAGGAATCTGAGAGGTTAGCCATAAACTCTAATTCAATTAGGATGGGTGACACAAAGGGGCTTAGACTGCTGCCCATGTCTTCAGAATGGTTGAGGACAAACAGGGTTACTGTAGGCAACCAACTGTGCCAAATGTTGCTGTTTAGGGCAACTGAAAATGGGCTCACATTTAAATAGAGATGCTTCACATTATACCACTGGTAGTTCTGTTGTAGCCTCTAGTACAAAGGCAGTCTTTTCACCATTACTGTCGTTTGTCTTTTGCACAATGTTTATTTAACATTCAGGACATTTTCCCATCATTTAAGCTAACCTATATCAGTTTTATTGCTCCAGATGAACATAAATATATTGGATAAAAGAGCTAGTTGATGCTTTTAAGACTCCACACTGTTGTCAGTGATAATATATTGGCCTATTACAAACTGTAAACACAGATATGTCACCTTAACAATCGACCAGAACTGCTTTAAATGTGATCCACCTGAGACAGCGCTTTCATAGGAGGTTGCTAATGATTTCTTTATTCTTATGGTTTTTCATCATTGCTCTATTTCCTTAAGTTTTCTAAAGAGAAATGCCAACTGAATTCCCCATCAGACAAACTAAAGCAGGAGTTGGAGAAAGAGCTGAAATTGAGCAGCAGTAACTTATCAAGTCATGGCTGGTACCATGGTCGTATACCTTGGGAGGTGAGATTTTAATTGTAAAAAGAAAATGTATTGTTGGATGTATCCTTACGTTTTTGCAAGTTCTTGCTTTGACTAGTATTTCATCTCAAATTACACGGTGATATAATAAGCCATATGACTTAATATTTGTTTCTCGCAGGTGTCTGAGTCTCTTGTGCAACAGAACGGGGACTTTCTAGTCCGTGACTCCCTCAGTAGCATTGGGGACTATGTCTTAACCTGCCAGTGGAACCAGAATGTTCTTCATTTCCTCATCAGCAAGGTTCTGATCAGATCTTATGACGCATCTACACGAGCGCAGTATATTCTGGAGGAGGAAACCTTTGATTCTGTGCTGACGTTGGTTCATTCCTATGTTGGAAGTAAAAGGCCTCTGACAAAGAAGAGTGGTGCGTTGATTTACTCACCAGTTTACAGGACACTTCCACTAAGACACCTAGAAACCATGTTTGGGCTACCAAGTGTGGAGAGCAGCCCAGTGAACTCACCAACCAGGCAGAAAGGAAGCCAGAAGAAGAGGGAGAGCATAACTGTGACGGAGGCTTTGGAAATTGAGCTGATAAGACCACAGAGGTGAGTTGTATGATTGTATTTGAGCTGGAGTGTTTCATTTCTCAGCCTTAATAGGATACTTATCCCCAATAAAGAAATGACTCGTCCCATTTACTCACCCTTATGCCACCCATATGTATATAACTTTCTTTCTTCAGATGAACACAGATTTTTTAAATGCTCTCTGTGAGTCCAGATAATGCAAGTATGAGACTTATAAACTAATGCTTCCAGCTAACTGTCAAATGGGTCGAGTCAAGCGGGAAGTGCTGGTGAAGCATGTGTGAGTTTTACAATCATGTGACAGTTGGCCAGAAGTAATAGCTTATTGTTAAATAATAGTATTTTCCTTACACACACCTATCGTTTCACTTCGATTACTGTCGTGTTGTCTTTGTTTGGTTTTTGAAGCTTCAAATTTGGAGGTCCAGTACACTTGCATTATATGGACTCGCAGAGATTATTTACATTTCTAAAAATCCTGTTATTCCCCCATTGGTCAGTTAAACACATAGCACACCTATTTAAAGGTTTATAAAATGAAAATTCTGGCCTCATTTACTCATCCTCTTGTCACTCCAAATTGTAAGACTTTTGTTCATCTTTTTGACACAAAATAAGATATTTACCAAATCTGAGAGATTTCTGCCCTCCATTGACAGTTATGCAACAGTCACAATCTCTGTGAAAGTCCACAGAAGTATTTAATTAAACAAATCAAGTGACATATCTTTTACGAACTGCTCTGAGACAAAAAGGTTGAGATCAAATGCAGCTTTTGAGTAATCCCTAATCCAAACACAGGCAAGGGGTCAAGCACAGAAAGCCAGTCCAAACAAGCAGGAGAGGGGACAAAGGCAAAGGGGGAATCTAAGTACCCAGCAAACACAGAACGTTCCCGAATGGTCCCATGATGTTATTTTTTGGGGAACCAAACAAGAACGTTAAATGAACGTTCCATGTTGGTTATTTTTAGGTTCCATTTTTATTGCCTAAGGAGAATGTTCCCCTAACCTTAAGGGAAAGTTCTAGGAACGTTCTGGGAACCAAAAACTAATGTTCCCAGAACCCAAATTTGTTTGCTGGGTAACAGGCAAACATTCAAGAACCAAGAGACATGAAACCAGAGAGAATGCTCAGAGTAACATTAGGCAAGACTTTCACAGGGAATGAATGAGAAAACCAGGCTTATATCCACCTTATTTCTACGCCCTATGACGCTTTGTCGCGAATGGGCGTAACTTCCGTTAAGATGTAAACAATCACTGAAAGGTTCACTCTATGAACGCAATACGCTAAAAAAGTGTCAAAAAAAGATACCATTAATGATTAACCATCGAACATTAAAATGAAATTTAAAAGTTTAAAAGAATCAACAAGGTACTTTCAACAGACCAAAAAAAAGCCCCATAAGAGTCTTTGGTTAAATATCATTGTAGTGGGCAAATAAATATCTGTTTTGTATAACAAGCCTTAATCAAAAATGTTCATTAACTTCAGCATTACGTGACACTATATCAAAGTGATTCCCGTCATTTTGACAGATAAATTGCATTTACCTGTGAAAACAAACCTGGAAAGAAATGTGAGGATTTGAGAAAAATTCCAGTGAATTATTATTAATGGAATATCGTAAGTTAAATTCGGGAGAACAGACCACAAATGTGCCGTAGCCTGTATGTTGTCCTTTTTACTTTTACAGCGGATTGCAAAGGAAAATAAAAATCATCTTGAGGAAAAGAAAGCAGCGACTGAAAAGAACTCTTGCCATAGATATTCTTGTTATAACGTCACGTTAAAATACAGTATAACGTTATTCTCATGATGTCTGAAAATAAATCATGAAGGAAAATTGACAGCTCATCCAGTCAAACTGACGGATCAGCTTTATTTGTAGAACAACCTTATGATTTGAAATCATTCGTTTCAGTCTTTTTGAATGGAAGCTCCCCAAACCAGAAGTGCCACCCATAATTCAAAACGCAGTAAGGAACGTCAGGAATAAGGTGGATAGTGTGAGCTAAACAAAAGGTAATTACACACAGGTGAATGTAATCATGGCTGATTAGTCCGGGCAAAGAATTGTGGGGAATGGAGTATGTGATAGTGTGCTGCTTGTCTGGGGGGAGTGGTAATCACAGAGCATTCTCACTGGTGATCGTGACAATAACAGTGTGTTCTCGTATTACCTCTTAACACAAGTACTGGCGACTCAGAAAAATTAGGGACTTAAATATACACAGATATGAATTAAAATGACTAACAGGTGCGATGATTAAACGAATGACCATAATAACAAATGAGAGAGGGAAACATGAACAAAGAATACAGGAAATTAAGAATTTCAAGCCAAAAGTCCATGATAGTGAAACATAATGAACAAAAAACTGAATGTCTCTGACAACAACTAACACTTAGACGCTTTAAAAAGTTCAAAAGAGATTGTAAAACTAACCCATATTAATTGAGCGGTTTATTACAAAGTTCCTGAAGAGACACGATTGCTCTATATGATGAACAGTTATAAACTTTATAAACCTTCATCAGCACACACATCAGATCTGCTAAACAGAAGCTCAAGCATGTTCACTTGATGTGCGAGAACCAGTGAGGTTCAAAACAGGTTCGGTTGAGCTTCTGTTAATGTTCACTGATCAATGTTTATATGTGAATAAAAAGCCTAAATTCAATCTGTTCGCATATAAAGTGAGCATGTCTCTTAAAGTGACCATGTCGCTTAATTTTACACAATTTTTTACAATTTCTTTATGACCTTTTTGAAGCATCGAAGTCAATGGAGGGACATAAATCACTCAGGTTTCATTAAAAATATCTTCATTTATTTTCCGAAGATGAATGAAAGTCTTAGGGATTTGGAACAACATGAGGGTGAGACGGTGAGTAAATGATTCTCCTTTTTTGGGTGAACTATACCTTTAAAATCACACATTTCATCTTTTCAGAATATATATAAATCTCACCCTTTAAAATGATTAGGGTTTTGTTTTAATAATCATTGATTGTCCTGTACTGTATTCCACAGTGACGTGGTGAGAAGTTTTGATGGCACTGTAGAGCAACGCCTTGTAGTGTCGACTTCCCCCATATTAATGAGCACATGTAAGATTCAGTTTCCATCAAATCAATTAAAACCAGACAATCTGAGAATAGCATTGTGACTGTACACCTGCTTTTTTTCTCTAGTGGCCAGGCGTCGACGAAGCCCCTCCGAAAACAGGAAGTTTGTTATAGTCCCTTCATCACCTGTTCTGCAAAGTTCCAGTGAAATACGGCTTTGTTCATCCCCCCCTGAAAACACTCTCATTTATCTTGAACCAACAGTACATCTTCTGTCTTCCTTGACACATTCCCATCAAAACAACAGAGAAGCGAACCATCCACAAAATGACCCAGCGATTTCTCCAACTGACCCTGTTACTACAAATCATCCCTTTGTAAGACATGAGATACAGACTTTGGATCGCAGAGAGGAGTACGATGAGGATTATTTAATGCCTTTCACCATAGACACAGTTTCCTGTTTCAGGCCTTGTATGTACCAGTCACCATTGTTGCCCCCAGAAAATAAACCTCTGGAGACCAACATGCTAAAAAAAGTGAAGGATGTCCTGTTTAAAGTTGACATAAAGACAATGGCCATGTATATTACCAAAGCTGACTGCATGGTAGGTTTGATTTTATACACTAGATTATTTTTCATGGATTAAAATAACTGACATTCATTAGGGCTGAATTTATCAAAATAAAACCAAAATAGCAATATGGCTTTTATGGAGATTATCAATGCTGCATTTACACACAGGCAGCTCATAATTAAGTGTTTTATTATTAGCGTTATTGTTTCTTAAATCCAGATTTTTTATTTTACATTGAAATATTACAATATATTTTTTTGTTTATTATTATTATAATTATTCTATAGTCAGAGTGATGTATATAATCACCAACTTTTTGGCCAAATTGTACAGCTCTACAAATAAGCACAGTAAAACTAGAACTTAATAAAAAAAAATTAATCACAATCACAATTTTTATCAGAAATAAATTTGATTTGTAAAAAATGTCCCCAAATAATGCTGCCCTATTATATTGCTATCATTGCGTTTGTTGTTGCTGTTATTATTATTCAATACTAAATACATTTAATCTGGATATTTCTAATATATATAAAAAAAGTTGTAAAAAAGTTGTAAATCACAATTTTTATTAGAAATAAAAACTTGATTTAAAAAAAATCCCTAAATCGTGCAGGCCTAATATATAACCAAAGTTAAAACCATTATATATATATATATATATATATATATATATATATATATATTATGGTTTTTCCCTAGGTTAGTATTATTTTTGTTGCAAAACTTTTCTGGATCCTCTGAATAATTTAATATGATCATTTTTTTCAAGTAAAATGTCCACTGCACTATGCTCTTAACAAGATTGCTCATCTTCACTCTGCAGGTTGCTCGAATTCTGGATATGTCTGATGATATGATGAAAGGGTTGGGGGTGAGTTCGGGAATGGAGCTCCTTACCCTCCCACATGGACATCAACTCCGCCAAGATCTGCTTGAAAGGTTTGGTTACCACTGTGTCCAATAAATGCTTCCATTGAGATGACAGCCTCTATGTTAAATTAAAATTTACCAAATAACTCTTCCTTGTCCCGTCAGGTTCCACACCATGTCCATAATGTTTGCTGTAGAGCTGCTGGGCTGCACTGGCAGTGCTGATGAGAGAGCCACCCTCCTGCACAGAGTCATCTGTCTGGCCTCTGAACTCAAAAACAATTTGACCAATTTGTTTGGTTTTGCCACAGTTATGAAATGCCTCGAATTACCACAGGTTAGAAGACAAATGGAAGCATTTCTCTTGAACCAAGTGTATCAATAAAGATTTTTTTAATAAATATGTATAAGTAAATAACTAATAAATAAAAATGTATAATTATAAAGCAATCTGATGGACCTAAAGGTTGAACCTGATTTCACCAACTACAACATCAACATTCTTTGTTGATCCTGGAACAACATTCCAATCAACCAATCAGATTTGAGGGGCAAGTTTACAGTTTATATTAAAGGGATAGTTCACCCAAAAATCATAATTCTGTCAGTATTTACTCACCCTCATGTTGTTTCAACCCTGTAAGACCTTCGTTCATCTTCAGAACACGAATTAAGATATTTTTGATGAAATCTGAGAGCTGGATCACTCTTCCATACTAGTCCATAGGCTTCATGAGGGATTGAAACTTGTCGGCATCGAAAAGTTATTAAAGACATCGTTAAAATAGTCCAAGTGACTACAGTGGCTCAATCTTATCTTGATCAAACGATGAGAACACTTTTTGCGCGCAAAAACAAACAACTATTAATTAATTTCCTTTGGGCCTCTAGTCAGTTATGATATGATTTGATCCGCCATCTTTGATTTTTAATGAGAATGAAAGCGAGGCTGTGAGGGATAGACTTGCATCTCTTCAATGGGCTGTACTGTTATTGAATGTGTTTTCGGATTGTTCTGCTCATGAAACACTGGAAAAATATCTTTCAAAGAAATGTCAGTTGACAAAAAACTCCCGACAATGTAAGCTGTGGAAAATTGTAAGTAATCTAGCCGCTTTATTCTGCTTTTTACTGCGGATGCCATTGGAAACACGGTAAGTCTATCCCTCACAGCCTCACTTTCATATCTGTCATGGCGCTGCTCTGAATAAGGTCTATAGGCTCACTATTTGCCCACGCTGGTCATGTGTGTGATGCGTGTGACGTACAACAACAGATCATACACTGTTAAACTCGAGGCCCAGAGAGAAGGAAATGAATAGTTGAAATAAAGTCGTTATTTTTGTTTGTTTTTTCACGCACAAAAAGTGTTCTCATCGTTTGATTAATTTAGATTTAATCAAAAATATCTTAATTCGTCTTCTGAAGATGAACGAAGGTCTTACGGGGTTTGAACAACATGAGGGTGAGTGAATACTGACAGAATTTTCTTTTTTTGGTGAACTATCCCTTTAAGTTTAAGCTTACGAATAAAGGGCTTCTACCTCAGTGTTATTCGTTTATAATTTCCCTCTGATTTTAGGGATATGTTATGGGTAGGGATAGGGTTAATACTAAATTTTCAGACAGGAATGTTGTTTCATGATCCACATGTCTTACCTGGAAAATCACTGTGACCTTTTATAATGTTCTAATAAGTCAGAAGTCTTCTGCTTTTTTTTCAGATTGCTCGATTGGATGAGACATGGACGGTTTTACGTCAGAAGTATACAGAAAGTGCTGTTCTTTATGAGAAAACCCTTCGACCCTCAATGAGGATGATGAATGATGGAGAAGGTAAATATTCACACATACTAATCATCTAAAGTAATTCATATTACACAGTTCTGTTAAACAAAGTTCATGGACTGACGTTTGCATTAAATTATGAAAATGTAAAAAAATAAAAATAAGAGCGTTAAGGGTACATTCTATTTTTAGTAAAAACATTAAAGTGTTACTTTTGAATGTTCCCTCAACATTTTTAAACAAATTAAAACAATAAGCCCCAAAAGGTCATGGTTTACAGTGAATTTAGAACAGTATTCAGCATTCAACATATATAGAGAGGCAGGCATTGTTAGGCACGAAATGAAGCGGAAAAAATTTGAATGTAGTTCTTCAGAAAGAACTTAGACGCTGCAACACACAGACATAGAGGCAAACTGATACTGAAAAGAATGTTTAGAGTATGATCTTGTTTCACAGGTCATACACATTGCATTATGATTCTGGAAGCTGTTCCCCGTAAAATGTGCAGCACACAGACAAACATTATGGTTGTAATGTTCAGGAACTATGTTTAAAATAAATTGTAACCACTCATCAGCCGTAGGAAGGTCAAACAAAAGAGTTTTGTAAATGGGGTGGGGAAAAAGACAGTGTCTCTTTGGCATAACAACAACACTGCCTTCTTTAATGCAGCTCAACCAGGCCTCGTCCCCTTTTGTGTGTGTTTCGTGGGCACGGATATTTAAATGGGTAACTGGAAAAATCGCGCTGTGGTCCAAATGAGTCGTTTGTTGTAGTTATTGGACAGTGGATTCTGTTGAGTAAAATATCTCCCTTTGGAGTGCACTTTGAGCTTTGTAACCTTGCAGATCTTTTTTTTATGTTCAAACAGCTACATTACACACAAACTAAAGTTCAAAAAAGTGAAAAAGGATTATAGCCCTTTAAAGATTCTGTGTGCTTACCATTTCAAATTCTCCAATGACTCTCTTTCAGAGATAAGTGACCCCACAGAGACAACATTTCCCCATGTGCTTCCCCTGCTGTCTCTTCTTGAAAGGAGTGTCGTGACTCTTGATGAATCTGAGTCATGGGAAAGTGCAGACACTGGAGTGGCCATGGTCTTGAGCCATCTGAATGCTGCACGTACGATTGCGTGCAATGGCAGGATCTTCAGTGCTAATGCAGAGGCCAAACTGCAGGGTAATGCTCTATAACATAAACAGTTTGTAATGGTTACTGAATTGTAGGGTGATTTAGTATAGCTGCACTTTTTTTAAGACGATAAATGGTTGCATTTATATTATTTGTACCTTGTGACTTGGGTTAAAGTCACATACACTGAAAAAATCTTTTCATTCATCCAATTAAAAAAATTAGGGTAATGGTTCACATCTATATGTTATAACTTGAACCAATGAAAAATAAATAACTTACCCTAACCAATATTTTCTATGTCTATGAAAATGATTTTGTAAAACTTCAAAGTACATTTTTCATGTTGAAGAAAGTCAATTAATTAAAAATCTATTTTTGATCTAAACAAAAATATATAGATTTAATCAAAACAAAACTTCTCAAAAGATCTCAGCCGAGGATTAGTAAACAACTTAAACAGCATTACCAGCTTCACTTGTTACTGACCAGATTTACTTTATTTAATTTCCATTTTGTATGAAATCAATGGTAGTATTTTAAATTCACCATGATGTTGGTTAGCGTTTGTCATATCTCCCAGCATGCATTGTGGCATTAATAAATTATGCAGCTGGATTTTTTTTTTTGTTTGTTTTTTCATCTGATTATCTGGATATTTTGTGAGTGTCACCATTGTTGAGATTCATATGCTGTTTCTTGATGTCTGTGTGCTGTGTGGAGCTTTAAGTAATGCTGTAGATGAAAGGTTATTGTGTGTTAAATAATATTTTAAAAACAAATATGCTATGTGATAACACTGCTAGATATGCTGTAGTAACAAATGACTTATATTATGAATAAAACATTATTCAGTCCCTCCAGAAAAACGCGATTATGCGATCGCTAAATTCAATACAAAATCAGCCAAAGTCCGCATATTTATGCGGGGGCCGCATTTTTTTCAAACACGCCGCACTTTCGCCGCATAAATTGCCGATTTCCATGCAAAATATGGGGGGTTAGCATGATTTCATAATCCTCGCATTTTCGTTGCAAAAAAGTCACATATATCTTAGCAGAAAGTTGAAAAATGTTGTGTTTGCTTCACGCAAGAGCAGCCATTTCCCCCTGTTTCCATGGGAACGTTATGAAGTGACGCAATTATGCGACAGGATATAGCTCACAGCTGAAGTTATTGCAGAGGCCAGACAGACTCACGGAGGCGATTGACATCTCACAAATCGAACTCGTATAACTGTCACACGTTCTACCGTCACATCATTACTTAATAAACAAAATAAGATAAAAGAAGTAGCATCAAACAGAAATTACCCACACACATGGGGTGTTTGAGGCGCACATATAACACTGCAGACAATTCAACAGGGAGCGCGCAGCTCTTAAAGGGGCCACACCTTATTTACACTCGTTATAGTCTGAAATTGAAGATTAGAAATTAAATATTCCCAGCACTTTTTATGATGTAGTATGCTTGCTTATCAAAGGAAGTAATAAGAAATGACTCTTTACATTAAGGTAGTAGCCTAGTGAGAACAGGGTGTTGGGGGAATCACTTTTTTTCTCTTTTTCAACAAACCGCAGTTTATGCAAGTTCCCGCAATTTCATCGCATAAAATTGCATAAATATCCCGCATATTCCATCGCATTTTTAAAGAAAACGGGCTGCGTAATCAAGGATTTTTGCCCACAACAATCACAAAAAAACTCTGCGTTTTTCTGGAAGGACAGAATATTAAACCACAAGCATTAGTCAAATAGTCAAAGCATTAAACCCTGATAAGATCAAGGATTCAGGCAATTACATGATGATATCATCAATAAACAGCCAACATCACCTGATCTCATAGCATTTCTAGCTGTAATTGTGCTTAATAAACACACATGTATAGCAGCCAGAGAAAAATTTATATTAAAGGGTCAAGAGTACAACTAAAGCAAACATTAGCCACCATCATGGTGACTTTAAAATCAAAATATGATTTCTGAAATGAAATAAAGTAAATCTGGTTAGTTAAAAGTGAAGCTGGTAATAAGTGTACGGCCATGTATTTCACCTTTTTGGTTTATACCAACCAAAATTCAACGACTTTGACGTTAGAGCTTGACGTCAAACAAACATTGGATTTACACTTCAACCCGACTTTCAATTTCAACCAAAATCCAACGTCTGACTGACGTTGTGGTCTTTATCCTGTGCCTGCATGTGAAGTAAATTATTGTTTGTGACTGTCACTGGTCGAGAATTGTGTTTAATGCCCATGCGCTGGCCCGTGTATATCCCTGAAATTGTATATTCGTTGAAACTATTTTTTTCTTATGTAAGATTATGTAACATCTTAATGAAAAATATTTATATTTAGCAATGTTTTGAACAAAAAAATATATAACTTGAAAAATAAAACAAATAATAGTAAACTGAATTGAACAAAAAAAATATTAATTGAACGAGGTACTGCTTGAAAACCTTTTTTTGGTGTATAATAATGTAAAAAAACATTGGAATAAAGTCCACAAAACATACAATTTGCATGCTATTAATAAAAATAGATCATGTGCAAATAATGTTCCCTATTTCAGATTTTTTTTTTTTTTTTCAGGGTTTCAGGAGGAGGCGGATATTCGGGAGGTCTTCCTCACAGAGTTTCAGATGCGTCTCCTTTGGGGAAGACGTGGAGTGGAAAGAATTAAAGATGAGCGTTATTCAAAGTTTGATGAGGTGCTAACAGCTCTGTCCAACAGACTTGAGCTTGCAGCAAAATGACAGGAGGGATGATAATATTCACATATTATTTACAATATGTACACTGATTTGTGAATTTATTTACAGTTAGACTGTCCCATGCATACAGGCATGTATGTACATAAACTGAACACATTCGGCAATTTTAACTTATTTGATTTTGGTTGTTATTGGGTTTTTTGTTCTTTTGTTTTATGTAATGTGTTATTATTTCAAGAGGAAATAACTTTAACTATGCTAATATAGTTAGCTTTGATCTTTGAAGTATTTAATTGCACTTGTTATTGGTTATGTAATCAATGACCAAATAATGGGTAATATTTACTCATTGGTAAACTTTTTAAAGATTTTAAGTGTGGGTTATACATTTAACGCTACCGGGATATTTCATACTTACATCATTTACAAATGAATTTAGTTTACTGTGGCAATATGATATTCAAGTGAAATGTTTGTTTATCTGATTTAAAGCCTACTTGCTTGAAATTGTAGTATGTTTGATACCAGTCGCCACATCAGAGTCAAGTGAATATCTTATGCCTATAATATTTTCAGAATCCTATTAGCTACTCATAAGGACCAATTTACAATTCTTGCAAAGTAGCTATAGGTTAAGAGAATTTATTGAATGTGCTGATGATCATGATGACAACACCGAACACAGTTATATATGTGAAAAATAGGCCTAGTGAATACAAGCAGTGTATAGCACTTTAGTCAGCTACTTCTATCTCGTTGGCAGAGCTAAAGTCCAGGTTCAGAAAGTAAAAGCCGCTCTTGTCCTCAGTATTTTGAACTTCCAATTACCTGTATTTGCTAATTAGCACAGTTTATCAGCCAGGAGATAGAACTAATTATTGAACAGGAACTTTTACTTTCTGAGATCGAGGCATGTGCCATATTGTGTCGAGGCTCGAGGCTATCAGTCTTAACGGTGACACCTAGTGGTCACTTGCAGGTGTTGAACTAAAATAACCTTGACAACGAGCCATTAAAAATGTGTTGTTTTTTTATTATTGTATTTTTTCTTATATGTGAAGTTTGTAACCTGTAGGCCCCTCACTGTGCATTATGTTATTTTGGTCATGAAAAAAATAATATTAATAAAAGAATTCAAGCCACAATGTCTCACTTTTTATATAGATTTTTATTCAAAAAGATTAATTTATCTGCTGTTAAAGGACTTTTTATGGATGTTTTTTAAGTACAATGGCCCAGCTTAGATGGCCCAGCATTGTCAGTAGCAGGCCTAGGTACAGGGGGAATGCTACCATCCCCTGCACCCTGCAGAATGGCAGGATAAAAGCGCCTCAAATGGCACATCGTGGATGATGTATTGCCGCAGTAGGCCAGCTGCAGATCACAATATATAATTTTAATTCTTGTTTTATAGATCTATCTATCAATCTATCTATCTATGTGTGTGTGTGTGTGTGTGTGTGTGTGTGTGTGTGTGTGTGTGTGTGTGTGTGTGTGTGTGTGTTCTGGTAATCATCACTTTGTGGGGACAAGAATCTGTTTACACAGTCACGTAATGGGGACCTCTTGCGTTGTGGGGACCAAAAATCAGGTCCCCATAAGGTTAACCCATTTAATTGGATAGAGGAACTATTCTGAAGGTTCTGGGCGGAGTTTTAGCATTGGCCCATAACACATGATTATCAAGTATTGTGCGTGTGTGTAGCGGGAGCTCTGCTGCGCCCCCAAACATTTTTGTCTGGTAATGCACTCACTTCTCCACACACACATTTTCCAATTATGGGTGGGTACCGCCCACTTCCGGGTCCTCGTTAGGAAGGAGTTCGACAGCAACTTGAAAATACAAGTATTAAATTGACAACGTTACTTCACACGGAGAACAAAGAAGAAGATTAACGTTATTTACTGAAGATGCCAACGATCTGAACTTCTGCCGAGGATAAAAGTGAAGCTTAAGGTAAGCACACATAATAAATCAATTAGGTTAATTAGATTAGTCTGCGGGCTAGCTAGTTAGTGCTAATTGTTGAGGCTAACGCAGTTACATGTTTCTCTGTTTTTCCAATTAGCGATCACATAATCATGCAATTTAATGTTAAGGACTTAATTTTAACTGAAAAGTGTTGTGTAGTCTGACTGATTGCTAATGGATTCGGTTTTTAAGGTTGTTTTTGTCTAGTTTGCGCTAGTGCTGGACGGTGGCTTATTTTATATTTTAAATTGAAGATATCTTACATGTAACGTTAACACGTTTGACTGATCAATAATTGTTTTTACATTTAAATTAACTCCATAGGCAGCATATACAAGCCACAGATCTTGACCAAAGTGCTTAACAGAGAAATTAGGTTGGCTAAAATAAAACAAAAACTAAAATAGAAAGTAGCTTTAAGAATAAACTTAATTTTAATTATGACGGTAGTTAAAATAAACTGGGGTTTGTATGGTGAGCTCGTTCAAAAGAGTAACTTGGTTAGGTTAAGGACCAAATGAATAGTTAAATAATTGCCAAGGCTAATGTTACCTGAAATAAAATAGAAGATAGTGAGTTGATGCTCTCAAGGCTAGCATTGTTGTGCCAGTCAATAAATCTAATATTATTTTATAGAGTTCATATGTCTTGTCTTACACTGATGCATACAATATCATTGTAATGCTGTAACATTACAATACCATTTTTATCTACTTCTTGAACATATTAGTTGAATTCTGCGTGTCTTCATTTTCAGTGTAATTAATTTCACATGTTTTTATTTTTCATCAGTTTGAAATGCCACCACGAATCAGCCCCCTTAAGGATGCCATGCATCATGTTGTTTCAAAAACTGACAAAACATTCAAATTAGATGTGAAGTATATCAATGCAGTGAAAGGTAAGGTGGTGTGATTTTTATCATGAAATATTTACCAAGATATGCATTTCCTAACCATTATCTTATGAGCATGTAATGCAAAACTCCTGGGTATATTTAATCAGACCCCTGGTTGCAGCTTATTTTAAATCAGCTGCCAACTATTGATGACTTTTTTAGTGTATTTGGTATCCTTTATCTATAAGATTTTATTAATTTAAAATGTTTTTTTCTGTATTTTGCAGGACGTGGTCTATTTGCAAAGGCTGCCTTTTGCAAAGGTGATTTTGTTGTTGAGTACAGGGGAGATATGATAAATGAAGCAGAACTTCAGAGGAGAAGAAAACGTTACCACGCATCCTGTGCTGCATTTATGTTTGATTTCAAGTGGCGAGGGAAAACATGGTGGTAAGAAGTCAAGTTGTACCAAAGCTATATAAAAAGATAGTAAAAATACATTGATTTGTGGTGGTTTAATTGTATTACTTGTAATCATCCTTTTCTCATGGTTTCATATTTAAGTATTGACGCGTCAAGGGAAGATGGATCGTATGGGCGTATCGCTAATGATTGCCACAATCATCCAAATTGTAAGATGAAAAAAATTGACGTCAATGGAAAGCCTCACCTTTGTCTGTTTGCCCTGAATGACATTAAAGAAGGAGAAGAAATTGCCTATGATTATGGGGGAGAAGACTACCCATGGAGAACACAAGTATGTTGTTAAGCACACTGTGTACAAAATAGGTCATATTTTTGCAACATGTCAACAAATTTGTTGGTTGATTAGAAATCTATGAATCAAATTTGTCTGTTCCAATAAATTATATCCAAATCCCCAAATCAACTCTCCTCAACAGGTGAGTTTAGGTGAATCATTGTGAATGTTGTCTCTTACAGATGACCAGAGTTGCTGTTAATACCAGCACAGTGAATGACTCTGATCCTTCTCTCCAGTCAGTGACTCAGATGGATGAAGAATCTGCTCAAATCAACTCTCCTCAACAGGTGAGTTCACATTCATTAGTAAAGATTTAGGTTTTTTGTCATGGTTTAGTGATTTGTAAGCATATTTTGATGAGTATCTGGTGTAAACTAGTACATTAAACTGTTTTACGACATGTGCCCAGTAGATCAGTTGTAGTGCAGTATTTAGGGCCACTTTTATCCTTCACTGGGATTTTTTTTCTGGGTTAATTGTTGCATTGAAATGGACACTTACGACGTCCCCACAACACACTTTTGGTCAGTATTTGAGTTCACACCCGTGTTTTGAATTTGATGAAACTGGTCCCCATAAGGAACTATAACGTTGTGTGTGTAAAGTCCCCATGAGGCTGGTTTTAATCTAGATATTTGTGTGTGTGAGCGCGCACTAGAGTTAGACTGGACAGGAAATATGTTATAGATGTAGTTGATTTCGTTTTACATTCTCAAATCATGTGGTATCTGCTTCAGATTTCTCTCATCTTTTTCCATTTTCTAAAATCTTGTCATTGTGAATGTTGTCTCTTACAGATGACCAGAGTTGCTGTTAAAACCAGCACAGTGAATGCCTCTGATCCTTCTCTCCAGTCAGTGACTCAGATGGATGAAGAATCTGCTCAAATCAACTCTCCTCAACAGGTGAGTTCACATTCATTAGTAAAGATTTAGGTTTTTTGTCATGGTTTAGTGATTTGTAAGCATATTTTGATGAGTATCTGGTGTAAACTAGTACATTAAACTGTTTTACGACATGTGCCCAGTAGATCAGTTGTAGTGCAGTATTTAGGGCCACTTTTATCCTTCACTGGGATTTTTTTCTGGGTTAATTGTTGCATTGAAATGGACACTCACGACGTCCCCACAACACACTTTTGGTCAGTATTTGAGTTCACACCCGTGTTTTGAATTTGATGAAACTGGTCCCCATAAGGAACTATAACGTTGTGTGTGTAAAGTCCCCATGAGGCTGGTTTTAATCTAGATATTTGTGTGTGTGAGCGCGCACAGAGTTAGACTGGACAGGAAATATGTTATAGATGTAGTTGATTTCGTTTTACATTCTCAAATCATGTGGTATCTGCTTCAGATTTCTCTTGTCCTTTTCCATTTTCTAAAATCTTGTCATTGTGAATGTTGTCTCTTACAGATGACCAGAGTTGCTGTTAATACCAGCACAGTGAATGACTCTGATCCTTCTCTCCAGTCAGTGACTCAGATGGATGAAGAATCTGCTCAAATCAACTCTCCTCAACAGGTGAGTTCACATTCATTAGTAAAGATTTAGGTTTTTTGTCACGGTTTAGTGATTTGTAAGCATATTTTGATGAGTATCTGGTGTAAACTAGTACATTAAACTGTTTTACGACATGTGCCCAGTAGATCAGTTGTAGTGCAGTATTTAGGGCCACTTTTATCCTTCACTGGGATTTTTTTTCTGGGTTAATTGTTGCATTGAAATGGACACTTACGACGTCCCCACAACACACTTTTGGTCAGTATTTGAGTTCACACCCGTGTTTTGAATTTGATGAAACTGGTCCCCATAAGGAACTATAACGTTGTGTGTGTAAAGTCTCCATGAGGCTGGTTTTAATCCAGATGTGTGTGTGTGTGAGCGCGCACTAGAGTTAGACTGGACAGGAAATATGTTATAGATGTAGTTGATTTCGTTTTACATTCTCCAATCATGTGGTATCTGGTTCAGATTTCTCTTGTCCTTTTCCATTTTCTAAAATCTTGTCATTGTGAATGTTGTCTTACAGATGACCAGAGTTGCTGTTAATACCAGCACAGTGAATGACTCTGATCCTTCTCTCCAGTCAGTGACTCAGATGGATGAAGAATCTGCTCAAATCAACTCTCCTCAACAGGTGAGTTCACATTCATTAGTAAAGATTTAGGTTTTTTGTCACGGTTTAGTGATTTGTAAGCATATTTTGATGAGTATCTGGTGTAAACTAGTACATTAAACTGTTTTACGACATGTGCCCAGTAGATCAATTGTAGTGCAGTATTTAGGGCCACTTTTATCCTTCACGGGATTTTTTTTCTGGGTTAATTGTTGCATTGAAATGGACACTTACGACGTCCCCACAACACACTTTTGGTCAGTATTTGAGTTCACACCCGTGTTTTGAATTTGATGAAACTGGTCCCCATAAGGAACTATAACGTTGTGTGTGTAAAGTCCCCATGAGGCTGGTTTTAATCCAGATGTGTGTGTGTGTGAGCGCGCACTAGAGTTAGACTGGACAGGAAATATGTTATAGATGTAGTTGATTTCGTTTTACATTCTCAAATCATGTGGTATCTGCTTCAGATTTCTCTCATCTTTTTCCATTTTCTAAAATCTTGTCATTGTGAATGTTGTCTCTTACAGATGACCAGAGTTGCTGTTAAAACCAGCACAGTGAATGACTCTGATCCTTCTCTCCAGTCAGTGACTCAGATGGATGAAGAATCTGCTCAAATCAACTCTCCTCAACAGGTGAGTTCACATTCATTAGTAAAGATTTAGGTTTTTTGTCATGGTTTAGTGATTTGTAAGCATATTTTGATGAGTATCTGGTGTAAACTAGTACATTAAACTGTTTTACGACATGTGCCCAGTAGATCAGTTGTAGTGCAGTATTTAGGGCCACTTTTATCCTTCACTGGGATTTTTTTCTGGGTTAATTGTTGCATTGAAATGGACACTCACGACGTCCCCACAACACACTTTTGGTCAGTATTTGAGTTCACACCCGTGTTTTGAATTTGATGAAACTGGTCCCCATAAGGAACTATAAC
The DNA here is from genome assembly GCF_988280905.1 of Pimephales promelas. NCBI lineage: Eukaryota > Metazoa > Chordata > Actinopteri > Cypriniformes > Leuciscidae > Pimephales > Pimephales promelas. Next base: position 18,132,158 of record NC_142772.1, on the reverse strand, counting down.
GTTGTGTGTGTAAAGTCCCCATGAGGCTGGTTTTAATCTAGATATTTGTGTGTGTGAGCGCGCACAGAGTTAGACTGGACAGGAAATATGTTATAGATGTAGTTGATTTCGTTTTACATTCTCAAATCATGTGGTATCTGCTTCAGATTTCTCTTGTCCTTTTCCATTTTCTAAAATCTTGTCATTGTGAATGTTGTCTCTTACAGATGACCAGAGTTGCTGTTAATACCAGCACAGTGAATGACTCTGATCCTTCTCTCCAGTCAGTGACTCAGATGGATGAAGAATCTGCTCAAATCAACTCTCCTCAACAGGTGAGTTCACATTCATTAGTAAAGATTTAGGTTTTTTTTCAGGGTTTAGTGATTTGTAAGCATATTTTGATGAGTATCTGGTGTAAACTAGTACATTAAACTGTTTTACGACATGTGCCCAGTAGATCAATTGTAGTGCAGTATTTAGGGCCACTTTTATCCTTCACTGGGATTTTTTTTCTGGGTTAATTGTTGCATTGAAATGGACACTCACGACGTCCCCACAACACACTTTTGGTCAGTATTTGAGTTCACACCCGTGTTTTGAATTTGATGAAACTGGTCCCCATAAGGAACTATAACGTTGTGTGTGTAAAGTCCCCATGAGGCTGGTTTTAAACCAGATGTAGATCAAGATGTAATCCAGATGATCAAGCTTTGCTGGACAGGAATATATATATATATATATATATATATAATTTTTGTTTTCTTGCGCTTTTTATTTTTACATGTCAAATACTAAAATGTTGTTTACACTGTTTTCTTTTCTTTTTACAGATTGTGATACAGCACCGAAATGAAAATGACATTTTTGTACCAAGACTGAGACGGACTAAAAGTATTGTGGTAAGTTCTCAAGTTGCAACAAGAGACTCAATTGCTATGTTTACATGCACACGTTGGAGTTTTTCCCTCTTTTGCTCCTCTCTTTTAAATTTTAAAATCGTCGATAATTTGAAAGCGAAAGTTAAATGTAAAGGGCATTCATAATTTGAGTCCATTCTTATGGAAGCTTGCTCTGCTCGCTTTTTACATAGGATAAAGGTGTTTGCATATGAAGGCTTTTCAGTCTGATTAAAGGAGAACTCTGGCGAACAATGAACCTTTGGTCTAATAATACATCGGTACATAGTCAATCGTTCTCTGAGATTTGTTTTCATGATAATCGAATATAAAGAGTTATCTCTAAAAACTGTTTAGCGTATAATGCTAGTAATGGGGGCATTGACTAAGTAAAAAGAAATTGCTAGTTTATACCACTAACAAGGCTCAAAATAGCCCCACACTAACGCAGTAACATAATGAGGCTCCATACATGCAAAACGAAGCATTGAGAACTTTGTAAGTGTACAGACCGTTTAATAAGAAGATACTTTATGAAGACAGTTCACTGTTAATGTATACAGACAGAAGCCATCTTAGAAAATAAGTCTCGATAAGTCAAACCACGAACGTCGTGCTGAGTGATCTGAACTGTATGAAGTTCTTTGAACTTCTGAACTGTATGAACGTCGTTCGGGGATCGACTTATCGAGACTTTTTTAAGATGGCTCCTGTCTGTATACACAAAGTGAACCGTCTTCATAAAGTATCTTCTTATTAAACGGTCTGTACACTTACAAAGTTCTCAATGCTTCGTTTTGCATGTATGGAGCCTCATTATGTTACTGTGTTAGAGTGGGGCTATTTTGAGCCTTGTTAGTGGTATAAACTAGCGATTTCTTTTTACTTGGTCAATGCCCCCATTACTAGCATTATACGCTAAACAGTTTTTAGAGATAAAACTCTTTACATTCGATTATCATGAAAATAAATCTCATGATCTCAAATCTCATCAAAGAGAACGATTGACTAGGTACCGATGTTTTATTAGACCAAAGGTTCATTGTTCGCCGGAGTTCTCCTTTAAGCCGTCAGTCTGATTTCTAATGGATTATTTGGTTGCATGTAAACGTAACTATTGTCATTTGTTATTGATAAGTTATTTTGCTTAGAGCTGCCATCAACATTTTATTCTCATCAATCACTCAGTGAAATATAATTTAGGCTATGTAATTAATAAATTATGTGATAAATCATTTTGACTGCAAAATATCAGTGAATCAAAAAAATTGCATCCCCTTTATTTGAAATCAGATGTCCTTATTTGTGTCAGATCAACTGCCCAAAATGTTTTATTACACTTAAGAACTTTAGTGTAACAAGCAGTAAGAAGCTGCAAATCACATGTAACTTGTAAATTTAAAAATACTTGAACAGTACTTTTTTTTTTTAAATAGTTGCCAATTTATATCTTTTAATGATCAATTAAATGCAGCAGTTCTACCTATTTCTAATGAACTTTTTGATGTTTCTTGTTTACTTTTTTAAGATAAAAGACATTGATCTTCAAGATTCTGGTGAGCTCTTTGATTCTACACCAGAGAGTTCAGATAATTATGTTCCAGATACCACTTCCGACAGTGACTGTGACAGTGATGTTAGCCTTACACTGAACCCAACAAAACGTCAGCTTCTTGATCAACTGGATATGAATGAATCTGCCTCTGTAAGCTCCCCTGACTGTGACTCAACAACGTCAGACAATATGCACAGCGTTACGTCTAAAGCATCTGGAACAGTAGAAGAGCCCAGTTCAAGTCAGAACACAATAGACTGCGTAGTTGTTAATGCATACCATAAAAGAGATGGTGGTAGAGTGTATAACAAGAGACATTACTGCTTGTATTGCTCCAAACCTTACGCTAAGATGGCAAGGCATCTAGAAAGTTCACATGCAAATACATCTGATGTGGCTAGAGCTCTAAGCTTTCCAAAATGTTCAAAGGAGAGAAAAAAACAGTTGGATTATATTCGCAACAAAGGGAACTATGCCCACAATGCTGCGGTTATGGAATCAGGAAAGGGGGAACTGGTGCCATTTAAACGACCACCTAAAAAAGCACTGGGAGAGGATTTCATGCATTGTGCATACTGTCAAGGACTTTTTACGAGAAAGGTCCTTTGGCGACATATGCGTTCTTGCAGACTTAAACCTCAGTCAGTCCCCCCCAAACCAGGAAAAAACCGTGTTCAGTCCATGTGTACATACACGGGGCCTGTGCCTTCAAACATGACCAAACAACTGTGGGGAGTAATCAGTGCCATGAATCCTGACCCAATCACAGATATTATAAAAAATGACAAAGTAATTACTGAAATTGGGCAGCACTTGTTGAACAAAGGAGGGATATCAGCCAAAAATCAACAGTATGTGCGGGAGAAGATGCGAGAATTGGGACGGTTGATTCACAAGGCGAGGAGAGTCACCTCGTTAAAAACGATGGAAGATTGTGTAAATCCAAAGAAGTACATGGAGACTGTCAAAGCTGTGAAGTATACGTGTGGGTATGACAGTGAAACAGACAAGTTCATGATTCCATCGCTTGCAAATAAGCTTGGGAATTCCCTGGTTAAAGTGAGCAAACTCTTAAAAGCTCAGGGATTAATCTCAAATGACAAACAGCTTGTTAAGAATGCCAGTGAGTTTCTAGAAGTCCATCAGAACAAGTGGAACGAGTTGATCTCGGCTACAGCATTGAGGAACATCAGTGAAGCAAAGTGGAATGTGCCCACTATCATGCCCTTTACTGAAGACGTCCAGAAAATGCACACACATCTCAGTGAAGTGCAAGAGAAGTGGTTCAAAACACTCTCTGGAAGTCCCTCTACTAAAACCTGGATGGAGCTGGCAAAGGTGTGTCTAGCCCAGATGATTCTCTTTAACCGCCGCAGGGAAGGAGAGGTTTCGAGTATGCCTTTGTCTGCATTTCTTTCAAGAGACACTTCTCATCCACATGAGGATGTGGACTGGGCACTTTCTGAAGTGGAAAAAAAACTCTGCAGACACTTCACAAGGGTTATCACAAGAGGAAAGCGTGGTCGACCAGTTCCAATTCTTCTGACTCCAAAAATGCTATGTGCCTTAGAACTCCTTGTTAAGCAGAGAGAGGTTTGTGGGGTTCTGAAAGACAATCCCTATATGTTTGCAAGACCAGAAGCCATGACACATTTTCGAGGGTCAGACTGCCTCCGTGGCTTTGCTAAGGTGTGTGGCGCAAAGTGTCCCAAGTCACTGACATCTACAAGACTGCGAAAGCATGCCGCAACGCTTTCAACAGTGCTGAATATGACTGACACCGAGATGGACCAGCTGGCAAACTTCCTTGGACACGACATAAGAATCCATCGTGAGTTCTATCGACTCCCTGAGAAGACCTTGCAACTTGCCAAGATCAGCAAAGTTCTAATGGCACTTGAACAAGGAAGATTAGCTGAGTTCCATGGCAAGAACTTGGATGAAATTGGGATAGATCCTGATGGTGTGGTATTTTATTTGACGTTTGTTTGATTTTTCTGTTTACCATCTATTCAAATACCATATGTTTACGATCTATTATATGCCATTAAGCTTTACTTTGAACTTCCACAGAAAAAGTTCTTAACTCTGATGAGGAAGACGAGAGCATAACAGAGGGACTCTGTTCATCTACTGTTGACGGTTTGTATTACTTTCAAAATACACTACTAGATTTTGCAGTTATTCATAGGTTTCAGTCACTTTACTTGTGAAGACCTGACATGCAAAAACAATGTTCTAACATCAAAGCCAACATTAAAGAAGATTCTTCAGTATGCTGAACAAAAGCTTTTTTTATTAACGAAACTGCTCATTGTGTAATGAATCAAATGCCTCCAAGCTATTCTTCAAAATGTCTTGCACTAAACATTTATTTTGGAGTGAATATTTTTTGTGGACTTTACTACCATAAAAATTATGTTTCATAAGAGAAACGTGCACATTTTTCGTAAAATGCTAGCTGACCCGTTCTCTTCTCGTGTTTGTTGTGTTATGGCACTAAATGAACCATGTCAGATTATCAAGTAATTAACCATTTTATTTCATGTCTTAGTTTGCTTGAGCTTATGTTTGATTAAATGTCTGCTGGAAAGATGCAGTTCAATTATACTTGCAATAATGAAAAATTACACAGGTTTAAGAGTTAATTGTACTTTAATGATTTAAAATAATCAGTGCATAAGTGTGACTAAACACATTGTGTATTGTCTGTTGGAAAATTTTCCTTCGAACCAACAGACATTGGGATATCTTTCAAGCAGGATTCTTTACTGAGAACTCACTGTCCTGTTTATATACCTTTCAAGGGGGAGGGATTTACATAGAGGTGGAGACACTCTGAAACAAAGCATGTAAACGAAGTACGGAAGTCAGTTCATTACTAGAAATTCCCCATCCCTGATCTCATTAGCATAACAGTGTCATTCAGATACATGGGTGATAATCCATTCAGCCTGACTATTCAACGACTGGAACGGGCTCCTAGAGCCATTTAAAGAGTAATTTGACTTGTTTAACCTACAATAGAGAAACAGGACTGGCAGGAATCTTTGGCTGGAAACTCTTGAGGAAACTCAATTGTCAGCATTTTATAGTAAATTTTAAAATGTATATCTTTCTGAAAACATTGAACTTTGATTATTTTCCATAGAACCATCTTCAGAGGTGGCACTTCCTCCTACCGAGAGGAGTGACATGCCGCCACCACCCAAGAGACGCAGACTACCAGCAGATGAAGAGATGCCTACAGAAGCCAGTGCTGTGAGGCCTTCTTCCAAAGGTGAAATCTTTACACGTTTCTAAAACTAAATTAGACAATTTAGGAGCACTTTGATACCCAGATTTCAGACCAGATCACTAAATGCTGATTTTGTTTTTTTGCCATTTCCTGTTTTCTGCCATTTTGAGACGTTTCCGCCAAATCTTTAGTGATTTGAAAACTTGCAACTTAATTGTTCCTCTACACCAGTCCTTAGGTCTTTACACTGGCTCCCAGTTACATTTAGGATTGATTTTAAAGTATTATCACTGTTATATAAATCATTTAATGGGTTAGGACCTCAATATATTGTAGATATGCTCACTGAATATAAACCCAACAGATCACTTAGATCACTAGGATCACATCAGCTAGAAATACCAAGGGTTCACTCTAAGCATGGAGAGTCTGCTTTAGCTATTATGCTGGAACCAGCTTCCAGAGGAGATCAGGTGTGCTCCTACAGTTGTCACATTCAAATCCAGACTCAAAACACATCTGTTTAGCTGTGCATTTACTGAATAAGCACTGTGCCACTGTTCGTACGACTGTTACTGTATTTTATTTAATGTTCTTATTCTAAACTGTTTTAATTATTTACTGTATTTTATTTTTTATTCTAAATTGTTTTAATTATTCTGATTTATTTTGATTATTTGTATTTCTTCTATGCAAAGCACTTTGAGTTACCATTGTGTATGAAAGGTGCTATATAAAAAAACTTGCCTTGCACATGAATTTCAATATCATAATGCTCAGGAACCCTTCTGTAGTTTAGTTGTCTTGGGCGGTGAGAAGTTGAAATCAGGTCAACTTTTATGGTAATGAGCTATGACGTGGTTCTGCGGCACCCAATTGTAATGTAGAAGTGCTCTGCTTTAGAGGATTCCAGAGAATGCAGTCAAGTAACTTTGGTTCCGTCCACATTATTTCCCAAGCACAATAGGAGAGATTGATCATTTGAATTTGATAAGAAGGCGCGCAACACTGTCTATAGGCTTGATTTTCGTGCTAGAACACTTGTTTATCAGTGGGAATGTAAAGTTGAATAGCACTTAACCATTAACACAAAAGCCACACCACATAAATGGCTTTTAATTGGTTTATTTCATTCGCAAACATGTCACTATAATAAAGTTATTTCCTTTGATCAATGTTCTGCAAAAATAACTAATTGACATGCTTGTTTGCTTTTGCGGCCCCTTTAAATGGTTTAAAAAAAGACCAAGCATTCGATTTATGTCAGAGTGTCCACGAATCTTTCCACGGCCTCGCTGGCCTGACGGCCAGAGCGATATTTTTTTTTTCCTCCCCCCCGAGCTTTCTATAGTGAATTATCGTGTGTGTGAGTTGAGTATATGCTGAGTTTCGGCTCATTTCTGTTGTGTACCGAGACATAATGAAAACAATCAGGATGTGTATGAATAAAATGACAAGAGTATTGTAAGTAAAATGATTGTGCTGGTGCCTGTATGTCCTGCAGTAAAGTGTCTCCACACACGCACACAGATATGAGTCTAATGTTAATCTGATAAATGTCTTATTAGAGTGAGTGACTTGTAAAGTTACTACTACTTGCATGTTTCAAGTGATGAGCCATATTTAAGGTCATTGACTGATAGGCGAATGTTTGGATTTCATTCAGACTGCCGTTATTGATTTGTCTGTCAAAGCCTGCGTGATAACCTGCAAGCTTTTTTTTTCTTCCTGCGACTAACTAATAAAATCGTAGTTGATTATTAGAGGGCAGACCTAATAAATACTGATTATAGGATTTAGAACTACAGATTGTAATTGCAGCACACACACTTTTATCATTTCAATAGTTTTTTTTCTGTCCACTTAGGTAAAAGTACCCAGAAGACACCCTGGCAGCAGACAGAGGTGCAGGCGGTGGAAAGGCACATGCAGCGATTCATCACATCGCTCACTGTACCAGCAAAGAGCGACTGTGAAAAGTGCTTGAAAGCTGAACCAGGAGCACTGAAGAACCGTGATTGGAAGAATGTAAAATTTTACATTTATAATCGTATTACAGCTTACAAAAAGAAATTCCAGTGCAAATAATAATAATGTGAACATCATGGCAGGTTTTGTTCAAAGATTTTAAAGGGTTAAAGATGTTTTAAGGTTTACTATCCCTTTAAAACTACAGAAACACTTGTAGGCTATAGAATACTTTTGTTTGCCATATGTTTTATGATGACTGTGATGGCCACCAGTCGGAAAACATTGATCAAACAACATTTCAAATAGAGTGTCATGTTTGCAGTACAGTATGTTTATGATGACCGTGATGACCACCAGTCGGAAAGCATTGGTTGGACAAAGTTAATTTAAAGTCGTAGTTTGTTTAAATTCACATGTATGTGAAAGGAAGCATGTGTGAAAGTTATTTTATTTTATATACTTTTAATATCAGGACCTTGTTTTTAGGTATGACTTCATTTTGAGTTTTGTGAAGCTGAGTTCAATAAAAGTTGAATTCCGCAATCGTAATGTGAATTAATGTATTGAAGCTCAATTAGTAGTATGTGTCTCAAATAAGTGTCAGGTGAATGAGAAGCAGCTGATGCTTGGAGGAGGTTGACTGAAAAATTACAATAATAGAAAGGATAATTTGTGGGTATGAAATGGGTCACTAGCACCATATGCGGGCCTTACTATATCTCCACATTAAGTAATCAAAGTTGTTCTACTGCATATTTTAATTCTCCTTGCTTGTAGATTAAACCCATTTTTAAGGGCAACTGGATAAATGAAATCTGAAGATTTGCTAGTGTAAATGCCTATTATTTTTCTATCTAGGTCCCCACAAATCAACTGGGAGGTTGTGTGAATTATGCAAATTGGGTCCCCACAAATCGAAAGGGAGGTGTGAATTATGCAAAGTGGGTCCCTATGAGACATGTCCACTCGATTTTTCAAATGTCCCCATTGTGCATGATCAAATCATTACTTCATCAATTCAGATATTTGAAGGCGTGTATAAGTTGTCAAAGTTATGGTAAGTATCCCTAATTTTTTTTATACTTCTAAACCCTTTAGAAAGGGTGGTCCCCACAGGTGATGGTCATAAAGTTGGTCCCCATCCAACATGGAAACCAGTATGTGTGTGTGTGTGTGTGTGTGTGTGTGTGTGTGTGTGTGTGGCCTACGTATCCGTCTATTAATCTGTCTATATTCTATCTATGTATCCAATGTGTACATTTAAATGTAAGCCTAAATATAACTAAACAAAGCGCACTATAAAATAAATATTTAAAAAAAAATTATAATAATCTTTTATTTACAGTCTATCTATATCGTTTAGCCGTAGTCACGTGACATGGGTGTTTTGAATTTGAATCCCGTTTGAATCACGCTTCGGGATCTCGAAAAGCTTCGGAACGTCAGTCCAAATGATTCACAAGTCACTGAGCCGAGCATCTCGTTCGAACATGTCTGATGCGCAACGTAACGAGCCATGAAAGGGTGAGCTCAGCTGAAAAAAATTGGATATTGGAAATGTTTAGGTTATGACTGAATGTATCACACATACGAAAAATGTTTGTATTTGATAGCGTTTTATTTCAAACGTGCAAAAGTGCAAGGTGATGTAATGCAGTTAAGTGATATTTTCTAGCATCATAATTGTTTTTTATGACATAAATAATGGCTGCAAATTGACATTTAGATTTCGATTTAATATTTAGATTTCGATTTAACATTTAGGTGTAACATTCAATATTTAGATTTAACTATTTAAAATATCTCTAAGTTGACAAATATTGATGTAAATGTGCTAAAAAGTGACCGTCAAAAATCCTTACCAGTTTTTTAAACATAGTTTGAAGCTAAATGTGACAAAATGTAAGCGTGATTCGCTTTACAAACGGCGCCCCATATAATAGGCATGTATTGTTCTTTACATTCAATTATCATCCTGTTAATAAACAAAGAACACATCAAATATTCACAAATGTCTATCACACCCCGGCTTTCTGTAATTCGTTTCAAGGTACAGTGATAAAACGGGAGCAATTTTATTCTTCCACAACATTCACAAGTATAAGCAATTAAGCATAAACATGTGCTTAGAGTTTTTATTAGTATTATTATTATTATTTTTTTTATTATTATTATTTTTATTATTATTATTATTATTAGGGCTCACGCAATGACGCAATTACGTCACGACGTAAAAGAATCAGTGAATTGCCCTTTGAAAGAACTGCTCGAAAGAACCGATGCGCGGAAATGTGTGAAGTCAGCCCTCTAATGTGGAACTGTAGCGCTTCCGCTGTCATCCAACTCATCTTGGAGCTGTGCTCCGAGGCTGTAGCCATCATGATATTTATACTGTTCTTAATTTATTGTACTCGCTTAGGTACTGGTTTCGAGATTAAGTCAATTTTTTGTTCAATATCTGAGAGCTGCGAATGTGACTACAAACCAGACATAAAAGGTAAGGTGTGTATGATATTATTAACAGCTGTATCTTCAGCATATAAACAGTTAGCGTTAGCTTCTGTAGTACTACTCAGTAGAGTTGTCAGCTTTAGCAGGGGAAATTAGGGAATTTCTTTCAAAATAAATATGGGATCCATTTCTTTATACCGAATAACATTACAACAACGTTGGTGGTGGTGGTAGGTGACAGCTACGTTTATTGACACTGTAAACATTAACAAAATGCTACATAGTTTAGAGTGTGTATGGAGCTTTATGTGGATAAAACACTTCACTGCTTGACTGGATGAGCGAAAATGCATTTGAGAGAGATCCATTTGATGTTAGCTTACTTGCAACTTGCTAAAAGCCACACTAAAAGTGTTACACATAATTATTTATGTCAATTTAGCTGGAAGTTTGACCATATACATACTTAAAATAGTTGCCCAAATTACATTCTCATATAACAGTAAAATCATTGAAAATGTGCACCAAATTCTGATTAATAGTAAAAAGCAATCCGTTAGCATTCCCCTTCATTTTAATGGCAGTCAATATTTGCAGACCTTAATGAATTGCTTTGCATTGATGTCATTCAATATATCTGTCAAATGAAGATCTCATTTGCACATATGCTCCAGTGTAACAGCTGTGATTAAAAGCAAACTTTTATTTACAAACCCCTGTGTCTTGTGTTTTAACAGGTTTGGAGTGGGACCTTTATAAAAACCTTTATGGTCAGCATATGGCTCAAGACATTGTCTCAGAAGCAGTGACAAATTTTTTACAGAATGAAAACCCAGACAGACCACTAGTGCTTTCTTTCCATGGAGCATCCGGGACTGGAAAAAGTTTGGTCAGCGCTATGATCGGACGATATATCTATGGAACGGCTATGGGCAGTCCGTACATCCATCAGTTTGTTCCCACATTACACTTTCCTTTAGCCAACCGGGTGAAACGATACAGGGTAAGTGTATATTTCTTGATGTATTACAGAGTTGTATTACAAACTAGCCCAAAAACAATCTTAAAGACCCTATCCCAAATATCAGAACTCAATACCTAAAATACATATTTCACAGTTATGTTTTTAAACAGTGAAATAAATTAAAATTCAATTTATAAAATGAATCGTAACTGCATTTTGTGTTCATAAAAGGACCTTAATAGGCTTCCCACCAGTCTCCTTCCCTAATACACAAACGTAGAAATGGGCAAAATATTTAAATTTTGCCAGCATTCCAATCGAATACAATCTTTGCAATATGTTAAACCCGTGGCAACCATTTAAAAGAACCGCAGACCTGGCGACTCTGGATGTTTGTTGTACACTTCAATATTTATATCATGTCAATAGATCCCGAGTGAATACGGATTTATGTGTTCTTTTCTTGCTTTGTCCGCAGTCAGATCTAAAACTCTGGGTGGAGAGAAACCTCACCGCCTGCGCTCGCTCAATCTTTATCTTCGATGAGATGGAGAAAATGCCTCCTGGTGTGATCGATGTTTTAGAACCGCATTTAGGCCCCTTCCATGTTCTGTTCCAGACAAACTACCGGAAGGCGATTTATATATTTATCAGGTAAGTCTGACTGATTAGAGTAATATCTGATAAGCTTATTTTGAACAGGCTTTCATATTTCATTTTCAATCTTCAATATTTTTCCCCAGTACTGTAGGTCAGGAGGTAGTTAACAAACTTGCGTTCGAGAGTCGACAGGCAGGAAGAGAGCGAGAGGACATTCGCCCCAATGAGCTGGAGGAAAGTATCGCTGAGGCCGTGTACAACAACAAGAACAGTGAGTGTCGCCGGTCTTCAGCTCAATCCTGTTAATGATAGCTGCTAGTTACAGCACTTCATATGCGTGTTGCACAATTTTCAATCTAATCTGTTGATGAACTTTGTTTCCCAGGTGGGTTCTACCACTCCAGAATAATTACGGAAAAGCTTATCACTCGTTTTGTGCCTTTCCTTCCCTTGCTTCGGCGCCACGTGGAGCGCTGTGCCCAGCGGGAGCTCTGCCAGCGTGGGGAGTGTCAGCGTACAGATGTGGCATCGTCAGTAGGGGGTGCCATGACTTACACACCAAATGACGGACAACATTTCTCCAGCACCGGCTGCAAATTGGTGCCGGCTAAAGTTAACCTGTTCCTTTGAGGATCCTCTTTACAGCACAAAGCCTTTTGGGTGGTTGAACTACAGTGAAGCAATGTGAATTTGGGATTTTGGGACACTCTTTCAGTATGTTTCAGCCATGTGGATGAGTTCTGATGAAGAATGAACAGGATCTGAGAAACATCTCTGTTTTGAATCAAGCAAGAATAAGCCAGTTGATAGTTAATACAAAGGCAAATTCAGTGCTGACCTCTTTTATACTTCAGAGTTCTCTGGGATACTAAAACAATCTACAAAACACAAATTTTCAGTTTGAAGTGCTCTCTAAACTTCAGTGACTTATTTATTTTATCATGAGGTGACAATGAAACTAAGTGCTATATTTCTGATTTTGACCACAGGGTGGCAGCAGTGCCTACTTGAAGTTTTTTTTTCCCCCACAATACCTTTTGTTGTAGTTTTTTCCCATTAAAAAAATCATATTAAATTTGTAAATGATGTATAAAAGCTTTTTTATTATTTAAACAGATTTATTTTAATAGGAAAAGGGAACAGATCAGCTCTTTCCGTACGATGTAAATAACTATTTTAAATTGTCATCATTTACTAACCCTCATTCCTTATTCCAAACCTGTATGACTTTATTTTTTTTATGTGGAAGTGGAACATAAAAGAGATTTTGCCTCTTGAGAATTGTGTAGTATCAAATCAAGGTTGCGAAAAAGTTAATAGATACATTTTGTTCTCTTATCTGAAAAGCCATATTGTCTACTTTGATTAATTTGAGACAAATTGCCAAATTTTAAATATTACTTAATTAAGGGAAAATAATATTTAATCATGAAGTCCCCTTAAATTCAGTAGAAAGCTATCCACATTGTACGGTTATTCTGCACATTCATTTAGAATAGTCTGCAATGAGATGTAAATGTTAAAAAACTATTTTTGTCATGCTGTTTTCTATTCATTGATCAACCATTTCTATTATTTCCAGCAATGTGCCATGTTGCAATTTTTTAAAAAACGTGTACATGAATACAACATGAAAAGAAGAAACACTACATCAAGAGCAAGGCAATAAAATCAACTTTCATTTTTTTAAAACCTGTTTATTTGATCATTTTAATCCACAAGAACATTTTTCACAGTGCTTTGAGCATCATGAGTTTAAAGTGAGCTTTTCACATATTTCCAAACCCCATATATGACCATTCCTAGTCCCTTACTGTTTGAACATTGAACATAAACTGAATGACTCAAAGCCTCCCAACTTTCTCTGACAGCCCTTCTTCCACCACTTACCAAAGGATATTAAATGTATCTCAGTAGGAAATGTTAGCAGGTGTTAGGTGGTCTGAAAGCGACACCGTGACTGTGAGCTGGACATTAAGCCCTTTGAAAACATGTTGAATTTTAGTGGATAAGCTCTTAAACTTTCCCTACCATTTCACCTGCACACAAAGCAAGCACTAATACCCACTTTGATGACTTCATCTGTCCCATCCCAAAATACGAAGAGGAAGTGTAGCGACAAGGCCGATCACCTTGGGTGGCGTCAAAGGAAGGATTTTCAAATGTTTCGTTGTCTGACTGTTACAAAAAGCAAAGATAATAGCAGACTGACCCCCTCCCTCCTCCAAACCTCTCCTCTTAGCTTGACCCCTGCGCTCCCGTTCACACGCTCTCCAAGGCGGCTGGCCGCTGGCCCCTTCAATCGGACACCTCTCCATTCTGTCCCAAATCAGGTCTAAAAAGGCACAACATCACCCCCTCCGCCGGTCCCCTCTGGCCTGGCTACAATGCCCCCCACCCCCCTCAACATCTGTGAGCACCCCTCTGTCTCCTCATTTTCTCCCTAACCACCCCATTATTGGCTGTCTTTCACTTGTAAATGTGCCCAGCCACAGTGCTGATGAGTCTTTCATCAGCATGGCCAGGGTCAGGCCGGAGTTAGCGGCCGGCGGAGGGGTGCGATGGAGGATGGAGCGGGCCTTGTGTGGCCCAGAGATGAAAAACAATCAGCACACTGAGCAAAGTCCTTTTGAGGTGCATTCAGCTGAGACGCTTGGCTAAACCAACTTTTGCCTCTTTCTGCATCAGTTATTTGGTTTGTGTGTTTGTGAGACTCAGTAGTGTCATTATTAAAGGAGTAGTTCACTTTTATAAAAACTTTTGCTGATAATTTACTCACCCCCATGTCATCCAAGTTGTCCATGTCATTTTATCTTCAGTCGAAAAGAAATTAAGGTTTTTGATGAAAACATTCCAGCATTTTTCTCCATAAAATGGACTTCAATGGGAACCAAACGGTTCAAGGTCCAAAAGACAGTTTCAGTGCAAACTGTTCAAAGGGCTTTAAACGATTCCAGACAATGAATAAGGGTCTTATCAAGAAAAACTCTAGAAAAAAAAAGAAAAAAAAAAGACTCTAGAAAAGATTCGTTCATTTTGATGAATGAGTTCGAACAGGAGAGTCACATAAAACAGTGCAAGGTGACCATTTGAGCTTATAAAACTTAAGCTTTATTATTTTTTTTTTTAAATGAGCGATCGTTTCGCTTGATAAGACCCTTATTCATCATCTGGAATTGTTTAAAGCCCTTTGAACAGATTGCACTGAAACTGTCTTTTGGACCTTGAACCGTTTGGTTCCCATTGAAGTCCATTATATGGAGAAAAATCCTGGAATGTTTTCATCAAAAACCTTAATTCCTTTTCGACTGAAGAAAGAAAGACATAGACATCTTGGATGACATTGA
Organism: Pimephales promelas; assembly: GCF_988280905.1. Lineage (NCBI taxonomy): Eukaryota > Metazoa > Chordata > Actinopteri > Cypriniformes > Leuciscidae > Pimephales > Pimephales promelas. The sequence goes on along the minus strand of NC_142772.1, from coordinate 18,117,154 downwards.
GGTGAGTAAATTATCAGCAAAAGTTTTTATAAAAGTGAACTACTCCTTTAACATTATGCTTATGGTATATTGCTTGTATGTTTCAAAGACACTCATAATGAATTTGTAACGTACTTCTAACACAAATTAAATACAGTTTAATATCACTAATCAAGCATGTATTTAGTCCCTACACAGGCATATACTTTAAAGTATACTTGAAGTTGATCCAATGTACACAAAAGTACACTAAATACACTTAAAGTTGTGCTTTACTGCAATTTAATTACAAAATATACTTAGTACAACATTAGTTGTTTCAAAATAGCACACCTCAAGTTAACTAATCATTAACACACTAGAGGTATACTGATAATTAGTCTGGCTGCAAGTATACTCAGCATATTGTTTTTTTTCACCAGCTTAGGGCAAAACTATAGGGGTGGCTCTGAAACCAATTAATCTGATCTAGTTAAACTCAACAAATATCAAAATGATTCTCATTCACACAGATCGGCAAAAACAATTAAAAGCGCTGTATTATGCATGGCATGCCAGGCAACTAGTTGGTGATGTCACATTGTAAAAAATGTGGCTTTAGACTGAGGCTTTTTTGTAGTTTACACAGAGATAACAGTTTCATTTTCAAAAACTTGCACTTTCAATCCCCTTTTTTAAAGTTTGCGTTTTTAGGCCCCCAAAACGATGTTGGCATGGTAAATGAATGGCCAAAACCCATAAAAACTTGCGTAACCTCTTATTGAAGTGTCAGGTTATTGAAGTGAAGTGACATGAAGGTCCAAGGGAATTTGTCCTCTGCATTTAACCTATGTAAGTTAGTGAACACACATTGAGCAGTGAGAAGTGAACACACACTGTAAACTGTGGACACACATCTGGAGCAGTGGGCAGCCATTCACTGTGGCGCCAATGGAGCGATTGGGGGTTAGGTGCCTTGCTCAAGCCCAGACAGCAACATTGTTGGCCCAGATCTGGGCCACATCTGGTACATGTGGATTCCACTCGTATCAGATGTGGGCCAGATCTGTTGCTGTCTGGGAGGGCACCATTTCTGCCAGTATTGAGAATCAATAACCTTTGGGTTACCAGTCGGACTCTTTAAATTAGACCACAACATCTCCATCAACCTGTACATAAATTAAAATAAGGCTGGCATAGGCTGTATAAAGTTTCTAGAACATATCACAACTCAAAACTGTCTTTTGAATTTTTTGTCAACGAAAAGAGTTTTTTCCTCTAGAAAAATGTTTTGTCAGCTGAAAAATGTTGTTAAACAATAAAACAAACCATTGAAATTTGTCCATTTCAGATATTAAAGATATGGTGATACCCTGGTCCCAGACTAAGTTATTACAACTTCAACTAAACTATTTCAACACCAGCCATTTTGAAAAACGTTGCCAGCCACTGCCAGCATTTTTGCAAATTTTTACAAAAGTTTAATGGCCCCTAATATCTGATGCAATTTATCAAAGAAAAAAAAGACCCCCGCTTTTAAACAAACACACACAAAATTATCTTCATGCATTCTTTTTTTTATCAATAGGCTACTTGAATGTGGGTGAATTTCAATAAACAAGCAACATTTTAAGCAAAAAGCAGAGAAAATCAGGTTTTGTACATCTTGAGCTGATTCAGAACGTTATCAAAACATAGATGGAGTAGACACGAGTCGCGCCCCTTATGCGTCACAGTGCTGGGTCGATCAAAAAAAAAAAGGGTCAAAAATGTAATTTTTATTTATATGCTTAATGTTGATGATCGCGTTATTTTTAATACATCTGCTATTGGCTATAGGCATACATGCATACGGTAATAGGCTACGGATTGTTTCTGCTTCTAAACGTGTTTTGATCTGAAGATTCTGTTTGCTGAGGCTACTCTTAAGATGCCAACACGGAAAGCAGGAAAACTCCGTGAATGGAGGGGGAAGAGTTGAAAGGTTTAATTTAATCAATAGGCAACATTATAATAAAAGTTGTAATCGTGCATTTGTTAAATTGTGTCCTGAATTTCTTTTTGGGGTAGGCTACTTTTAAGATAGGCTAGTGCATCCTCCCACTTTCTGTCATTCCGTTTTCAAAAGTCAATATTGCTTCATGCTGAATCATTGTGAGATTACTTGTGGACTGTGTCTCTTCATCTCTGTTCTCAACCAAACAATGGGGTGGTTACCGCAGCAATGGAGTCTCCAGGACAACAGGTGAACAAAGGGCGAGAGGAGGGGGAATGCTGGGAGAGGTATGGAGGGGGCACCGGGGATGCCCTTGGCCTCTGTGTGGTCAGTGGGGGACATGGGCCTCTGGAAGATGTATACGAAAATATATCTGTCCGAAATCTGTCCCTCTTTGCAAGCATGAAATGATTGATAATCCTCCAATTTACTAAGACTCGGATGCTGACACTGTCACGTGACGTGACACCTCCACTGATGTATGGCCTCATTTGCTGCATGTGAGTTATTGCAATAAGTAAATTCCACTAGCACAGCGTATAGCCTAGAATTTCATATCAGCTCAGTGACTCTATTCTGCTGGGGACGTGAAGCTCGGACAGCACTGCATGCTGAGTTAGTCTTCTAAGACCAGTGCAGTTCATTTTTACAGGGAACTGTTTATAATTTTGTAACCAAATACAAGTATATTTTTACATAGCTTATAGCAGAGGAATGTGATTAATTTTAGTACAATGCCTGAAATAAATACATTTTTTATATATTGATAGCCTGCAGAATATTTGGCTCTGAATTATAGCAAATAGGATTTAAAATGTGTACTGGCGCTAAACAGGCTAATAATATTATTAATAGACCAAATAATAAAGGATCTTCTAAATTATGACGCATGTGAACAGAAGAGTCCAATGTTCCCCGAAGTTAATTGTTATAAACAGAAACTGTTTTTTTTGTTTGTTTTCTATAAATTATATTTTGATAGTTATTTTTAAATTTCAATTTTATGTTTTTTTTAAAGTGTCCTAAATAAAATATTGCTATGATTTATAAATGCTTTATTGTAACGTTGGATGGAACCAAATCATTATATTTTTTATGTGGTTTAAATATAAGGAAATTATTTAAATTAGGCTACAATTAAATAATTAGGCTACCGTATAAACTCGCCTTTAAATTAATTCAAAACTAATATAGGCTAGAAAAAAATATTAAAATGTCTAATGCAAATGGATGACAACCATGCATTCGATTAAAGCTGCTCGTGCTGATTTCAAAAAGATCAAAAGATCTGACCTGTGTGTAAAACTAATCTTGTTTAATCCTATTGGATTAACATGCCATTTCTTTGTTATCCCAAAGTCTGTAGCAGACACCTCAAATGTGACAAAATCGTAAAATCCTCCCATCTCATTTTTAAACGAGTAAAATAAACAATAATATCACAAATGAAAGCTTTATTAAAGTTAATCGAAAAATCAATTAACTAACAAATTAATTTGATAAATATTTCGTTCTGCTTTAGCCTAAACAACAATGCAGGCAAAATCTCGTTTCGTGATGTGGATTTATTTTATTACATGCTATTACTTAAAACATCTGATAGTGCTGAATTTACATTATTTTAGGTTACATTTATGTTATGGTAATGTATCAAATCAAAATAAACCAACATCTGTTGTGAAATAAAAACATATAGCCTAGCTATAATAAAACGCGTGTTTACGTGGCATGAAGTTAACGTTCAAGATAGTTTCAATTAATTCAAAACATTACCAACACATAACGAAAAATACAACAAATGCAATCTCGTTTATTAAATAATAGGCATTAGACATTCAGACAAAGTCAGCTAATGTGTTTTCTTCAACACTTGCATTTTAAAGCATCAACTTCTTCGTTAAAGTTCTTCGTTACTTAAAATAAAATACGCATAAATCCCATGTGGATGTAGAGCTGATGATCAGAGCTGATTGGAGACGCGTGGGAGCCTCCAGCAACAGATGTCCAGGCACAATTCTCGACTGATCGCTTGACATTTCACAAGAATTGCGTTTGGACAATCAACTGCTTGAGCTCATATTTCCTCAAATAGCACAACTGTATGAATATTTACTGTAAGATCCATGCGCGTGGGTCCTCGTGTGTTTTCTGCTCCTCGGTGGAAAAAGGCCTTCAAGCACATTGTTTTTTCTTTCTTTACATAATTCAGGCGTGCTGCCTTTCATTATATCGTCTGCTTCACAAATTCATTGGCAGTAAAATTGCATCCTAATATTTTGTTCGGTCCACTTTTCGTTATATATAGCATAACTATAGCTGTAGATCTAAAAATGACACAATAGCACGAGACGAAATTGACTCTCAAAATCATACTATCCGTCTAAGCCTGTAATGTTGCTTTAAGACTCTAATGTTGTTTTTTCACCAAAATATAATAGCATTTCCACAGACCTTATTTTTTGGGGGGGTTATTAAAAATTATTACCCGCAAAATAAAAATGTCTTAGCGGGTAAATAAGGCTCAGATTAACCAAATGAATCAAACATTTTATCAATTAATTCGTTCCAGTTCAATAAATAAATTACCAATTGGAATACACAACAATCTAAATTTCCCTCTGAAATGACCGAGGAATGTGCTGGCGGAGCTTCTCTGTCGATGCGGTCGGTGATCTTAAGGAGGCTCAGGCTGTGCTGCACCATCACGAAACACTTTCTTCAGAAGGCACCGAGGCAGCGATTCGCCATGTCTGCACCTGTGAGATGTTTCTGATCAAGTATGGAAGACCAAAAACGAGCCAAAAAAAAAAAAAAAAAGAGAAACCTCCTGATGTGCGTCAAATTCCTCCAGAGGTGTCGTTCCGTGGCGCTGCGAGTCTCCAACTTCAATGCGCAGAATAAAATAAAGTTCTAGCGTGTTCAAGACTCGATGCGCGTGACCCTCACAATGTATGTTAGTCAAAAGCCACGAATTCATTTATACATTAGCTTTTTATCACTCCCGTACAGAGGACCGTTGTAAAATAAGGACCCAAACACACTGGCAGCGTTTCTGGCTAAAGGATGCGCGGAGGCTCGCGTGACAACTGCGCAGCTTTCTAAATAAACGGCGAAGGCGAGAGTGGGGTCGGTGGCCGCTTGGTACGAGATTTGAATAACACACCAGTGAGTGATAAATGGCCATTGTGGTGAGAAGGGGATGAGTATCCACTGTCTCAATCGGGCGTACTGACCAGCAGCTGCGCTGGGACCAGAAACCTCTTAAAGAAACAACACTCCATTTTTTGCCCATTGCCATTACAATCCAACAGTGTCTACAGTGCCATTACGCTTTGTGTCCTCGATGACGTTTCCTATCTCTCAAAAGCTACTCGTGCAAGGGATTACCTGGCACTTTACCACAAAGGAATCGTTCATTAACACTTCAAGTAAAGTGTTTTTTAACAGGCACATAATACAGAGTTTTTAACAGTGAAGTATATAGCAAATATTAATTAGAACCTTCACAAGAATGCTTCCATTTATATAACATTTTACTAAAGGATTTTTTCTCTCTTTAATTTAAAACGTATATTGTAGAGATAAGGGTTATTAGGGTCACTTTCCCTCTATTTTATTTATAGGAACATAAAATCCTGACTACAAACTTGCTATTGAACATTTACATTGTTATTGCTCAGGAAAAACAGTTCATTGAACACGTGTTGTAATTGTAACAATGTAAATGGTGTAAATATTTACTGTGTAAACTGCCGGCACTTAGGATTTAATATCCTTTAATATAGGCTTTTTAAGCAAAAGTCAAACAGTAAAACAATTGACACAACATTTTTAAAGGAAAAAGAAAAATCAAACCACTTTTTTTGGTAAATTCAGTAAATTGTATCAATTTATGTTGTTTTTGGGGGGTTTCTTTTAAAGACAATTCACATATATAATTTTGTATGTGTTTAAAATAAACAATTAAATGAAATCTAGAGAAAATACTATTTTAATGACTTTTAGTTACTCAGATACAGGCATTGTGTATTGGGTGGTATTACTTTAAATATTTTTGTAAAACAGGGAAGACCCCCTATGAGGCTCAGAACATTACCCTGAATAAATTTGCACTTTTGTATTAGCTGTGTCCAGCCGTGCCAGTAACCTCTGACCTTAGCTATTGTTAGTGCTGGACCAAGCAACCCTGACCATTCAGAGGAGCTGGGAATGGTCCATTGTAAAGGATTGCTCAGGGAAAGCCTATTTGTCAATGTAGCTGGAATGCTGAAAATCTGCCACAAGTGATATTGTCTTTGAAGAATTTTTCAATAGTTCTCTAATGCTGTGGTATTGATGGAAATCTTTGTAGTCCTCTAGGATGGATGCTCCACATCTGTCAGAAATCTCAGCACAGCACTGATTCAGATCACTGATTATTAACATTTTATCCTTCTGTATTTCTTTTTTAATCAGTTGTGATATCATAACTGAGCCCAATGACGAATGGTCACATTTTTAAGTGTAATTAAAGCCGACAAGCAATGAGCTGGCAGAAAGACATTAAACCGGCTCCTAATATTCATTGCTGTACATATTAGAGTTGCATTGATTGTGTTTTGTCGATTCAGTGTTCATTCAGCGACGAAACAAGTGATTCTCTCTTAGACCTTCCAAACACTTGTTCATGTCATAATAAAATGCCCCTTTAACAATGGAATGCATTCACAAAGTTCTTTATTATAATTATATGAGCCAATGAAATGATTTATAATTATTCTATTTTGTGTATAGAATTCTCATTTTATACAGCATTTTTTTCAATTGCTTATTACATTTTTACATTGAATATCAGAATATTGAATATCAAAATATTTTTTGTTCTGTTGGTTTAATGAGAGCAGCACTGCAGCGAGCATCTTGAGCTTAAATGGAAGAACATCTGTATTAAGTCACATGATACACAATTTAATTCATGTTTATATAGCTACTAACATACATGTTTCAAAGCACCTTTACAGAAAAATGCTTCTACATTACATTTTAGAATATGTTATCAGAGGTGACTGTGTCAAAGTCACGTCAGAAATGTAAAGATACTACAAATCATGCAGTTAGCTAATATCATGTTATTATAGTCAGAAACAATGATCTCATGAATGCAATTACTACATGATGTGATCATAATGATTACATAGAAATTTTGTCAGTGGTGCATGTTGATTCAAAGTTGGAATCATCTGAAGTCCTCACAGGGGTTGGTGTAATCTCAACTCTTTACAGGTGTTAGAAATCTTCGTAAGAGGCTGAATTCAAACTGGAGCTGGTGTACTCTTTGGGCAGTAGAAACAGAAAAGCAAATGGGAAATAATTAGCTGCTGTTCATAACATATTAAGCAAAAGATAATCATGTGCATTTCATCTAATATAACTAGAGTACAAGGTTAAGGTGTAGTATGTGAATTCAAGATTCAAACTAAAAATGAATCAATTGATACTGAATTTAAATATCTTGGTATCACCATTTTGGATTTGAATCTTAACTTCAAGAAACACATGAAGAGTTCATGCAAAAGCCTCTAAGTGCCATTTGAAATTTTCTGCTAAAAATGATCATTTTTATCAAGCTTGTATATTTAAGTTCAGTAATTTCACTTAAATGGCAATGAAGATTACCTATTAATTTCAATTTAAGTGAAATTACTGAACTTAAATGTACAAGCTTGATAAAAATGACCATTCTAGAAGAAAATTTCAAATGGCATTTAGAGGCTTTTGCATCTGAACTCTTCACATCAAGAAAATGACAAAAACTATCAAATATAACTTGGCACACTATAGGTTAGATCATTGCTCCCAAAATATTTATGCAAGCTTTCATTTTTTCACATATTTCATACTGTATTACCTATTGGGGACAGGCAAGTGAATCTGCCATTAGAACTCTAGAATCATTATCTAAGCAATAGAAATCCTTGATTAAAAAAAAAACAAAAACATTTCGGTACCACAAGATCTTAGAGAAACACAATTTGAGTTTTGACAATTTTAGACTCTTTTTCAAACTTGACTCTAGTGTATACGATTCTACACAGTCTGGCCCAATGTTTACTGGTTTTTGTTTGCAATCACCCTGCGGTTTCTGTAAAATCTACCAGAATAACTTCTGTTTTGGACTGTAACATACCCTTTTTCCGTTCAACCTTTAGACAATCTGCTTTCCACTACACAGTGGAATGCAATAACATACAATGACATAAAGAGTTCCATTAAGAGTTTTAAATCACAACTGAAATCTTTTCTGAAGACCACTCAATCTGTACCCACTGACACTGAAGTGGTGCTGACAAAATGTGTTTTGTGGATGTGTGTAGTTGGCAACTTGGCATGGGGAGTGTTATTTATGTTTTTTGTTTGTTTGTTTGTTTTTGTTTTTTGTTTTACCCTGCCAGTGGACTGCATATGTAAATTAGCCTATGGCTAACTCTGGTACAATTCATCAAATGGTAACATTTATGTTAGAAATTGGCAAAGTATGATTTCACTTTTCTAACTTAATGCTCAAAGTTTAAAGCAAAGGAAGATATTTGCTTTTTAAGGAGTAGTTCGCTTTTAAAAAAAACTTTTGCTGATAATTTACTCACCCCCATGTCATCCAAGATGTCCATATCATTCTTTCTTCAGTCCAAAAGAAATTAAGGTTTTTGATGAAAACATAGCAGGATTTTTCTATAATGCACTTTACTGGTAACCAAACGGTTCAAGGTCCAAAAGACAGTTTCAGTGCAAACTGTTCAAAGGGCTTTAAATGATTCCAGGCGATGAATAAGGGTCTTATCCATAGACTGTAAAAACAAACGAAACGATCGCTCATTTAAAAAAATAATAAATAAAATAAGCTCAAATGGTCGCCTTGCTCTGTTCTGATGCATGTTCGTGGCTCTCCTGTTTGAACTCGTTCATCAAAATGAACGAATCTTTTCCCAAGTCAATTCGCTCATTTCATTCGTTGAATGAAAAGACACTGGTAACTTTTCTCTTTTTTTTCACTCGAAATGATATGTTGTATGCTTATGAGTTCAGCCGCTGCATCCTCAGACATGCTCACGTTTTACATATGGATTTTACAAAATGTCAATGGGAGAAATGAATGGGAAATTTATTTACGGCACCAAAACTCTCTTGTGCTATCAAAGTAAATAGGTTCAATTTTGATTTCACTGGGACCTTAAAGGGAGAACAGTTTCTATCAATTTAGTGTGTCTGCAGCTGCTAACACACACAGCTCTTGAAACCCCGCCCTCTGCAGCAGCTCTTTTGCATTTAAAGGGCCCAGCACAAAACGGTGCGTTTTTGTAAACCCTCAAAAAGTGACAACTTTAACATGCTATATAAAAATATCTGCGGGGTATTTTGTGCTAAAACTTCACACACACACAATGGGGACATCAGAGACTTATTTTACATCTTGTGAAAATGGCATTTTACCACCCCTTTAAACTGTGAGAGTCTGAGATTTGAACATTATCAGGAAGGCTAGAGTTTAGGAGCCAAATATAAAAACACTCTGTGTGTTTTTATGTACAGCCAAAAGTTTAGGTACACTTTAGGTACAGCCTTTAGGTTCACTTTAGGTACAGCCAAAAGTGCCCCAGAGTTTTATGACCTTAAAGAGTTAAATACAGCTGAACAGTTAAAGGACAACTCTGGCGCAAAATGAACCTTTGGTCTAATTGCACATTGTTACCTATTCAACCGTTATCTGAGATTTTTTTTCATGATTGCCGAATCTAAATAGTTTTATCTAATAAAACAGTTTAGCCTATAATGCTAGTATAACGCTAGTCTATAGGGCATAGAGTAATGACAAATAAAAATCGCTTTTTATTACCACTAACAAGGCTCAAAATAGCCCCACAGTAACACGGTAGCACAATAAGGATCCCTACATGCAAAACGAAGCATTGAGAACTTTGTCAGTGTCCATACAGTTTAATAAGAAGATATTTTATACACACAGTCAACTTCACGAATACAGGAAGAAGCCATCTTTAAAATATAGTCTCTACAAGTCGATCTACGAACGCTGATCCAAGTGCGCTGAACTGTGCGCAGCGGCAGAATCTTATATGGTCCATTGTTTCTGGAAGAAACACAAACACGAACCATTTTCTTCTCTTTAATATGTACACGTTGCCTACTGTTCGCGCTCACATTATCACTTTATTCACATCTCACCAGCGCACTTGGATCGGCGTTCGTAGATCGACTGGTAGAGACTATTTTTCAAAGATGGCTTCTTCCTGTATTCGCAAAGTGGACTGTGTGTATAAAATATCTTCTTATTAAACGGTATGGACACTGACAAAGTTCTCAATGCTTCGGTTTGAATGTATGGATCCTTATTGTGCTACCTTGTTACTGTGGGGCTATTTTGAGCCTTGTTAGTGGTAATAAAAAGCGATTTTTATTTGTCATTACTCTATGCCCTATTATACTAGCATTATAGGCTAAACTGTTTTTATAGATAAAACTATTTACATTCGGCAATCATGAAAAAAAATCTCAGATAACGGTTGACTAGGTAACAATGTGTAATTAGACCAAAGGTTCGTTTTGCGCCGGAGTTGTCCTTTAAGGGCCTTAGATCAGTAACTATACTTTGTAATTGATACAGAACTTAATAGAAAACCAGTGTAGAGATGATAAAATTGGGTTTATATGACCATAAACTATATTCTTAACCTGGTAAGAATTCTAGCAGCTGTATTTAATTAAATAAAACTGTAGTTTTATTGAGAATCAGGGCAACCCCCCCAGTGCATGACAGTAATCCAGTCTAGAGGACATAAATAGATAGCTTTTCTGCATTAGTATCAGATAACGTTCCGTAAACGTATAGACCTGGAAGTTTCTAAAATAACACCCATGTCTTTAATTAGAGGATGAAGTAAAAGTACATCCTTCTAGATGCAAATTGTATTCTAATAGGTTCTGTGTACAGGTTTTTTGTCTAATAAGTAATACCCCAGTCTTATCTGAACTTTGTAGAAGAAAATTACTGGTCATCCAATATTTTATATCTTTAACAAACTCTGTCAACTTGGATAATTTAGAGATTTCATCTGGTTGTGATGAAGTATAAAACTATAACAGTGTGGAAACTGATTCCATGTCTTCTAATAATATTACCAAGAGGCAGCATGCATTATTGAAAATAGCAGAGGGCCTATAACAGACCCTTGCAGCACTCTATAATTTGATCAATGACATAACTTAATTGTGACCTATAATCTGAAATATTCCTTTGAACACGCAGTTTATATTTATTAAGTAACACAGTTTCTGAATGTCAGAAATGTTTAAAGTTTGTTAACCTATGAACATAGTAAATATTTTTAAAAAGGAAAACACCACAATACAGTGAAATTAACACATTTAAAATCACCCAGTAACATGCAAGGACACTACCTTAACTGTCACCGTCCCGGTACCGGGACACCTAACTTTACTTCACATTTCTATTAAATCCTAATCTAATTATGACAAATTATATATCGTTGGAAATAAATAGATATTCTACCCCTGTTTTGTGTTAAAAAATATGTAGGAAGAGTAAGTGATGAATTTATGACAAGAGTGCACCTCAAAAAAATCTGCATCATAACAGGAGTTTTGACCTTTGTCACAAAAAGTCGATGCACTCACTTTTAATCATTGAAACTTCTGTTTTTATGCTAAAAGTTTATAAAAAAAAACATATAATCTAGTATTTTTCAATAAAAAAATTATTGTACAATATTATCCTCTAAAAATGATAATATTTATATTTATTATCCTCTAAAATATAAAATAATTTTTGTATCACCTTTTTTATTATATCGCATATTTTAGTAGTTATCATAAATTAGGTATCATTTGAAAGCTTATAAACTCAGAATTCATCGTGTGAAAACTGTTTTATAATTGAACGTTGCGTTACCATAGAAACGGTACTTGTTTTATCAGGCTCCTCCCCTTTTGGGCGTCATTATATTTCATAATTTATGATCAAAACCTTTTCTAATCTTGACAAAATTGATATTGTCAGAAAGGTCTGAGTCTAAAAGTTCCAACTTTTGTGACAGAATTGATATTTGGACAGAAATGTATTAATTTGTTAAGGCAGAATGTATACAACTAAATCCAATGGAATTCAATGGCACCCGGTGCCTATTTATGGTACTACGCCTAAACAAAATCTCATGGGAACTTCAATTTTTGTGATATCAACTTCAAATTTGGAACATAACTTGATAAGATTTATGGCTTTGATTTTATAGAAATTTTAGAGTAAAAAATATTTTGTAAAATATATATTTTATATAAAATAAAAAAATATATAGTACAGTATATTTGATTTACTGTAAATTTAAACTTCCATAACTTTTTCATACTTTCATTTTTTGAAGTGTTTTCAATTCAGCAATGTTCTGCTGAGTGTTTTCTTTAAAACAAGACTTTTATACCCAAGTTCTTTAAAACTTGGGTATAATAGTGCATTTTGACCCCCATTCTCAAAACAGCTAAGGGGTTAAGATTATCTTGACGTTGAAGTCGTGTCATCTGGGTTTCCAAACAGTTCTATCACATTAATGCCTATGAATACATTTAATTATCTGATAAACATGCTGATATATTTGAAATTCTGTTAACCTTTCAAAAACATATTGAATTCTTCTCAAAAACCTTTTGACATTTAATTTATTTTATTTTATTTAAAACAGCATAGGCATTTCTTTTCCAGTGCCCCGAATCTTCCGCAGTTCCCCCAGGAACCTATAGAGTTTGCAAACCACAATTTGGGAAATTCTGTTATAGAAACAACAAAAGAGCATGTAATGCAGGCTGCTGTATCCTAATAAGTCTACTGGACATTAAAATATGGCAGACACAGTGCATTCTAACAAAGCTGAACTCCTTCAGAACAGTGTAATCAAAATGACTATGTATTGATGTCAGTTTTGGTTTTGCCCTCCATGTCCTTAGCTTTGCTGGGGATTTAAACATGGCATCATAATCAGACTGAGCTCCTTCACATCAGAGAAACAGTTATCAAACATTGTCTAGGTCAGTTCTGTTTGTGCTCTTCTGTGGTGTCCTGAGGCGGTGAAAGCGCCCTTGCTTTATTCTTGCGTGATGCTCTCCTTCCCTCTGCTGGAGAAGTCTGGGGTTGCGAGTCTGTGAGAAATGTCAGCAGAACATCTACACTCTGCTTCATGACAGAGTCTAAAACATTTTGTTCCTCTTGTGAAAAACGTCCCAAAACGTAACGGTCGACAGGGGTTTTGCCTGACGGTCGTCCAATCCCAATGCGCAACCGTGGCATCACCTGTGGACACAATCAGCGTGTGTTATAATGAACTTATACAGGAAATCACTATAGCTAATGTTTTGCTCTATGAAATATTTGCTAACTTACATCAGTATGAAGACAGTCCACACATGATCTCACGCCATTGTGACCCCTGAGAGGAAGAGACGTGATCCAATGACCAATAAAGTCAATATTAGAGAGAAACTTAAACCAATGTTATCAAATCAAGTCTGATAAAAAGTTTTCACTCACCTTGCACTTCCGCCATGTTTAATGCCGAACTTCCCAAGCGGTTTGTCAAGCTCATCGTGAATCAAGAGAATATGTTCAGGTGGAATTGAAAATTTGCTGGCTGGAAAAAATTATAAAAATAAAAAAGAAATAAATTTAGATTTCCAAAGATGGAAACAGGGTTGGGCGATATGACCAAAATCTTATTTTGATAACGAAATACATCAAAATAAATATATAACTAAAAATAAGAGCAAAGATTTATTACACAAATTAAATTTAAATGAAGTAATTTTAAAGTTTAAATAAGTATACAAATACAATACAAATTAAGAATAGTATAGTTTTTTTCAAGTACAGTAGGTTGGTTTGAGAAATAGTAAAGACATTGAATAAAAAGGTAATATTATAGTACATTATTAATATTATAACAAATAAAATACTGCATATTCTTTACTGTATACTATGAATTGATTATAAACTGGTTATTATTATTAAAGATACAAATGTTATTCAGTCAAAAGCAGTGAATTATTTTCTCTTTGTCTTTTGTTGTTTGATTAACATTAATGACACAGGTATATTAGGCTGCAGTCACTTTAAGACCTCATGCTCAGATCTAATATAATGTGATAATCTGATTTTCACCCAACAGTTCACATGTATGTGAATAATCCACCCCATGGGTATTTTGACATAAAATGTGTGTTTATTTGACCATTGAAGCGCAATAAGCTGTAAAAGAGAACTGAATTTGGGATCGCACAATATATGTTGTCCCCCCAGCCCAAGATTGAAAAGTTAGTGGGTAAAGTAAGTGGATAATACAATCATCTCACCTGCTTTTGCCACACTCACACCATTGACGTTCATGAGCAACTTGGGTCGAAGAAGAACCAACTGGACGTCTTGAAGGTGTGTTACAAAAACCTCTCCTGAGACTTGACGGTCAGATCTCCAGCTGTCTGGCGTTCCAAAACGTTCTGCTAGCGTTGTAAGCACAGCCATACCAACACTATGTCGAGAGCCATTCATGCCAGGGTTTCCCAGCCCGACAACCTGAAACACAACAAAAAAAATACACAAAGTGATTCAGTCATAGGTTTATAAAGGTCCTGATCAAATTAGCGCTTAGGTTTTAATATTTAATAGACACCTCGGCTGTTATTAGTAGCCTATCTCATTAGTTTATTCCGATTTTGCTTGCCATATGCTCAGAATGGCCACTTTACAGCTTAATTTAATTTTCAAAATACGTTAAATGATTAAAACCTTACTTCTATCAACGAATTAAATACAAACTATAACCCTAATTGGGTAGAAGTAGATAGAAATTGATACTTGTCACTATTGGGATAGAGAATATTAGCAAAGAAAAAAATAACTAGTTTGTAACGAGTAACTTACTTGTAGCCAACTTATTAGTAACGTTACTGCAGTAAAACTAGTGTTGAAAAAGATTGTTTAAAAACTTTAAGAGGACTACTAAACAGTAAATACACATAGACACTGTTAACTTATCTATTTTTCGGTTAGTCATAACCTATAATAATTTTAATGCCAAATAAAAGACTTGTTCAAAAAACGTAACGTTACCATTTTCCTTCTGTTACAGTCAACTGCCGTGGTTTGACCATTTATCATCTTCGGTGATGGCAGCGCGCTCGTGCTCATCAACACTCGATTAATCAGCTTCGTTATCATCCGCATTATGAGAACCATTGGGAGGTTGAAAGCTTGAGTCACAGCCGTCCAGACTTTGCCTCGAACAGTGATGTTACTCATTATGAGTCATGGTAAGTTTAAAGTTTACCAAACTGGTCTCACAGTTTCGATGCGACTTTCATCAGACACATGTCGATTGCTGGTGAACGTTAACGGATATAATCGTGACTCCAAAACATAGAAACTACAGCTTATATAAAGCATAATTGGCAGGACATATGAATGATTAGAAGACGCTTTATTTGCGATTCATTCACGTGGATCAGAGGTCTTTACCGACATGGATCCACATGTTCTGCCCAGACAGAGCTGGTTCTGCCGTCCGTCAGCATGTATTGCAAGATTGCCAGATTTCAATTTTAAAATCCCCCTAACAAAGCAAATTATCAGAGCAAATTTGGGCGAAGTATAACAATTATTTCGGTCAATCCAAGAAAGACTTGAAATATATGTGAAACTGAAATGATGAAAGTGGGATAGCAGTCTGTGTTTTGAACAGGTTTGTAAATTAATGGGTAGGTCCCACATTATTATACGTATATTTGGCAACGCGAGTTTGTTTGTCTGACCCTTTACAGTCTGACCTCGGAGAGTTTTAGTCCTCACAACCCCACAGCGCCACCTATCGAGATGGTGGATGACAGTGCTCAGATAGTACCATTTGATGAGAAATGGATCAGAGACAGTCAGAGACACATTTAGCCTACAAATACTTTCAAAGTTTGGGAAAAAGAAAACGTAACCCCATACAGCAGCTACATTATCATAGTTGATAGAAAAGGCTTCTAAATTAACAGCATGATCAAAACTTTGCTGAAAAACCTACACACAAAAACATGCCCTTGGTCCTCTTGATAGTTTATACTTTTAGCAAGTAAATTGCCTCTTAGTATAATTAAAATATATATATGAACAGTTCAGATGCAAAATGCCATTTGAAATTTTCTTCTTTAATGATGATTTTTATCAAACTTGTATATTTAAGTTCAGTAATTTCACTTAAATAACAATTAATAGGTAATTATCATTGCCATTTAAGTGAAATCACTGAACTTAAATATACAAGCTTGATAAAAAATGATCATTTTAGAAGAAAATTTCAAATGGCACTTAGAGGCTTTTGCATCTGAACTCTTCATATATTGATCTATTTCAGGTTGTGGTGCACATCTTTGTGCTGTGAAGTATTTAATGTGTTTAATGATCTGTAAACATAACAATTGTTGTTGTTGTTTTTTTGAATAACATCTATTTTATTGGGAGATAGAATGACATGACAACTTATATTTCTATACATTTTATGCAAGTAGTCTCTGTTTGTTAAAAAAGCATATTGATACATACGTTTTCGAAATTTCATCTTATGGCACATGATTCAGAAAATCTTTATGGATGATCAAGAAAATGTAGGTCTACTCATTACATATTTATCAAAAGAAAGAAAGAAAGAAAGAAGGAAAGAAAGTGATATGAAGTTCATTCAGGTGTCAAATAGAATAGCCCTAGTTCATCACATTCATTTAAAATGTAAAAGAATATATTTGAACCTAACAATGCTACTTGGTTTGATATTGTGTTATAGGCTATAATGCAAAGACATTCATGGATTTTTACGTGCGGCCTGCATGCATCCATTTAGACTGTGTTTGCTATCTGCTATTCTAATGGCTTAGTCAGATCTCAAAAGGCAAGAAATAGAGAGTGTCCCTTATTTACACCATCCCTGCTGTAATTGGAAATGTAAGCACAAGCCTGGATGGATGTTCAGATCTGCCTTTTCCGTTAAATTAGCAGCAACACTTTATGACAATGTTTCATTTGTTGACTTTATAACTTACCTTCATTGGTTAACACTAACACTTAGGCCTATAAAAAATTACATGAGCCAGTACAATCATGAATCCATCTTCCAAACCACGTTTATGTAGCTATTTCAGGCCTAATGAGTCCCTACTCATGTTTTGTTTAAAATAATTCTTAACAATTATTGTAAATATAGGCTAAATGCCCGTGTTGATGTAACTGAGAAAAATGAGACTGATCAGAAGTAGACATTCTGAATAGACTGTTTATTTAGCATTAAGACAAGTGTTAACTATTCAGAGTGCAGTCATGTGCTGTTTTTATTTGCATTTATCATAGGCCTAATCAATAATCATTATCATGTTTTTTTTACATTCGGATTTATCATAATCAATAACCATTGTGTTGCTTTTTTTTTTACATTTTTAAAAGTAAAGCTATACTTGATAAATGTTTTGGTAACACTTTACAATAAGATTCATTAGTTAGCATTAGTTATGAATGAAGATTTTAATAAAGTATTAGTAAATGTTGAAATTAACATTAATAAAGATTAATAAATGCTCTAAGCTTGTGAAATTTACAGATGAAATCAGGAGCTTTATCATAACTGCCTTTAGCAACCTGCATCTAGGACACCACGATGTTTAAATCAGAATTAAAAATTAAAATTAATATTATCAGCCTATATTGTCTAACTAAATTCCGAACCATAACAACAATGGGGAATTAAATGCAAAGCAATAACAAGAATTACAACGGGGTTTAGATAAACTATAAAAATATCTTTATTTTTAAAAGCAACCATGGAACACATTTCAACTATTAATATGCAAACAACGTTTCTGAACATATTTTCAAAACATACAACATACAAAAGAGACTTTTAGCTTAACATGAACAAGAAAGTGTGAGAGAGTCCATCTGTTTACATCCTGCTCGTCTTCGAAGCGTTCCTCCGAGGGCAGTATTGGCGCGTGTGCGCCCAGTCCCCGGTGGCCGCGCAGAAAGGACACACATAACTCCGCAGGATCGGGCAGAGGATCCGTCCGTCACGGGTTTTCAGTCTATGGCTCATGTACACCTCCTCGGTCTCTCCGTTTTTTATGCAGAAGCCGCAGGTGTCCCGCCGGTGGTCCCGGCTGGAGGAGGAGAAAGTAGTGCTGGAGGCGCTGCTGGATGAGCCGGTCCTCGTGAATCGCTCCTCGGGGGTCACACACGCTGTCACGGCTTGCCTTTCCTCGCGATGCTCCTCCAGCAGCTGTGACAGAGTCTTGCGGAGATCCATGTAGTCCCGCCACATGAGGAAACATCCGTCAGCTGCGGGGAGAGTGCTCTCGCGATCGGTCAGAGAGGAGTGCTGCATCATGTCCAGTGTCATTCAGGTGTGTGTCACCCATAACCCCTGCTCAGTATTTATAGGGGAATTGTCTAAAGACTTCAGACAGGAATGTCTGGTCTGTCTGGGGCGTTGAACACCTGTCCCATTTTCGTGACCACTGGAAGGCTTGCTTGACCGAGGTCCTCACAAGGTCACTGGTTCAAGCTCGCGTTTTGGTTTATTGTGTTGTATCAATTAGCGGCACGTGCCAGACTGAGTGCACGCGCCTCTGTCTGCTTTCTGTAAACATTTAAACATTGTAACATTTTCAGGGCCGTGCATAGGATTTGTGGGATGCAGGTGCTGAAGTTAGAAAAAAAGGGTAACTCTTTACAATAATAGTACATGAATAATATTCTAATACCTGAATTAATAATTACTTTACTATGAACTAATGGTGAGTTAAGACATGTAGCCTTTATGAGGAAATTAGGACTATGACATGAGTCATATGAATTCCTGCATGAATATAGGCTACCATCTTAACTACATGTTAGTACATTGTTAATTAATGTATAGACCATTTTGAGGTTTAACTTTTTGATTCAGTTTTTTATGTTCTGTTGGTTGTATGTTATCCCAGCTTTTATGTAGGCTAGTGTTAAAAAACGGAAACAGGAAGTGCTTCCGGACCAGTTTTGTTTACATCTTGCAAAATGGGGTAGGGTAAAATAAATCAAACTTGCTCTAGAAAATGGACAAATTAAAATGGCCCAAAAGAAGAGCAAGAACTCTAACTAACATCCAACTGCATTTAAAGACAGCAAACCAATCCATAAAATAGCCATAAATAATCATCTGTGCTAACACTGATTTTAATTTTGAAAATTGCATCTGTTGATGAATATGTTATTGTAGGTATTTCACCCTTGATGGCAGCAGTGGAATCACTTAAAACAGAATGAGATTAAATTGTTTTTAATGATGAATGCATCATTGTGTGTTCAATGAGTAAGGTTAAATGTAAACATTGCAAGACATCTAGTGTCATTCACTGATGTTTGTGACAGTTGTTGGTGTCAAATTTATAAACAATTTTACACTGTGCCCTTTTAGTAGGCTACATCTTTCTTCTTATCTAGAACATGTTTGATTTAGTTTACCCTGAAATGTTAATGAATGCATTAATTAACAATCTAACGTTTAGTTAAGATGGTATATTCATGCAGGAATTCATATGACTCATGTCATCCAATAGGTTAGTTCCTCATTAGTACATGTCTTAACTCATCATTAGTTTATAGTAAAGTAATTATTAATTCAGGCATTAGTACATGATTATTCATTGTAAAGTGTTACCGAAAAAAGGTCTTCTCATAAAATTTTTTTTAAAAAAAAACACGGTTCCACTTAAATTTGATAGTCCATTTTAGACATTCTAACTTTAAGTAACTTTGCAACTATGTCAACTCTCATTAGAGTATTAGTAGACTAGAATGTCACTAGACTGTTATGGTTAGCTTTTAGGGTTAGTAGAAGGAGTTGAAAAGTAGTTGTAAAATAAGGCCTACTTACAGTCAGTATGTCTGTTGGGGGACCAACAACATAAAGTGTGAGCAAATATTAAGCAGATAGTCAACTATTACTCTAATGACAGTTAGTTGACATGTAGCTGCAAAGTTATAGTTAGTAAAGCGTCTAAAGAGGGCTATCAAAATAAAGTGTTGCCAAAAACACACACAAAAAAAATGTAGGTAGGCTTACATACTGTACACTTTTAACTTTCATATTATTTATTTAAATAAATAAACATGTTTTTGTTGGCATTACGCTGGAATTGAATAAGCACAATAAATATTGTGCATTACTGACAGAAATTACTATTTATTATTTATTTTATTTTAGGCTATATGCATTTACACTGCAATTGGCAGTAATAATGTTATGAAATTAGTGTTTTAAATGTAAAATTATGAATATAGAAATATGAAATATAAAAAAATGAAATTACACTTTACTGCATAATATTTTTTTATATGAAACTGAAACCTCCAATGTACAGCAGATACCCGATTAGCCTTCACAATCATCTTGATGTAAAACTAATCCAGTTAGGTTAGGGTAGGTTAGGGTCCCTCACATGGTTTGCTGCTTGACGTGCTGTGAGGGCTTGTGAGCATCAGTGATGCTGAGAGCTACACCACAGTACTTCACAACTACTGGTAGGGTCACCCGATAGTGGACAGGTCTCAGCTGAGGTGCCAGATGGAGACAAACCAGCTTCTGGGATAGGATTGGCCTGATTTTCTTGGCAGAATATCACAGTCTTTTGACTACGGCAACATACACCAGAATTACCTGTATGGAATAAACTTTAAACTGATTACAAATGTGGAAGCAACCGTTCGAACAGAATGATGAAACACAGAATGGTTTAATATCGGTAAAGGTGTACAAGGCTGCATTCCTTCTTCAGCATTCTTGTAACAGCATCTATCCAATCAAATTTGAGGGCCGGTAATTAAATCATATATTATTGCTTCTTAAATGCTTCTATCCTTGTGGTAAACATTCAAAATAAATCACTTCTGAAATTGTTTCTAAATTTAGGCATATGATCACGTAAATTGATTGGAGCATTGAAAATTATGTAAACAACAATATTACTATAACAGGTAAAGCAGTAATCTAAAATTCTTAAACCAGAGCTTGACAAATCAGACTGTGCTTTGTAACATAATTATTAACTGATTATTATGGATCAAAACTTGCATGTTAAACATAACTAGTGCTATCAGTCATCTATTTAATCACAAACTAAAATTTTATCCTTACATATTTAATCACAAACAATCACATAGTTAGAAAATGCTGAAATCTGAATTTGTATTTAATTATTTTCCTGTCAAAATGCATTTAGTCTCTTCTGAGTGATAGATCACAGAATATGTAACAATGATTAATTACTGTGCATAGACTCTAAAAAAAAGATGGAAGACGGCCCTTCGCTCTTTTCCATCAGAGAGAACTGAAGCCGCCAGTGTCCAAGGAGGTAATCCATCGACCGGAAGTTGAAGCCTTGCGAGAGCTGCCATCTTGTAGCAGAACTTCACTTGCATTAGCATTTCCATTGACTCCCATTCGTTTTGGCGTCACTTTGACAGCGAATAACTTTACATCTGAGGCATTTTCTTTAAATTTGTCCTCATTTGTCCATTATTTATTTCTAAAGAAACACAACAATGTATAAAATGCTCCATTACATTGTAGCTTATGTTATGGCCCTGTAGAAGCAGTTTTTTTTTGTAAAAGTAGGCTAATGATTGCGTCATAACCAAGCGACTCTCTGTCGCACAGTAGAGAGATTACCATATGGACAGGAGGAGAAGCTCGCGGGTAATTGGGAAACGTGGAGGCAAAATGACAAATTAATTAATCAGAATACCTAGCAAAAGTTTCTCCAGCTCGTGTCGTGAGCAGGAAGTAAAGCCGCGAAATCATTCTCGCTGAATCAAATGCAAGCACACGCCTCGCACTTTCATTAAGTGGCCTTTTTCTGCTTCGTTCCTCTCCAATGATGTCTGCTGATTGCAGAACCTTGTTAAAATAAGGTAATACAACTACTAACCACATAATCAACATTATTAAAGAAAGTCCGCTGGTGCTTCAGTGACTACCTCGCACAGAGAACCTGTCAATCACAGCTGTCAATCATGATGTCAGAGCACCGTTTTTATAGCATCACATAACTAACTAAACACAAACTTATTTTAGAAACGAACACTTGAAATTATATCAACGTGATAGATGTAATTTACATCAACGCGTAACTACAGTAAATGACAGAAACTATCTTTGGAAAAAAGATATGTGAAGTGTAATTGAATTGTTTAGTTGGTCTCACATTCTGTTGAATAACATGGGGAGGTGGGGTTTATGACCTATACTAGGACCGGTAACAGGAGGGCGATCGAGACGTTTTGGCCTCACTTTTGAGGGTTTGTGCGGCACGCTTGTTACTGTCACAGTGTCTGATTGTGTTTCTCTGCGTTGTCACTAGAGGTCCTTTTTCTCACGGTGTCTTCACATTTGACTTTTTTTTCCCAGCATTCTGTCTGTCATTCATCAGTTCATTGCACTCAGCTGTTTCCCATTACCTTGTTAGATCTGTGTGTATGTATACCATGGCTTTTTCTGTGTTAGTTGTTGAGTCCTTGTTATTTGTTAACAGCACTTCGGAGATCGGTTCCCATCTGTTGTTCTGTTCATATCTGTTTGTTCTTTTCCTATCTGTTTGTTTATTGTTTTGGACTGCTCTTAACTGGATTTTGACCTTTTGCCTGCCTGGAATTACACTCACGGATTACCCAATAAAACCGCCCTTGGACTGTCACCCTTTCGTGTGTGTGTAGTGACAGAAGGACTCGACCACTAATAGATCCAGCAGTATGGGTACGATCCGGTTGGCATGTGGATACCGCATAGTGAGATTTTCCCTTCGGGAGAGGATGAAGGATCCTCAATATCCTTATTTGCATATTTTTCAATGTGTGCTAGAGGGAATGAGGAGACCATAGCCGCCAGGCTCGTACATGAGACCGTAACTTCCTCAGAGATAGGTAAGTTCGATGCCACCCACACGCCATCATGGACGGAGGAGGAGGAGACACAGTCCGTCTACCCAGTCAGAGACTGTTCACATTCTGTCCGCCCAGCCAGAGACTGTTCACATCCGTCAGTCCAGCCAGAGACTGTTCATGTCCCGTGTGCCCAGCCAGAGACTGTTCACATCCATCAGTCCAGCCAGAGACTGTTCACGTCCCGAGTGCCCACTGCCCAGTCAAAGACTGTTCAGGTCCAGACAGAGACGGATCACGCCACGTCTGTCCGGTTGGAGACGGATTGGGAGATACCCATTCTCGTGACCTAAACTCACTACTTTAGATCTTGGTGTCCTCCTGAAGCTTGTGTTCTGCAACGGCGCCTTGTGGTGCCATCATCCCAAAGAGACACAAAACCACTTTCAATGGCCTTTATCTGGACTGTTTCCTTCTGGAATGACCGGCGCAACTCAACACATTTCCAGAAACTGCTAAAGATCCAGTTTTTTCATTAACACCTTTCATAAAAAAAATCTTGTATGCAAATTTACTGGTACAATTATAATACCAAATAATATCAAAGCAGGGCAACACTCTGAGAGTGGCAATTTCAGATTTTAAATATCTCTCATTTGTTGCTCTAAGGTATAGGCTAACCTGTATTGTGTGTTTAGTGCTGGGTAGATTATTTAAGTTGTAGTCCATTACTAAATACAATTTATACACAATACATAATATAAATTGTAGTTAGTAATGTAATCGATTACATTACACACTTTAGGTAATGTAATCAGACTACTTTTAGATTACTTTGACCCAACTTATAACATTTATTTGAATAATATAATCTTACCATATATTATTAAAAAATACAAAGAGAAAGAAAAAGTGTTTCACTTTTGTTATTAGCAACAACATGGAGTGCATTAGGGAGAGCGGGGCACAATCTAACGCTTTTTGACTCTCTCATTTTGGGTAAATCTACTTGGGGTTTAGAGTATGTAAACACACCTAGACACACCTAACCATGATTGTAAGCCTAAACCTGACCAAAACTGTGAACTGCCCCTCAAATCTGATTGGTTACTTGGGATATTGTTCCAGGATCAACAAAGATCTTAATCCAGGAACATGTTGCGCTTGGTGAAATAACTTTCACCATTTTATCATATGTTTTTAAAATATCAGAAAGAGTGGGATAGTAAACAGCTTGTTTTTAATCTGTGACAGGCATTTCTTGATATGTTTAATCAGCATCATCTGTGTCCTTTGTTTTGACAGTTGATAAAGGTGATTGCTGAAGTGACAGTATATGGTTCATCTCACAGTAGAAAGGAATCAAAGATCAAGCAGATTTTTGTGGGCTGTTACACCTCCCCAGTGGTTTCAAATAAAACACAAAGAGAACAGCGTACAAAAAATGGCAGACTAATTAGTTACAATCTTGCTTCGGGTATTTGTCTACAGTTAAGCTTTCATCCGGACTTCTTGCAAATTAAATGTATTAATTAAATACTAATGTGCATAATTTCATAAGCAACCTCTGTAAGTATATAGCAATACTTACTTGTGTTGGTGTTTTACAGTAGAAGTAAAGCAAAGGGTTAGGATTTTCCCCACTTTTTTCCAGGGATAAATTTCATGTTTCTGTATGAACATGTTTTATCTATCCAACTAATGATTTCTAGTATTTACATTTTCCCAAGAGCTGTAAAATATTTATCTTGTTCCGTTGAATGATAAGTCTGTCATTGTTTACTCATCATCTTGTTGTTCAAAACATATGACTTTCTTCTGCTGGACACAAATATAGGCTCATTTTAAGACTGTGCCCAAACATTTGGGGAACCTTCTGTGCATTCTTGTGTTTTGAAATCATTAACACTTTAATGAATGTTTCATTTGTTAACATAGTTAATGCATTAATCTTTAAATAACAATGAGAAATATACATTTTTACAGCATTCATTAACCTGTGTTTAAGTCAAATAATGAAAAAAGTCATGTTAATATTGTTTCACATGGCATGTTAACAGATTTTGATGCTAATAAATGCAAGATATATAGTTAATTGTACATGTGAATTAATGTAGCCTATAGTTAACTGTTGATTGTTAAGTGTTACCATGAAATCAAGGTAATTCTCTGACCTAAGATTTGATCACATGAAATTAAATGATTTTATTCACCCACTTATACAATCAGTAATATAAACCTTCCCAATTCTGTTGAATGGTAAGATAAGCATTTACGAAAACCATATTTCAGTACAGACAATAAGCTAAAACATAGGCTATTTCACAAACATATCAGCAGGTAACAAGATTATTTTCGTATAGATCTCATCAGGCCGAACAACTTTAAGCCAGGCCAATGGGAAGTCGGCTACTTTGGTCTGAATGTGAATGTTTTGCAAAACCAGCCACTACATTTTTACTCATTATTTTTTACAACAATCATATTTGTAAATTATCTACATGATCTAAATAAAATTCAGTATACAAATAAAATTCTAAATCAAAACTCTGTTATTACTGTAAATGTATATACACTCTAAAAAATGCTGGGTTGTTTTAACCCAACTTTGGGTCAAATATGGACTAACCCAGCCGTTGGGTTAAATTTTTACATTACATTTTTAACCCAACATTTCGGGTTTGTCCATATTTGACCCAAAATTGGGTTAAAACAACCTAGCATTTTTTAGAGTGTAGCATAAAGTAAAGCAACAGCAAGAATAGTTAACTCACTGGTAGTTTAATTACAACAATGAGCCTTCAGACTAAAAATTTGAAACCAAACACAAGAGGGGAGCAGATTATCATTCACTTAAGTGGAAAACATAATAAGGCATGGTTATTTTGCAGGCTACTTTGTAATTTATTGTCCATTTAATTGTTCATATTTGGGGGATAAAATGGGAAACAATTAGGAAAATAATAGGCTATTAATAATCCATTTATTTAAAAAAAAGGTATAGTCGTATCAGTGTAAAAACGGATCATTTACCGCTATAAAAGCAACGCATACACTCCTCTTTCACAGTAATCAGTAAGTATCGAATTTTCAGTGTTATTAGATAACGGTATGTAAAACTACATCTGGTTCTCATATTCCTGAATAAATAAGTCGATAGTTTTGTAAATTGGCCTAGCCTGGATGCCAGCCCGAACTCCGCCCACAACATTTATGAGTATGACGAAGTCAGGCTAAAATTGGCCACTTGTTGTTTGTGAAAATAATATCAACTGGATGGAATAATAAACGCACGATGGCGCTGTTCCATAAAACACTGTTGCAGACTGTCAGCAAACCCTTCTTGAGTAGTTGTTGGTTGCTTTGGTTGTTAAGGAAGTCCATTAAGTTTGCCTCTTCAGCGAACTGGAAGTAACGGTGAGCTATTTCATACTCAAAATGCGTCATTTTATTCCTCACACAAATGTATTTTAATATAGATTTGATTCCATTACATTATTCATATTTTGGAAAGATAAAACGCTAACGTCACATCGTTCTTCCAGATGTGTAAGTGACCATCGTGTGAGTTTTACATCGCCGTGAGGGACAGAGATATCAGTCAGCTGTAATCACTGATCATATTCGTTATTAATGTCTTTTAGTCTTATTTAAGTTTTAATTAAAAGTTAGACATCAATAATAAAATAATGATGTTGCTACTGACTGTTGTTGTTATTATTTGTAACGTTACCCTAACTATTTGTGTTTAGTTTACGTCCGTTTAAGTAACGTTAGATCTCTTTGCTAAATAAAACTTTTTGTAGATTATCAATGATTTAACGTTATGTGTATTATTCCTTTGGCGTTTTTCATACAGTCTTACGTAGGGCTGCAACAACTATTGTTTATGGATTGTGTAACATTTTTCCTTCCCTCCTCCCTGGTTCAACTAAAAACTTAAACATTAAACATGTACTGACCTCAAAAGTTTTCTCGAATATTCGGTACTATGAAGCTTCTTATCTTACTATAAAACGTTTTATCTTTCCAAAATTTACGAGAGAAAATTGCATTTTCATTTAAGACCCTTTTATCCAAATGGATGAGCATACGAATTTTGTCACTTAAATAATTCGCAATATATAATAACTCAAAAACATTATGTCCAGAGAGTATTGTTATACATTTTTTTTATTTTTAAATAAGAGCAAAATTATTTCGTTTATAAAAAAAAAAAAAAAAAAAAACCCTTTTTACTATCTGGGGACATTAATGTTCAACAATAATATTGCTCTGCCTGCATTGACATCATTATATGATAACTGAACTGAGCTGAACGATGACATCACGATTTTTTCCAGAGCGGCTAAATATATAAATTAACTACATTAATAACTTTTTTACAACAAAAAATAACCATAACTGAACTAAAGCTGGACTTGATGCTATATTCTTCTAGAAACAAACTTTGTTACATTTTCCTGTTATCACTGTTAAGCTGCTTTGAAACAATCTGTATTGTAAAAAGTGCTGATTTAAATTTGTTTTGCTGATTAAAAGGGATAGTTCACGCAAACATGAAAATTTGCTCTTGATTTGCTCATCCTCAGGCCATCTGAGATGTAGGTGACTTTTTTTTCTTTTTCATTAGAACAGTAAAGAAGATTTATAGCTGAAACTGTGGTCCTCTGTTATTCATATAATGGAAGTCAATGTGAGTCATCACTGTGAGATTCAAAAAAGCATATACAGACAAAACAAAATTAAAATCTGCGGCCCCTGACAATACATTGAGGTCATAATCAGTCCATGCCGATCTTGGGAATCTGTGAAAAGTCAATTGTCGCAATTGAGATTGAACGTGGTCTTAATAGCTATTTTATATAGGTTGCGGCATCCAGGATCAGCACAAGTACCATTTTGATGAACAAAATACAACACACTGATTTTCCATCTCTGTTGTAAACAATTATGGAATATTCATTATGAGGTTGCGCTCCAAATGATCGTTTCTCTTCTTAAGACCTCATGTATCATCAGGAGCCGCGGGTATTAATTTTGCTTTGTCTGCATGTTTTTTTGTTTTTTTTATCTCAAAGTGATGGCACCCATTAACTTGGGTGGGACCACAGTTTCAGCTATAAATCTTCTTAACTGTTCTACTGAAGAAGAAGGAAAAAAAGTCACCTAAATCTTGGATGACGTGAGGGTGAGTAAACTAACAGCAAATTTGCATTTTGGGTGAACTATCCCTTTAAAATGATTCATCACATATTGCTTATAATTGACAGAATAATAAGTTATCTATACAATAATTGTCTCATTTTCTCCACAGAATGAGTTGAGTACCATGGGACTTGTTTTCATCTAAAACCAAGTTTACCAATAGGATGAGTGAGCATGGAGACAGCATCGTCCCGTTTAACCCAGCAGAACTCGGGTCAGGAGAACCAGCTTGTAAAACAGATATTAATGTACTGCGTGTAGACCCGAGGAAAGAGAAGAGCAACAAGGAGGAGCTCAAAGACATCAAGAAGCCATATGATGGGACCAAACTGCTTCAGGATGAGCTTAACAAGGACGCCAAGCTTAGTCCATATCAGCCTCGACCTCCCTCTCTTCCGAAGCCCGTGGGATTGGGCATGGAGGGTAAAAACATCTCATTTGATGAGAAGCTGAGGGGGAGAAGATTGAGGAACAGCCAGGAGAGTCTCACAGACCCGGGTGAGACGGGCTCTTCCACCGATTCGCTTAAAGACGCCGCCTCGGTGAATGGCCGGGGCCTTGCATCCGGACGTCCGCTCGATCTCCCACCCATGGAGACACCACCGTTCATAAGTGCCGGGAGCTTCTCGGAGAATGACGAGTCCCCCCGTGAGGATTTTGATCTGAATAAAGAGCGAATGAAACCGTCCAGAATTATTCTGTCCCCACTGCAGCTCACCGGCACATATCCTCCTCTGGATAACAGCGCAGCCTCTGCGTCCTTAAGGACAACTAATCGGATTGACAGGGATTGTTTGGATTACAGTGTGGTGGGGAGAAGGGGGCGGTCAGAGAGGCTTCAGAGGAATCTGAGCGATAGCGGGCTGTTGGACACCATGGTGTTGGACAGTGCCTCCGTCCATTCCATGAAGTCCACCTATAGTGTTCTGAACCCCATCAGACCCCGGGACGTGAGGAACAGGTGAGAAGCTTGTGTTTTTTTCATTCGTTTCTTCTTTTCTACAGCCTGTTTGAAGTTATCGCTCAGCTGAGCATATCCTCCACTTCACGTGCTGAAGAATGTAAAGGAGATTAATGGATCAGGAAGATGCTTGTTCAGCACCTGTAACTGTCAAACTCCATCAGAGCGTTCATTCATGTTCTTCTTGACGGTAAAACGACTATACGAGGACAACGTGAAATACAATATCTAACTATTAGACAATTTATGTGTTGATTAAAGTGATGGTTCACCCTGAAATTAAAATCCATTGTCATTTAACTTACCCTTTTGTGATTTATTTCCATACAGTTAGATCATATTATCACCAGGGGCTCAAAAAGTTGGCCGTTATCAATAATTACTTTTATGTCATGGCTGATTATTGAAAGTGTATACTTGACTAAATGAATAAAAAATAATAACATAATAAAAATGTGCAATATGACAAATAGACATTTATTTAGAGATTTGTTAAAGATTACATTTAAAGTCTTAAGTTATGAATGTTATTAATTCTTAAAGGACAACTCCGGCGCAAAATGAACCTTTAGTCTAATTACACATTGTTACCTAGTCAACCGTTATCTGAGATTTGTCTTCATGATTGCCGAATGTAAATAGTTTTATCTCTAAAAACAGTTTAGCCTATAACGCTAGTATAATGCTAGTATATAGGGCATAGAGTAATGACAAAAAAAAATCGCTTGTTATTACCACTAAAAAGGCTCAAAATAGCCCCACACTAAAACGACAGCATAAAAAGAGTCCCTACATTCAAACCGAAGCATTGAGAACTTTGTCAGTGTCCATAGTTTAATAAGCTGTTTTTTTATACACACAGTAAATTTCGCGAATTCAGGAAGAAGCCATCTTGGAAAAATAGTCTCTACCAGTCGATCTACGAACGCCGATCCATTAAAGTGCGCTGGTGAGATGTGAATAAGGTGATAAGGTGAGCGCGAACAGTAGGCTATGTGTACATACTGAAGAGAAGAAAATGGTTTGTGTTTGTGTTTCTTCTGGAAACAACGGATCATATGAGATATGGGCTATATGCACGCATAAGTTCCGCATTTGACGCAAGGATGCTCGTCTATTTCCGGTTGTGTAGATTAAAGCGGAGGAAAACTGGAGAAAACGGGATTATGGCAGAGTCTTCAATATTTACTGTCCTCCCGTCTTTGAAACGAAATGTACATACGTTTAGATGTAATTTTATATACAGTTATGTTTATTTGATATCATTTTAAAAAGAAGCATAAACACAACGAGGGGTGTCTGTTTTATCTGTTTTTGTGACTAACGTTTCATTAGTATAGACATGGAGTATAAAATTCAATATAAATTCTTGCTATTGCATTGGACTCTACGATCGGCGGAAGTTATCGAGCATCCCTAATGCTTCACCGGAAATACCGCCGTGCATAGAGCCCATTGCACAGTTCAGCGCACTTGGATCGGCGTTCGTAGATCGACTGGTAGAGACTATTTTTCAAAGATGGCTTCTTCCTGTTTTCGCGAAATTTACTGTGTGTATAAAATATCTTCTTATTAAACTGTGTGGACACTGACAAAGTTCTCAACGCTTCGGTTTGAATGTAGGGACCCTTGTTATGCTGTCGTTTTGGTGTGGGGCTATTTTGAGCCTTGTTAGTGGTAATAACAAGCGATTTTTATTTGTCATTACTCTATGCCCTATATACTAGCGTTGAACTAGCGTTATAGGCTAAACTGTTTTTAGAGATAAAACTATTTACATTCGGCAATCATGAAAACAAATCTCAGATAACGGTTGACTAGGTAGCAATGTGTAATTAGACCAAAGGTTCATTTTGCGCCATCCAGTCCATATCGACTCCTGTATCCAATATTGGGCAGTACATACATTATCGAAAGCTGGCTTGTTGTAGTGTCTCAGTCATATATATATATATATGAAGAGTTCAGATGCAAAAGCCTCTAAATGCCATTTGAAATTTTCTTCTTTAATGATGATTTTTATCAAACTTGTATATTTAAGTTCAGTAATTTCACTTAAATAACAATTAATAGGTAATTATCATTGCCATTTAAGTGAAATCACTGAACTTAAATATACAAGCTTGATAAAAATTATCTTTCTAGAAGAAAATTTTAAATGGCACTTAGAGGCTTTTGCATCTGAACTCTTCATATATTCAGACAGAGATTTCTTTTACTAGTGGGTGCAGGACACTATAGTTAATTTATGTAAGTGAGGATAGAAAACTGTGACATATTATACAGACAAATCCTTCCTCATTAAATTGCCAATGCAATCTTTTTACACCAAAGACTGAACTTCAATTTAACATCTGATTCAACCTAATTCACTTGTGAGACAGTCTAATAGATGGATGGCCAAAACCAGTGACATATCAAATGATTTGATACTCTGAGTTCTTGTCATATTTTATTACCATTTTCTAAACTATAACTGTATAAATAGTTATATATATAGTTAAAGTATATAGTATTATGGTTAGTTATAGTTAAATAGTTAACTGTGTATATATATATATATATATACAGTATATATATATATATATATATATATATATATATATATATATATATATATATATATGAAGAGTTCAGATGCAAAAGCCTCTAAATGCCATTTGAAATTTTCTTCTTTAATGATAATTTTTATCAAACTTGTATATTTAAGTTCAGTAATTTCACTTAAATGGCAATGATAATTACCTATTAATTGTTATTTAAGTGAAATTACTGAACTTAAATATACAAGTTTGATAAAAATCATCATTAAAGAAGAAAATTTCAAATGGCATTTAGAGGCTTTTGCATCTGAACTCTTCATATATATATATATATATATATATATATATATATATATATATATATATATATGTATATGTGTTTTACTATCCTTGAGGGGTTTCATTCCCACAATGTAGGGTTTACCCAGACCATACACACAATCTACAGTTGTTCTTATGATACTTTTTTTTACCTAAAAAGTAAGTCCTGGTCACTGAATGGATCCATTGTGTGGAAAAGGGCAGCATGACCATTCAGAACATTTGGGTGAAGTCATCATAATTCTGGTAAAATGAATATATTATGCAACATATGCTAGAAGGATAATTTCTTAAAGCTTTGTTCTTGTTTTCCTGAAAATGTACCTGCATGTGGTTTTAGGAGCTTTCTGGAGGGCAGTGTTTTGGGTAGCGGTGCCTTGCTGGGAGCAGAAGAGCTAGACCGCTACTTCCCAGAGAGACGACTCGGTATCTACATCGCCACATGGAACATGCAGGGAGAGAAGGTGTGGAAAAATGTGTCATTGCTCGTGTTTTGCTAGTTGAAGTGCATAGGAGCTGTAGCCTAAGCTCTCACTCTTGGTCACAGGGGCTTCCATACAACCTAGATGATCTTCTGCTCCCAACCGACACAGACTTCGCACAGGACGTCTACGTTATAGGAGTTCAGGAAGGTTGTCCAGATAGGTAAGAATTTTTTATTTGTTTGTCTTTTCATGATGCTCAGCATGTTTACCCTCTTCATGTTTTTCCACAGGAGGGAGTGGGAGATCCGCTTGCAGGAAACTCTCGGGCCGTATTACGTGATGCTGTACGCAGCAGCCCATGGAGTTCTCTATCTCACTATATTTGTCAGGAGAGATCTCATATGGTTTTGTTCAGGTAAAGCTTTTTTTTTTTTTTTTTTCATTTTATATGATATAATGCAGTACCATTCAAAAGTTTAGGGTTTTTATGTCTCATTTTGTAAGAAATCTCTTATGGTCACCGTGGCATTTATTTGTTAAAAATACGGTAAAACAGTAATGTTGTGAAAATATTATTACAATTTAAAATAATTGTTTTCTCAATGGAAAGCTGAATTTTCAGCATCATAGTGTCACATGATCCTTCAGAAATCATTCTAATATCCTGATTTGGTGTTCAAGGAACATTTCATATTATTATGTTGACTTGTCAATGATATTATA
Source organism: Pimephales promelas (assembly GCF_988280905.1). Classification (NCBI taxonomy): domain Eukaryota; kingdom Metazoa; phylum Chordata; class Actinopteri; order Cypriniformes; family Leuciscidae; genus Pimephales; species Pimephales promelas. The sequence continues at coordinate 18,084,027 of NC_142772.1, read as the reverse complement.
AGAATAAGTTCAAAAGAATACAATAGCATTTCACTTTTGATCAATTAAATGTAGTGGTGTGCACGAACAGTTGAATATTCAATCTGTAATTATTTATTATTTGAATTTTGCTACATGCTTTGCTGGCCATGAGAAATCCTAAGTATGCAAACTAAAACTCACTGTTATAACTAAATGCTTTAAGTGGCGCTGTGGAGCATGTAAACAAGATTGTTCCAGTTTGGAATTACTTCAAGGTAGTGTAGGTCAGAATTTTATAAAAACTTTTTTCCAAATTTGTTTAAACTTTCTATATATATCAATGCATAATTAAAATCTAAGTACTCCGAAAAAAAGAGTATAAAGTATTATTTCCAACCAGGACGAAACAATGGATTGGCTTAGGCGACTGTCACTCTCTCGCAACTATGGCAACCACCCTTTTGCCACACAGGACCTGCCCACTTGCGCGTATCCAGATCGTACCTGTTCGCATGCCCTTGTTTGAGCTTGAAGATGCAAAACTCGACGCAGGTCCTCTTGTCTAAAAAGTGCTCCTTGCCCTGCACTTCGACGACCCTGTCCTTGGCCTCTACTTCCTCGGACCCTAGTTACACGACGCCCTCGACCACGGATCTGTCCTCGAGCTGACGATGCGGTATTTGCTTTCTTATACTGTCTATGGGTAACTGTCTCGGGAGTGTAGTCCTCATCAGAATCAACAATGCTTTCATCAAGCAAACTCTTACATGCAGTCAGAATACCATATATATGTTATGAATCTTACACGAAATTCATCTTCATCACAGTGTAAATGATGGCAATGGAAAAATGTGTATCATGCAAACTGTTTTTAGCTTTGCCTTATAGATAACTAGCTTGTTAGCGAATCAATAAATATATTGTAAACTTTACCAATATCAATATGCTAGCTTGATAGTGAGTAATAAAATACAACTTATTTGTTTATCTTCATAATGATAGTTAGATTTTTTTATTTACATGTTTCTGAAATGATGTCACTACATGCACTCCTTCCTCTCCTCTCCGCTCGTCTCAGGTAAATAATGCGTCTTCAGCTCAGCTGTCGGAGTCGCGCGTTCATGTGTTTTGGGGGCGTGGCTTTGGAAGGAGCCCAGAAGGGAGGGGGTGAAGTGAATGGAAATAATGAGCTCTCTTTAAAACAGTCGTGAGAGGTCTACAGACACTCGATTTTTATACTTTCTTTTTCAGAGTACTTCGATTTTAATCATCCATTGATGTATACAGAAAGTTTAAAGAAATTTGGAAAAAAAAGTTTTTTTAAAAAATTCGGACCTACACTACCTTTAAGTGATCTTACAAAATGGAATTACTTTGCATCAAATGAATCGACGTGTCATGTGTAAACATTGTCGGGAGAAACTGTTATCACAATATCACCATCACAATGAGAAATCACACAAAATCCAAACTTAATGAATAAAATAAAACTTAATGATCGTTTTTGATGAGCCCTAGTATTCAAATACAATATTTTTGAAAAATGTCCATCACTAATTTAACTTATCCTTACTGAATACAAGTATTCATTTCTTGTAAAAACGTACAGACCTCAAATGTTTGAATTATATAATATATAAAAGTGTGTCTTTTTCTGTCACTACAGAGGTGGAACATGCTACTGTCACAACCCGAATTATATCTCAGATTAAGACTAAAGGAGCTGTGGGTATCGGCTTCACTTTTTTTGGGACATCCTTCCTGTTCATTACATCCCATTTCACCTGTAAGTGGAATATTTTATGCAAACTTAACCCAAGGGCAAACAGCCCAGCAAGAAATAAACCCAACCCAGTCTTTGTGTTTGTTTCAGCTGGAGATTCTAAAGTATATGAGAGGATCTTAGACTATAACAAGATAATAGAAGCGCTGGCTCTTCCTAGAAATCTTCCTGATACCAACCCTTACCGCTCCACCACCTGTGAGTGTTACTGCTTTTGTCATGTTTAAAGGTTTTATTGTGTATTTCATTTTGATTAGTATTTATTATTATCATATTTTAATATTCTCAGGTGATGTCACAACCCGTTTTGATGAAGTCTTCTGGTTTGGAGATTTTAACTTCCGCCTCAATAAAGCCAGAGTAGAGGTGGAGGCCATTTTGAATCAGGGTGTAGGCGCAGATATGAGCCCGCTATTACAACATGACCAGCTGTTGAAAGAAATAAAGGAAGGCAAGTGCAGAAATTTCAGTCCCGTGTAATTTATGCAGGTATTATGTCCCCTTTAGGTTCTTTGACTGATTTAACTGGATGAATCTCTTTGTGCTTTTGCAGGTTCCATTTTTAAAGGGTTTCAGGAAGCATCTATTCACTTTCCTCCTACTTACAAGTATGACATTGGTTGTGACGTCTATGACACCACCACAAAGCAGAGAACACCCTCATATACCGTAAACTTCGTTTTGCTTATTATATGCGAATATGTCACTATATACACTATATTAGTATTGTAGTTGATTTTTCCTCTTGTGTTGACAGGATCGGATTCTTTATCGAAACAGACAAGTAGATGACATTAAAGTGATCAAGTATACGTCTTGCTCGTCCATTAAGACATCAGATCACCGGCCAGTCGTCGGCATGTTTCAGGTCAAACTTCGTCCTGGTAGAGACAAGTAAGCAGCACTTGCAATCATTTCTGATGATTGGCTGTTGTCTCCCTACAGAACAAGCCATGTGGTCTAGTCAACTCAAGCAACTAACTCCGTCTGTTATCCTCCCTAGCATTCCCTTGGGTGCTGGCCAGTTTGACAGGAGCCTGTACCTAGAAGGAATCCGTAGGAGAATCACACGGGAGCTGAAGAAGAGAGAGGCAGCCATGAAAAACCAGAATAACAGCACAGTTTGCACCATATCCTGATCTATCGATGTGCGAGAGCCATAGGTTGCTAAAACTGATCATTTCAAAAACCGAGCTACTGACTTGGAAAGCTGGACTTTCAGGACCAAAGGATAACTCGGTACTACAGATGTCACGTTACTGATGTGCACAGTCCAGGGACCAAAAGACTGCAGCTGGATGTTTAGTAGCTAGCGTTGGAACTGTAAAATATGACTTTTTAAATCTATAAATTATACTGACCAGAGTAAATTAAGTTAACTGTACTGTACATCCATTATTCCTAATTCGTTTTTTTGTATTGTTTCATATTCTGCTATTTAACTTGCAAGCCGTAAGAGTCTGTTTTATGTATGGTTTCAATTGATAGTGTTTCAAGGCCTTGTTGCTCAACTTCTAATCTTTAACTGATAATGTAAACACCTCATACCAGTACCGGGTAGCTGACCTCCTGGTTTCATTGGGTTCCGGGTCTCTCTTTTACACAGTTTCTTAACAATGTGCTAACAGTGGTACTGCTTTTAAAAAGGAAACTGTACTGTAGCAGCATTACCAGCAAAATGAGGGATTATTGGTGTTAGCAGCTGTTTATTTATTGATTGTCATCGATAGGTGAATGTGGTGCGTCATGTAGAGAAGTTGACCTTTGGTTAAAATGTGTGCAAAATCTAAGTGAGGAGGCACAGACTATACTTGAGTTTACTGCCTTAACTGTTAACTAACAACAAAATTCAGCTTACTTGATGTAAAATGCGACATAGGGAACGACCATAGTATTGGTATTGCTTGCGCATGGATCTCAGTGACTGATGTTATAATAAGTCATGCATTCACATCATGGATTTCAGTTCTATTTGTACTGAAAGTGCCTGCGATCTTGCTCGTGATTGCCTCAGTGAGTTCAAATACATTCTGCTGTTTAAAACCAAATAATAGCCTGTTACAAATATTTGTTTACAATGTAACAATACAAAAACTTGTTTTTGGTGTTATTTCTTACGATTTTGTTTCAAGCTCACATTTGGCAGCAAAAAAGTTATTAAAATTCAAACCAAGAAACATATTGGTGAATATTCATAGATAAAAAAAAAATATTGAAAGCCAAAAAATAGAAAAGATCAAACTTTATTTTTTCCCAAGGGATGTCAGATTCACCCATTGCCATTATAATGAACAGAAATGGAAAAAATATAACTGTAAACTGAAGAAGTGCAAGGGAATAAAATAAATATGTTATTTTAGGGCAATAAAGGGGTAATGACAATAATTGGGTTGGGGGTCATGTTAACAGTGATTTAGCAAGAGCAGTGGGGCTTATGTATACTTTAGAGTCGACCATTTGTTGATGGGTCGGTTTTCACTGCTATGGAAAGTGCACAGTCAGTCATTCTGATTAAATATTTTACTACCTAAAACTAACTAAAAGATAAGAGTTTTATAGAGTGTTGTGAAAAGACAATGCTATGTAATGTGAGGAATTTCTTTCTGTTTTGCCCAGTTTTACACAAGAGCACAGCTCAAAAGCAAAGTCCACTTATTGAGCCAAAACGATAGAAATCACATGGTGGGTTCAAAAAATCATGCAAAAAAAAAAAAAAAAAAATGAATGTGGGTGAGTGGAATTGAACAGCCATCAAAATCAGCATTTAAAATTCTCCACACAAAAATGAAAATACTGTCATTTACTCACTCTCATGTCATTCAAAGCCTATTTGACCCTCTTTCTTCTGCGTAACAGAAAATATGATATTTTGAAAAACATTGGGAACCAAACACAGCAACCTTAAGACATTAAGAAAGTCTACAGTTTTGGAATGACATGAAGGTGAATAAATGACTAGCATACATCACTATATAGATGAAATGCAACCACAGACAGTCCTAAGCATTGCACTTAAATTCCAGTTGAGAATAATATTTGTTGGTCAGTGCTCCTATTTGTCTCTAGATGGTGTCAGCCGTCGGTCCACTATCGGAACAGGCGGTATATGCGAGGCAGACGTCCATCTTTACTCGAGAGCGCGGCTTGAATGTCCTCGTACGAGGGCAGCTCCGTAAGATCTCCCAACGCAGCTACCGCAGGCTTACTACGCAGCATTTTTGCTGTAACTCTCTTGATGTCACTGGCCGTAACATTACCTAAAACAAAGAAATTGTTAATTGATCAAAAATTTGTGTTATATCTTTGTGGAAATCATGATACTTTTATTTAAGGATTCTTTCAAAAATGCTGCTCTTTTGAATTTCTTTCCATTCATTTGAAACATTATAAATGTCTTTACTGTTACTTTTAATTAATTCACTGCATCCTTGATGAATTTCTTAAAATGATTAAAATCACTGAACTAATCCTTTAAACTACCTTTCAAAAGTTTGGGGTCACTTTTCAAAAAACTTTTGTTGATAATTTACTCACCCCCATGTCATCCAAGATGTCCATGTCTTTCTTTCTTTCGTCAAAAAGAAATTAAGGTTTTTGATGAAAACATTCCAGCATTTTTCTCCATATAATGCACTTCAGTGGGAACCAAATGGTTCCTGGTCCAAAAGATACTTTCAGTACAAACTGCAAAGTGTTCAAAGGGCTTTAAATGATTGCAGACGATTCGTTGAATGAACCAAATGACTCGGAAAAAGATTTGTTCATTTTGATGAACGAGTTCGAACAGGAGAGTCACAAACGTGCGTTTGAACAGAGCAAGAGCAAGTGCGTTTGAATAGAGCAAGGTGAGCATTTGAGCTTTTAAAACTTAAACTTTGTTATTTATTTATTTATTAAATAAGTGGTCATTTCGCTTGATAAGACCCTTATTCATCGTCTGGAATCGTTTAAAGCCATTTGAACAGTTTGCAGTTCATACTGAAAGTGTCTTTTGGACCTTGAACCGTTTGGTTCCTAATGAAGTCCAGAAAGGAGAAGGAGAAAAGGAGAAAATCTGAAGGAGAAAATCCTGGAATGTTTTCATCAAAAACCTTAATTTCTTTTCGACTGAAGAAAGAATGACATGAACATCTTGGATGACATGGGGGTGAGTAAATTATCAGCAAAAGTTTTTTCAAAAGTGAACTACGCCTTTAAGTAAATTTACAAGCTAAATTAAGAGCTCATATAGACTTTACGCTGCAGTATCATCAACACTTACTGATAAGCTCACACAGCTCATGCGGGAGCTTCCTCTTGCCTGTCGCGAGTACTTGTCGACCCACGTCTTCAAAAACAACAGGTCGAGACTCCAGGTTCATCATGAGCATGGATTTCAGTTGTGTCTTGGCTCTTTCTAGCTCCATCTGCACAAGTGAGAGATTTGCAACAATGCAAAAAATAGCAACAAATTCAGAACGAGAAACAATTTGCGAAAGAAGTGCTTACGTCTCCTGCTGTCCCAGTCATCTGAATAAACTCCCTTGTAATGATCTCCACCATTTCTCGCACCTAAAAAGATGATGAGTTAAAAAAAAATACTGTGTATTGAAGTACTATTTATCACGTAAACCTAACTACAGTACCTGTCTAGGGTCTGCACTTGCATGGATACACAGAAGACCACTATCTTCATAGCTGTGGTGGTACGAAGTCGCATTGTACATCCAGTGATGCCTGTCCAAACGACAACAGACTGCTAAAAAAATGTTCACCATATAACGGTAGTTTCAGAGCATAAAGAAATGATGCCACACCTGTTGAGCACATTAAGGTAGAGACGAGTGAACATGCCTTTTCCTGGCCCTCCGGCAGAGAAGGACCCTCCGCCTCCCATCATCATATTGAGGACTGCAAAGGGGATGAAGTCATCCTCCTATCAGTCAGTCACAAAAAAGACTTATATAAGCACACAACCAATCTCAGCAAGTGTGAAATTGAACTGATTTAATATGTGTAACAAACCAAAAAAGAGCAGCTCTCCAGCCCAATCATGATGTGCGTTAGTTCAGGAATGGGTGTCGGACCCAAACTCACGTCGGACATGTCCTTCTCCGTCTGATATGAGACAAAAAGCTTGGCTTTAGTAATTCGTGAATCTTTAAAATTCTGCTGCTCTTTGGGCCGTGACACACCATGCCGACAGTCGGCAATGGGTTAGTTTTTGTGGTGGTCAGGGCTGTCGGTGAGAGGGATCGCACTGATTGGCTGTTCGGGTTAGCGAAAGTGTCAGTACATGAAGATAGAAATAAATAAGTAATGATCAGCATGACTGATATTCAAAATGGTAAGCACTGCTTTGTTTAGTTTGAATATCTGCAGTCCCAGTTTCGGTTACCGTATTTGAAAATGACATATACACTGTTATTTCCTTGCACACAGGCGCAGAACGCACATGCTAGTTGGCAGTCGCTAGGGATGGGAATTGATAAGATTTTATCGATATCAATGCCACTAACGATTCTGCTTATCGATCTGATTCTTTAACGATTCTCTTATCGATTCCTGATAGCACTGTGTGGGAAAAAAGTAATCATATGCTTTTTCAGGGGGGAAAACAAGTTTTATTTGTTTTAAACCTTACACTTGACTAAGCAAACTGTACTTTTTATGTATTTATTTATGTAATAAATGGAAAGAACCTTATTGAAAAGTGTTATGATTAGCTATTCACCGATTATAAGTCCCGTGAGTTCAGTTGTTTTAACCATTCATTAAAACGAATCGGTTCAAATCATAGACTGGTTCAAATGAGTCATAAGTTCGCGAATTGAACGCGTCATCATCGGACGTGTGCGCGTTGTGCGATTATCCCGGCGGTTGGGACATCCCACAAGATGTGTGTCAAAGAAAACATTATCACTGGATCGTTTTTTTCGTTTATTTGAAGTGTGGTTTGTCAGCTGAATGTGCGGAACGCTTTTCAGAGAAGATAATAAGGCAACGTAGGCCTATTTTAGCACAATTCACGGCAAGCGGTAATTCTGGAAAAACAAATCTCCGGATGCTGCACATGAAACTTTAGTCTCCGGACCTTACCATTGTGTCGATTATTTTGATTAATATGTGCGAGAGAGAGAGAGAGAGAGCAAGACAGCGCTTAGTTTTGAGACGGTGAAGCCTGAGAGAGAGAGCGCGCACACGTTCGGGGCACTCTCTCTCTCTCTCCCTGCTTGTTCAGTTTAACATGCGTGCTGTCACAAGCGCAGTGGTTCATCACTACAGAGAGAGACGGTTTTACTCACGGATCAAATAAGGCTTTGGCGGTACAAAAATTCGCTTGGGACAGTTGTGAAAAAATACAACAGGGACAATGGTTGAGTCAGAGCAGGAGCATCGATAAGAGGAATCGTTAACGTCGAAGGCATACAATATCGATGGATCGTAAAACTTAGAACCGGTTCTCGAGTGGAACCGATTCTCGATTCCCATCCCTAGCAGTCACCTGTAGTTATTTTGGTGTCTTCAGGTGCAGCTTTTAGGCACAGATCCAGGCAATGGGAGGCGACAAAACAGTCGGCTTTTCCTTACTGTTAGTTCTTTGACTTTGGCTAGGTGTGTCACAGCCTTTAAAAAGGTGCTCACCTTAACAATGCCGCCCGTGTATTGTGCTACAGACAGGTCGACGTTGGCAGGTGTGCTCATGCCCCATACAGGTTTAACATTTAGGAGATACTTCCTGGCACACTGAACAAGCTGTTCATGTTCAATCCCAACCCCGGCCAGCACCATGCGCTCCGGGCAGTAATAGCTCTGCAGGTACTTATGAAGCAGCCTCTTGTCGATCTTGTCAACATTGTTGGCAGGGCAGAAGCGAGGCAGGCCCACGGTGTTGCCCCTGTATGCTGCCTAAACATTGAAGAGACAACAAAATAAGACTTACAAACTCAATTCAATGATCTACAGTAAGGTATTGATATTTGTAGAAGTGGTCATACTGCATGAATCATTTCAGTTAGTAAAGGCTCCGGGTCAGGTCTCATGTTCAGATCCTCCAACTCAAACCGAACAGCCATTCTGGTCATCTCAATCTCCTCATCTGAAGAAAATATTATAAAGTTACATTACCAGTCTTTTTTTTTTTAATAAGTCCCAAAAATACAGTAAAAAATATTCAGAAATTTTATTACAATTTAAAATAACTTTTGTATTTTAAGATGTAATTTATTCCTGTGATGGCAAAGCTGAATTAGTGTTCAGTGTCACATGATGAAAGAAAGTGATATGTGAAGGCCAACACGTGTGTGTAACTCATACTCAGAATTTGTCCTCTGCATTTAACCCATCCAAATAAGTCCACACACATAAGGAGTAGGGAACAGACACCAGACAGACGCGCTCAGAAATTCTTTCTAACAAATAAAGTTGAAGAAATATCCTATAAAATTATTCAAAGATTTTATCCAGTTAAATACTTTTTAAAGAAATTTAGAAATGATATCATAACGTCTCCTTGTTTTGATAGATTGTTTACTGCTTGTATGTCTTGACTTGTTCTGTTTATTAACATTGCATTAATAAAAAAACAAAAAACAGACAGACGCGCAGTGGGCAGCCATTTTTCTGTGGCACCCAGGAAGTGATTGGGGGTTAAGGCCACAACTGTCGACTGATCCTTTAAAAATCATTCTAATATGCTGATTTGGTGCAGTTATCAATATTATTGATGCTTAATACCTTTTAATAAAAGTTATTAATGTTTTACATACTTTTGTGGAAACCATGATACATTTTTTTAAAGGGGTCATGAACTGGCTTTTTAAATTTCCTTATATTGTTGACTGAGGTTCGCTTGGTTTTTACATTCAAAAACATCAAAATGAATAAGTAATAGGCTATTTTTGAGCCTAGCACCAAAACGCTCGGTTTTTATGGGTTTCTCGCACTGAAGACTTGGAAGTAAACGTCCACTGCTGTGAGTGGAGAACAGTTTTGCATTATAATGAGTTTCGACTCAACCGTCAGTGTTCTGAAAATGTCCGATGTTGTAAAATGGCAACCGGAATGATTCGCCCATACATGTTCGACCCAGAGTCTGTGTGTTGCACAATTCCTGTCGGATCCAATATAGACGACACAGCACCGTTCTTTACTCTTAATCGGTCTAAAATCCTAAAGTCTTGTTCACAAAACAATCCTCAGTGAAATGAAGCGAACAGATGGACATGTTTTACCTCATCAGCTGGAACGTCATTAAAAATAAAGTTTATCCATGCAGTCCTATTGGAATCCAGAGGAAGCTTATGCATCGACTGTCTTCTTCCACAACCAGGCACTGCACAATATTTTGTATTACTTGGTAGCTCGATCTGGTTTGTCATCATGAGGTAGGCATCTATGTTATTTAGCTATGCATGTAATGCGCAAATCGTTGGGTGGGGCTAAACCGGCCGTGTTGAAGTAGGTGTTGATCTTCTTCTGCGGGGGCGGTGTGTTTTATCCTCTTTGACGTCATAGTTCCCTTAGTGCATACTTTGAAAAACAAATCGATTGCAGAGCCTGGTGTCAATAAAAGCTTTTATTGGACTAACAAGGACGTTTTCTGTTCTGAAACTTACAGGATATTCTTGTAATATGAGGACCTCTTAGATGTCAAAAGCTTGAGGAAAATTTGATTTCTCAGTTCATCACCCCTTTAAGGATTCAGGATTCATTTTTTTTTTCAGAAACTACTGACACTAAGGCTACATTCACACTGCAGGGCTTAATGCTCAATTCCGATTTTTTTGCAAGGCCGTTCACATTTCCAATTAAATGCGACCTTTTGTGATCTCCTGTGTGAACGTGAAATGATCCAGAAGTGACCCGCATGCCCAGAAGAGTAATCAACGGTCCCAGACGTCACTTGTTGTTTGCAGAATAGTTCTTTTTTTTCATATGTTGCGAGCTTTTGTTTTATTATTATTATTGCCACAGCCCATATACAAACACAGACAATAATTATTTTATCGACGGGCAGTTTGCACATAAATGTAAGATTTTTCCGATCCTCACCGACCTCGTCATAAAACCCGTTTAAATGATAGTGCGTGTCCGCGGCGCTCCTTGCTTTGTCACCGGCGGCCGCGGTGCGACACTGGTGGCTGGTGTTGCCAGATTGGGTGGTTATTCGCTATATTTTAAGGCATGTTCACATGTGTTTTAGCCAGGTTTTCGCTTGGAAGGCTCTATATCTGGCACCCTACTGTACAAAGTTATACTGACAGAGAGCGCACGTTCACATACACCAGAATGAACGTGTTCACAGTAATGTTCATCAGGCAGTAATACAGTATGTTTATTTCGGGCGAACGTGAATAATATGATACGCGAAAATATGAACGCGTTCATGCACTATCGTTCATTCAACGCGTTCAGGCACAACACTGGGGAACAGACACGTCTGCAGCGGCCCATAACAGTGCAGAAACGCGTTGGAGTTAGCGTGTATTGGCTAGCTACAGGTGCGTGCAATGACGTGCGGGTCGGATATATGTGACCTGACCGTTCAGATTGAAGTCGCATTTCAAAAGATCGGATACATATCGGATTTAGACCACATACCCAAGTGGCCTGGGTCGCATTTGAAAAGATCGGATCTGTGTCGTTCAGACTGTCATGAAAAAAATCAGATACAGGTCGCATAGGGGCAAAAAAAATCGGAATTAGGTCGTTTCAGCCTGCAGTGTGAACGTAGCCTAATAGATTTTTATTTAAAACATAATAATAATAATAATAAGTTCCCCTATTATGCAATTTTAAAGGTTCCTAATTTAGTTTTAGAGGTCTCCTACAACAGGTTTACATGCACCAAGAGCCTACTCTGCTCTGATTGGTCAGACGGTGTCGTCTGTTGTGATTGGTCTACCTTTACAGCGCATGTTGGAAAATAAATGTCTATTACCATTACTGAAGTTCAGCTCTGGACAGTGTTGCCAGATAGGGTGGGTTTGAATTTGATTTTGTGGGTAAAAATTGTTTTGGGTTGGTGGACAAAATATGTGCTGGTTTGGGCGGGGTCAGTTCAGCTGCTGTATATTCAGTGTGATTGCTATGCCAAAGTAGCATAAATATATATTAAGTTGTATCTACAATAAGAGTGAGAGAGTGCCTCTTAAAGCTTTGCATTATGTTCAAGAAATCTTCAAGAAAGTCGTATTGGTTCTGTTTGAAGTAAAAGCACAACACAAGTGATGTTTGAAACCAGTCCAATCTGGCAACACTGTCCGGAGCTAAAGTTCATTTTTATTATTGTTAATTTTCCGAACGCGCATTATGCAAATTTGTAGGCATGTAGGTTCCAGAGGTGAGAATAGAATTGCTGACGACTCGTTTCTGCAGTTCAGAATCTATTCTTTTTTGGGGGGAGGCAATTTTTATCGTGCACTTTGATGTTTAAAACTTTGCAGACTGTTACATTCACAAACAACTATATGACACAATGCATAAAAGGTATTATCTGAAAAAGCATAATAGGGGCACCAATAATATTTCACGATTTACTGTTTTTACTGTATTTTTGATAAAATAACTGCAGCCATGGTGAGCAATAAGAGACATCTTTCAACTAAAAAATCCTATCTTTTGGCTGGTAGAGTCTCTTTAACCCTTTTAAAAATTAAAATAATCAGATGTTTTCCAAATACTCACCAAGTAAACGAGGCTGTAGAACTGCATCTGACAGGAGGTTCACCACAGTTTCCAGACCCTTCACTTCAGCTGAAACCGCATACATTGTTGTGTCTCTTTAAATGACAGAAAGAAATAAAGCATGAGGTAAACAGAAAAGAATCAAAACAGCATTTGAAATGCAATTCACTTTGGGCTAAAATAAAAAAAATAAATGCAAGACCTGGATGTTTGGCAGTCACATATGCCTCCATGTTTCTCAAGTGTTAGGAGAATTTCATCTTTACTTCCAAACTGGGCTGTAGACTTACAGTAAAGAAGAATGAGTTGGTTTGTGCACTAAAAATCAAAACAGCATCAAAGCTATTTAGTGAGTCCAATTCATAATCACTGACAGACTTACAGAAAAGGAAAGCTTTTCCAAAAAGTGTGCAATTCCACTGGGATATTTTGCTTCATGACGTGAACCTGAATTTACTAAAACTAAAAACAAACAGGAGAAATAAAACATTTGGTATCTGGATCAGCTCATTAGAATCAAACAACAGAGTATCTGCTGCACATTTTACTTACTTCCAACTGTACAGAATTGACCAAATTTGTTCTGCGATGCAACTTTGAGTCCGTTTTCTAAGGTGGTGATTTTAGTCTCGTGTTTCTCATGGCCGTCCACAGAAGCAAAGAGAGGTTTGGGGATCCCGGGCAGCGGTGTGGACAGGGACACATTGGGATACGCACTGCCACTGCTGTAAGGTCTACATACTGCGATACCATACCTGCAACACACAGACACTTAGCAATAATCATATACTTCACATGCCCACCAACAACTTTGAAGACGGTGCCATCTCCTGCAAAGACTTCAGATGACGCAAACTCTGAATCAACATGCACCAGTGCTACATTTTTATGTCATAATCATTTGTTAACAAACAAGTATTCATTACTTAAATGTGCAGTAAACCCCATTGTTTCTGCATTACATCATTACATTGTTTAAATTAATACATTTTTAGCTAAATTAGTGATTTTGTATGCACATTTCTGAAATACATAACTTGGACAGTTACCTGATAACAAAACACTCTAAATTGTAATATGGACTCATGCACATTATGTAAAGCTGCTTTGAAATGATATGTATTGTGAAAAGCGAAACGTGAATTGAATACTGACAGTAACTTACAGTAACCAAGTAACTACTTTGCTTTAACGGGCATCTCAATAATTTACAACTAAGGCAAATCATGAGCAAAAATAATAAATAACAACAACTCCACACTGGCTATTGTAGGCAAATATTTGCTGTCAATTCAGTTTAATTAAGTTACCGAAGCGCCAGGGAAAGCACGCGAGATTTCGAAGTTTATCACATGCACATTACCGCTATAACGATTTTACAAAGTAGACAGAATACCTAACACAAAAAAAAACATGTGGCAACGGCTCTATACATAAGACACTCTTCATTTCAGTTTCAGTGAGTAAATAAGTAACACATTAGACCAAACCTCTGCGCTCGACTCCATCCCCTCAATCTGGACATGTGAGCAGCCATGTTGGATTCTATTTGACCATGAACCTTACCCGGAAATGATTATTAGACACTTCCTACTCTACTTTCTGTGAAATGTTGCTGGCTGGTTGCTGGCTGGTAGCAATGTTGCCAAGAAAGAAAAAAATAAATAAATAAATAATAATAATAATAATAATAATAAACGTTATCTAAATGCTGTCCACAAAATAAATCTACTTGTTATAATTTTATACTCGTATAAAATTTAATAAATTGTAATTTATTCATTATAGTTATAAATTACCAAACATATACATTTAATGAATTGCTTTCTTATGAACCATTATGCATTTCATAATATTTACTGTTTATATTTGGCTGAAAAGCTATTAACCTTTTAACTGTCAACCCCCTTTTTGAGAACACATGAAATGTACAATCCAAACGTATATGGTTGTAACTGAAGTATGCTTTGGGATATAGACCTAAATCTAAGTTTGGTCTTGTTTTAAAGAAGACACTGAGCAGATTATTTCTGAAGATAGAGCTATGGAAGTTTAAATTTACTCTAAATCAAAAGTAGCCTACTGTACTAAATATTTATGTTTAATAATGATAGCTAGCTAAATAATGATGATTACTAAAAATATGTGGTATGAAATAAATTGTATGAAATAAATTGTATGATTTCAACTGAGCAATAAAGGTGGTATATGGAGGTTACCACACACAAACAACTGAAGAATTATTAAAAAAAAATAAAAAATAGGTAAGGGCTAGTCGTAAGGGCTATTGTTAAAAAAATCTAAAGAATATAAACCAATGTTAGATTCATGCCTAACATTAAGTAAACCACATTACATCGAAAGGCTTTCACACCAGTTTTCTTTCACAAAAGTTAACCTAAAAAGAGCTTTGTAGAACAGTGTGTCCTTACAGCTTGTATTGAGACCAAAATAAATGGTGCATGAGAATTGGATTGATTTCTAAATGCAGGCATCAGCTCTAAGTGCTTTTTGTCATGCATGTGCGGGCCACACAAGAATCAGTTGATTGAAAGAAGTGTGCAACAGCTTCTACATTTAGAGAAGGATGTTTTCAGTGCATCTGGGTCTTATTTTGTTGACCATGTCTTTTATACCACGAATGAACTTTTCATATGAGCTTCAAGATACAATTCACACTCTGAGGGAGGAGAATGCGTACTTACATCACAGACTGAAAAACCTCACGCAGACACTGAGAGAGCTGAGGAAACTGCTTCTGGATCACTCGCATGGTGAGAATAATGTCTAAATGTTCATAGCGACCTTTGAGAATAAATATGAAAGTATGATGTTTGTATGCAATTTTCTATTTTTTTTTTTTAAATCATTTTTTCTGCACTTTATTAAAAGTGTTTATGTCCACACAGCGTCTACTGTGGATCATGATAGTGACCAGATACATGCATGGAATGAATGGATTAAGAATGGTAAGCTGAAAAGATTTCTCACGTTATGTTGCAATGTGTGATGAATTGTATTTGCTGCTGACATATGTGAAGTGAATCAGTGCAGTATATTATAGTGTCCATTGTTAACATGAATGGGCTTACAAACAAGTAAAACCTGAAAAATGAAATTATTACTAATTTCAAAAGTAATATTATTACTTTACTTATTACTTAATTAGTTACACTAGTTATATTACTTTTCCATTAGTAAAACGCATTAGGCTACTGCCCAATATGTTATAGTCTGTAAATGTTGTATCAAAGCAGACTGGCCCTTAAATTATACAAACAGATATTGTATGATGTTTTTCAGGTCTCAGCGCAGAGACTCATCTCATGTTAGAACAAGCTTTCTGCTTGCCACATCTTCATGCCAGAGCTAATTTATGTTTCCCACAGGAAATTCTTCTGGTTCTGTCAGGTCTCATTTGGATTTGGATTCTTCTCATGTAGATATGGACACAATATTCAAATCCAACAGGAAAGCACAGGCTAATTTAAATTTGTAAATATTAATGTCAAGGTTTTAATTGTTAACATTATTACTGTTAATACTGTGTGCAAGAACAAATTTGTTTCATTAATGTTATATGTTATAATGCATGTTAACAGACCCTATTTTGTTATATAAATAAATGAGTAATGCTTTAACATTTTATATTATCATCTCAATTGAATAGCAATTTCCTTGATTAGTCCATTAACATACTGTAACATCAACATTTTACATTGGGTCGATTTAGGTCACATAACTTTGAGAACCAATAACTTACTTGATTATGAAGCTTGGATATAAAATCATGTCAGGGACGAATAAATGAGATTCACTTGTGAGAGACTTTATCCCCTGGTTTCACGGACTGAAATGCATGTTTGAGCTGTAAACTTGCACTTAAAATATCGAAAAATATATCAGTGCCATTGTTTTGTTTCAAGATGCACTCAAGTAATGCTTTTTTTTCCTAAGACGCTTTAAATGGCTCAATGGGCTCTCACAGCGGTATTTCCGGTGAAGGATTAAGGATACTCGATAACTTCCGCCGATCGTAGAGTCCAATGCAATACCGAGAATTTATATTGAATTATACTCCATGGTTATACTAAAGAAACATTAGTCACAAAAACAGATAAAACAGACACCCCTCGTTGTGTTTATGCTTTTTTTTAAATTATATTAAATAAATATAACTATATATAAAATTACATCTAAACGTATCATTTCAAAGACTGGAGGACAGTAAATTTTGAAGACTCTGCCATAATCCCGTTTTCCTCGGTTTTCCTCCGCCTTAATCTCCACAACCGGAAATGGACGAGCATCCTCGCGTCAAATGTGGAATTTATGCGTGCATATAACCCATTGAACTATCCCAAGACGTCATCAAACTGACGCTTTTGACCATTAGTCAACATCCGACGTTTTAGGGTATCCTTTAACGTCAGTTAGATGACGCTATCTAACCCTACCCCAGACCTACCCGCGTCAACTAACTGACGCCCTAGGATATCATTATCTAACTGACGTTAAAGGGTACCCTAAAACGTCGGATGTTGACGTATGGTCAAAAGCGTCAGTTAGATGACGTCTTGGGATGAAAATGTGTTGGAACTAAAGCCTAATCCTCGTTTAATCTAAGCCCTGTCTGTGAAACCGGGCTGGTATTGAGCTGAGTGTGTACACTGTGAATAATGACTAAATATAAATATACAGCACATAACACTTGATTATGTGATGATTTTGCTGTCTTGTCATCTTTATTAGTTGTTTGTCAGACATATGTGGATTAAATGAAATTCACGACAAGTCCTTCTGATTGAAAATGTAAATAAAAAATGAAACCACAGCTTGTGGTCCTGCCAAAGATGTTTTCTCTGTTGATTCTGTTTCTGTTCATCACATGAAGAGGTATAGCTTCTCGCTGATAATAACTGTAGCAACATGAAATGATTTAGTGCAGACTTTGTGTGTTTGATGTTCCACACTGCAAATATCACAGTAGCCAACAGAACTGGCCTTTGTTCAGTTAATTAAAATCACCCTCTTGCATAGATTAGAAATCAGGCTATTTGTACTTTAATTTACATCTGATTGTGCTGAATTGATAAAAGAAATGAAGCTGATTTACATTTGCAAAGACTGAAACCCATGGTAGTTGATAACTTTCTATGTATATTCCATAAAATCAATTTTTTTGTTTCTGATAACTGACTGTTTACATTAAAACTTAAGATCAGATTCATAGATTAATTCAAAAGTTAATTAAAAATAAATGTTATGGTCTTCACTGAAACTGAGCAAGTTAACATTTAGTACTTAAGCCCTAAAATTTTCCCTTTCTGTGATTTTTTAACCAGCTAGTCTAATAGTGTAAAAGTGTTTCAATAAGCCACTTTTGAAGCATATCAGAAATATAATCCCCACCCCCCAAAAATACACAAATATAAAACATGTGTATGTAACACATCACTATTTTTTAAGTGATTGGTATTTTAAGCTAAATATATTTTACGGTTTTAAATATATCATATGGTATAATATAATTAATCATGCCACATGCAACCAAACACATACAGGTGTGAAATGATTTATGCCAATTTGTACAACAAACGCTATTAGACTTGTGGACACCTTTTATGAATAACCATCACGAGGGAATTGAAACACAATTGTTCTCATTTTTCTCAAACTGCATGTTTTAGTTTTATATTTGTGGCCTCATTCATTTTGCACGGTGTCTGAACACATGCAGAGTGGTGCTTAGTCCTCTCGTATTGTTCCTGGCTGTGGAGGGGTGGTGCTCTGCACTCCAGGTTACGTGACACAGCCCATCTGTGTGTATGTGTGTCTGCTGCTCCATCGTTAGATCAAGCCTGTTGCATTGATGAACCAGAAGACACACATTGGCAATCATTCACTGACAGAGATGCTGCACTGAGGCTTAACACTTCTGCTTTGCATGGGTAAGTACTGTATTTTTGCAATTGTTAAAGGCAAGGCAATTTATTTATTAAGCACAATTAAAAACAACATTTAGTTGACCAATGTGCTGTACAATTAAACATGCAAAAAGCAAACACGCACAAATATACAACACAGACGTCTGTCTATATTCAATACCTAAAATGACTGATTTTGTACAATGCTGTGTACAAGCATCAATAGAGTTTTCAGAGACTCAATACATATGAAGCCTCCACTTGGTACTGTAATGTAATCATTTTTCATGTGGATGTATTGACATGCAAATACATTATACAATTAACAGTACAACTAAAATAACTGATTACAGCTATGAAAAGGATATTTTTGTTCAGTTTCAATATCAATGAAAACGGTCAAATTGTTGAAACGCGTTCTTTGAAAAATTCACAATATCATTGGTGAAAGAGATTTACTCACTGTCTACCTGGAAAATAAATGGATTCATAATTCGTGTCAAGCAGTCAGTGCAAGTCAGATGCAAAAGATTGAGTCAATGGATTAAGTGATTGAATTCATTTCAGTTCAGTTACTTTTCCAGTAAGGTTTTCAAATAAGTAACAAGCAAGTTATTTTGGTTTTTCTATTGATTTTCTACTTTCCTGTCCACAATTTGAGAGTAATCAGGAGTAAGGTGCAGAGCTGTTGTGTGTGCTGTGTATGATGGACAAAGGGGGTCTCCAACCCGGCTCGTGGTATACCATCCTGCAGAATCTCTAACTGTAATCAAACCTGAACTAGCTAATTAAGGTGTCCTTGTTTATTTTATTTTTATATTACACTGTACAAAGGTTTGTGATTTTAACAGTGAAAGAAAACAAAACTGAAATCATACATAAACAAAAAGTTTACGTATGATGAAGAAATAGATCTAATCGTACATTTGATGAACAATTCATTGTATAATTTACAGTGAAAAAAACGCAAATTGACATTCGAAGAATTCCATGCATGACAGTTTACATTTTATGTATTTTCGTTGATATACAGTTTCTTCTTTTTTTGTTTTTTTTGTTTAATGTTACATCGAATGTTGTTAAATGAATGTTCATTGCTTTTTAAATGTCTTGTGATTCATCATGTGACATTCTCATCTCTACCTGTTTTGATGGTTGTCAGTGTATTACAAAATTACAAACCAGATATTATTACTTCAATAGGTTGGTAAAATAATATTAAATCAGTTAAAGGGGTGATGAACAGAGAAATCAAATTTCCCTTGAGCTTTTGACATAAGAGGTCATCAAATTATAAGAATATCCTGTAAGTTTCAGAACTGAAAACGCCATTGTTAGTCCAATAAAAGCTTATATTGACACCAGGCTCTGCAAACGACTTGTTTTTCAAAGTGGGGAACTATGATGTCAAAGAGGATAAAACACCACCCCCACAGAAGAAGATCAACGCCTACTTCAACACGGCCGGTTTAGCCCCGCCCACCGACTCACGCATTACACACATAGCTGAATAACATAGATGCCTACCTCATGATGACAAACCAGATCCAGCTACCGAATACAGAATGTTGTGCAGTGCTTGGTTGTGGAAGACGCTGTACATGGTTCCTCTGGATTCCAATAGGACTGCATGGATAAACTTTATTTTTAATGACATTCCATTCCAGCTGATGAGGATAAAACATTGTCCGTCTGTCTGTTCGCTTCATTTCACTGAGGATTGTTTTGTAAACAAGACTGGATTTGCAGACCGATTAAGAGTAAAGAACGGTGCCGTCTATATTGAATCTGACAGAAATTGTGCAAAACTCGGACTCTGGGTCGAATCATTCCGGTTGCCATTTTAGAACATTGGACGTTTTCAAAACAATTTCCACCAAGTGCATCAATGGGTGAGTTTAAACTCATTATAATATGCAAAACTGTTATCCACTCACAGCAGAGGGCGTTTACTTACAAGTCTTCAGTGCGAGACACCCATAAAAACCGAGTGTTTTTCAGGTAGACTAAAAATTTGGGTACAAAATAGCCTATTACTTATTCATTTTGATGTTTTTAAATTCAAAAACCAAGCGAACGTCATAAGTTGACCTCAGACAACAATATAATAAAATTCAAAAAGCCAGTTCATGACCCCTTTAATGAAATACAGATTATTTACTGTAAATTTAAGTTAAATCTGTAAAACCTTAAATGTACCCATACTGTAATTTTGCTTTGCCGTAATTTCTGGCAACCACGGCTGCCGTTTTTTACCGTAAATGTAAAAGATTTTTTTACAGCGTATGTTTAGTTAGGTTTATAACAGAGCTCGCTTTAGCGGAGGTGTGACAAAAGTTTTTATATTTGATTATATATTATATTTATTTTATTTTCATCTGACATCATGGATCTACATTTAAAGGGTTAGTTCACCTAAAAATGAAAATTAAGTCATTAATTACTCCCCCATCCTGGAGTAATTCCTGGAGTACTCCCCCACCCCCATCCTGTACCAACCCTGTAAGACCTTCGTTCATCTTCGGAACACAAATAAAGATATTTTTGATTAAATCTGAGAGCTGGATCAGTCCTACATAGACTGCCTTACGGACTAGCACTTGACGGCCCATAAAGTCATTAAAGAAAATGTTTAAATATTCCATGTGCCTACAGCGGCTCAATTTTAAGTTTATCAAGCGACAAGACTACTTTTTGTGCAAAAAAACATAAATAACGACTTTATTCGACTATTCCATTACTTCCTTATGGGCGCATGCACGAGAACTGAGATGACGACGTTCTCATTCGTCTACTTCTTGTTACCGGCTAATCACCGCTTAGGAGTATTACTGCCACCTACCGTATAAAATGATAATCCATATATAAAGCGCTCCGGATTATAAGGAACACTGTCGTTTTTTGAGAAGTTTAAAGGCTTTTAAGTGCACCTTATAGTGCGGAAAATACGCTAATTGAAAAGCATATGTACAGCGCGCATCTTCCTCTGCTTGTAAACAGAAAGTTTTGCGCTTCCAGCTATATCAGCACATCATCTTATACGATAGGTGGCGGTAAAACTCCTAAGCGGTGAGCAGCCGGTAACAAGAAGTAGTCGAAGAAGAACGTCGTCATCTCAGTTCTCGTGCATGCGCCCATAAGGAAGTAATGGAATAGTCGAACAAAGTCGTTATTTATGTTTTTTTGCACAAAAAGTAGTCTCGTCGCTTGATAAACTTAAAATTGAGCCGCTGTAGGCACATGGAATATTTAAACATTTTCTTTAATGACTTTATGGGCCGTCAAGTGCTAGTCCGTAAGGCAGTCTATGTAGGACTGATCCAGCTCTCAGATTTAATCAAAAAATATCTTCATTTGTGTTCCGAAGATGAACGAAGGTCTAACAGGGTTGGAACAGCATGGGGGTGAGTAATTAAAGACTTAATTTTCATTTTTGGGTGAACTAACTCTGTAACAAAGTTCAGGGAAGAAGGAGGCAGGAACCGGATAATAATAATAAAATAAAACTTTATTTAAACAAAATAAACAAACAAAATACCTGCCAGCAGCCCCTCACGGACGACTGCTGGCTACCGAAAATAAAATATAAAATACCGGCCAGCAGCCCCTCGCGGACGACTGCTGGCTTACCAAATAAAATATAAAACACAAACAAAAGCAGGCCTGTTCCTCTCTCGATCATCCACTCCGTCGCTCCCCCTTTATGGCTCCGCTCCTTCGTGAGAGATGCGAGACCGGTGTGCCTCGCAGGTGCTGCTCATTAGCAATCGCACCACCGGCCTCGCGACTTTCTCTCACGTCCCTCGGCCGTCCTGCTCACCACATACCCCCATCACCCCTCACAGGCCGGGGGGTACACCCGAGACTGTGCCTACTTCCCCCCCGGCGGTGGCGATCCCTGGGGGGTATGGATCGACGAGCCGAGGGAAACGGAGACGGAAGCCTGAGGAGCGACGGACACGAGAGAGGGGAGAGAGGAAAAAAAAAAATAGTCCGGCTCCCACAACGCGCTGCCATCTTGTCCCTCACCAGCTGGGCGATCTCCTCCGCGGTGCCCGGCGCCGACGCTGGATGGCCCTCGGTGAACGCCTCGACGCTCCCCCGCCCCCGGTGGACGGCGACGGCTCCTCGGGTGCCTTGGGCAGACGGCAGGAGTCCCCCTCTCCCTGCTCCTCCCCTTCACTGGCGGATGGCAGCAGGCTCCGGCCCACGGCAAGCAGCGGTGACTCCTCCTCTCCCTCCCGAACGGCAGCCGCCCCTCCATTTTCCAGGCGGTCGGCGGCGAGCTCGGGCGTCCCACCGGCAACTCATCCCAGCGCCCCGCCTCGAGCGTCCATGGCCGCGAGTCCCCCGCTCCCTGCTCCTCCCCTTATGCGGCGGACGGCAGCAGGCTCCGGCCCACGGCGAGCGGCGGCGACTCGCGCACCATGCTCGATGGCACCGCGGATTCCCCACAGCGGCGAGGACCCTCGGACAGCGCGTTCCTCCCTCTTCCCGGGTTTCGGCACCAGTGTAACAAAGTTCAGGGAAGAAGGAGGCAGGAACCGGATAATAATAATAAAATAAAACTTTATTTAAACAAAATAAACAAACAAAATACCTGCCAGCAGCCCCTCACGGACGACTGCTGGCTACCGAAAATAAAATATAAAATACCGGCCAGCAGCCCCTCGCGGACGACTGCTGGCTTACCAAATAAAATATAAAACACAAACAAAAGCAGGCCTGTTCCTCTCTCGATCATCCACTCCGTCGCTCCCCCTTTATGGCTCCGCTCCTTCGTGAGAGATGCGAGACCGGTGTGCCTCGCAGGTGCTGCTCATTAGCAATCGCACCACCGGCCTCGCGACTTTCTCTCACGTCCCTCGGCCGTCCTGCTCACCACAAACCCTTTAAATGTTTTGGGGGGTTTTTTGCAGTCAACGGGATGCAAAGTTATGCTATAAGGAATTTCTATAAAATTACATGATGTGATATCTTACCTTTTTTAAGCAATGTGGAAGCAAAATTTCTAAATATATTATATAAAAAACTTATACAGCCATGTCTTTTTTTAATTATATAATTATCAAACAAACAATGTAGGCCTAATTCTTATTCACAGTTATTAAAGATTAAACGAGAAGACTGAAAAAGTATCAATTAGGTGGCGATGTACAAAAGAAGAAGAAAAAAAGATTATAGAGCTCTTTTTCTTAGCATCCATTTCCATGGTGACCTGATTCTTCGATCTGTTGAGAATGTCTTGTATCTTCACCGTTAACATACGGTGACCGTGATTTTGCCAAGTAAGATGTGTTCCTGGATCAACATATTTTGTTGATCCTGGATCAACATTTAATCAACCAATCACAAGCCTCTGATGTCATCCATGTGTGCCGACCCAAAAACCCATCACTCCATTTTGAATCTTCCCTCCCCACCTTTCTCGGCTGACCGACAAAAGGTAAGTTATTTTGTCTGTCCTCTTTCTTTCACCCTCTCCCTAACTAAAAATCTACCTTTGTAAATGTATTTATTCACGAAAAAATCCTGAAATATTACACTTAAATGGCATAATGTAATGCAACTCTGAACATACAACTGCCATGTGCCGGTGAGCTAATAGCTTAGCTTGCTAATAGCTTAGCTTGCTTTTCTCTATAACCCCTAAAAGTCTTCCTTCTCACATACTCTTACACACAAATGTAATATTCCTTACAATTTTATAATAATGTTTTAAAAATGGTAATAAATTACTGCTCTTTAAAACAGACTACTATGCTTTTAGTCAGAATAAAGTGTGCAAAAAGTACATGCGTTTTAAAAAAAACAGTAGAATATCTGCTTTTTGAATATGATTGTAATCAATATTTTGATAATTGCTATAAAGTCATCAGTTCAATATGGGGTAGATTCGCTAATGTTGATCCAGGACCATCATGATCAGTTCAATATGGGGTAGATTCGCTAATGTTGATCCAGGATCATCATGATCAGTTCAATACGGGGTAGATTCACTAATGTTGATCCAGGACCATCATGATCAGTTCAATACGGGGTATATTCGCTAATGTTGATCCAGGATCATCATGATCAGTTCAATACGGGGTAGATTCGCTAATGTTGATCCAGGACCATCATGATCAGTTCAATACGGGGTAGATTCGCTAATGTTGATCCAGGACCATCATGATCAGTTCAATACGGGGTAGATTCGCTAATGTTGAACCAGGACCATCATGATCAGTTCAATACGGGGTAGATTCGCTAAAGTTGATCCAGGATCATCATGATCAGTTCAATACGGGGTAGATTCGCTAATGTTGATCCAGGACCATCATGATCAGTTCAATACGGTGTAGATTCGCTAATGTTAATCCAGGATCATCATGTTCAGTTCAATACGGGGTAGATTCGCTAATGTTGAACCAGGACCATCATGATCAGTTCAGTACGGGGTATATTCGCTAATGTTGATCCAGGATCATCATGAACAGTTCAATACGGGGTCGATTCACTAATGTTGATCCAGGATCATCATGAACAGTTCAATACGGGGTCGATTCACTAATGTTGATCCAGGATCATCATGAACAGTTCAATACGGGGTAGATTCGCTAATGTTGATCCAGGACCATCATGGACAGTTCAGTACGGGGTAGATTCGCTAATGATGATCCAGGATCATCATGATCAGTTCAGTATGGGGTCGATTCACTAATGTTGAACCAGGATCATCATGAACAGTTCAATACGGGGTAGATTCGCTAATGTTGAACCAGGATCATCATGAACAGTTCAATACGGGGTCGATTCACTAATGTTGATCCAGGTCCATCATGATCAGTTCAATGCAGGGTAGATTCGCTAATGTTGATCCAGGACCATCATGGACAGTTCAGTACGGGGTAGATTCGCTAATGTTGAACCAGGATCATCATGATCAGTTCAATACGGGGTAGATTCGCTAATGTTGATCCAGGACCATCATGATCAGTTCAATACGGGGTAGATTCGCTAAAGTTGATCCAGGATCATCATGATCAGTTCAATATGGGGTTGATTCGCTAATGTTGATCCAGGATCATCATGATCAGTTCAATACGGGGTAGATTCGCTAATGTTGATCCAGGATCATCATGATCAGTTCAATATGGGGTAGATTCGCTAATGTTGAACCAGGATCATCATGATCAGTTCAATATGGGGTTGATTCGCTAATGTTGATCCAGGATCATCATGATCAGTTCAATACGGGGTTGATTCGCTAATGTTGATCCAGGATCATCATGATCAGTTCAATATGGGGTAGATTCGCTAATGTTGAACCAGGATCATCATGAACAGTTCAATACGGGGTCGATTCACTAATGTTGATCCAGGTCCATCATGATCAGTTCAATGCAGGGTAGATTCGCTAATGTTGATCCAGGACCATCATGGACAGTTCAGTACGGGGTAGATTCGCTAATGTTGAACCAGGATCATCATGATCAGTTCAATACGGGGTAGATTCGCTAATGTTGATCCAGGACCATCATGATCAGTTCAATACGGGGTAGATTCGCTAAAGTTGATCCAGGATCATCATGATCAGTTCAATATGGGGTTGATTCGCTAATGTTGATCCAGGATCATCATGATCAGTTCAATACGGGGTAGATTTGCTAATGTTGATCCAGGACCATCATGATCAGTTCAATACGGGGTAGATTTGCTAATGTTGATCCAGGACCATCATGATCAGTTCAATATGGGGTCGATTCACTAATGTTGATCCAGGACCATCATGATCAGTTCAATACGGGGTAGATTCACTAATGTTGATCCAGGACCATCATGATCAGTTCAATACGGGGTAGATTCGCTAATGTTGATCCAGGACCATCATGATCAGTTCAATATGGGGTAGATTTGCTAATGTTGATCCAGGACCATCATGATCAGTTCAATACGGGGTAGATTGCTAATGTTGATCCAGGATCATCATGATCAGTTCAATATGGGGTAGATTCACTAATGTTGATCCAGGACCATCATGATCAGTTCAATACGGGGTAGATTCGCTAATGTTGATCCAGGATCATCATGTTCAGTTCAATACGGGGTAGATTCGCTAATGTTGATCCAGGACCATCATGATCAGTTCAATACGGGGTAGATTCGCTAATGTTGATCCAGGACCATCATGATCAGTTCAATACGGGGTCGATTCGCTAATGTTGATCCAGGATCATCATGTTCAGTTCAATACGGGGTAGATTCGCTAATGTTGATCCAGGACCATCATGATCAGTTCAATACGGGGTAGATTCGCTAATGTTGATCCAGGACCATCATGATCAGTTCAATATGGGGTCGATTCACTAATGTTGATCCAGGACCATCATGATCAGTTCAATACGGGGTAGATTCGCTAATGTTGATCCAGGACCATCATGATCAGTTCAATATGGGGTAGATTTGCTAATGTTGATCCAGGACCATCATGATCAGTTCAATACGGGGTAGATTCGCTAATGTTGATCCAGGATCATCATGATCAGTTCAATATGGGGTAGATTCACTAATGTTGATCCAGGACCATCATGATCAGTTCAATACGGGGTAGATTCGCTAATGTTGATCCAGGATCATCATGTTCGGTTCAATACGGGGTAGATTCGCTAATGTTGATCCAGGACCATCATGATCAGTTCAATACGGGGTAGATTCGCTAATGTTGATCCAGGACCATCATGATCAGTTCAATACGGGGTCGATTCGCTAATGTTGATCCAGGATCATCATGTTCAGTTCAATACGGGGTAGATTCGCTAATGTTGATCCAAGAATATCATGATCATTTCAATATGGGGTAGATTTGCTAATGTTGTTCGAGGACCATTATTGTCAGTTCAATACAGGGTAGATTCACTAATGTTGATCCAGGACTATTCATGATTCCCATAAATTAGCATTTTAAGCAAATTCTCCAACATACCATTTCTACTGTAGTTAATCAAATTAAAAGTTAATTGAAATCTTTGTTTGTTTGTTTGTTTTTTACTTATTACAGTGATGAATTAAATCTAAATCTAATATTTTGTATTGAAGGAAGTGCTACTGTAATTGTTATGAACTGCTCCGAGACTTGGAGATGAAGATCCAAATGCAGCTTTAATTGAGAATAGTCATATAGGCAGGGTCGAGAATCAGCAGACAGGGCAATGAAGAATACACAGTGGGAATCCAAAAAACAGGCAGAGGTGAGGGCAGGCAGCAATAATCAAAATCCAAGAACAATCCAAATTCAAAAACAGAAAAACAAACATAAGAAAACGCTCGGAAATGCATACACACAGTACAACAAGACTTCGCAAACAGTGAATGTGAACACAAGGTATATATAGACAGACTAACAGGATGAGACACAGGTGAATGCAATCAGTGAATGAGGTACAGGTGAATGCGATCAGTGATAATGAGTCCGGGCAGTGAGTTCTGGGAAATGTAGTTGTGAGTGAAACATGAACATCTGGTGTGGAGTGCCCTCTGGTGACTCTCAAGGGCACTCCACCTGGTGACCGTTACAGTAATGTAACTGTAAATATTAATACTTAGTTTAAGGATAAATAACTTAGCTCTGCTGCACTGTGCAATGAAGTCACATTTTAGTGTCTGGTAAATTTATTTGGATACTTTTGCCTAATTTATATAATTAATTAGCTTAACCCACGTTTCTATTTCAATCTTGAAGGCTTTATGTGTTATTTCCACTAACCCTTGATGTTAACAACACCGGCAGCCATTAAGTGTACTGCAGCTAGAAACTGCTCGCCCTCGCTCTTGTGCACACACTCCATAAGTGACTTCGTCTTGGGCAAAACAGTAACTGAACATAATTTATCGACATTATGTTGACAGATGATCGTCAATATAATTACACTTTTGTGATAGTTCATTTTGGATTTTCCCTTCAAAAAAGGGTGATAAATCATAAAAATCAGTCTACAGGCTTACACAGCCAACCTAGGAAGTCAGGGAAGCCATAAAAAAAGTTCTTACATAGCCCCTTTTAATTGTTAACAGAAATGCTTCCTAATGGACTTATTGTACTTACTGTATATTATTGTTTTCCAGCTTTTATCGTATGATTCAACATGACTGGTAAGGGTGCACATTCTGTATCACATATATACTTACCCTTTTAAAATTGTGCTGATGACTTTTATATACATACCCTATTTACAGACCAACCTTGGGAGTCCTTACTGGGCTGTGTTGGGCCAAATAGCATTTCAGCTGCCCATTTAAAAGCTCTGTATGAGCCAGGCTACATACCAGATGTGGTGAGCTATTAGTGTATTTAATAATTGCAATAATTGGTGTATTTTAGAATTTAATGATTTTTTTCAGGTCCTAACTAAAATTATTATCAATAGGCAATGGATGCGCTCATGAGTATCACCTGCAAGGTATGAAATATATAATTTATGTATCTACCTGTTTGTACGTATATATGTATGCATGTATCGTATTTATCTGCTTTTCCTTTTCCCCTTAAGAAATTCAATGATGTGTACAATATTTGTACACAATCCATGACTAAGATTCTGTCTGGATCCCAGAGGGTTAAAAGCCACTACTTCTGCAAGGTGCAGTAAATAATATTTACATACGTAAAATATGATCTTACATTAAAAAATTCAATCAAAGACATTTGCCCATCTAAATATTAAAGCTGCAGATTCTAATGTTATTCTGCAATAGCAACTGATAGTTTTCAAAATAAAGAATTTAAGCCAAGGTGGAAACTTTCAGGGCTTGTGATGACATATCGTGCATAGCATAAATAAGTATCTAAAACTTAACAAATTCAGCAATTACTCTTTACTTGGAAGACATGTTAGGGTTCTTTGGAGATGTAATGTTCCAGGAAGTCTTCTTGATCAATTGTCAAAGAAGCATGACAAAATTGTTCAGGAAAATAATATTTTCTTATCTTAAAGGTGGGGTATGGGATATGCAAAACGGCCGGCAGATTTTGAAAATACACAACTCAAAAGGTCCTCCCTTCTTCCCTCCAACGCTGGCCCTGACTCAATTAGAAGAACATCGACGCGCAATCATGCACGAGCGAAAAATCAAATGCGTGAGACTCAGCCCTGGCGTCTGTACAGTGGCCTTCTATTTAAAGCAGAATTCATAGTAATGTGCTTTGAGTATGCACATGAAGGGGTCACGGCACAAGGGGGAGGGGTATGGTACGACCATTTGATTGACGGACTTACTGTCTCCAACGAGGTGGTCTTGGTGGAAGATGATTGGCTGGAGTTTTTTGAGTCCTGCCCGTTCCACAGATGATTAAAGCGATTAATTTTCATTTCAGTGCTTCTAACTCAGTGTCTGTAAGTAGGTTATGAATAGGATTTCAAGTGATTTTGAAGAACTGGACAAAAAAGAGAATCATATACAGTACCCCACCTTTGAGTGATAAAATGTTGTATTGCAAAAATAAGTAAGTTACTCCAAAAAAAAAAAAAAATCTGGTGTCAGTTCAAGGCAATTTTGATCAACAGGCAAGTATGTTGAACCAAAATATTTTAAGTAATTTCTTGACAAAAAGTGTTATATAGCCCACTGAATCATTCTCAGACTTACAGTAATTCTGACAACAATGGTACCACTTGGGAAAGTGAAAATATAGCAAAATGAAAACAGAAATAAAGAGGACTTCTGACAAGAACCCTGAAATAATCAGGCCTTCATTTTAAGCTTTCATTTAGTGATGAGTGATTTTTGCTTGACAAAAGGCAGGAGAAATACAAAGCGAGTGTTTCAGAGCCAGCAAAAGCTACGAAAGGAGTGAGTTTATCTCACAAAGTTAGATGCAGCCTGCAGACGTTACATGATTGGTTATTGTCCACACTGGAACTACTTACTGTACTTACTACTTACTTGCCTTTTCCAATAACCATATTTACAAAATATTGACTTCTGTGAGTCCTTATTTGGGTCTCATGAGACCAAGTCAATCATTTTGGATTTAAAAGCATCCAAAATGTAATGCTGTTGTTGGAGAATGAATACGGGGAGTAGTGCCTGGTTTCCACAGTGATGTTCAGTGGTAGTAAAGCTCTATAGGGATTTATGAGCTATGAAGGTATGAGGGAGTTATGCTTTATCAATGCTGTCATTAATTCACACATCTCAGTCTGATGTAATACAAAAACTTGAAACATAAGATGCAACCTCATTACAACCTCATTACATTACTCTCCTCAATACTCATTGCCTGCGTTGTTGGCCATTTTTTTCAACCTTCTGTGGACATGTTTTTCACCCAGTCTTAACACACTTGAGCACCTGTAAGGGATTTTGTAGAGCCAAGTTAAGCAACACTCCCCATTAAAGATCAGGGAATTTAAGGAGGTCATAATCCAGGAGTTCAAAAGATGTGACAATTTCACTCTGTTCAAAAAATGGTCAGAGCAGTTTATTCAAAATTAAGGAAGACATACTAAGTACTACAATATTATAGATTTGTTGAATTAAATCTAGGGTATCTCATTTTTGTACAAAATTGGCTAATTTTCTTATTTTATGGATATTAATTACATATATTTCTCTATTTTTATTAAGCATATGTTTCAATTTTGCTATATTTCAATGAATTGTATTAGTGGTCATTAAGAAAATACATCTTTTGTATTTGTTCAGAGGAGATTTACTCATTTATGCTGTGCACTACAGATACAGTGATTACCTAGTACTGAGGCACTGTAAATGTTCATAGCAATGACATACAGTCTGAATTTTTCAAGGTTCACCCTGATGTGGAGTGGAAAATAGAAATATGGAAGCTGCACTATTAAACATTATGGGCAAAAGTATCTTGTCTTTGATAATTTTCCATTTATGTGTAAATATTACAAGTTTATAGTTATGTTTAGGTAATTGTTTGCATCAGAATCAACATACAAATGGTTTGCAAATTGTCACTGCATATTCAGCTGGAAAAAGAGAATGTTTTAACTTGTTTTAAAGTTACAGCCTTAAATTATTTTAAAGGGGCTTTACGTAAGATTTTTTTCATATATTAATCATTTTGTTTATTTTAATTCTTTCACTAGTGAAACCTAAAAAAAGAGACATTTCACAACTTCCTAGGTTGTCAATGAAAGTCTCTATTCTGATTTTAACAACTTTATTTTAACAGTGTAATTTTAATGAACGTCATCTGTCGACATGATGTCAGCTACTGTTTGGCCAATTCTTGCTTGAATCACTATGGATTGTGGGCACGAACCCAAGCATGCACACGCAATAAGTTGCTGGCTGGAGTTCAATTCATGGCCACAAGTGCCACTAATAATAATAATTTTATTTTTCCTAGAGCCCCTTTAAAAAAGGAATACATGATGTTTCACAGAGAACTGGTTTCTTTTGATTCAATTAATAATTTTATCTTTACAGAAAGATCTATTTAAAACCTACACTAAAGTTATTGGTGCCCTCCTGGAAAATGAAAATCACTGGACCCTTTTTGTAAGTAGGCCAAATCATAGCGTTCTGAATACGACAGGCTTGGTTCAGTAGGAAACCTTACCAGACTAAATGCCATAGAACGTCCTGGTTGTGCGATGTTGACTGAATGAGGATCAGACTAGGGAGCCAATCATCTTTGAGTATTTTTAGAACAAGCCAATGTACATTGGCGTGCAAGATCTGCATCTCACACTCCCCCCGCGGTGCATATGATAAAATATAATAATACAGAAGTAGATGCACGCACAAACTGCTTTTTCGCTGAGGAGCCAAGCAGCCCCGGAATCAGTGGTCCAGCAGTAGTGGCGAGTGGACTACGTCCTCCGTTCCCTCCTTCAGGGAATGGTGGGTTGCATACACAAACAGGAAGTTCCCTTTCAGTCGAGAACGTCAGACGATGTCGACTGAATGGGGATCTTATTGAAAATGCCACTAGTGCTCCCACATTCCAGTGCCTAGACAGATGCCTCCTTATCCCCTTGCGATTTTAAAGTAGAGAAGGAACAGGGCTTTAGGCTAGGGAAGTCACTGCTGTTCCTACAGGACCACTGGGAAAGCATTCCCTGTACATGGAAGGAAGGGACGCTGCGGAAGCCACATCCCGCCCAAGGATAGGACTCTGTACTGATACTTCAAACCCTCAAATGCAACATGCAGGATAGCTTGTGGTGCGGAAGGTTAGAGATCTGAAGTACATTTCATTCAGGTCAAATTCTGCAGACCAAGTTTGGGGGCGGGGTATTATAAAAAAAATGCCTCTGTGTTAGCAACCTGGATGGAGGCTTTCACGAAAGGTTCCATTGTTGGGCACAGCTCTCCACTGCATCACCAAACAACCCAACCTGGGAAATTGGCCTGGAAAGGCATGGCCTTGGCACAATCCTTCACCGCTCCTCCCTCAAGGGTAGCAAGGGAGGAAGAACCACTGCCATCTACCAGCTAGTAACTTAAATTCCCAGACTGATCTCTTGAAGTAGTGTGTGTATGACTCGCCAATTTGTATTTCCATTTTTGGCGTGCTATCAACACGCATAATCGCTTTTCAGCGTGTTTATGAACGCCGTTGAATTAACGTTATTACTGTATATATAAATATATGACTTACCTAAACCCCGTCCCTAAACCTACCCATCACTGGGGTTAATGGCATTTATGAGTGTTCCCTTACCATCCTAGGAAAGGAAAACATAGCTCCCCAGATGTAGATCTACATTTTGCTTCCTTTCGCTCGGACATTTGACAGCATGTACAGACATGCAGAATGACGCGGACGTTAATGGCGTAGACATACACGCAGATACACGCGGATAGCTCAAAATGACACGCCACTTGACTCGAAAGTGGCGTGTATGTTTACGCAAATGTCATGATGTCATGTTGCAAATTCCATACACTTTGGGAAAGAAGGGCATTTTGGCGGTGGGCTGAGAACCAGCACGGCCCGCCCCGAGATACCAATCATCCAACATAAACAGACATTTGGGTGTTGTGAGAACACCAGTTGAGAGCTGAAGTTGAAGCTTGCGATCAATGTTGCCCTTGCACTGTAAGCACCAACACCAGGAGAAACTTCCAGAAGAAACACAGCTACACTAGCTTGTTGTATAACAACACTCTTCAGAAGACCTGAACATGAAGCTCGGCTCTGAAGCGAAAGGCAACTGGTGCGTGCATCGAATTCTGCATTTAGACCCGAGCTGCGGTGCGGAGTGTGAGATGCAGATCTCGCACACCAATGTGCATTGGCTTGTTCTAAAGATACTAAAAGATG
Organism: Pimephales promelas; assembly: GCF_988280905.1. NCBI lineage: Eukaryota > Metazoa > Chordata > Actinopteri > Cypriniformes > Leuciscidae > Pimephales > Pimephales promelas. The sequence continues at coordinate 18,050,405 of NC_142772.1, read as the reverse complement.
ATTGGCTCCCTAACATGATCCCCATTCAGTCGACTTTTCAGTCGACCCTCTGACTTTCTCGACTGAAAGGGAACTAATATTTCTTACTATTGACTGTTACCTTGTGCAAACTGTATTTTTTTTAAATGACATGAGGATTGGTATTAGATGATTATTTTAATCTCCTAATTTTCTGATCTTATTTTGTAGTTCTGTGACCTCACAAAACAAGAAGTCACATACATGGATCCATTTGGTGAAGCCAATGGCAAGAAAAACGAGATTCTGAAGAATTGGAGGTAGTAGATTAACGACTTAAAAGTGACACCGCAACAAAACTGAGACATGTCCTGGCCAGATATTTATGAAAAATACCCTCTTCCGGTCTACTTTCATTTAGTTAGTACTTGATACTTGCCAAAGTGTTTTGTTTTTAGAGTCCTGCTAGACAATAATATTATTCTGCTAATGGATTTTAGTATAATAGTGAAACATTACCTTAAATGACCAAGCATGTGAAAACAACAACATCTACATTCAGAACCAAGACCGGTAACACTTTATAATAACTCCACGCTAATAATCATTAGTTAAGCATGAGTAAACAGTTTATTCATAATTTATGAAGTATTAATATACATTAATAAACAGTTTATAAATACAGCTATAAATGCTTTCCTCTTGATGTAAAAGCATATCTATAATTTGTTTAATAATTGTATTTTCATAATAATCAATTTATCATTTCTAAATGAAGAATTGCATTTTTTATAAACAATTTATTTAAGAGTTTTCAGTGGTTCATAAGATTACTTAGATCATGTAAGTAAATGATAAATAAACTGTACATTCAAGCATCTTATCATCCAGACATATGGTAATGGTTACTTGGTTGGTGTGTTAATAAATGCTTTATTAACATGTATTTATGCTGTAATTCAGGGTTAATTCGGGTAGTTATAAAGCATTTAGTAGTGGTCAGTTAACTATGTTTGTGAGCTCATCTAAAGTGAGGACTATTCTTGCCTTGTAAAGCATTTATAAAGAAGATTTAAAGGCTGTTAAATATGTTCTGTATCACTGTGTTGTGTTTGTTACATTTTACTGTTTAGAAGATTGATTCGCCTTTAAATCTCCTTTATAAATGCTTTACAAAGCCTGTATTTACTACATTTACTTACACTTTCTAAGTGATCTTATGAATGACTGACAACTCTTAAATAACTGGTTTGTAAATAAAGCTATACATGATTTAGAAATGATTAATTGATCATTAACAAAGTATGAAAATACAAGCATTAAACGCATTATAGATATGCTTATAAATCAAGAAAAGAAAAACATTTATAGCTGTATTTGTAACCTGCGTATAAATGTCTATTAATGCTTTATAAATGATGAATTAACTGTTTACTCATGCTTAACAAATGATTAATAGCGTGCAGTTGTTATAAAGTGTTACCCAAAGACCAAATTATTAAGCTTTATTTTTTTCAGTTCTTTTGCCAAAGCTAAAGGATGTGCCCTGAAATGGACATGGCATGATGTGCCCCACCCACGACAAGAGGATGGACATTCTTGTGGGGTCCATGTGCTAATGGTAATTTTTTTCTAATTTTCTCAAATCTGTCGATGTACTCTTATTTTTATGCATTCTGATAAAGTATTTACAATGCCCACTTAACTTAATTTATATTTTAGTTTGCTCAGGCCCTGCTTGAGGGAAAAGGTTTCGTGGATGGATATGCCTCAGTGGATATACCCCAGCTGAGGGCACAGTTCTGCAACATTCTGTTTTCCTCTTTAGGTGCTCACTTTCATAAAAACTAAAGCAAAACACAAATTACAAATTTGGGGGGACATGATCAGTTCGATTAGTTTGGTCATGACCATGAGATATAAGATCAAGTCACCTATATTTATATAACACTTTTTACAATGCAGATTGTGTCAAAGCAGCTTTACATTAAAAGAAGGAACATAATTTTGGCTGAAATAATTTTGTAGCTCTAGAAGAAAAAAAAAATTCTTCTCATGGCCAAGACAGAACTACTCCTTTGATTATTAAAGGTTGTATAAGTCATTTCAGGCCTAAAAAAGGCAGAAACATAAATGATCACATTCACCTAATCTTTCCTCTAACGATCCGCTTGCTGCCTGCTCCACAAGCATGCCGTCCAAAAAGCGTGTCTAATGTATGCAGCCTAGGCTCTGAGATCTGCACACAAAACAAATGGGTACAACCACCACTCAAAACCAAAACAAACAGTGTTTCAACCAATCACTGACAGAGGCGGGTGTTGTGAGATTTTGAGCTCATTCACGGCTGGATGCGAAGTCAGAGCAACACCCGCCCCTGTCATGACTTGGTGGTGTACCCATTTGTTTTGTGTGCTCATTTCAGAGCCTAGGCTGCATACAGAGATGCAGTTTTTGGACGGCTTGCTTATGGGGCGGGCAGCTAGCGGATCGTTAGGAAAGATTAGGTGAATTTGATAATTTATGTTTCGGCCCATTTTGGGCCTGAAATGACTGATACAAACTTTAATATATGATTTTTTTTCCCCTGCAGATAGAGGAGTAAAGTGCACAGTGTGCTGGAGTGTCCTGATGAAAGATAAGGTACATAGAAGAATCTGTTTAATACTGTAATTAATTGCAAAGAATCAAGCATTGTTTCAATTTTAGGTGTGCTGTCAGGAATGTGGTGCACACAGCCATTTGAGATGTCAACGAACACCATGTGGCATCTGTGTAATTTGTAAGTAATTTCAATTACAAGAACAAACAGCTATTCAACACGCTATATAAAATCCAGGCTAAAAGAGCAAGTTGTGCAAACTGCAGTGAAACTCCCACAAAAATCAAAACGAGTATCTAATGTTGCATACTATATTTCAAAGCAGATTTAAGGATATTTGTAAAATTTAAGGGGCCGTTTGAATAAGGGTATGTTTATATGCGTGTTATCCAGTGCTGTGCAATTTGTTTCTGGAAATATGTTTTGCAGAGGTAAGAGTTATTATTAGTTAATAATCAGTTTTGTTTTGGTCTGTTCCTTATAATGTATGACTTAAAGGACAACTCCGGCGCTAAATGAACCTTTGGTCTAATTACACATTGTTACCTAGTCAACCGTTATCTGAGATTTGTTTTCATGATTGCCGAATGTAAATAGTTTTATCTCTAAAAACAGTTTAGCCTATAACGCTAGTATAATGCTAGTATATATGGGCATAGAGAAATGACAAATAAAAATCGCTTGTTATTACCACTAACAAGGCTCAAAATAGCCCCACACAAACACGACAGCATAACAAGGGTCCCTACATTCAAACCGAAGCATTGAGAACTTTGTCAGTGTCCATACAGTTTAATAAGAAGATATTTTATACATACAGTCAACTTCACGAATACAGGAAGAAGCCATCTTTGAAAAATAGTCTCTACCAGTCAATCTACGAACACCGATGTGCGCTGGTAAGATGTGAATAAGGTGATAAGGTGAGCGCGAACAGTAGTCTACATGTACATATTGAAGAGAAGAAAACGGTTCGTGTTTGTGTGTCTTCCGGAAACAACGGACCATATGAGATTCTGCTCAGTTCAGCGCACTTGGATCGGTGTTCGTAGATCGACTGGTAGAGACTATTTTTTAAAGATGGCTTCTTCCTGTATTCACGAAGTTGACTGTGTGTATAAAATATCTTCTTATTAAACTGTATGGACACTGACAAAGTTCTCAATGCTTCGGTTTGAATGTAGGGACCCTTATTATGCTGTCGTGTTTGTGTGGGGCTATTTTGAGCCTTGTTAGTGGTAATACCAAGCGATTTTTATTTGTCATTACTCTATGTCCCATATACTAGCGTTATACTAGCGTTATAGGCTAAACTGTTTTTAGAGATAAAACTATTTACATTCGGCAATTATGAAAACAAATCTCAGATAACGGTTGACTAGGTAGCAATGTGTAATTAGACCAAAGGTTCATTTTGCGCCGGAGTTGTCCTTTAAGAACTGTTGGTAGAGTCCACAAATTGTAGATGTATAGAGGATGTTGTATCCCAGTACAAGTGTAGTTGAACACCCATTTTAATGTTTAATGTTTTAGATGTAATGATTATTCGTCCTGAGATTAGAATGCCATTGCTGTTTATTATGACGCTTCAAATAGCAGGTGAAGGAAACACTATGTTCGAACATCTACAAAAAGGAGAAAGTAAGCAGACAGAGGAAAGCACAAGAAGACCTTCAGAGGATGAGAAGAAACAAGAGGAAGAAGAGAAAAGGGAAACTCACAAAACAGAAAAAGTGGAAGTAAAAAAAAAACAATCAAAGGGTAAAAAAATAAAGGCCAGTGATGCATCAGATAGGGAAAAAAAGCAAGACCGCAAGGAAGAAAGACAGCCAGAAACCTTTGAAACTGACAAGGATGCAGGTTTTGAAAATGAGGAAATAGAGGCAAGAGACAGCGGGGATTGTCATTTGAATAACCCCACAGACGACATTAAAGGCATCAAAGTTTTTGGACGCTTAGTCCTCACTGGTCAGAGAAAGTCCCCGTATGTTGTCACAAAGGAAGAAATTCAGCGCAGAATAGAAGGGGAGAATATGTCCTCTAATGTTTTCAGAGATCTGCTAGGAGTAAGTTGATTTTTAAATTGATACGGTCGATTATATTAGTTATCAGTTGTATTTTATATTTGTTTTAATCTCTCTTTTAGTTTTATTTTAGTTCTAATGCACTACTGTTCATTTTTCTTAAGGGGCGCAAACAAAATCTGCCTGAATTAGTCCTCAATCTTCCCAAGAAAAAGAAGACTAAGACAAGCATTTTTAGTGCACTAACAGAGGGAGAGGCTTCAGATCTTGCCACAGGTTTAACTAAAAGCCTGTGTCAAAATGTCAGTCCAAAGTTGGTACGTAAAGACATAAGTGACCACAATGCAGAAGTGACCAGGTACAGTACATTTTCTAAATGCAGAGCTACGTACGTTGCTGATATTTGATGTAATTTAATTAACGGTTTCATCTTTTTCTTTTCGTTAAAGGACAACTCTGGCTAGTGTACGTGCCAACTTGCAATCAAGCCTGGATTCTAGATCAGCCTTCAGTTTGTTAACCCACACATTTGGTCCGCAGGCAGTGGATGGAGTGTTAGGTTTCATTTCAGAGAGTCTAAAATAAAAGGAGAACGAATCAATCTCAAATGCAGCACCAAACTGTTTGTAAAATGTTAAGGTTGCTAAATCTGAGAATAACCTTTTATGTTTGATGTTTTGTTTATACAGATTCATAAACTTTCCCAATGAATCGAATCAGTAGCGGTCTTTTATTTATCCAAAATACCCTTATTGTGTTATATTAATAATTTTGTTTTATCAAAATGCTCAGTGTAAAATACATAAACGTACATCTTTAGTATGTGGAATAAATAAAAATGTTTTATTGGATGAATGACGTATAATTCCTTATAAACACAAACAGAAACATACCACATGTCATCTAGCCCCATTGCAATGGTATTGTAACTGTAATAATTAATTATAGATCTAAAATATCAAATTTACATTGACGGAATTACTTTTTAGTACAAAAAATACATCACATTGAAAACAGGTCTGCAGATTCTTACGAAAATAGTATTGTTTAGAAATTAACAGCAACACAAAACATTTGGCCACACTAAAAGCAGCTCTTCATTTGATACCAAAATTTCATACAAGGTATTCTGCACCCAATTCTATATTCATGTTTTTTTTTTTTTTTTTTTTTACTTTTTTTTGGGTTGCCTCTTTCTTCTTTTAAACCCTTCTGAATTTGTGTCAGAAATGCAGGTTTTCTTGGAAACCTTGGAAGTCTTTTTTCTTTTTTTTGCATTGCATGGGAAGAGTGGCTGTATCTTCCTTGAAGTGTCATTGGTACAATGCCTTTTTGACAAAAGACTTCTGTCTTCTTGTTGCACATTAACATAGAGATCATTTATTTGGCTTTTGATGTTCTCTGGAACAGTCTGCCATCTTTTGATAATTGCAAGAACATCTTCTAGTCTCCGGAAGTCTAAACTTGTTGTGTCTTGTTTCTCAAAGTACACATCAGCATTGTCAGATTGATTCACAGAACAGCACAATTTTTCATTAATGGTCATGCCAAACAACTGTTGTGCTAAAATAAGGCAGGGACATATGCAATGATATGAGAATGTGCAACAGGAACAAGAATAGGTTTCCAAATCTGTATGATATGTTCCTCTCCCACAAAGACTTTCGACGTCGATTTCCATCTTCACCTCAGAACAGATACTGAAGTGACCATTGTTTTGTAAAGCTCTTGCATGAGCTTCCAGCTGAAGAGCAAATTCAGGAAATGCATCATCCTTTTCTTTGAGTATATCAAGCAAAACCAAATGTTTGCATACTTCACCTTTCAAACCCACAGGGCAACTGCAGAAACACTCCGCTGGGCAGGTTCTGTAGGAAAGTGAGGAGTCTTGTTCGGATGGCACATTATAGACATATATTTCCGATGATTCGCTTGTAATGTGGTCAATCCAGCCTTTTTCCATCATTCTAGTTGCTTTGCTTAATGTTTCCTCCAACTTCATGGCAACACAGTTTGCCATTCTTCCTGCTGATTGCAAGTGTTTTATCACCTGAAAGTAAGTCTCCGTCTTGCAAAGAAGGACGTCAAGCAAGTCATCCAAACGCCGATTTCTTATCCCAGATAAGAATTGGTATTTCAGTCGATGGAAGAACCTGAATAAAAGAAAAACAATTTATAGTCCCAAAACAAGTTCATAATTATATGTGGAATGACAGTGAATGATTTCTGCTTTACAGTCTTTAATAACAATTTAAATTCCTTATTTTACCTTTCTATTAAATTGTTGGTCTCTGAATTCCCATGGTTATAACAACGTCCATAGTCAGCCCATCTATGACTTATTGGTTCCCAGTACCTCTGGAAGTAATTGCAAAGCTCTTTGTAGTGAGAAAATTCCTTTAGGAATTGTTTAGACATTCTGTCAAAGTCAGCCTTCTGCAATTAACAAAAATAGGTATGGTGAGTCTGCAAGTAAAAAAGGTAACAATATAAACGCTTGGTAATATTGTATAATATGGATAGTATAATTATTTATTTTGCCTTTTCTGTGGTTTTTAAAAACATTGATACAGTGAATGGAAAAGTACACAATGCATAGTGAAAAAAAGCCTCTTGGTCAAAAATGTTAAGTTGCAAATAGTAATACAATTAAAATATTTCTAACTTAAAGGGATAATTCACTGAAAAATGAAAATGCTCACCCTCATTTTGTTCCAAACCTTTATGAGTTTCTTTCTTCTGTTGTACACAAAATAAAATATTTTGAAGAATGTTGGTAATCAGACAGTTGACGGCACCCATTGACTTAATTGTTTAGTTTTTTCTACTAGGGACCATCAATTTTTTAATTACCAACATTCTTCAATATATATATATATATATATATATATATAGTTATTTTTTCAGCAGAAGAAAGAAACTCAAACAGGTTTGAAACAACATTAGGGTAAGTACATGACAAAAAAAAATCCTTTTTTGGTGAAAAAATTACATCCTTTTAAAAATGGGTTGTCAAGGTATACATTAGGTGTACATATTGTAACCGTATAATACAACCATTAAAATGTAAAATTCAAATACCATAGGACAAGCTTTCATTTTTTTGAAGTAATCAATAATTTCTTTCCGGATACTTGAACGCTGTGGCCCACTAACACTGGAATCTGACTTCATCAACCACCGAACAATGGCCTGTGAACCAGGACATATGTAACGATTATGCAAGTATCATTAACATTATGAATCAATATACAGTATTTAAGGGGAAAAAAGTGTCTTACTTGGAGTACATGGTACCAGCAAAGAAGAACATCAGACTCAGGGAAAACGTCGTTCAAAGCATTTATTTCACTCATGTCTTTGTCAACCATGAAGCACCTTTAAAGAAAAAGAAAAGTAAGTCAACTTGTTAAACCTTGGATCCCCCAATAGATCAGTTCCTTAATGAATTACTTTGGTGGCTTAGGGAACAAAGGTCGTAGCCTCCGAAGTGCAAGCTTAAGGGTTTCTTGTGTCTCATTGCTTGTTATTATGTATGCAATAGGAACTCCATGACCATGGTCATCTCTCACAAGCAGTGTAAAAAGTGGAAAGGAATATTGATTCACACAGTGTGTGGCATCAAAAAACACAATGTTACTCCCATGGTCCTGTAAGTCTTTTCTCATGCACTCCGTTTGGAGAACAATTATAAGATCCTGATCATTATCCAGTGGCTGATAAAATACAACATTATCTTTTAAAGGACCAGATAATAGTTTTTCTGTACTCTTATAATCATCTTTATCAAGATGTTTCCCTCGAAGCATACAGGTACGGATATTATGTATGTCTTCTGGTGTAACAAAATATTCTCTGGAATGATAATTAACTTCTCCATGAGCTTTTGACCACTGATGAGCTTGAAGGAGGATGACATCTGGTTTTACGCCTAATGTAATCCACTTCTTGATCTCATCCACCAGCTGAGGGTGAATCTGATGAAAATGACCATCTTCTACAGAAACATCATGTCCATTGTGCTGGTCAAATACTCTCTGCACAATAACTTTGTGTCCTTTCCAATCATTTCTCACTTTAAAAGAGAGGTATGCTTTACACCCGACAGCTCTGTGACTTCTTTCATATACATTTCCAGATCTTCTGCAATGGAAAATATAATATCCTCTTCCTTTATCTTTTAAACTGGAACAATTTGTGGTCCTGAATGATTTTGTGTGCTCTTTGTTAATTATTTCTGTGATAAAGTTCTCTTCTTGATCATCTGGTTTAAGAATATGCACCTTGAGTTTAATGTTTTTCTGTCTTATTTTTCTCTTTTCTTCATTTTCCACAGACTTTTTGATAAACTCCTCCATGATGGAACATTTCTGAAATGTATAAACAGAAAAAAATATACTTAGTTAATTCAATTTCACATAATGTTTTTGTTCTGGTTATTTTAAAATAACACGCATCAGCACCAAACACATATATTAACTTTAAAGAGGAAACACTAACAAAAAGCTGATACATTGAAAGTTTACATTTTAAAACAGTTATCAGCTTACCATATGAGCTATACAAAGTTATTGGTGATTTCATTGATTCTGCATCAATGCTGGTCCTGTAACAACATTAGCGAATCTACCCCGTATTGAACTGATCATGATGGTCCTGGATCAACATTAGTGAATCTACCCACGTATTGAACTGAACATGATGGTCCTGGATCAACATTAGCGAATCTACCCCGTATTGAACTGAACATGATGATCCTGGATCAACATTAGCGAATCGACCCCGTATTGAACTGATCATGATGATCCTGGATCAACATTAGCGAATCTACCCCATATGGAACTGATCATGATGATCCTGGATCAACATTAGCGAATCGACCCCGTATTGAACTGATCATGATGATCCTGGATCAACATTAGCGAATCTACCCCGTATTGAACTGATCATGATGATCCTGGATCAACATTAGCGAATCGACCCCGTATTGAACTGATCATGATGGTCCCGGATCAACATTAGCGAATCTACCCCGTATTGAACTGATCATGATGGTCCTGGATCAACATTAGCGAATCTACCCCGTATTGAACTGAACATGATGATCCTGGATCAACTTTAGCGAATCTACCCCGTATTGAACTGATCATGATGGTCCTGGATCAACATTAGTGAATCGACCCCGTATTGAACTGTTCATGATGATCCTGGATCAACATTAGCGAATATACCCCATATTGAACTGAACATGATGATCCTGGATTAACATTAGCGAATCTACCCCGTATTGAACTGATCATGATGGTCCTGGATCAACATTAGCGAATCTACCCCGTATTGAACTGATCATGATGGTCCTGGATCAACATTAGCGAATCTACCCCGTATTGAACTGATCATGATGATCCTGGATCAACTTTAGCGAATCTACCCCGTATTGAACTGATCATGATGGTCCTGGATCAACATTAGCGAATCTACCCCATATTGAACTGAACATGATGATCCTGGATTAACATTAGTGAATCGACCCCATATTGAACTGAACATGATGATCCTGGATCAACATTAGCGAATCTACCCCGTATTGAACTGAACATGATGATCCTGGATCAACTTTAGCGAATCTACCCCGTATTGAACTGATCATGATGGTCCTGGATCAACATTAGCCAATCTACCCCGTATTGAACTGATCATGATGGTCCTGGATCAACATTAGCAAATCTACCCCGTATTGAACTGATCATGATGATCCTGGATCAACATTAGCGAATTTACCCCGTATTGAACTGATCATGATGATCCTGGATCAACATTAGCGAATCTACCCCATTTTGAACTGATCATGATGGTTCTGGATCAACATTAGCGAATCTACCCCGTATTGAACTGATCATGATGATCCTGGATCAACATTAGCGAATCTACCCCATATTGAACTGATCATGATGGTCCTGGATCAACATTAGCGAATTTACCCCGTATTGAACTGATCATGATGGTCCTGGATCAACATTAGTGAATCGACCCCATATTGAACTGATCATGATGGTCCTGGATCAACATTAGCGAATTTACCCCGTATTGAACTGATCATGATGGTCCTGGATCAACATTAGCGAATCTACCCCGTATTAAACTGATAATGATGATCCTGGATCAACATTAGCGAATCTACCCCATATTGAACTGATCATGATGGTCCTGGATCAACATTAGTGAATCGACCCCGTATTGAACTGATCATGATGGTCCTGGATCAACATTAGCGAATCTACCCCGTATTGAACTGATAATGATGATCCTGGATCAACATTAGCGAATTTACCCCGTATTGAACTGATCATGATGGTCCTGGATCAACATTAGTGAATCGACCCCGTATTGAACTGATCATGATGGTCCTGGATCAACATTAGCGAATCTACCCCATATTGAACTGATCATGATGGTCCTGGATCAACATTAGCGAATTTACCCCGTATTGAACTGATCATGATGGTCCTGGATCAACATTAGTGAATCGACCCCATATTGAACTGATCATGATGGTCCTGGATCAACATTAGCGAATTTACCCCATATTGAACTGATCATGATGGTCCTGGATCAACATTAGCGAATTTACCCCGTATTGAACTGATCATGATGGTCCTGGATCAACATTAGCAAATCTTCCCCGTATTAAACTGATCATGATGATCCTGGATCAACATTAGCGAATCTACCCCATATTGAACTGATCATGATGGTCCTGGTTCAACATTAGCGAATCTACCCCATATTGAACTGATCATGATGATCCTGGATCAACATTAGCGAATCTACCCCATATTGAACTGATCATGATGGTCCTGGTTCAACATTAGTGAATCTACCCCGTATTGAACTGATCATGATGATCCTGGATCAACATTAGCGAATCTACCCCATATTGAACTGATCATGATGGTCCTGGATCAACATTAGCAAATCTACCCTACCCCGTATTGAACTGATAATGATGATCCTGGATCAACATTAGCGAATCTACCCCATATTGAACTGATCATGATGGTCCTGGATCAACATTAGCGAATCTACCCCATATTGAACTGATCATGATGGTCCTGGTTCAACATTAGCGAATCTACCCCATATTGAACTGATCATGATGATCCTGGATCAACATTAGCGAATCTACCCCATATTGAACTGATCATGATGGTCCTGGATCAACATTAGTGAATCGACCCCGTATTGAACTGATCATGATGGTCCTGGATCAACATTAGCGAATCTACCCCGTATTGAACTGATAATGATGATCCTGGATCAACATTAGCGAATTTACCCCGTATTGAACTGATCATGATGGTCCTGGATCAACATTAGCGAATCTACCCCGTATTAAACTGATAATGATGATCCTGGATCAACATTAGCGAATCTACCCCATATTGAACTGATCATGATGGTCCTGGATCAACATTAGTGAATCGACCCCGTATTGAACTGATCATGATGGTCCTGGATCAACATTAGCGAATCTACCCCATATTGAACTGAACATGATGATCCTGGATTAACATTAGCGAATCTACCCCGTATTGAACTGATCATGATGGTCCTGGATCAACATTAGCCAATCTACCCCGTATTGAACTGATCATGATGGTCCTGGATCAACATTAGCAAATCTACCCCGTATTGAACTGATCATGATGATCCTGGATCAACATTAGCGAATTTACCCCGTATTGAACTGATCATGATGATCCTGGATCAACATTAGCGAATCTACCCCATTTTGAACTGATCATGATGGTTCTGGATCAACATTAGCGAATCTACCCCGTATTGAACTGATCATGATGATCCTGGATCAACATTAGCGAATCTACCCCATATTGAACTGATCATGATGGTCCTGGATCAACATTAGCGAATTTACCCCGTATTGAACTGATCATGATGGTCCTGGATCAACATTAGTGAATCGACCCCATATTGAACTGATCATGATGGTCCTGGATCAACATTAGCGAATTTACCCCGTATTGAACTGATCATGATGGTCCTGGATCAACATTAGCGAATCTACCCCGTATTAAACTGATAATGATGATCCTGGATCAACATTAGCGAATCTACCCCATATTGAACTGATCATGATGGTCCTGGATCAACATTAGTGAATCGACCCCGTATTGAACTGATCATGATGGTCCTGGATCAACATTAGCGAATCTACCCCGTATTGAACTGATAATGATGATCCTGGATCAACATTAGCGAATTTACCCCGTATTGAACTGATCATGATGGTCCTGGATCAACATTAGTGAATCGACCCCGTATTGAACTGATCATGATGGTCCTGGATCAACATTAGCGAATCTACCCCATATTGAACTGATCATGATGGTCCTGGATCAACATTAGCGAATTTACCCCGTATTGAACTGATCATGATGGTCCTGGATCAACATTAGTGAATCGACCCCATATTGAACTGATCATGATGGTCCTGGATCAACATTAGCGAATTTACCCCATATTGAACTGATCATGATGGTCCTGGATCAACATTAGCGAATTTACCCCGTATTGAACTGATCATGATGGTCCTGGATCAACATTAGCAAATCTTCCCCGTATTAAACTGATCATGATGATCCTGGATCAACATTAGCGAATCTACCCCATATTGAACTGATCATGATGGTCCTGGTTCAACATTAGCGAATCTACCCCATATTGAACTGATCATGATGATCCTGGATCAACATTAGCGAATCTACCCCATATTGAACTGATCATGATGGTCCTGGTTCAACATTAGTGAATCTACCCCGTATTGAACTGATCATGATGATCCTGGATCAACATTAGCGAATCTACCCCATATTGAACTGATCATGATGGTCCTGGATCAACATTAGCAAATCTACCCTACCCCGTATTGAACTGATAATGATGATCCTGGATCAACATTAGCGAATCTACCCCATATTGAACTGATCATGATGGTCCTGGATCAACATTAGCAAATCTACCCCGTATTGAACTGATCATGATGGTCCTGGATCAACATTAGCGAATTTACCCCGTATTGAACTGATCATGATGGTCCTGGATCAACATTAGTGAATCGACCCCATATTGAACTGATCATGATGGTCCTGGATCAACATTAGCGAATTTACCCCGTATTGAACTGATCATGATGGTCCTGGATCAACATTAGTGAATCGACCCCATATTGAACTGATCATGATGGTCCTGGATCAACATTAGCAAATCTACCCCGTATTAAACTGATCATGATGGTCCTGGATCAACATTAGTGAATCGACCCCATATTGAACTGATCATGATGGTCCTGGATCAACATTAGCAAATCTACCCCATATTGAACTGATCATGATGGTCCTGGATCAACATTAGCGAATCTACCCCATATTGAACTGATCATGATGGTCCTGGATCAACATTAGCGAATCTACCCCATATTGAACTGATCATGATGGTCCTGGATCAACATTAGCGAATCTACCCCATATTGAACTGATCATGATGGTCCTGGATCAACATTAGCGAATCTACCCCGTATTGAACTGATCATGATGGTCCTGGATCAACATTAGCGAATTTACCCCGTATTGAACTGATCATGATGATCCTGGATCAACATTAGCGAATCTACCCCGTATTGAACTGATCATGATGATCCTGGATCAACATTAGCGAATCTACCCCATATTGAACTGATCATGATGGTCCTGGTTCAACATTAGTGAATCTACCCCGTATTGAACTGATCATGATGGTCCTGGATCAACATTAGTGAATCTACCCCGTATTGAACTGATCATGATGGTCCTGGATCAACATTAGTGAATCGACCCCGTACTGAACTGATCATGATGGTCCTGGATCAACATTAGCGAATCTACCCCGTATTGAACTGATCATGATGGTCCTGGATCAACATTAGTGAATCGACCCCGTATTGAACTGATCATGATGATCCTGGATCAACATTAGTGAATCGACCCCGTATTGAACTGATCATGATGGTCCTGGATCAACATTAGCGAATCTACCCCATATTGAACTGATCATGATGGTCCTGGTTCAACATTAGCGAATCCACCCCATATTGAACTGATCATGATGATCCTGGATCAACATTAGCGAATATACCCCATATTGAACTGATCATGATGATCCTGGATCAACATTAGCGAATCTACCCTGCATTGAACTGATCATGATGATCCTGGATCAACATTAGCTAATCTACCCCATATGGAACTGATGACTTTATAACAATTATCAAAATATTGATTACAATCATATTCAAAAAGCAGATATTCTACTGTTTTTTTTAAAAACGCATGTACTTTTTGCACACTTTATTCTGACTAAAAGCATAGTAGTCTGTTTTAAAGAGCAGTAATTTATTACCATTTTTAAAACATTATTATAAAATTGTAAGGAATATTACATTTGTGTGTAAGAGTATGTGAGAAGGAAGACTTTTAGGGGTTATAGAGAAAAGCAAGCTAAGCTATTAGCAAGCTAAGCTATTAGCTCACCGGCACATGGCAGTTGTATGTTCAGAGTTGCATTACATTATGCCATTTAAGTGTAATATTTCAGGATTTTTTCGTGAATAAATACATTTACAAAGGTAGATTTTTAGTTAGGGAGAGGGTGAAAGAAAGAGGACAGACAAAATAACTTACCTTTTGTCGGTCAGCATAGGAAGGTGGGGAGGGAAGATTCAAAATGGAGTGACGGGTTTTTGGGTCGGCACACACGGATGACATCAGAGGCTTGTGATTGGTTGATTAAATGTTGATCCAGGATCAACAAAATATGTTGATCCAGGAACACCTCTTACTTGGCAAAATCACGGTCACCTTAACATACTCTGGGTAGACTGTTTCTCCCAGATGCGATTTTGGAACCGACATGCCCCGAGTAAGCTTGGTTTAGGTTACTCAACTGAGAGTTCAAGGCATTTGTGAAGGTAAGTTAACCATGCTTGCTGGAATACCACCCCTCAGGAGCAGGGTTGGCCATAGATATGCCTATATAAAGGCTAGACGTGTTACGGTGGAGTTTCCATCGTCATCAAAGTAATACAAATAAATCTTTTATTTATTTATTTATTTTTTTTTTTATTTAACAGTCAGACATATACAAACAAACCAACATAGTGCAGTAGTGAGCAATCTTGTAAATCCATAATTCCAGCAGTGGCAAGAGTGATTTAAGTGTTTGATCTAAGTGTGAATGTGAGCAGGTGTGAGTGTGGGTATGTGTATGTGTGGGTATGCGTAAACAAAGTAACCATTTATTATTTATTACCATTGTCATTACAATCACCATCCCACTCCCCACTACCATCATACTGCCCATTTTGTGTTGGTAGATTTTTATTTCCAGCCTTCCGCCTATGTAACAATTGCCATTGTCAATCCTGCATAAAATAAAATATGATATAATACGATAATATAATATATAAGATAATATAATATAAGATAGCCTTCTTGCGGCGGCCATCTTGTCACAGACAAGCTGATGTAAGATGAGTGGTCAGCACGAACATAAATACTATTATCTCGTTAAAATCTTGACGGATTTACAAACGGTTTGGTTTCTTACAAACGTTATTAACGTGGCTATAATTATCTTGATGATTATTTATTTATACACTTTTTATTCATAAGTATGCAGTGTCATAACTACATCTCTGACGTTTAGAACAAAACAAACCGTTTGAAAATCGGTAGAAAATTGAGCAAGTTATGGTCATTTAAATAGTACATGTACCATTAACACAATGTTACGAGTGAGCCAGCTACCTGTGACAAGATGGCCGCCAAGTGCAGACGTCGACCTCCATTGGCCAGCAGCGTGGGCGACATATCTAGCCTTTATAGATATCTATGGGGTTGGCTACCATTGTTCTAGACTAACTGAGCAGAAATTTACTCATCTCACTTGCACAAAAACAGATTCACTGTTCCTCAAAATGATTAAAAACAGTGTTAACTTGAAACATTACACAAACCTGCTGTAATTAATGTTAAATTACCCAAATATACTTTATGTATTTAAACCTGCTGACCTCTGATGGTCCAACCTCTGATGGTCCAACTTAAAGGAGCCGTATGCAAGATTGTGGCCAAAACTGGTACTGCAATCACTTTCAACTGTTTCAACTTTCAACTGTTTTACTGTGGAGTGGTGTTACTATATCCAATAAAAAAGAATTGATCATCTTTTTTTTTTATTTGCTGAGAGTGACCCTGTCCTAAATGGATCCATAAACACTTGCGGTCTTATATGAGTCCACACTTCTGTGGCTTAAGGAAGAAGCCTTTGCCTGCTGGCAAAAGTGTGCATCGATGGCAAATATCGACTGCAAAAGAGCACCCTTCTGAAATTGGGACACCCTACGATTTCATGGACATAACAGATATGTGCATGATAGCCATTGTAAGTCTACAAGAACCAAAGTCATGCAAAAGTAACGTAACATTACTTCCATGAAAAATGAACAATTAACGCAATAATACATTTTTTAGAGAGTAATGCAATATTGTAACATTACTTTTAAAAGTAACTTTCCCCAACACTGGTTATCAGTCAGTAAGTCTACATTTATAGATTCATATATATATATAGATATAAAAATAATATTCTAAAGTTTTCTCTTTACTCTTTCCACCGTACCCATATGTCTAATGCCAGACAAATTAAACTCCTTCTCTCGAGTGCTTTGGTTGTATTTGTAAGGGGATCGAATTTTAAATACGTTAATGAATTGCTAAACTGCTTCTTCATTTAATGGGGTGTTGTTCGGCAAAAGAAAACCCACCCCCGGCTCCTGGCATTAGATCCCATTAGCTCACCCACCTGCTGTCTATGGCCAATGCCAGATGAGTCATAAGGCTGAAGCACTCATTCATGGGATTTCTGTTTGCCTCGGAGTACTCAGCTGCTATCCCAACATGGTGCCCTATCATAGACTGGACCGTCTAAAAATGTTAAATGTAACAATAAAATTGATTACAATAATAACAATATTATGGATCTATGACATGTAGAGCACATTAAAAATAACTCAGATGCACAGCACAAAATATGAAGCAATAACAAACATAACACTGACTCTCTGTTGCTCCCATTTGTTTCTTAAAGTGCCCCTATTATGCTATTTTAAAGTTTTCCAATGCTGTTTTGGAGTCTTCTACAACAGGTATACATGTATCAAAGATCAAAAAATGTATTTTTCTAATAATTTCTCATAATATACATTTGCACATCACCAGATTTTCAATGATTCTCAAACGACACATCAGATTAATCAATCTCTCTAAATCAGAGGTCTTCAACCCTACTCCTGGAGGCCCACTGCCCTGCAGAGTTTAAATCAAACCTACTTCAGTCTGTGATTTTCAAACAATCCTGAAGAGCTTGACTAGCTGGTTCAGGTGTGTTTGAGTAGGATTGGAGTAAAACTCCAGGAAAGTGCAGGGAATTGGGCCTCCAGGAGCAGGATTGAATACCTATGCTCTGTATCAATCACTTCTTTCCACAAGTTGCTGTGCTATGATTGGCCAGACAGCTCAGTCTGGTCAATTTAAGTTCTTTGGTCTGTTGTGATTGGTCTAACGTGTGTGTTGAAAACAAAACCGCCCATTGCCATAACAACATCAGCTCTGCGTGTCCTGAGGCTTTCTACACCATAAACTAAAGACAAACAATGTAATGAACAATGACGTCAATAGAGTGCCGAAGTGATGACATCACTTTGTAGGACAACTTGTAAGTTAGCGTTGCATGGGTTCCCTCGATTGAAAAGCTATGCATTTTCAGCATAGACTTTTGGAAAATAAGATCTGTTTTCAACAAAGAGTTGTGACCCTTATACGTTTTGTCTATCAAGATAATATTTAAGTTAATCCAAAATTTATACATTTTGAAGCCTATATAAAGTTTTTAAAAAACACAAGCAGACACAATAAAGTTTATAAACCAAAAGCAGGTTATAACTGTGTGTTTTATGTCATAGATCAAAATGTGAAAATATTTAGAGGCTTTGTTCACCACAGACTTTATTTCAGGCGATTTAGCAACAACCCATTCAAAAATCCCGTAGACTTTAGAGCGAGGGAACCGGGAGTGATAAAATGCTAACTCACTTTTGAGTTTTGCCCTACAAAGTGATGTGATAACTTCGGCACTCTATTGTACCATATTGGGCTTGGGGGCATAACGTCACGACTTTAGCGCCACAGTGGCTGATGGGAAAAATCTTCATATTGTGAGGCCACTTGTTATGGAAGAACCTGTTGTGGATGCAATGTCCTTTCACAAGGACAAAACAATAGACAACAAACTTTGTTTTCTGGCCTGATATGGCCTCAAAATATGGCGGCGCCCTCTTGTTTACGTACCAGAATGCACCGCTGATGAAACACTGCGAAACACAGAAATGTACGATTTTTCCCATCCTCACCGACCTCGTCATAAAACTTGTTTAAATGATTTTTCAACATCACCAGTGTTGACCCATTCTGAGTAATATTTTTTTTGTGTATGAATAAATGGAAGAAGCAGAAGACTGCTCCAAAACAGAACATTTTAAACAGATTAATCCAAAATAATTCCTTTATACATAATCACTTGATTATTTTTTTGTGTGGCCTGCAAACATAATTTGCTGTGTAGTGTTGGGTGTAACACATTAAATAATTAATGTACTGAGTAATTAATTACTGTAAATTTGCTTTGCCCTTGAAACGTATAGTAACTGATTGCTCTTAATTTCTTTACGGTAATTCAGTCACAGTTACTTCTGAAGTAAATGGCATTAAATACTGTATGGAATATAGAGCAATTCTATATATTTTACTATGGATATCTTCATGACACTGAACACCCTAATATCCTGAGAACTTTAATGTCTGTAGAGAAATATAAGCATATTTACAGCATCATATCATCACTCATTTCTGCCGTGCACTGGCCATATTAGGGAAGCATTAAACCAAGACTGCCCTACATGGACATAGTAGCAATGAAAGCTTATGTGCTAGGGTACAAACCTTTCCTTGCAAGCTTTCTAACTGATCCTCTAAGTACAAAGCGCTTTTGCTCTTTCATGTTACGATCAGTAAAAGGAGAGTTTGCTGCTGTGTGGTGTAAAGTGCTCAGTCTATTGAAGAGAGTAAAGAGGTTTGTAGTATATACAAAGGCTGGCTGTGATGATAATAGCGGTAATGAAACACAACCAAAATGGGAATATGCAGAGAGAGAGAGAGAGAGAGAGAGAGAGAGAGAGAGAGGAGGTGCTGCTTTGCTGAGTTAGTGACTGATTTGCACTCGTTCTTTGAAGATACGTTCACACCAATAAATGAGGCACAGCACAAGTATGTTTTGACATTTTTGATACTTTGAAAAAAAAAATTGTTAATCTAGTCAATAATGATTATGAAATGCAAGAGTTTTGTTGAATCCTGCATTATGAGAACTTTGTTTTTCTTGCAGTGCATGAATGCATTTGGTCAGATGAGGAATGATGATATGGACCATTATCTTCGTTTGAAAGGCACAGATGAAGAGGGCTAGCATGTCTCATCCTGTATGGAGTTCACTTCAGATGCTTCTGCTTCTGTCGTCTTCTGTCAGGATTAATCCTGCTGTGTCTGAATTAGGTGAGTATAACCTGTGTAGTATTTTGGATGCAAGTTAGTTTATGTGATTTTATGAGATTTTATTCTGCTTAATGGGCCCATAAAAATGCATGCGTGGCATGCAAATCTTTTATACGCTTGCATAATTTGACAAAAGGCTTGCCAAAACATTGTGCTTGCTCCACATGTAGCCTAGCAACGGTGGACTTCAAACTACCCCTGCTTCCTCAAAGTGATGCCCATTTGAAATGAGATTTAATGTGGTTAAAGATACCTGGGAATTACTTTGCAAACACTAATGCAACATATAACTATTTATGATACAGATAACATGATTGTGTTTTTAGAACTATATTCTATACATAAAGTAGGGTCCACAAGCCTAAACATTAAAAATACAGGATTAATAATCTAATTTAAACCTGTAAATAAGTAATAGTGGTGTATGATATTCAGAAAAATCGTCACAAAGTGATGTAAAGTGAATATTTACAATTTTCTTTTTACTCAGTTTTTAAAGTTGATAATACAGTTGCTGTTTTTTTTTTTTTTGTAAAAAATGATTAAATTAGAAAAATGCAAACAACATTTTCATTAAAATTCCTTTTATGAATAATTCAAGAAAGCACTGTAAAATTTTACACTATGAGGTTCCATTTGTGGCAATTAGTTGACTTTGTGGTTTATATATTTGTCCTTGTTTACAGTTAGGACCAATTTATAATTTTTTTAGTTCAGATAAATTAGTATGTTGATGTGCATGTTCTCTGTTTTATGTCGTCTTTCTCTGTCTCCTTACTGCAGTCTAGTTCTGTTGTCTTTACAGTCATCATTACCGTCATCTTTCTCTGTTGTCCTTACTGTCGTCATCTCATGTTGTCCTTGCAGTGCGTGCCCACTGGCGCAGAGCAAGCGTTTCCAATTCATTCCTATGGAAGTTGAGAAGAAAGCATTGAGAGTGTCAAAAAGTTGGCAGGTTCGACTATGCAAATATCAGGCAAAAAAACATGGTCGGCAGCCAATCGCTGTGAGGTTCGGGTATGACGTCTGTCTTGAGAGTTTAAAAATATGCAGGTTGTGCTGAAGTTTATGCTGGATTTAATGCATTAATCATGTTGTTTACACATTTGGACGCTTTGCAGCCTGTTTGGTTTTAAATGGCCAAATGCTTAAAGTGTTAGTTCACCCAAAAATGTTCGTTCATCTTCAGAACACAGTTTAAGATATTTTAAAATTTTTAGTCCAAGAGTTTTCTGTCCCTCCATTGAAAATGTATGTACGGTATACTGTCCTTGTCCAGAAACGAAATAAAGACATCATCAAAGTAGTCCATGTGACATCAGTGGGTTAGTTAGAATGTTTTAAAGCATCAAAAATATATTTTGGTCCAAAATTACAAAAACTACGACTTTATTCAGCATTGTATTCTCTTCCGGTTCAGTGATGCTGATGTCGTAAGACACTGCTGACATGTAACTGGTGCGCCTGAGCTTCGTTTACAGTTTGAGGGAGACGCATGCTGTAAAGAAAACAATCTTCGCAAACATTTTCGACACAGAGGAAGACCAGCCATATTTATTTGAACCCGAATACACTGACGCACCAGAACAAGTCAGCAGCGTCTTACATCATCAGCGTCACTGAACGCTGTGTGCATTTTTTTTTACAGTACATGGGATTGGGTCTAATAGAAAAAGAAAACATCAAATACATCTAGGAAGGTTATTTTAGTGATTATTCTTTCCCCTCCAATTTTTTTTTTCCCTTCTGAAAATAATGCAAAGAAATTTCAGGTGTTACCTGGATTTTCTTTTTTCAAACTTCTCTTTCTGTAGACATCTTTTCAAACTCTTCTCAGCTTCTTCATGTGTGGCTGCAAGTTAAATTGTGAGTTTAATAACTGTAAAGTATTAATTCCACCATATATTGAATTTATACACTGACCTCAACTTACAAGGTGTCTAACAGGTTCATAGGACAACCATTGCTGAGTAGGCAGCTCATATTTCTTAACTGCAGCCCGTACCTTGGCGGTGTCTTTGGGTGGATATGGTGGCCATAAAATCTTCTTTCCAATCAGCAAGCGGTGTGGCACTTAAGTGTGCAACCATTTTAAAATTGAATGGTGCACCACTGCTTCATTTTTTTTTAACAACAACAGCAACAAAAAACCTCTCTAACAATACAATAATACTAATTTAAACCTTCCCTTTAAAAAAAGCAGCAGCTAATTATGTTTAGTTCAAGCTTATCTTACAACAGCAAAAGCATGTGGTAATCTACAAGAAAATCATTATGTCATATGGATGAGTGGCATGGCAATGAAGACATTCTTGTCAGGACAGAGGACATATTACAGCCTAATAGAGTGCCGAAGTTATCACGTCACTTTGTAGGCCAAAACGCAGAAATTAGTTAGCATTTTAGCACTCCCAGTTCCCTCGCCCTAAAATCTATGGGATTTTTGAATGGGTTTTTGCTAAATCGCCTGAAATAAGGTCTGTGGTGAACAAGCCTCTATATATTTTCACGTTTTGATGTATGACATAAAAGACACCTGTTATAATCTGCTTGTGTTTTTTTTTTTAACTTTATATAGGCTTCAAAATGTATACATTTTGGATTCATTTATAACGATTAGCTTGATAGATAAAACGTGTAAGGGTCACAACTCTTTGTTGAACACAGATCTCATTTTTTGTAACGATTAGCTTGATAGATAAAACGTGTAAGGGTCACAACTCTTTGTTGAACACAGATCTCATTTTTTGTGATTTTCCAAAAGTCTATGGGTAAAATGCAGAGCTTTTCGATCGAGGGAACCCATGCGCCGCTAACTTCTGAGTTGTCCTACAAAGTGATGTCATCACTTCGGCACTCTAGGAGCCTGGCCACATCAAGATTGTCCTGCAACTCCCTCACTTTATAACAACCTATGCTGGTTGACTCAAACAGGTAGGAGAAGAATGACTTGATGATGAAACTTTTGAAATAGGACAAAAATCCCTAACCCATTTCACGTAGTGAAACTGCAACGCTTCTAGGTTTTATGTCACACGCATCACACACATGACCAGCGTCGGCCAATATTGAGCCTGCGTGAGACATACAACACAGAACCGTTGTGCAGTTCCACTACGTGAAATCTCGAGGCCAAAAGAGAAGATTGAGCCACTGTCACTCGGGTTATTTTAACGGTGTCTTTAATAACTTCTGGGCCGGCCAGTCTCGATCCGTTAAGAAGGCTATGGAGGAGTGATTCAGCTCTCAGATTTAATAAAAAATATATTAATTTGTGTTCCGAAGATGAACGAAGGTCTTACGAGGTTGGAACAACGTGAGGGTATGAGTAGGGAGAGTAATTACATAATTTTCATTTTGGAGTGAACTAACACTTTAATGATATTTCTTAAAATAGCAATCTGGCCAACTATTTGCACACAATTATCTCTTTGCACTAGATAGTCAGAGTGTACTTTTCAGTGACCGCTTTTCTGAACTAAGGCTATGGAGCATTGGACCATCAAAATGTGGTTGACTTAAGTTGTACTTGTAAGGCTTTGGTTACTCCGCATTTGGCATTTTTCAGATAACCTTTTCAGAACTTGCTGTGAGGGTAATTGACCCTTGAGCAAAATTTGTTTTATTTGACATAAATAATTATCAAAAGGAAATGCTGACACATTATCCAAAGGTCTACCATATATTCATGTCTACCATACAGTTGTCCAAAGTGGCGTACAAAAGAGACAAGCAAATCATCAGCACAATCAATCATCACCTCTGGGGTTCCAGAAGATAAAAGCAAATACAAAGCAACAGAAAACAACATTAAGTTCTCATACATGCTTTTGAATGCAATTCTGAAACACAACAGGGCCTGTGAACAACATAAATGAGAGCAGCTGTCCAGTGGTCAATTTCTGAAAACCCTCTTGGTTTCCGGCTAAAATCAACAGGTGTGTAGGGACTCAGCAACACTGTTAGACCTTACCAGGTTTTTTACAGTAAAATACTGGCAACACTGTTGCCAGTAATTTACTGTAAAAATGCACTAAAACTAATAAGTTGTATTTTTTAGTTGACTTGAGTTTTAGTGCATTTTTACAGTAAATTACTGGCAACAGTGTTGTAAAAATGCACTAAAACTAATACGTTGTATTTTTTAGTTAACTTGAGTTTTAGTGCATTTTTACAGTAATTTACTGGCAACAGTGTTGCCAGTATTTTACTGTAAAAAACCTGGTAAGGTCTAACAGTGAACTTTTCAGAAATGTGGACAATCTAGTAATTTGTTTTACCTCTGATCCATAAGTTTTAGAAAGTTTCCTATTGACACCTAGACAGCATAAGTGCATTTAATCTAATGGAAACATATTAACCATTTTTACCAAGCCAGCTAAAGATTAAAATTAGAATCGGGCCTCAACTTTGCATCAGTTTCTGGGAATGTCATTTTATTTTGCCACACACCCACTTGAACACATTTCTCACAGCCTGAGTAGCCATTGTGAGATTTTGTAATTTTAACCACGGCTCTGGCCGGGGCACCACACACAAAAGAGTATACTTGTACCAATACGTTTCAACCATTGTATACAATACCACGCATAGCATAAGAACATCAGCTAAATCATCAATAAATGGCTTTAAGAACTCAAATATGCACTTGGGTTTTTACATACCACAGTAAAGGCCAACGAGGAAGTGATGTTTGGTAGTCACAATTGACAATGGCAAGAATTGGCCCAAACTGAAGTGTACAGCTTTTGAAAAGTGGAAGCCCATCTAAATTGAACTGTAATTGAACTGTTTGCAATTGTTCAGACAGGATTAAGCTTTTCAAACATTGACAAGGGGGACACTATCCCCTTTGCCAAGCCAAAATGATAATACTCCCCAGTCCCCACCTTCCATCTTTATGGTAGATGGAACTGTCCTGGCATCAGTGGACAATTCTGAATGAAACATTCACAAACTACTTAAATGCACTGAATGCAGCAAGTGAGTGAGAAGGTAGAGGCCCAATATCACAAACTCCTTAAAGGAAACTCACTCGTCTGAGCTTCTGATTCAGTATCAGAGTCAAAGTCTGATGAGCTGACTGTGTCATTACAACACATTCTCATCCTTTGGCGTCAGGTGACGCCATATGTTGGATGCAACAGAACTCAGTGGAACTCAGTGACTCAATCATTACAATCTAAACCAGCTGACTCTCTAACAACTTTAGAGTACTCAACATAATCTTTTTCTGCTTCAACACGGTTTTCTTGTGACAGAATTCTGTTTATTGGTTTCATTATATTGTTGTAGTGTTTCTGACTCTGTAGACTTAATCATTGATTTTAATTTATGCCTCTTTGACCACTGTGAAGTCATTATTGTTAAAAGTGGAGCAACAGTTCAAGCATGATATCACTTAAAAGCAAGTCAATTAAATTCTCATACAAACCTGTACTACATACAGTCACACATAAGAGCATTCAACTAATAACATTTACTTTTTACAATTTATGAATACACAGACAGTTATTGAGAACAAGATTTTAGTTTTAGATTTTAGTTGTATTTTTTTAAATCTAAAATATATTAGTGCTTCAACATATTTTACATTTTGTGCAATAAACATTTGTAAATGGAAGGGCTATAATACGCAGGACTTATGTTGACAGTTGACACTAATTTACCAAGAAACTATTTGTAGCAGGTAACAAGTGTTCTGAGTAAGAACAGCTTAATTATTTTCAATGAAAGCAATCAATTTCATTAAAGCTGCAGATTTACCTAATGCATACCAATTAATCTCTTTAAATATCACATGCAAATGAAGAGTTCAGATGCAAAAGCCTCTAAGTGCCATTTGAAATTTTCTTCTAAAATGATCATTTTTATCAAGCTTGTATATTTAAGTTCAGTAATTTCACTTAAATGGCAATGAAGATTACCTATTAGTTGTCATTTAAGTGAAATTACTGAACTTAAATATACAAGTTTGATAAAAATGGTCATTTTAGAAGAAAATTTCAAATGGCACTTAGAGGCTTTTGCATCTGAACTCTTCAAATGTCTTTGATTTTGAGTTTTACCATGAACAGTTACTGATACTGTTTCAGGTATGAATGTTTACCTGATAAAGCTACAAGCAGGAGATACAGGATAAAATCAAATCTTATGTCATTGTCAAGAAGTTACTGTGCTGTGGACTGCAACTCATGTATGATCAATGTCACCAATGGTGTGCTTCTCATTTGCATAAATATTCATCCTCCTCAGCCTTAACTCCTCCTACTGAAGGCCTTGGAGTAAATGCAAAGAGTAACAGAAACATTTACATTTACATTACATAGTCATTTAGCAGACGCTTTTATCCAAAGCGAGGACTACACCAAGCGAGTCATCGTGAAGATGCAAAAACAACGCAAGAAGTGCTCAAAATACAAAGTTCAGACATTGCTCGGAGGAGTAGCATAAGGCATAAGCAAGGATTTAAAGGAAAAAGAAAGTTTTTTTTTTTAAATTATGTTAAGTGCTCACAGAAGAGAAGAGTTCTCAGTTGTCTTTTAAATGCTGACAGGGATTCTGCATTCCGGATGAGGGTGGGGAGATCATTCCACCAGCATGGTACCGTGAGTTCTGGAGAGTAATTTTGAGGCTCTCTGTGATGGTACCACAAGCCGTCGCTCATTGACTGATCATAGGCTTCTGGTAGGGATGTAGACTTGTACTGTAGTAATGAGTGGAAGTAGGAGGGAGCTGATCCTGTGGTCAATCTGTAATCAATTGACCACAGGATCATTTGCTATACAAAACATATAAAGTTTAATATTCATGGTCATGGGCTTCTAGAGATTAGGGCCTGTATTCATACAGATTCTAAGAATCCTCTCAAAAAACTCTTTATTTAGTCTTAGCTTCAAGGTAAAATATGTAGGAATTTTTCACCACAAGAGGGCGGAGTTACCAACAACAACAAAGGCGAAGCTTGATGACGCTATGAGGGAGAGTTGAATAATGGTAGATGTCGTTTTTACCATCCAGAGAGATGTTATGGAATTACTGAATAATGATCACAGATGAGATGAGGTAATTTATTTGTTTTTGTATTACCTGTAGCCTACGTCTCATCGCAATATGTCGCCATAATGAATTAACTGCAAGGAATGTGAAATTATGCTATATCCTATTGTCAAATGATATTTGCTATTTGTCAAATGATTTGCTGGGTTAGGGCTGCGCAGTTTTACGCATTTATGGTTAATGCCGTGTTCTTTCACGTGTTCAAACCAATCACACTCTTTGAACAAACATTTGCAAGTAATGGCTAAATATTGTTTAACAACACCTATCTGATTGTATTTAATTGCACTGCCATAATATTGATCAAAACACAAGTGATAAAAAGTATTACCAAAGCACAAAGAGCAATTCAGCTATGAATTTTCATCAGCATAACATCACTCGATAGTTTTTGAGGTAAATCAACATATGCATAATGATTGATCTGTCATGTCATATAGGCCTATATAAGTGATATTATTGACAGTTGCATCATGACATCCTTTTGTTTTATGTACATTTGCTCACCTGTAAAGTATATGCAAGAGCGGTGTTGCTCCAAGTTAGTCGCAGACGTGGAGCTCTCGGCATCTCGAAAACATCACACCGATATTGATCCTCATTTTAGTTCTCATTTTTTGTCCCAAAGTCTGCTTGCCATGGTTCATAATGATTGGACGAAACAACAACAGCGTGCAGCTAAACTTTACGCATTATGCAGTTGTCCACGTCTGTCGCCATGGTTAGGTCTTGGCTATGGCCCTATGGCAGTATGAACCGTCTATGGTATGAACAGAAACCGAGGAAAGCACGGATATTGCGTCATTGACAGGCAAATTTTTTTTCCGGGACGGCCACTTATTTAAAATTGGAATTTCTCTGAAATAAAAAATCTTTGGAGACTTTTGGGATATTGTAAGTACACAACTGCAGGAAATATCACACTGTGCAAGTTTTGTATATTTTATTACAAATTCCATATATTATACCTTTAAGAGCGATTCGGGACCGATCTGAGAGCAACTCTGAGTAAGGCAAAGAAAAAAACTTTAATCTTAGTGAGGAGGCGGGGCTGTTTAACTTCAATTTTTATTTAGTTTCTTTTATCACTTCATCAAACAAGATATCAATATTGGACAGGATGCATCTGTGTTTTTCTCTTAATAAAAAAACAAATTGGGTACTTCACAATGAAACTAATGTGCATCATCGAGTCTCTCTTTTGTTTCCTTTCCTTATATCCTAATTCCAACCTAGCATGCAAGAAAAGGGTATAAACATTAAACAATGAGGATGGAGGAGATTGAAGGAATGTGTATTTATAAATTAAAATATATCCCTCCTCACTCAAGCATTACTTCAACTATTTGTTTATTTATTCTAGCCAGTGTACACTTAAGAGATCTGTATTTAAATTTGTAAAATTAATTACAAACATATATTTTTTTTTATAAATCTTATAAAAGTCTCTATAAAAGTTATTGTAAATAAAACAAATGTGACATTTATGGTTCATTTAAACGAAGATTTAAAATTATTTTACATATTTGAAAGGGGTGCAGAATATATGTTGACTTTTGAGCAAATGTATAATGCTCTTGAGCTTCAGCCTTCTCAATTAAATAAAACACAAGGGAAATAATAAGCACCAACCCATGATCATCAGCTACAAATCAATATTAGTTCAATGTTGACGTCACCCATTTTTGCTCTTGGCTTTCATCAAAATGTCAATGTTGATTCAACATAAATCAAACTTTGAAATTGGAATCTCAGTAAAAATTATGGTTTGGATGAAAACACCACATTGTATCAATGGCACCTTGCTATCTGAGTGGTTTATTTCAACACTTTAATTAATTATATCCTAATTAATCATTAATGAATAAATAATCTTAATAGATTGAGTAACAATAAATCAAATGCAAATAACAAGAATGTAAAAACCAGAAATAAGATATATATGCACCATTGTTTGTAGTTGGGTCATGCATGTCAAACAAAGGACTTCTGTATGATGTACAGTACCTGTGTTTTCTCTCTAATAATGGCTCAGTGGTTCATGTGGGTTGTCTACAAACCGAAAGGTTGGTGGTTCAATCCTCGGTTCCACCTGACCAAGTGTCGAGGTGTCCATGAGCAAGACACCTAACCCCAGCTGCTCCCGACGTGCTGGATGGCGCCTTGCATGGCTGACACCGCCGTCGGTGTATGAATGAGTGTGTGAATGGGTGAATGTGAGGCAAAAATGTAAAGCGCTTTGGTGGCCATTAGGTCTATAAAAGCGCTATATAAATGCAGTCCATTTACCATTTACCATTTACTAAGAAGTGCACATGCAAAACCAAAATGGACGTATACCAATTAGTGCACATTTTCAAACTAAAATTGGTGTTTTTCAACCATTTTTCAAAAGACTTGCTAAAATCATATGGGCCCATCCCTAAACCAAGTAGATTAGAGCAAATTAGGTAAAACATGTTACCATGTTTTCTGGGTATATTTAAAACATTTTGTATGTTTGGCAACTGTTCTTCTAACCCTAATCGATGGAGTGTGTAGCTTTTCACCTCTTAAAGTAGGAAGACATGTCAAACCATGTTATACTTTACAGAGTACTCTTGCATTGTCAATTGTCAATACAAGATCTTGACCAAAAATATGCACAGTAACATTTGATGCATCACAACATTTATTTAAATGTAGAGGTGCATACATTTTTGCTCAAGGTCTTGTATTGACAAAGCAAGATGCAAGCACTCTGTAAAGCCTACTTCAGCACATATCAAAGAGATGCCAATTCATGTGTGAAAAACGTTCTTCTTGCTTCCTCCCAAACAGTATTCCACATTTTGAGCCTGATGAATCTTGATATTGCCATATGGCCATGATGTGTCTTCCAACATGGTGGTTTAAAATGAAAAGCTCCCCTCTCCATCATTTAGGTTTAGAAGAATTGTTGCCAAACATTAAACATGTTAGAAACATAGTAATCACTGCAATAACAATCCAAGAATCTTAATCATTTGCCTATTTAAAGCCTATTTTATTTTATTTTTAAGTTTAAGTTTGGATGCTTTCATTGTGATTATAATGGCTGGGTTTACATAGTGTATCTTTACTTAGGGCATTCGGAAACAAGCTTGCCTATTTCCAAATGCATTTGCATGTATGTCTGATGATTATAATGGTTGTGTGTTGAAAAAAAAAAGATTAAACAGTATGGACGACATAGCAAGACAATGATAAAGATAACAAGATATACAGTTGTAATCGAAAATATTCAATCAACCCCCATACTGTGAATTAGGTTTATTTGCAAAAATTACCGACTTTCATCTGTTTGCAATGAACAAATCATACATACATATACATACATTCATCTTCTTCCGCTCATCCAGGGCCGGGTCGCGGGGGCAGCAGTCTAAGCAGAGATGCCCAGACTTCCCTCTCCCTAGACACTTCCTCCAGCTCTTCTGGGGGGATGCCGAGGCGTTCCCAGGCCAGCCGGGAGACATAGTCTCTCCAGCGTGTCCTAGGTCTTCCCCGGGGCCTCCGCCCAGTGGGACGTGCCCGGAACACCTCCCCAGGAAGGCGTCCAGGAGGCATCCGGAACAGATGCCCAAGCCACCTCAACTGACCCCTCTCGATGTGGAGGAGTAGCGGCTCTACTCTGAGCTCCTCACGAGTGACCGAGCTTCTCACCCTATCTCTAAGGGATCGTCCAGCCACTCTGCGGAGAAAGCTCATTTCGGCCGCCTGTATCCGGGATCTTGTCCTTTCGGTCATGACCCAAAGCTCATGACCATAGGTGAGAGTAGGAACGTAGATTGACCGGTAAATCGAGAGCTTTGCCTTACGGCTCAGCTCCTTCTTCACCACAACAGACCGGTACATCGACCGCATTACTGCTGAAGCTGCACCGATCCGTCTGTCAATCTCCCGTTCCATCCTTCCCTCACTCGTGAACAAAACCCCAAGATACTTAAACTCTTCCACTTGAGGAAGGATCTCTCCACCAACCTGAAGTGGGCAAGCCACCCTTTTCCGGCTGAGGACCATGGCCTCGGATTTGGAGGTGCTGATTCTCATCCCAGCCGCTTCACACTCGGCTGCAAACCGTCCCAGTGCATGCTGAAGGTCCTGGTATGAAGGGGCCAACACGACAACATCATCCGCAAAGAGCAGAGACGAAATCGAGTAGTCCCCAAACCTGACACCCTCCGGCCCCTGGCTGCGCCTAGAAATTCTGTCCATAAAAATTGAACTTTTTATTGCCCCTCCTTGAACTGCCACCTTAACGTGGTGGAGAGGTTTGAGTACCTGAATGACCCTAGGAGCTATGTTGTCTGGGGCTATATGCCCGTGGTAGGGTCTCCCAAGGCAAACAGGTCCTAGGCGACGGGTCAGACTAAGAGCGGTTCAAAAACCCCTTATGGCAGAGTTATACTCAAGGACCGTGACGACGCCCGGTATGGCGCAGCCGGGGCCCCACCCTGGAGCCAGGCCCGGGGTTGGGGCTCGTATGCGAGCGCCTGGTGGCCGGACCTCTCCCCACGGGGTCCGGCCGGGCTCAGCCTGAAGAAGCGACGTGGGACCATCTTCCCGTGGGCTCACCACCTGCAGGAGGAGCCGTAAGGGGCCGGTGCAGAGAGGATTGGGCGGCAGTCGAAGGCAGGGGCCTCGGCGACCCGATCTCTGGACACGGAATCTAGCCTTAGGGATGTGGAACGTCACCTCACTGGCGGGGAAGGAGC
Source organism: Pimephales promelas (assembly GCF_988280905.1). NCBI lineage: Eukaryota > Metazoa > Chordata > Actinopteri > Cypriniformes > Leuciscidae > Pimephales > Pimephales promelas. Next base: position 18,018,304 of record NC_142772.1, on the reverse strand, counting down.
CTGAGATTGTGCGTGAGGTTGAGAGGTTCCGACTAGAGATAGTCGGGATCACCTCTACGCATGGCTTGGGCTCTGGAACCACACTTGAGAGAGGATGGACTCTTCACCACTCTGGAGTTGCCCATGGTGAGAGGCGGCGGGCTGGTGTAGGTTTGCTTATAGCTCCCCAGCTCAGCCGCCATGTGTTGGAGTTTACCCCGGTGAACGAGAGGGTCGTTTTCCTGCGCCTACGGGTCGGGGATAGGTCTCTCACTGTCGTGTGTGTCTACGTCGCCAAACGGCAGTGCAGAGTACCCGGCCTTCTTGGGGTCTCTGGGAGGAGTGCTGGAAAGTGCCTCGACTGGGGACTCCGTTGTTCTACTGAGGGACTTCAACGCTCACGTGGGCAACGACAGTGACGCCTGGAGGGGCGTGATTGGGAGGAACGACCCCCCCGACCTGAACCCGAGTGGTGTTCAGTTATTGGACTTCTGTGCTAGTTACAGTTTGTCCATAACGAACACCATGTTCAAGCATAAGGGTGTCCACCAGTGCACGTGGCACCAGGACATCCTAGGTCGTAGGTCGATGATCGACTTTGTGGTCGTTTCATCTGACCTGCGGCCGTATGTCTTGGACACTCGGGTGAAGAGAGGGGCGGAGCTGTCAACTGATCACCACCTGGTGGTGAGTTGGATCCGATGGCGGGGGAGGAGGCTGGACAGACTCGGCAGACCCAAGCGTACTGTAAGGGTTCGCTGGGAACGTTTGGCTGAATCTCCTGTCAGAAAGATTTTCAACTCTCACCTCCGGCAGAGCTACGACCAGATCCCGAGGGAGGCTGGAGATATTGAGTCTGAGTGGACCATGTTCTCCACCTCCATTGTCGAAGCGGCTGCTCAGAGCTGTGGCCGTAAGGTCTCCGGTGCCTGTCGAGGCGGCAATCCTCGAACCCGGTGGTGGACACCGGAAGTAAAGGATGCCGTCAAGCTGAAGAAGGAGTCCTATCGGGCCTGGTTGGCTCGTGGGACTCCGGAGGCAGCTGACAGGTACCGGCAGGCCAAGCGGACAGCGGCCCGGGTGGTCGTGGAGGCAAAAACTCGGGCCTGGGAGGAGTTCGGTGAGGCCATGGAGAAGGACTATCGGCTGGCCTCGAAGAGATTCTGGCAAACTGTCCGGCGCCTCAGCAGAGGGAAACAGTCCCCTACCAATGCTGTTTACAGTAGGGGTGGGCGGCTGTTGACCTCGACTGGGGATGTCGTCGGACGGTGGAAGGAATACTTCGAGGACCTCCTCAATCCCGCCGTCACGTCTTTCATTGAGGAAGCAGAGGCTGAGGGCTTGGGGGTGGACTCGTACATCACCCTAGCTGAGATCACCGAGGTAGTCAAGAAACTCCTTGGTGGCAAGGCACCGGGGGTGGATGAGATCCGCCCCGAATACCTCAAGTCTCTGGATGTTGTGGGGCTGTCTTGGTTGACACACCTCTGCAACATCGCGTGGCGGTCGGAGACAGTGCCTCTGGGATGGCAGACCGGGGTGGTGGTTCCTCTTTTTAAGAAGGGGGACCGGAGAGTGTGTTCCAACTATAGGGGGATCACACTTCTCAGCCTCCCTGGGTACTGGAGAGGAGAATACGGCCGATAGTGGAACCTCGGATTCAGGAGGAACAGTGCGGTTTTCGTCCAGGCCGTGGAACACTGGACCAGCTCTATACTCTCTACAGGGTGCTGGAGGGTTCATGGGAGTTTGCCCAACCAGTCCACATGTGTTTTGTGGATTTGGAGAAGGCATTCGACTGTATCCCCCGAGGCGGCCTGTGGAGGGTGCTCCGGGAATACGGGGTCCGGGGTCCTTTGCTAAGGGCTGTCCGGTCCCTGTATGACCGAAGCAGGAGCTTGGTTCGCATTGCCGGTAGTAAGTCAGACTTCTTCCCGGTGCATGTTGGACTCCGGCAGGGCTGCCCTTTGTCGCCGGTTCTGTTCATGAAGAAATCAAAGAAAATTAATTAAAATAGCTGCATTTGTTTCACAATAACAAATGCCTCAAGTGGTTTCCCCAAATTTAAATGAAAATGCAACTTTTAATGACTTCTGCTGTCTCAAAATTATTCAACACCTTCATGACAAGCATCTTTAGAACATCATTTTGCTGTTATGACCTGCTGCTAATGAGAGGTGTAACCAGACACCAGCTTCTGGCAGCGTTTCTGAGGAATCTTAGCCTCCAGTCCTGTTATATTCTTAGGTTTATGTGCTGCAACTGCCTTCTTCAAATCCCACCAGAGATTTTCTATGGGGTTCAAGTCAAGTGATTGATGGCCACTGTAGAATCTTCCAGGACTTCCTCTGCAACCAAGCCTTGCTGAAATCTGAGGTATGCTTGGGATCATTGTCTTGTTGGAAGGTCCAATGACACCTAAGTTTCAGCTTCCTCATTGACGGCTTTACCTAGGATTTCTCCTAGGATTTCCTGATACTTCAACGAATTCATTTCGCCTTCCACACGCTACAGGTTTCCAGTGCAAGAGGTTGCAAAGCAGCCCCAGAGCATCACCGAGGACCACCAATGCTTTCAATGTTGGTAGGGGGTTCTTTTCAGCATATGCTTCATTCTTTGTCCTCCAGACATACCGCTGATCCAATAGGGCCGAAAGGTCCCAGTTTTGTTTCATTGCTACACAGAACATAATCCCAAAACTTCTGTGACTTATTTATATGATTTTTAGCATATTGGAACTGACTTTTCTTGTGGTTTTGGGTCGGTGTTGGTGTATATCATGGAGTTCTGGTATGCGTTTAGCATATGCGTCTTAAGCCAAGTTCACACTACAGGACTTTAAGCCCGATTTGCAAATTGTTTAGCTCGCCGACAGGTCAGGGTGTTTTCGCGTGCAAATCGCGGGTGATTAGCGGACGATGAACACTTGCCAATCTGTTAGTATGAAAGAGCCAACAACGCAGCATAAACGATCGCAGACGCATCGCCGAGCCCAGAAAAATATCAAGCATGCTAGATATCCAGAGCCGTCACGCGACTCAACCTCAGTGATGTCATGAGTACAGCCAATCATAGCATCGCATGGGTTGAGGACACCAGGTAAATCTTAGTTTTTCTTTTTTTTTTCTTTTCTTTTTTTTCAGAGCAGATCGTCGCGCAAACAGTGTGCAGCACTAGTTTCTGTCTGACGTCCATATTCGTGTGTAGTGTTCTCTTCTTTGCTGGGTATTTGCGCACGTGCTGTTTCACGTCATTTCTGGTTCATTTTATTGCTGTTTTTTTGTGACAAAATGTGGTTTGTAGATAAGATAGAATCGTTGGGTGACAGAGTTGTTGTCAACCCGTTATTTATTTGATTATTTTCAGAATTTAGACCGTACCATAGTACTGAAAGAGCTCTCATTAGAGTCAAAAATGATTTGCTCTTATCATCCGATCGTGGTTGTATCTCTATACATGCGTTGTCAACTCATGTAGTGAATTACCTCCTGTTGTGGCTCAATCACGTTGTGTTGTGTGTGAACAGCGAAACAACTTGAACACTCCTGATTTCACTGAGAGCAAGTCATGTAGTGTGAACTTCACAGTTCAGCCCAACGTTTTAAAATCATGTAGTGAACAAGGCATTATTGTGCAAGCTGAAACCTTAGAGCCTGTTGCCACTAAGTTTTGCTGCAGGTCTTTTGCAGTCACTCGTGTTTTTCTGAACCTGCCTTCTCAGAAATGTGGATGCAGCAGTTGATAGCTTACTTTTTCTGCCCTGTCCAGGTAGAACCACTTTTCCTTTAACTTTTTTTTTTTGCGAACTATGCTTTCAACGCTATCTCCATGAGCATTTAGTGCATTCACTCTCTATTTGTATCCTGTTCCTTGTTTGTGCAGATTTATAATATTTCTAACATGCAGTAAAACGTGACTGTCAACAAACAGTTCAGAATTTCACATGTTCTAGCTCAAGCAAATTTGGTGTTTCTAATGAAGCCCGTGCAACGGCGACAGTTGTACTTTGTGCACACCACACACACCAGCTAGTTGGAGAGGAGAGGAGAGAGAAAGAGAGAGAGTGATCGAGCCAATTCAGTTAATGGGGATTTTTAGGTGGCCATGATTGGTAAGGGCCAATGAATGGAATTTGGCCAAGGAAGGTTACCCCTACTCTTTACGAGAATCCATGGGTTTTTAATTACCACAGAGAGGGGGTGGGGGCCAATACTGCCCTACAAAGCAAAAAGGCAGTAACTACGCACTACGCAGAGTGCAGAACTGAGAAAAATGACTTTTGCTAGGGCTTTTTGCAGTTACTGTACAAACGACTACCATTTTTCTCTAAAACGACACGCATTTAAGATAAGATGTTTTGTCAAATAACAAAGGATGCCTTGAATGTCATGAAAATTGTAATAATTAATGCTTTACCAAAACTGCAGTTACTGCCTTTTTGCTTTGTAGGGCAGAATGGCTGCTGGCCTGTGATTAGTTGCATCAGGTGTGCTTTTGACAACACCTGTTTTGTAGAGTTGTGCCGTTGTGAAGGTTTCTATTTAGAGGGTTGAATAATTGAGACTGCAGAAGTCATTAAAAGTTTTATTTGTTAAAATAATTTTTAGTTACATTTGGTGAAAACCCTTGAAACAACCTTGTTGTGTTGAGCTATTTCAATTACTTTTGTTTAGTTTGTTTATTGCAAACAGCTGACTTACAGACAAAATGTTTTCCCAATAAACCAGGGGCCGTATGCATAAAGTAACTTTAGAATAAAATTAAGCTTAAGAAAAAGCGTGATTCATAAAGGTTCCCAGGTGTCAAAACTAGGTTTCAGCCCCTAAATTATTCAAGAGTGCCAGAGACATCCTAACCTAAGAGTAACAAGATGGCACCAGAGAGGAGGCTGCAAACTTTTCAACGAAAATATGTTGTATTGGAGTTAAATGATGTTGAAGTTGATCATCAAGGTATGCTTTTTGTAAGAAATTCAAGGAAATTAAATGAAAGTGATAATTAAATTTGTGTAAACTGGAAAAAGCATTGCACCATTGATGACTTCAGCTCATCAATCCACAGTAAGCAGGGTCTGAAAAAGCATTATTGTGACACTGACCACACCAAACATACAGTAGTGGCCAAAAGTCATGTGAAGAGTTTATTTTTTTTATTTTAATTACCCTTCAAGCTTATTTGAACCATCAAATTATGAGGAAAATATTTGTATATTTATATATTTTTTAAAATATTTTGAAATATGAGTGAAGCACAAAACACCAAACTTAGTGAAGTTATTTATCTGGCAAAATTATTTCAATTCATCATGTTTCCTGTTTGATTACAGGGAAAGGATGCAACACATTTAGTTTTGCCTGTACCAAAAGAACAAAATTGTCTCTAGAAGAAAATAGTGTTATTGTCCAGTTCAGTGTTGATCCATTTCCGTTGTAAAAATCATTAGTTCTCTATTTATTTATTCTCTGTGGAGAAATCAGTGATGTCATCATACAGCTCAGTTCAGTTCTCAAATAATAGTGTCAATGCATGAAGATCAATAATATTGCTTAATGTTAAGAAACAAAAAAGGGCAAACTACAGCTATTTTTAGAAAAACTAATAAGGTCACAGTAGAAAAAAATCATATATTGTCTGCTACATAGCCATTCTATTAATATTTCATTGTCCTCTCTTGTTTTCTTCATGTGTTCATAATATATATAAAAATATATATCTGTACAATTTGGCATGTTTCATTGTGTTATCACAAATAAACGATAGACTCAGTGTACAACAGTGTTCAGAGAAGGTAGAAATGGCTACTCAAGGTAATAACACACATTCTTAGTACATATTATGTTTACTTCAGATCTCTAAAAAAATCATCATATTATACTCTCTTTATATAAACGTCATCTTTTTATATTAATTTATTTCCTTGCACACTTTTATCTTTTGCTTAGTATTTTCAATCTTACCAGAAGATGGCGTTGGGATTTTAAATAGCTCTCTGATGCTGCACTGCACAGTGTTTGACTCTGGCCCAAAGGCTCCTCCACCAGTGAAATGGGAAAGAGACACTGGTGGTCTGGACAGCAGGATTCATCAAATGACCAATGGCTCACTTTTCTTTCCGCACTTAAAAGAGGAAGACTTTGGAAACTATTCGTGCAGTGCCAAGAGAGGGAACAAACAGATTCAGACAACTGTCATGATCAGCAAAGCATGTATGTATCTTGCATTAGTATAAAATATGAATTATTGAAATTATAAATTATATAAGAGAGATTATGTTAGTGGTTACACACAGGACTGATGATACCTAGGTGTCCACCACAAATGGTTATAGATTGTAATTTTTGTGTTTGTTTGTTTGTAGGCCTGGAAGATGTGTTCTTTCACCCTCAGTCCATAAGAACTGAAGAGGGACATGATGTGTTTCTTCAGTGTGTCTCTGGTGATAGTTCTCCTCCTGCTCAGATTTCATGGTTGAAAAATGGCAGAGTTCTCACCAAAGGAAACCAGATTCAGGTTGCTACAGAACTAAAACACTTTTATAGTAATTACACAGTCACAGACTGTTATACTACGGCCACAATAAAATAACTTACAATCAGTTACAATTTTGAAATACTTTTAAAATACGATAAGCCTTTACAAAATTATATATTGTTTGGTGATATATTTCCTGTTAAGATTTCGTCTTGACCAATGAGAATTTGGAAAGTCAAAGCGCATTGCTGTTTGATTAAAAATGTTTGTGGGTGTGGTTTTAACGTTTTATTCTATTTACAATCACACATGCCAGCTGACTAGTCACAAACTGATAACTTTGAAGCCCATATCTCAGAGATTGTGCAGAACGTCAATATTTATATGATTTAGCACACAAACTCCACAAAGAAAGTGCAACAAATCCGTGGAGAGAGATTGGTTTTTATGCAGCCAGATTCGATGATTTGTCACCAAAAGGGGAAACTGGAAAGGGCTTCATGACAAGTGTAATAATATTTCTTTGCTAAATACTACCACTAGGGACAGTATGGAGGAGGGAGTCAAAGGAAGACTTCAGGCACCTTGCACATGGCTAACATCACCAAAACAGACCAAGGAATATATATTTGTGTCACCCACAATCCTCTTCTGAACATAAGCAAAGAGAGTCATGCAGCAACTCTGACAGTGCATGGTAAGACATACAACTTTGATATATTTTGCATTATACAAATCTGGCATTCCTGATACTTAGTGTATTTGTTTTTTTTTTATTGCACAGGTGTTGACATAAAGGTCATTGAGGGCCCACAAAATGTCACTGTACCTGTTGAAAAGGAAGCAGCACTCCACTGCTTTGTTGAAGGCTTTCCCATTCCCACAGTGCAGTGGTTTAAGGATGGACGTCCATTACCCAATTCTTCTAGATGGGATCTGCAGAAAGATGGACAACTGCTGATTTTCAAGTAAGATTTCTTCTAAGGCAGATTATGAATCAATAAGTGTGAAAATTAAAACATCAAAATATATGCATTTCTTCAAGAATAAAGAGTTTTAATAAAACACAGTTCAATGAAATAAATGAGCATTAATCAATAAATCATTAATAGGGGAGAGCGGGGCACAACCTAACGCATTTTGGTTTTGGCTTAATTAATTACACAAGCAACATACACATCTCTGCTACAAATGACCACTTAACGTTTTTTATAGGACCTACCATTTTCGTACAGTTGCACTGAAAGTGACAGAAGGGCAAATATTACAACTTACCCCATATACGGGGTTAATTGTAACAGACAGAGGGGTTAGTTGTAACACACATAATTCAGTACTATTTTATTTGTGTAGTTTGATTGTGCATCTGTATAGACAGATATCCATACATCCATCCCTCATCCAATCATCCTTCTATTGTGGATCAATATCATGGATAGAGACATAGAAAAGGGCTGCATAGTTTTGCAATAAATAATAATAAATAAAATTATAAATATTGTAATTGCAATTAAATTAGATTTGTAAGTGGCAGCTGCATGTACAATTATATTATTAATAATAATAACAGTAATAATAATGAGCTTAAATTTTTTTTAAAGGGTTTATTGCATTAATAACGGGCCATATTTTTAAGAAATAAACAAGATATCATATGCTAAATTTTAAACATTTTAAATTCCAACATTGTTTGTGAAAGTCTAACAAAGTTAAATGTACTCAAACCTGAAAAGTTGCGCGGGTCCGTTTTCATTTGATTATCATTGTACACTTGACGGCTTGTTTGTAACACTCTGTTACAACTAACCATGCTGTGTATTACATATTTTAAGCCTAGCTAACAGTCGCTAGGAATTACTGACATGTTTCAAAACGGTGCTATGTTTGAGCCAACAAGACAGTGATTAAGGCAATATAAAGTTAGATTTGGAAACGTATACACCCAACTCAGAAACAAAACAAAAAAAACCTATGATGAAAAAAATTACTTTCATGGTGTCAAAACACTCTTTGTCCAGTATCTTCACGAAATATGATCAAAACTTTCCAGAAATTCGCGGGAGATCGTCTTCTGGTAGCAAGAGAAAAATAGCGGAAAGACAACCTGCTTGATCCTGACGAACTATGTAAACGGTCCGTGTTACATTTAACCCTGCGTTAGGTTGTGCCCCGCGCTGCCCTATATGCCAGTGAATATCTACAAAATAGCCTTTGTTGTTAAAATTGTCAAGAAATGGAAGTTAGTCTTTTCTTCCCTATTGTGACACACACACACACACACACATATATATATATATATATATGATTAAAATATCTTAGTAAAACATATATATGAGTATCTGGCTTCTCAAACAAGAAAAAATGTAGGACAGGACTTGATTTTGTCCATTGAAATTTGATTGTACCGCTTGATCATTGATCATCGATCGAGATCATTGATCTCATGTCGGATAGGTTGTCCCGATTAAAGATTATTGGGCGACATAAATTAAAAACAATAATGATGTGCTTGGATAAATCATTTTACCTATAAAAAGTACTGCCATATTAAAAAATAAGAATGGTCAATTTTGATTTCATGATGAATTTAATATGTATAACAGAAAGCATTAAAGGTGTGAAAACCTTCTTCCTAGGAGAGTTTTGTCAGAAGATGAGGGGCTGTATTTCTGTGAAGCTCGCAATGAGAAGGAGAAAGTGAAATCCCAACCAGCCTACCTCTTACCTGCAGGTACTTCAGATGAGTCTACTTTCGTTCCAGGTGGTAGCTGCTCACACCTGTCCTCTATTTAGCATACCTTTTCATCCTTTCTCACGCAGTTATGGATTGGACCTTTATGCTTGAACCTGCCAACCTAACAGTGAGGAAGGGTGAATCTGCGACTCTCTCCTGTAGGCCTCCTCACAGCAGACCTCAAGCACAAGTGTCTTGGTTTAAGAACAACAAACTCCTCCACCCAGGACTGCATTATACTGCTGATCCTAATGGAGACCTGCACTTCCACAGGTGTTTTGGGTAGATGTGTTTGCTGCAGTTCATTCAGTACAGTGGCCCTCCAGGAGCAGGATTGGACAGCCTTGATTTACTCTGCTTTGGCTGAACTGTCATGTTTGTGTATATTTTAATTATGCATGCCTTCTGCAAATTTAATCTTGTAATAAGTTAAAACATTAAAAATGTAAAATATAGTACAATATCTTTATTATCTTTTTAACTGTGAGTATCTGTGTTTCAGTGTACAAGAGACAGACCGTGGATGGTATTTCTGCAGAGCATCTAATTCCCTTCTCAAAAGGGCTATTACCTCGAAAGAAATCTTCCTGGAGGTTCATGGTAAGGAGTTATTTGACTTTGTGGAAGTAACTAGGTGAAAGTAACTAAAGAGATGTTATCTGAGAAAGGTTTACTCTGAACTATAAGATCATAAACATTTCACTTCACATATAAACCAGGAAGTGCTTTTATGTCTATGGGAACCCATCAGGCCCAGACAGAATCTGCAGAATGACTTTTAGTACTTTTTAATACTTTGTAATATTTTTTAAATTCAGTAAATGGAGCTGAGTACTAAACTCCTCTTGATACCTTAACAAATAGCAAAATTAGCCCGAATATTCAATAAAGAAACATGCAAAGGCTAAGTGTGCATTCTATTAATAATGGACATTTAAATTATGTATAAATTCGCAAAGATTCGCATGTGTGTCTTAAAGAAGAACCTCTTCATGCAATACATGTTGCATTGTTCCACCTGCCAAATCAATATGATATTGATATGATACTTTTTTTTAATACTATTTTTGTATATACTATAAAATGTTTTTAAATTAATTTAAATTGATTTGTTATAATATTAATCATATATAAAATGAAATTATATTATTAAATATATTACGTTTTTAGGAATTTTGAAGTAACATTTAAAAACAGTGTTTACAAAGTGCTTTACAGAAGAGAAATACATGTGTGCGTGCGTTCACAGAAAAGAAAAAAACATACATACAGATTATACAAATAAGATAATAAAATTAAATTCAACAATAAAAAAAAATCTGTTTTCACATCCACATCCCGCAATGTTCTGAAATATCTGTAGTTCTATCATGAACCAAAGGGCTGTTTCACAAACCCATAAAACATTGGCTAGTAATTTGTGAATTTTGACATCTCCATTTATTGTTTGCTAAGTTCATTTCATTATTATATTCTTTTCCGTGGTCAATCTGGCCTGTGGCCTTTATTTCAGAACCTCCATCCGTGACTATCTGGCCAACGGTGATAACGTCTCCTGTAGGAGCTGAAGTGACGATTCACTGCCAAGTGTTAGGACACCCTGCTCCTTCAATCAAGTGGTTAAAGCTAGGTCAGTCTGTCCAAACTGGAGGCAAAATTATCATGGGGTAAGTTTTGCATGAAGAGTTTATTAACTATAATTGTGCTTCTTGTTTACCGGGTGGTGCTTTGTCAATTCATTTTGTTCCCAGGTTGAGAAACACAACTCTCTACATTTCATCAGTGAGAAAGCATGATGAAGGACATTACACATGCACAGCCTCCAATGCACTGGGTCACGATGAGAAAACTATGACTCTTCGAGTTGCTGGTAAATTTTCCTTGCCAAAAAAGTACAAGAATGCTAAAAAAAAAGTTCCATAGTACTAACATGTTCCCTTTCGTTCTGGAACTCCTATGTTAGGGCTGCAAGATTTGGGCCAAAATGATAATCACGATTATTTTTAACAATGTTGAGATCATGATTAATTATCACGATTATTTGTTGATTTTAACCAAAACTAATTTTATTGTCACATAGGCTAATTATAACTGCTTTCACATCCATATTGTGCTATATTCCTGCTAATGTATATGTGCATTAAAATAAAACAGGTGCTCCCATTCACCAAAATTCAGTGCATCTCTTTAAAGAATAAAGAAAAATAAAGAAAACAATAAATAAAATGTAGCAAAACTTCAACAGGGCACTATTTTACATTTTACTTTGTGTAAATATATATTATAAACTTGCATTGTACCTGAATAATGGATGTGAATAAAACGCCCAAAATATACAATCAATAAAAAACAAATATTCCATAACAGAATGTAACCAAATGAGAACATGTCAAGGCAGAACTATGCACTAGTTCGATTAATGCATGAAATTCAGAGTCCTTGTTATTTGACACTTAAGAAATGTAAAATGTGTCAGTGATTAGTTGTGAAATCTTACTGCATACATTTTAATCTATTTAATCCTCCATATGAAAGTTTATGTGGTCGAATTATTTCTATTTATTAAACAATAGTTCAAAACAAGATGTTTGTATTAGCCTTCTGATTATTGGAGTCCATTAATCGAACTTTCATGCCTCTGATATAGAAATTATATATTACTATGTAGTGTGTATGCACCAATTTACTAATGCAATTTACTAATGCTAACACTCGGTCTCTCTCACGCGCTGTTACTCAGTCTCAGACACAACCGGTATCTCTCGCGTGCTGTCGTTCCGTGTCGCTCGCACGCAGACAGACACACTCGAGGTGTTTCTCAATGTCAAGGAAGGATCCTAGGATCCTCATTTCGAGGATGCTATCCTTCGCGAACTTTTGAGCGCGCTTGAACACTCGTCTCTCTTGTTCACTGTAGCTCGCGCGCAGACACAATCGGCCTTCAAATACGGCCAAGCGTCCTTTAAATACAGCCTTCGGAGGATGCAGCCTTCACATTGGGACACAGATTCGGTCTCTCTTGCGCACTGGAGCTCGTGGAGGCACGTGATCAGACAGTGGTTTACGGAGCGCTAGATTGGCTTTGCAAAAAAAACAAAAAAACTTTGATATACCGAGCGTTCTGTGAATGGATTGACGCATTTTAAATATCGCTCGATCCCGCAAATTTGATCGTGGGAAGCCAAAATCGTGATCGTGATTAAAATTCGATTAATCGTGCAGCCCTATCCTATGTCTCGTCGGAGGAGTTTCCAACAAATTGGGATCACACTAGGGAGAACAATAGTCTTAGATTGAACTAAAATGAGCCAATGAACATTGGAATGCAAGGCTTGCATTCCGCGCCCCACCTGCCATACCAGTGCAGGTATAAAGCAGAATAGAGTGCACGGAAATATGCTTTTTGCTTCGGAGCCGACCGGTTGTGTCTTCTGAGTGGATGAGCTTCAAGGTTGCAATATATCTTCACGCTCAACGAGTCTGCTGTTTCCTCGAGACCTCTCTGTGTTGGTGTGGCGGCACTTCCACAATCTTTGTGATCTCCCGCCGTAAAGAAACCTAAGAAACTGCTTTGGCGGAAAGCTAACCTGGGCGCTGGAAGGGGCCAGCACCATGGCATTTTATTAGGGAGCCCAATTCGTTGGAAACTTCTCTGACGAGACGTAGGAGTTCCTGAACGAAAGGGAACGTCTCCGTTACGCATGATGACGTTTGTTCCCTGAGGAGGGAACGGAGAAATCTCACCATGCTTGCTGTACCTTCGCGGAGAACTGGACAGGTCTGGTGTGCAATGCAAGTCCTGCATGCCAATGTTCATTGGCTTGTTTTAGTTCACTCTAAGACAATTCATCTCCCTAGCGTGATCCCAATTCGTTGGAAACTCCTTCGACGAAACATATCCATTCCCTCCGCAGGGAGACTTTTTTGGTATGTTCAATGGTATTCATTGAGATAAGAGGATGTGAAAACATTATTTTTAAGCAGAGTTGTAAAGTCCAGGTTCAGAAAGTAAAAGTCCTCCTCAGTATTTTGTTCAAGATCACCTGGATTTGCTAATTAGCACAGTTTTTCAGCCAGGAGATAAATAATTAGTGAAATCAGCAGGTTGCGTTCATGTGTGGAATAAACATATGGCAGGACTTTTACTTTCTGACCCCTGGGCACCTCTGTGATTAAGGTAATCATTTTTGTACCATGGTATTATCAACTAATATGTCACTCTATTATAATACCACTTTAGTTCTTTTTTTGTAGAGGATATTTGTGATGTCTTGACTTTACTACAACAGAATGGCAACTGGCCCAAGTTCCAAACAGCTGCTTTTGTGCCCTTGAAAGGACACTTTGTGAAGGGGATGCCATTTGTTAGGGGAATTCTAAACAAAAGAACGCCTGAATCCCTTCATAAAGGGCTTCCACAAGTCCGTTAATGAAGGGTTTGCGATGGTGACTTCAAGGAAGTAAATTTATGGTTTATGGTCATGTGTCCCGGGTGGAAAATTCTTACAATTCATTTTAAAAAGCTAGAGGGTGGGAGAGGTCGAGTTAATGTATAAACAGAATCATTTGTTTTGCTTTGTTTGTTTTCCACGTAATACATTTCATATGAAGTTAAATAGGTTTCATAGGTCAGAAATTAGTTTAATAGTAGGTAGGTTAGTGCTGACGGCTTACAGTGTCCAAACAAGAGATGGCAAGTTTTAAAGTTGAGAGCAGAGACAGAACACACATACATATTAAGCATATACTCACCTAAATGATTATGAGGAACAGCTGTTCAATTACACATTAATGCAATTATCTAATCAACCAATCACATGGCCGTTGCTTCTATGCATTTAGGGGTGTGGTCCTGGTCAAGACAATCTCCTGAACTCCAAACTGAATGTCAGAATGGGAAAGAAAGGTGATTTAAGCAATTTTGAGCGTGGCATGGTTGTTGGTGCCAGACGGGCTGGAGTATTTCACAATCTTCTCAGTTACTGGGATTTTGACACACGACCATTTCTAGGGTTTACAAAGAATGGTGTGAAAAGGGAAAAACATCCAGTGTGCGGCAGTCCTGTGGGTGAAAATGCCTAGAGGTCAGAGGAGAATGGGCCGACTGATTCAAGCTGATAGAAGAGCAACTTTGACTGAAATAACCACTTGTTACAACCGAGGTATGCAGCAAAGCATTTGTGAAGCCACAACACGCACAACCTTGAGGCGGATGGGCTACAACAGAAGAAGACCCCACCGGGCACCACTCATCTTCACTACAAATAAGAAAAAGAGGCTAAAATTTGCAAGAGCTCACCAAAATTGGACAGTTGAAGACTGGAAAAATGTTGCCTGGTCTGATGAGTCTCGATTTCTGTTGAGACATTCAGAAGGTAGAGTCAGAATTTGGCGTAAACAGAATGAGAACATGGATCCATCATGCCTTGTTAAAACTGTGCAGGCTGCTGGTGGTTTAACAGTGTGGGGGATGTTTTTCTTGGCACACTTTAGGCCCCTTAGTGCCAATTGGTCATTGTTTGAGCATTGTTTCTGACCATGTCCATGCCTTAATGGCCACCATGTACCCATCCTCTGATGGCTACTTCCAGCAGAATTGTGCACCATGTCACAAAGCTTGAATCAGTTCAAGTTTGGTTTCTTGAACATGACAATGAGTTCACTGTACTAAGATGGTGCCTACAGTCACCAGATCTCAACCCAACAAAGCATCTTTGGGATGTGATGGAACAGGAGCTTCGTGCCCTGGATGTGCATCCTACAAATCTCCATCAACTGCAAGATGCTATCCTATCAATATGGGCCAACATTTCTAAAGAATGCTTTCAGCACCTTGTTGAATCAATGCCACGTAGATTTAAGGCAGTTCTGAAGGCGAAAGGGGGTCAAACACAGTATTAGTATGGTGTTCCTAATAATCTTTTAGGTGAGTGTGTAAACCGAATTTTAAAATGACTCTATATATTTGCAACAATTATATTAACAGCAATAATACATTTCTCTTGTAAGAACAGCTAATGGGCTCATGGACATGATAACACTACAGGAAATTACGTCTCCTCTTCAAGGGCTCTGCCCTTCAGAGTGAGTAGGGAAAAGGGATGCGCACTTCCGATTGGAATTCACCCCTGATCTAACTTTGTATTTCTTCTTGTTTTCAGTGAAACCAGTCATTGTTTCCTTCGTTGCATCACTCACAGTCTCAGAGGGATCTCCTGTTAGACTCCCTTGTAAAGCCGTAGGAGATTTTCCTGTCAAATATACTTGGATTAGAACCGCTTTGATACGAAACTCACAACTGTCTGATCCAAAGTCTCTGGTCTCACTCCCACAACAGATACGCATTGATGGTGTGTTACATACGGAACAGACTGTGGTTTAATATGATGCAGGGTTTCCCTTGTTTTTAAAATTTTAAATGTAATTTTTACAGATAATGGGACCTTAGTCATCTCAAATATTCACCAGTCTGATTCAGGAGAGTACCACTGCACTGCCAAAAACAGAGTCGGTCAGGATGTAAGAAGCGCCATTATAACTGTAACAGGTGGGCAAAAGGCACGAGAACTTAACTATTAACAGTTCTCATGCCACCAGTTAATATACTGTACATCAGTTTCCTGTTTGAATCTCGGTTTGATCTAATCATTCTAATGCTCTGACTTAAAGCTGACTCTGATGTCCTACGTGATAAAGAAGCACTGAGTAAAATGATTATAACCACTGTGAGTAATGCAGTATGCAGAATCATATTGGTACAATCAATCATCTGTGACATTAGCCTCATAACATGTGTGACTGTGTAACTGTGACTCTGTGATTGTTTTGCAAGTACTTTGGCATTTTCATCAACATTCTCCACCATTTTCAATGGTTAAGCGCATTTAAAAGATTACCTTGCAACAAATGCATCTTGTAACAATTATGGGTCTGAATTTGTTTGTTTCTCTAACCTTCCAGGTTCCAGAGAGTGAACAAGAACTATTTACTAATTCCTTTTTCCATGGCTCAAAGATTCGGAACAATACAGAGATAAAAGAATCGCTTCAGTGGACAACTGAAGTTTATACAAAGATATCTTGTAAGGATATTAACCTAGCTTAGAAAATGGACTCAACTCTGGCCCTCAAGGTCCACTTTCTTGGACAGTTTAGCTCCAACCCTAATCAAACACACCTGAACAAAATAATCAAGGTCTAATCAGGTTGTACTAGAAAGATAGAGCAAAACCACTTGAAGGCAAGCCTGCAAAGCCAGCAAAAAAAAAAAAAAAAAAAAAACGTAACACTGTGGGTGCTTCTTGTACATCTTCACTTCCTTTCCTGGAGTCTCAACTTCATCACCTGTAGGATGTGAGGGAAGGCTGCAAGGAAAGAAAAGGAGGATGGAGGAATTTAATGAAAGCTTTTTGTATATATTGGAATACTTGATCACTTCACAGTGTCATCAGGAGCGCTCAAAGGATCTACCGTTATTCGGGCAGCATTACAAATCAGATTGTCACAGACCCAAATTTCTCCCAATAATAAGACCATATTTGGTTAGAGGCTGGTGAGTTTGATCAGGTTTGGAGCTAGACTCTGCAGAAAATTGGATCTTGAGGGCCAGAGTTGAGAATCCCTGGCATTGAGGAGCAGTGTTGTAGTACTCGAGACTCGGACTCGTCTCGGACTCGGTCTCGAGACCATATTTTAATGGTCTTGGTCTTGTCATGGACTCGTGTGCATTTGGACTCGGAATTGAGAAAAAGGATTTCTCTAAGTAAATGAAAGTAAATTAGGTAATCAACCCTCACTGGTTTCGGTCTCGACTCGGACTCGACCGTCTCTGGTCTCGGACTCGACTCTCTGTGGACTCGGTCTTGACTCGGACTCGACTCTCTCTGGTCTCGGTCTCGACTCGAGTGAGGTGGTCTCGACTACAACACTGTTAAGGAGTTTTTTCTTTCTGTTTGTTTGGTGTGTTGGGTTGTTTTTTTCCTCATTCTTATTTTCTTTATTTGTTGCAGTGTTGAATGCTTTTGTGGAGGACTCACCAACATATTTGAATCTTGAATCTACCCAAGACACTACAGAGTTGATTTCACTGCAGCCAACTGGCATTAGCATAGGAAGTAATGATAACATTAAAGAACTTATTCAAACACAAAATCCAACTGCTGTGCCCGTCAAACCAACAACATCTCCCCAACTCAAAGAGACTTTTATGCAGGATACACATCCACATATCCAACCAACGGACCAGGTCACTAAACCTCCATTAATGAATCCAATCACAAACAGCCCCTCGCCTGCAGACTCATATTCTCAGATTACAAACATTCAGAGCTTTTCCCAGACTCCAGGCTTACCTTTAATGGATGTGGACAACTTCACTGTGGAACAGCATCCAAATAAGAGTCAAAGCATTAAGCAGTCTGGAGGTACGAAATCATCGGTGACAAATGACACAGAACTAGTTGAATCACTCAAGAAAAACACCTCACAGGCCCCTATGAAGACCACTGACAATAATAACAGGTTGGATATCAAATTAGCTTCTTCATTTATCAGCTTATCAGCTGAACCCCCTCCCCCCTAAAATATTTCATAAATAAAGTAGTTATTTTGGTCTTTTTTTATAGTGTAAGATTATGATATATACACCCTAATAGTCATTTAGTTAATAGTTAAGTCAATAACTTTGAAACAAAAAGTATTATTTCTTTCAACCTTAACAAACTATTATTGAACATGACAGAATGACAATACATTTAGTTTTAGTCAAGACTTCTATGTATGTAGATCCTTAAATAGTTGAAACTTTAATTAATTTATATTGTGTGGTACACAGGATGAAAAAAAAAACAATTTTAGGATTTTTTTTTACCATTTTCTTGGTTTTAATCTTATGAGCATAGATATATTTATGAATTCTTGAAACTATAGTTCAGCGTTGTCAAGAGAAAGTGTGGAATCAGAGATTTTGATGGTATTTTAGTTCCTTTTATTGACATTTTTCCTGAAAAATTGCTGAATCATGCTTTGTTTCATGCTTTGTTTGATTTGTGATTTTTAAAAAACACATGACCCTCTTTTCTTCAGAGAAAAGGAGAAATCTCAGACTTGGTTGCCTGTGATTGAGAAACATGACATTCCCATTGTGGTTGGAGTAGGTGTTTCTTTGGCATTCATTTTCATTGCCATGGCCTTTTATTCTCTGGTTCAGACAAATGATCCTGCTGCTATGCCTACAGGGAGAGCAGGTGAGACTTTAATATAATAAAAATAAACCTTGATACTCACTATACTAGCATAGAACTGTGATGAGTGAATGAGTTTTTCAAATGCATAAAAAAATGTATATATAATTTTTTTCCTCATAGCTCTGAGGTGTATGGGTGGGCCTTGCAGACATGGGGAACGCCTTGCGATGGAAAGGACATATGATAACAAGTTAGTTATGTTGAGAGCATTTATTAATTGTATAATGGGTTTGGAACGACATGAGTATTTAATGACCGAAATTTCTTTTTTTGCATGAACTATCCCTTTCATTGAGTTATAGTTTTTGTAACATTTTTTTAATGACGGCACATTTCAGAGCATTTGAGGATGATAATTTGGTGGCTGTTATTGAACAAAGCCCCAATATATCCGAGACAAGAGCGCTTCCAACAGAAAGCTGCCCATCCACCATGATGATAGACCCACCATTAGATGATGTGCAAGAGGGTTTCCATTCCCCCCATGACCTGCCAGTTATTGTGGAGACTCACCCGGAGCCTAGAGAGGAGGATCAGGTCAGTAGAAGTAGGGATGTGGCAGTGAGGACATTTTCCCACCTGTAAATTGATGTGTGACAACACTGGGGTTGGGGGTGTTGTTAGAGTTTTTCTCAATTTTTCACCTCGATTTTAAACTGCTTATGAATGCCCAAACGTATATTTTACTTTCCCTTTCGAATTTGCAATTGCTTGAATGGTGGGTTCACACAGAACTTCCTTCTTTAACGGTCGCTAATTGAAATATTGTTACAATTTAAGCAACTGTTTTCTATATATTTTAAGCTGTAATTTATTCCTGTGATGCAAAACGGAATTTTCAACATTACTCCAGTCTTCAGCGTCACATGATCCTTCAGAAATCATTCTAATATACTGATTTTACAGCGCAGTCTCATCCCAAGACGTCATATAACTGACCTCTTGGGACGTCTTTTGACCATACGTCAACATCCGCCGTTTTAGGGTACCCTTTAACGTCGGTTAGATGACGTTATCGGATCCTAACCCTTCCCCAGACCTAAACCTACCCCGTCACCTACAGTAACTGATGTTAAAGGTAAAGCGTCAGTTGTATGACGTCCCAGGATCGTTAAGTAACCAACGTTAAAGGGTACCCTAAAACGGCGGATGTTGACGTATGGTCAAAAGACGTCAGTTATATGACGTCTTGGGATGAGACTGTGTTAGATTTTAAAACGTTTCTAATTATTATCAATGTTGAAAACAATTTTCCTGCTTAATTTTTTTGTGGAAAGTGATACATTTTCAGGATTCAAAAGAACAGCATTTATTTGAAAAATAAATATTTTGTGAAATTACCAATGAAAGTTTTGATCAATTCTTTGCTGAATAAAAATATTCATTTCTTTAAAATAAAAAATTCGGATCCCAGATGTTTAAATGGTAGTGTAATTTAAGGGCTTCATAATTTATACACAGACTGTGAATATACTGTAACTTGTGTGATATGGACCAATTTTATTGCACCCTTGTCTTTTTTGGGATCTCGCAGCCCCTGGTCACCATTCACTGTCATTGTATGAAACAAACCAGCATTAAAGGGATACTCCACTTTTTTTTTTGGAAATAGGCTCATTTTACAACTCCCCCAGAGTTAAACTGTTGAGTTTTACCTTTTTTGAATCCAATCAGCTGATCTCCAGTTCTTGCGGTACCACTTTTAGCATAGCTTAGCGTACATCATTGAAGTGCACAAAACCATTAGCATTTCTCCCAAAAAAAATTACCAAAGTGTTGCGATATTTTTCCTATTTAAAACTTGACTCTTCTATAGTTACATTGTGCACTAAGACAGACAGAAAATGTAAAGTTGCAATTTTCTAGGCTGATATGACTAGGAACTATACTCTCATTCCTGCGTAATAATCAGGAAACTTCACTGTCGCACCATGAGTGCAGCAGGCGTAATGTTATGACTAGGGCTGTCAAAACGATTAATCGCGATTAATCGCATCCAAAATAAAAGTTTGTGTTTACATAATATATGTGGGTGTACAGTGTATAATTATTATATATATATATATAAATACACACACATGCTTGTATATATTTAAGAAATATTTTGTGTATATTCTGTATATAGATTTATATATAATTTATATTATATATAAATATTTTATATATAAATAATATTTTTTTCTTAAATATACATGCATGTGTGTTTTATATATATATACAAAATAATTATACACAGTGCCCCCACATATATTATGTAAACAGAAACTTTTATTTTGGATGCGATTAATCGCGATTAATCGTTTTGACAGCCCTAGTTATGACGCAGCGCCTGAAAATAGTGCCCAGCTTCCAACATGACTGGGACTAAGTTTGTGTAGTCATTGTGCCTGCTGCACTCATAGTACGGCAGTAAAGTGTCTTGATTATTACGCAGGAATGAGAGTATAGTTCCCTGCATATCAGCCTAGAAAATCACAACTTTACATTTTCTGTCTGTCTTAGTGCACGATGTAACTATAGAAGAGTCAAGTTTTAAATAGGAAAAATATCGAAACACTTTGGTAATTTTTTTGGGAGAAATGCTAATGGTTTTGTGCACTTCAATGATGTATGCTATGCTAAAAGTGGTACCGCCAGAACCGGAGATCGGCTGAATGGATTCAAAAAAGGTAAAACTCAACTGTTTAACTCTGGGGGGGTTGTAAAATGAGCGTATTTCCCAAAAAAGTGGAGTATGCCTTTAACGTTCTTCAACATGTATTAATTTTCTGTTAAATGATTAGATTGATTTTGAACTTGCTAGTATTATTCCTATTCAAAAAACGTAATCTCAGTGACTCCACACATTAAGAACGTACAGTCAATTTGAGCATTGAAATATATAAAGGAAGAAGCAACACTTACTTTTTAACAATATTGTGTCTTTTTTCCATTATGAATTAGCTGGAGACAATATTTGAGGAGGGGAAGGTGTCTCCCTCACCACATTCTGACATTCAGCTGCAGTGTATGGAGGACTGGAGGAGCAGAGAATTTGAACCATGTCAGGACGCCCCCTCACCTCCTCCAGCCAATCCAGCACCTGCCCAGGAGGAGGGTCTGCGGTCTTCCCTGACCCTCCAGACCACCGATCCCTCCTCAACTCCTGTGCGCCACAGCATTAGTATCTCCCACGGTTTCTCTCCCCTCATGCTGTCCCACTGCGTGTCTCTGGGCATGACCTCTGTGGCTGTGGATGTGCACTTCTACCCTTCGGCCCCCTCAGCAGCTGGCATTCCTCAATGCCCTGCTTTTGGGGCCCCGGGCCAGCAGGTGAACACCAGGCTGGACCATGAACTATCTGCACCCTCTGCTAGCCACAGTAAATAACAAGTGTGTTTAACAAATATTGAAGTCTCTTCTTTTTTTTTTAAATCGCTCTCTTCACTACTGTCAGTTAGTATAAAGATGGGGTTGATGCTTTTTCTCCCTCTTTTTTTTAATGATTGCCATTTCTTATAATGTTGATTTAACGAAAGGGCACCTAAGGAGTCTGAGCTCATATGGAGCCATGCGATAGAATTTCCGTACTTTCCCAGTACTATGTACTAAATTTAAATTTGATGTGACTTTTTACTGTACTGTACATCTGCTGTACTGCACTGAAAAAATACTGTTAAATTTACAGTAAAAAAATTAAGAAATTTAACATAAAGATAAAGTGACAATGTTTCCAGTATCACCAGATGGTGTGTTGGTAACATTACTAGTGGTATGTAACCGATAATAAAAAATAAGAAGAATTATCTGTAAATTATATGGCGATACATAGCCTAACTTCCAAAACCCATAAAGTTATTAATAATATTTGACAGTAAATTTACATTTGTTAGATGTTAAACCATTTTTAAAAATCACTATATATATACAAAAGTGGCATTAGGTCTGGAAGATATAACTAAAAATATTTATTTGGGCAAAATCTTATTTTTATATTAATCATCTCAATATTTGTGAATTAGTTTAAAAAGCTTTTTTAATATTTCCTTTTTTTCAATCAGATGAACCACCATTTCTTCCATAACAGATGTTTGGAATGTTTAATAATAAGGTAAAAAATACATGTAAAATTGTAGTTTGAATATTCAAGGATTTTTTCACTTTATGTTAAATTAATTAAAGAATATTTAATCATTTTATTTATATATAAGAATATATAGTTACAACAATAGGTACCATCATTAATTTTTACTAAGACATTTTAATATATGAAATATTGACATTTACAGAATAACAACCATGAAATCTTTTGTGGTCTGTATGATAAATATAATTCACTTTCAGCTTTTTGTTGTACTGTATATTTTTGTAGAAGGGAAGTATGCATATGCAGACACAAGGAATATTTGCAGGTAACATTTATCATTCATCAGGTTCACAGACACTTTTTTTCATATGCCAAGGAATTTAAAATACTGCAAGTATTTAAGAGTAATTAAATGTATATGTTAATGTATTTCTGAAAATTAGATAATATTCAGCTACTTTTCAAACATATTTTTAGGAAGTATTTCTACGAGCCTAACCATGGAATTGTGTAAAATATTGTTGGAAAAGGTCTCCACTTTAACGGAGAGTAAATGCAATGAGATCATGGAACTTAAAAGTTGTAAAATGGTTTAATTGTGCAACAACTTGACTGTTATTTCTGCTCGTGCCAAAGGTTAAACTACCCTTAACATTAGTTATTGCTGTGAACTGTATTCTTAAACATTAATCTCACAATTTTGGGAATATTGTACTTCATGGGTAACCAACTGTTGTAATTTCCTTTTACTGTATATAGAAGTAAAATTTATCAAATAATAAACTATGTTTCTTGTTGACTTTCTTGAACTTACACAAGTCATATTATAGGAAGCTGAGACACAAGTATTATTGAATAGCATTTAAACTATATAATTATATTCAGAACAATTAATAGTGTAATGAAAAGAGAAAATGTCATTCTCTGTATTAATGGCCTCAATTTGTTTTTAATTTGTTGAAATGGTAAGCATAATCACACCATTCAAATGTACAATTTAAAAACTTGTAAAATAGAATATTTTCTGTTTTATTTCAGTAAACCACTTTTGACAATTATCAGACGTACAGATTCAGTTCTTTTTGACAAACAAAATCACATTACAGAAAATTCTAATAATATTGGTGCTAAATGCTTACCTTTTGCTTAGAAGGACAGGGATAGTATATAAGGTTATATAAGTTTATTTCAAGGAAGATAAATTAATTCAACAGTAAACACTGAAAAAACAAAACAAACAAACAAACAAAAAAAAAAAAACGGCCAGTCACATATTCAAAGTTCAATGCCAAATTACTTTTTTCCCCCCAAGTTGAACAGTGCTTTAGACCATACATTTACTTAACAGATCAAACTATGAGGCAAATACTATGAGAATTAGAAAAGCTAAATATTTATTTTGCCTGCGGTGGACTGGTCATCCATTTGTCTAGGGTGTTTACCTGGGATAGACTCCACCGACCCGCATAATTTGGAAAATGGATGGATAGATGTTTGGCAACATGAGTGCCTGTAAACCTAAGGGTTGTTTTCGAGTCAACAATATACTAAAAACTGAAACGTTTTTAACTAAAATGATCCCCATTCACATGGATTCATGCAAATGACTAAAAACGATATTTTAGTCTATTATAGCTATTTCTACCCTATCTCACGACCAATTCGTACGAATTCGTACGAGTGATTCAAAAGTGGCTAATTCGTACTAATTCATACGACCTCACTCGTACAAATTTGTACGATTTGTCTAAACCCACGTGACGGTTATGTTTAGGGGCGGGGTCAGGGGTAGGTCATTCGTACGAATTCATACGAATTGGCTAATTCGTAAAATATGTACGATTTAGCTAAATCGTACTAATTCGTACGAGTGAGGTCGTACAAATTGTTACGAATTAGCCACCTCGTAAAATTCGTACGGATTCCCGTGAGATCGGGTTGGCTATTTTAACGATCTAAGCGCATGGTCTAAAGCACAAGGTGCAAGTGCACTCGTGTCAGTCAGAATCTACTTTTGCTTGTATAAAAGGATGGTCTAAAAAGGCTGTCCCTATTCTCTTAATGAGAAATGGGTGTGTTTTGGGCTTTACATGCAATAAACCAGAATCTCATCTCCCATTCTCTTTAAAAGCCAGTTGGCAACGAGCCATGGCGGATTTGCCATTAGCATGGCAGAATTTGCAAGCAGAAAGACTGAACGCTTCTCCAGAGAGGAAACGGATAGCCTATAGGCGCATATTACTAATGCGCTCTTTAAAAAACAACAACAAAAAAATACTGTTCAGGTCAATGGCACAGTCTATTTCAGTTGCCTTAAAATAGAACCCGATTCCAAAAAAGTTGGGACACTGTACAAATTTTGAGTAAAAAAAGAATGGAATAATTTAGAAATCTCATAAACTTATATTTTATTCACAATAGAATATAAATGACATATCAAATGTTGAAAGTGAGACATTTTGAATTGCCATGCCAAATATTGGCTCCTTTTGGATTTCATGAGAGCTACAAATTCCAAAAAAGTTGGGACAGGTAGCAATAAGAGGCCAGAAAAGTTAAATGTACATATAAGGAACAGCTGGAGGACCGATTTGCAACTTATTAGGTCAATTGGCAACATGATTGGGTATAAAAAAGAGCCTCTCAGAGTGGCAGTGTCTCTCAGAAGTCAAGATGGGCAGAGGATCACCAATTCCCCCAATGCTGAGGCAAAAAATAGTGGAGCAATATCAGAAAGGAGTTTCTCAGAGAAAAATTGCAAAGAGTTTGAAGTTATCATCATCAACAGTGCATAATATCATCCAAAGATTCAGAGAATCTGGAACAATCGCTGTGCATAAGGGTCAAGGCCGGAAAACCATACTGAATGCCCGTGATCTTCGGGCCCTTAGACGGCACTGCATCACACACAGGAATGCTACTGTAATGGAAATCACAACATGGGCTCAAGAATACTTCCAGAAAACATTGTCAGTGAACACAATCCACCGTGCCATTCACTGTTGCCAGCTAAAACTCTATAGGTCAAAAAAGAAGCCATATCTAAACGGGAACCAGAAGCGCAGGCGTTTTCTCTGGGCCAAGGCTCATTTAAAGTGGACTCTAGCAAAGTGGAAAACTGTTCTGTGGTCAGACGAATCAAAATTTGAAATTCTTTTTGGAAAACTGGGACGCCATGTCATCCGGACTAAAGAGGACAAGGACAACCCAAGTTGTTATCAGCGCTCAGTTCAGAAGCCTGCATCTCTGATGGTATGGGGTTGCATGAGTGCGTGTGGCATGGGCAGCTTACACATCTAGAAAGGCACCATCAATGCTGAAAGGTAAAGTTCTAGAACAACATATGCTCCCATCCAGACGTCGTCTCTTTCAGGGAAGACCTTGTATTTTCCAAAAAGACAATGCCAAACCACATAATGCATCAATTACAACATCATAGCTGCGTAGAAGAAGGATCCGGGTACTGAAATGGCCAGCCTGCAGTCCAGATCTTTCACCCATAAAAAAAAAACATTTGGCGCATCATAAAGAGGAAGATGCAACAAAGAAGACCCAAGACAGTTGAGCAGCTAGAAGCCTTTATTAGACAAGTATGGGACAACATTCCCATTCCTAAACTTGAGCAACTTGTCTCCTTAGTTCCCAGATGTTTGCAGACTGTTATTAAAAGAAGAGGGGATGCCACACAGTGGAAAAAATGGCCTTGTCCCAACTTTTTTGAGATGTGTTGATGCCATGAAATTTAAAATCAACTTATTTTTCCCTTAAAATTATGCATTTTCTCAGTTTAAACATTTGATATGTCATCTATGTTGTATTCTAAATATAATATTGAAATTTGAAACTTCCACATCATTGCATTCTGTTTTTATTCACAATTTGTACAGTGTCCCAACTTTTATGGAATTGGGTTTGTAGCAGCACGCCAACAATGCGCCTGAAAACACCTCGTTTTCAGTCCAGACCATGGGCTCACCAATGCATTTGCTATTAAAACCACAGGCTATTTACAGGATGGGAAAATGATAACTGCGTCAGGCTGAAACTGGCAAAAAACACTTGGCCCTGCATTGCGCCGAGTGTTTGATAGGGCCCTGAGAGCCTATAGACTGAAGACATAATATGCATGCACGTGCAAAGTACATGCTGAAAATAACGCTATTGTAAATGAACGGCCAAATTGAATAAAACGTTTGAATTACTTAATTGAAAATCATCCCTCAATGTCATTTGCACAAAGCTATTTGTTCAGATTTTATTCAAGTAAAAAAATGTTTTAACTTTACACCAACAGAAGCCATTTTAATGGTTAGATCAAGTAGGTAACAAATAAGGTAATAGATGCCCATGTTCACTGTATAAAGTAAATGGTAAACCATACTGATAACACTTTACAATACGGCTCCATTAGATAAAGTTAGTGAATGCATTAACAAATATTAACTGACAATGATCAGTAGGCTACATTTGTTATCTTAATTATTGATGTGAACACGCATGTGTTTTTGTTGTTTACATGGAGTTTATAGAACCCTTATAGACCATTTCACAAGATGTAAACAACACTGGTCCAGAAGCACTTCCTGTTTCAGTTTGTAACTGTTTTCTTTATTTCACATGTAAAGAAAACATTGTAAAGATCTTTGTTTAAATTTTTGATTCAGTTTTAAATGTTCTGTTGGTTGTATTTTATCCCAGCTTTTATGTAGTGTTAAAAAACTGAAACAGGAAGTCCTTCTGGACCAGTGTTGTTTACATCTTGTGAAATGGTCTATACATTGTAGTTTATATAACCCTTAACAGTAGCGTTTTCAAAAACTTGCACTTTGAAAACCGTTTCCCTCAAAATGCAGTTATCATGTAAATGTACGGCCAAAATGCATACAAAGTTTGAAAATGGCCCCTCATATTAATAAATGCTTTAGAAGTAATTTTCAGTGTTAGTTCTTGTTAACTAATAACAAATGGAAACTAATTTTAAAGTCCTACCACAATACTGAATAGAATTACCAACCTCGTAAATCCTCTAATCCTCGGATATTTTGTTAAGCTCCACCTTTAGTTATTGTTTCTAACTCAGACACAAACTTCCCATAAACACTTCATAAAATAAACTGGATATTATTGTTAACAGCATGATTTTCAGTAAAATATGCTCATTAAGTGGGCTGGGATAAATTGTTAAAGGGATAGTTCACTTTGAAATTAATTTTTGATATGTTTTAGCTTACCTCAAGAGCATCCAAGATGTAGGTGTCTTTGTTTCCACAGCATTTTCAATTTTGACATTTTTTGGTCAAACCGTTGTTGTTGGTCAGTCATATAATGCAGGCGGTCCACCTCAAAGAGCATGAACAGAGAAGTCAAAATTAAACGTGATTTAATGACTCGTAAATGTAAGTACACACCGATGGCCTAAGACACGAAACGAGCGGTTTGTGTGAGAAAACGAACAGTATTTATATCATTTTTACAGCCGTCAAACTGATCTGAATCAGATGTCCAACTGAACTGAACTGAACCGTCTTCCAGACGTTACGCCGGAAGTGATCGCTTGCGTGTGTACGTCACGCATTGTTTACACGGAGATTTCGGAAGTTTTACCTTTCACTAAACATATTTAGATATATCGAAATAGTCTTCCATTGCGATTTCCCGTACATCTAATATGTTTATTGAATGGTAAAACTTCCGTGTAAACAATGCGTGACGTACACACGCAAGCGATCACTTCCGGCGTAACGTCTGGAGACGTTTCAGTTCGGTTCAGTTGGACATCTGGTTCAGATCAGTTCGACGGCTGTTAACAAGAGGTAAAAACGATATAAATACCGTTCGTTTTCTCACACAAACCGCTCGTTTCATGTCTTAGGCCATCAGTGTGTACTAACATTTATGAATCATTAAATCATGTTTAATTTTGACTTCTCTGTGCATGCTTTTTGAGGTGGACCCCCTAAAACTGCATTATATGACTGACAGACAACACCGGTTTGACCGAAAAATGTCAAAATGGAAAATACTGTGGAAACAAAGACGCCTACATCTTAGATGCCCTTGAGGTAAGCTAAAACATATCAAAAATTGTTTTCAAAGTGAACTATCCCTTTAAGTTAAATAATAAAAGAACAATGGCTGGCAAATACTTTTTAATCATGGTCATAATGCTTTGAAAAATTGATATTTGAGTACAAGACCTGTTGTTGTTGTTGTGTTTTTATTTTATTTTTATTGTATTTATGTGCTGCTGTGACATATAAATTTCCCCCCTGGGGATTAATAATCAATCAATCAATCAATCAATCAATCAATCAATCAATTAAGACGGGACTTAGCAAAGAGTCAGTCAAGTCCATAAAATACTCATGTGTGTTCTTTCTG
This sequence comes from Pimephales promelas, assembly GCF_988280905.1. Classification (NCBI taxonomy): domain Eukaryota; kingdom Metazoa; phylum Chordata; class Actinopteri; order Cypriniformes; family Leuciscidae; genus Pimephales; species Pimephales promelas. Next base: position 17,989,429 of record NC_142772.1, on the reverse strand, counting down.
AACATTATTTCATATTGCAAAAGCATTCATTATATGGTAACGCTTTATAATAAGGTTCATTAGTTTCTTAGCACGAATAATGAACAGCACACATACAGCATTTATTAATATGTGTTAATGTTAATTTCAACATTTACTAATACATTATACTGTACACATCTTGTTAACATTAGTTAATGCATTGTGAACTAACATGAACAGCTATATTTTTTATTAACTAATGTTAACAAAGATATTGCTCATGTATTTCTCATGGTTAGTTCATGTTAGTTAATACATTAATATTAACTAATGAACCTTGTTGTAAAGTGTTACCCATTATATTGTAATATTATGAAAAATGATTCTTCAATCACCTTGTAACAAATAACAACTCTCCAATAACTAGTTCATTTCTGGTATACAAGTTTATTATTTTTATCAAATTACTTGAATATCATTAAGCTTCTTATTAAAGATCAAAATTGTGGTCTTTGATTTAAAACAGATTGGAGAAGTACATTGTGCTAAAGTTCACCACCATGAGATGTCCTCTGTTGTTTATAATCTGATGGAGGAGTATGGAAAGATACATAAGGACACCATTTTGTATTGAGGCAAACCAGTCTCTTCAAAGAAGCAGAGTTTACTATATCAAAGCCGGTCTGCCCCCCAAATGTACTGGGCTTCCAGTAGTCAGGGGAGCAAATGGGATTTCCCATCAGGCCTTTTAGGGAAAATGGGGCTCCCATTTCCACCATACTTTCGCCAAATATCGCACCAGGTCGTGTCTTCTCTAGAAGAAGAGCTGGGTAGAATTCTAGCGAATCAATATCGCCGTAGAGTTCCTCTAGTTCTTTAGCCATTTCTTCATCTCCTGTAAAACAGTAATTTCAGCCATTAATCGCCTATACACCCTGCATAAATATAGTGTGCAGATGGGTAGCGCATGTGTTGTGTAGTAAGCACCTAAACATTGTTTAAACATTAAGTATATAAAAAGTAACCCTGAATTTATTTCTCTCATTACCCCTTAAGAATAAATGATAAATCAAATGCATGCGGACCTCTTAAAAATAATATATAGTGAGCATTCAAGAAACCACAGAAGCTCTTTATGATAATTTGTCCATGATTCTTTCCTTGTACTTTTCATTGTAAATGAAGCTTTAAAAAGGTGTTAGTACAATCATACCTGTAAATTCAGAGAATGATGTATAGGGTTTCAGATTGAATCTCTTGCGATACTCATTGAAGGGCTGAAGTCGAAGCTCCCTCGATTCAGTGATGGCCCCCTCAGCTACTTTGCACACCACTGGGTGAATATTATGACCACCTCCGATCTGTTCCAGCACAAAGAGATTTATAATTAAAAAATATATATATACAAAATGAGCCATCTTTACCATAAATAAAAACGATCATTTAAAAATACGTTGTACGTTAAATCTCTTAGAGAAACATTACATTCCTTGGTGAAATGACATTTTCAACTATTAAAAATAAGTAAACACATAATTATCTACAGTGCCTGTTGTTTTTTTGCACACCAAGGCTGCATTTATTTAATAAAAGTGAGAATTAGACTCTAAACCAAGTGACCGAATATTTGAAAATGTAATTTTTTTGCATTTATTAAACAGAAATCTTTTGTTACATTATGTCTTCACTTTCACATTTGATAAATTTAATGCATCCTTAATGAATATAAGTTTTAATTACACTCTTAGTGAATGGTCTCATAGTTTGAACAAAAATGTTAAGCAGCAAAAACATAGTAATAATAATAATAAAAATAAATGTTTCTTTAGCTGCAAATCAGCATATTAGAATGATTTCTGAAGAATCATGTGGCACTTAAGACATCACAGGGATACATTAAATTGTTACATTTCTAAAAATAGAAAACAATTATTGTAAATTTTAATAACATTTCACAATTGCTGTTTTAGTGATATTTTAATTAAATAAAAGCAGCCTTGGTGAGCATAAGAATTTTGGAATGTGTATTTCAATGTTTACCATTTATCAACATTAGTTCAAGGTTCTGCAGAGCTTTTTGTTGATATTCTGCAGGCACATATTATGTGTGATCCTACCCACAAGGCTGATTATGCTCTGATGTAAAGGCTTGATGTTTATCTAACAGAAATCCCACCATCATACAAGTTTCTCAGAATCATACCCATCAGATTATACCAACACACATATACATACTACATATACACCACACACACACACACACACACACACACACACACACACAACAAATGTTTCTGTCTGTATTCTGTTGTTCAGCTAAACTATTTTACAGTTAAAGCGATACTCCACCTAAAAATGTACCGCCCCAGACGTATGACTTTTTCCTTCAGATGAACACACACACAACAAAAACAAAAAAAAACAAAAAACAATCTCTTTAATATAATTTAATTGAAGTGGATAAATATCTCAAAGTTAAAGGGTTAGTTCACCCAAAAGTGAAAATTAAGTCATTAATTACTCACCCCCATGCTGTACCAACCCCGTAAGACCTTCGTTCATCTTCGGAACACAAATAAAGATATTTTTGATTGAATCTGAGAGCTGGATCAGTCCTACATAGACTGCCGAAGGGACTGGCTCTTGGCGGCCCATAAAGTCATTAAAGAAAAGGTTTAAATATTCCATGTGCCTACAGCGGCTCAATTATAAGTTTATCAAGCGACGAGAATACTTTTTGTGCGAAAAAAACATAAATAACGGCTTTATTCGACTATTCCATTACTTCCTTATGGGCGCATGTGCGAGAACTGAGACGAGGACGTTCTCCTTCGACTTGTTACCGGCTGCTCACCGCTTAGGAGTATTACCGCCCCCTACCGTATAAGATGATGTGCTGATATAGCTGGAAGTGCAAAACTTTCTGTTTACAAGCAGAGGAAGATGCGCGCTGTACGCTTTTCAATTTGAGTATTTTCCGCACTACAAGGTGCACTTAAAAGCCTTTAATCTCCTCAAAAAACGACAGCGTGCCTTATCATCATCTTATACGGTAGGTGGCAATAATACTCCTAAGCGGTGAGCAGCCGGTAAAAAGAAGTAGTCAAAGGAGAACCCATATATACACTAGACCTCACCTGGGGGTTCTAAGCATGCGTCAAAACCACCGCCATCTTGGAACAGGGGTCTTGTCATAGGAAGTAGCTAGGTAACGCTGCTATCTCTGCCTTTACTTCGAATTCATTGATGGTGGCGGACTTTTGTGCAGCGTATGAAGTTCACGGATGAAATCTGAACTAGGAAGAATGTTTAAAAAAAAAAAAAAATAAATATATTTTTTTTTTTCTTTCTGGAATCAATGATAAATACATGTCTGACCGTTGGAACAAACCAAAAAACAAGAAAAATCGCATTCATGATGATTAATGGTGATTTTATTTGCGTTAGACCTGTGTACATTGACGCTGATGCATTAAAGTATTAAAGTGGAGGGGCTCCCCTGTTTCAAGATGGCGGCTCTATTGACGCATTCGTTCTAATGAACTGCCGTATCCAAGGTGAGGTCTAGTGTATATGTCTATGAGGAGAACCGAGGAGAACGTCCTCGTCTCAGTTCTCGCGCATGCGCCAATAAGGAAGTAATGGAATACTCGAATAAAGTCGTTATTTATGTTTTTTTTTCACACAAAAAGTAGTCTCGTCGCTTGATAAACTTATAGTTGAGCCGCTGTATTCACATGGAGCATTTAAACCTTTTCTTTAATGACTTTATGGGCCGTCAAGAGCCAGTCCCTTAGGCATTCTATGGAAGAGTGATCCAGCTCTCAGATTACATAAAAAATATCTTTATTTGTGTTCGGAAGATGAACGAAGGAACAGCATGGGGGTGAGTAAATAATGACTTAATTTTCATTTTTGGGTGAACTAACCCTATAATGCTTCCAAAAACATGCAAAGTGAACAAGAAAGTAATCCATGCAAACCCCAGTTATTAAATTGAATGTGCTCTCTCCCAAAAACAAAACTAAGTGCCAAGGTGTCTGTGACAACCTCCTAAAAGGGCAGAACAGGCCCCTGGTTACCATGGCAGCAAAGATATGCCAGTGAGATAAGACATGATTTACCAAGTAGAAAAATGCAGAAGGTTGTCAAATGCAACAGCATAGACCAGAAAGAAAAAAATAGACACAGGCAAACCATACTATTCTCCATTAATTCACATACAAATGTACTATGAAGGAACATGCTTAACCCCAGGACATATGTATCATTACCGTTTTGTGTATTGTCTTTGTATTGAATACCATTTTATGCATGCCTTATGTTAGAACTAGTTAATGTAACCTTATCTATATCATGCTTCCAATCAAAATGGTCCTTGTTTAACGGCCAGCACATTGGTGTATTTCACCTCTTTATAGCATGCATTGTATGCTTGTTATATTGATCAGAGTTTGAAGGGACACAAACTGCCACCTCAAACTGATCATGCAAATGAGTCAGCTTCCAATCAAAGAAACCTTTCCCACTTGAAAATTACACCTTTCTCATTGCTCAAGCTAAACTAAAGGGTTTAAGAAGACTCAAAGTCAAAAGGCTCCAACACAAAATTTTACTAATAACAAGACAACAAACAGGTACAGGCTGGCAGACGGTACACACACAAAGGTAACATTCACACTCTAAACTCAATCATGAATAAAGTAGAATCGACAAGGACTACTTCTTTGTTTTTAACGGCAGTGGATGTGCCCACTTCCGGTATGTGGAAGAGATTATGTTTGATTATGTTCCTGAAAATGACGATCATAATTTAGCCTTCTGTGCTGCGCATTTTGTGGAAGACAGCTTCCAGAATCTCCACGAATTCAACAAGAAACTGTTACTAAAACATGAAGCAGTTCCAACTTTAAAACCAGAGGCAGCAGTTGTTGGGCCACAACCTGTAAGTAGGCTAAGACTTAATCATTTTAAATGTATTTGCATGTATAATTCCAGACGTAGCCTTGTGTTTTATTTTTTTCAAATACCAGTGCTGGCTTTATAGCCACTAGGCTACTAGTTATGCTAATTTGTGTCTACGACAAACGCATACAAACATTATGGACTTGAATTTTGTATAAGTACTAATGTTTGAAACGTATTTTTCATGTATATATGCTTTATGATGTTATTTTCGATTTGATCAAGAACGTAAACTAATGCCAACGCTGTTTGAGTATAACATTAGTAGCCAGTCAGTTGCTATTGTCAGTCTCTATGCCAATTCATCCACTCCCTTTCACCCCTACATGTGCTGGAACCCACACAAATTGTACCTGTCCTCCTTGATTTGTTATCCTTGTAACTGACTGAAGGACAATACATCCTGACAGCTTTTCGAGGGAAAAGACCTAAACTAAGCAATGACGATGAATCAGAGCATATCAGCACCTTTTCTAGTCTTGTTTTTTCCACTCACCCTAATGCGACTAACACTGCCACCATTTCCACTGTGTACATACCTAAGAAAATCTGTTTTTCTATTAATTCCTATCAGGGATGCGCGGCTTGATCCGAAATGAGCGGGTGCCTGCGGTCACCCGCGGTTACCCGCAGTTACGGGTCATCCAAAAATGTTTTTAATGATATTCGGGTCGCGGTCGGTCGGGTCGTTTGAAAAAAGATGCCAAAACATTTGTATTAATATAGCACTAGACACAATTTTTGATGAAATATACAGCCCTACACATTATTGGCTGAATAACTGACACGAAGATAACACATCAGTCGAAACAGTTCTCGGTTCTGTACTGGTGATTCGAGAACCGCTGTCCCTGTGCGTTCGGTAGTCCACAGTATCAGCTGCTCGTGCTCATCACAACAGTGGCACCAACATGTCTCGGTTACTGGAGTAAAATATAATTCAGGATATTGATTTATTTCGATTCGTAGGCGACCGTCAGGCATGTCTGAAAGTGAGTAACTTTAGTAACTTGTGGATCAGCACTGACGCAAGACGTGAACTGTTTCGAACGATTTAGTTCGATTTTGTGTACTGGTTCGACCGGTTCACTAAAAAGAGCCGGTTCAAAAGAACGATTCGTTCACGAACCGGCCATGTCTATGATCACTACAGTCTGCAGAGAGATGGAGGCGGCAGAGAAAAGGTGAAGACTGGGGAGTGGAAGCTCCGCAAATACACAAATAGAAAGAGTAAAAGTGTGGGAGACATTTACTGAAATAATGAAAGATGATGACCAAAGTGCTGGCTTTGTTATGTGTAGGCCTACGTCTTCTTGCGATGCTGTGTTGTTACACGTCTATGGCTCAATAACGCTCCGATGAGCATTTACTACTTTTAAAAAATGCGGCCAGGAAGCGGGTCGGGTACAATATTTTTTTACTTTTTTTGCGGTCCGAGTTGCGGGCGGGTAGTTGAAAACGTCGGTCGGTTGCGGGTTGTTTATACATTGACCCGCGCATCACTGATTCCTATTCCTTTAGCAGGTATTGCCACCCCATATCCTGTCACCCCTGTCTCAGGTTTCTTAGAACCATCTATATATACACACATGTATGAATTCTTTATAATCTTTATTTATGTGGTACTTGAATGTCCTTACCAAAACTATTTGATCTCTGCCTCATCCTTATTGGAGATTGCTATTCCTTCCTCAGTAGTTAGAGCTGGAATTTCCCATTCTCCTTACTCCTCATCTGTAGGGCCTGGACCCATCAGACACACACTAATTATTCATTATATACAAAGTTTAACTCCAAAGCTAACACCCCCAATGAAACGAACACAAGAGCTGAAACAGTGTCATGTTACAGGGCTGAGAAGGAGATTTTACAACCTCCTCAGGAATGTGGCCACACGGGCAAGAGAGAGACAATGGGAAGACAGAAACCCAGTATTATACAACCAGCTAATGGTCAATGTAACCTCACCTGTATCATGCCTCCTACCCAATTAATCCTCATTTAATGACTCAAACTTTGATGTACATCACCTTCTCTTAGAATGCAATGTGGATTTGTTATGTCTATTTGAGAATGAATGAACAGTCTAAGCACACTGGGGACAAAGACCATAAATCAACCAAGAGCCACTTTCCCTCTCAGACATGGCACCTTTCTTATTGGTCAGTCAACCTTTAGGGGTTGGATCTTTCTCAAGCTTTATTAGAGACAGTCCACATGTGACCTCACTCTCTTGGGTTTTCTCATCCAGCTGCAACACTGTTTCTGGTGATACTGGGGAACAGCTTCCCCCTCAACATGGCCCAGGGCCCGACAGGCCTTGATCCAACCAGAAATGCGCTAAGGCAGGAGAGAGAAGACTCTCACAAAGAACCAAGAATAATCTCAGGAGTTTGGAACCACGGCTCCAACCAACAATGACTCCAATCACCCACTGTTCCGACTTCCTCACTTCTCCTGGGTGCTCGGGGTGGCCTCAACGGTGGTTCAGGCCTTGACCAAAACTGCCATGTGCTCATAGAGAAAGAAAACGTTCAAACAACTTCCACTTGCCACTGCCGGAACCCAATTCAATAAAATGTGGAAATGAAATGCTGTTGGTTCTTTTAAGAGTTCACATGGATCTTCTCATAGTTCCTTTCCCTGTTTCCCATTTCATTCTGTCACTCACCTATTTATCTAGGTATGCATGTATGTATGTATATAGGTTTGTTTAGTTTCTTCATGTTTATGATTTAGTTAATAAAACTTGTGCACTTTATGTATTTGTGTCTGATTCACTGCTTGCAAACGTCACTTTTACAATCTTGATCTTGCTACATGCTCAAAGTGCTGTACATGCCAAGAAATAATTATTCTTCTGTGGCTATGGAAGATACCCTATTCTTAGAATAAATGAACAACGAGTTTGTTGGACGAACTGAATCCAATTAACTGACCCAAATATTCATAATTAAAGGTTTAGTTCACCCAAAAATGAAAATTAAGTCATTAATTACTTACCCCCATGCTGTACCAACCCCGTAAGACCTTCGTTCGTCTTCGGAACACAAATGAAGATATTTTTGATTAAATTTGAGAGCTGTATAACTACCACATTGGCTCCTAAGGGACTGCCTCTTGACGGCCCAAAAAGTCAATGAAGAAAATGTTTAAATATCCCAAGTGACTACCGTGGCTCAACTATATGTTTATCAAGCGACGCGAATACTTTTTGTGCGAAAAAACAAACAAAAATAACGAGTTTATTCGACTATTTCTTTTCTTCCTTGTAGGCCAGAACGAGAATTCCTTAGATTTCCACGACGCATGCGCGAGATTTGCGATCTGCTTACACCAGCTTACACTACTTCAGATCGCAATTCTCGCGCATGCGTCGTGGAAATCTATAAGGAAGTCTCGTTCTGGCCTACAAGGAAGAAAAGAAATAGTCGAATAAACTCGTTATTTTTGTTTGTTTTTTCGCACAAAAAGTATTCGCGTCGCTTGATAAACATATAGTTGAGCCACGGTAGTCACTTGGGATATTTAAACATTTTCTTCATTGACTTTTTGGGCCGTCAAGAGGCAGTCCCTTAGGAGCCAATGTGGTAGTTATACAGCTCTCAAATTTAATCAAAAATATCTTCATTTGTGTTCCGAAGACGAACGAAGGTCTTACGGGGTTGGTACAGCATGGGGGTGAGTAATTAATGACTTAATTTTCATTTTTGGGTGAACTAACCCTTTAACCACAACAAGTTATTATTGATTATTAATATTTCATAGACCCAAGTTCTTTACATATCCTTTTTATCATTCCCCAAACCTCTCCTTCAGGTGTTGATCTTCCTATTGCATTGCAAAATGTCTTCCAACTTGCCCTTTAAGCTTGACGTACTGTTTCTCACATTAGCCTGTGCCTTTTTATACTGAATCAAATGCTGCATGTTATGGGTGTTTTTAACTAGTTTAAATGCTCTATTCCTTTTTTTTAACAGCCTGACGACACTCTTCTGTCCACCATGGTACCAGTTTTTTATTCCTTCTTTGTTTACTCTTGGGAATAGATCCAGCTGCTGGCATAATCATTTCTGATGTTATTTGTTTTTTTGTTCAGTCTAAATTTCCAGAAATTACTATCTTAGATAATGATTCCTCAGTTAATTGCTGGAATTTGACCCAATCTGCTCTTCTAAAACCCCATTTAAGTATTCCTTCACCTGGTCTTATTTCCACTTGCTCTCCCACTGAGCATGATACTGGGTAGTAATCACTGCCCACCGTTGTATTGTTTGAAACAGGCCAGTTACTTATTCCAGCTAAGGGATTAGACAAATCTAAAGCTAATTCCTTTCCTGTTGTTATGTTAATTCTTGTTCCTCCACCGTCATTCATTCACACTAATTCCTTATCATCCATCAAATCTTCAATTACCCTTCCATTTACATCTGTCTGTGAACCCCCCCCCCCCATATTTTACTGTGAGCCTTAAAATCTGCACACGATATTACTTTTTCTCTATTATTTCCTTTAATTCTTAACTTATCTACTTCCAAACTTTAGCAAGGATTATAGCAATTTTCTATAACAACTTCCTCCCCTCTTACCCACAATGCTACAACAATATATTCTAGATCCTTTCCCTTTTCTAGTACCCTGTGGCTTCGTCCCAATTCGCCTACTTATACTACGCCCTTTGTGAAGAAAAAGTACACACTTTTGAGTGTGTAGCAAAGGAGTAGGCAAGCTTTGGGACATACTACTTCGTCATGACGACACTCATGGAAACATGGAAAAGATACCTTTTATCGCATGTCCAGGCGCGTCCGGTTAGGGTTGTTTGGATTACCTTCTCTTTGTTTGGTTTTTAAAGCATCAACTTTGAAGCTCTGGGATGGCATGAGGGTGAGGGAAGTAATTTTGGGGTAAAATTTTAAGTATGGGGCTTCCATGTCTTTCTGCAATAAAACACTTACAGACATGTTTCCATATAGGAGGGTGGTAAACTCATTGGAAATTACCATTGGAATGACAAAAACAGACCTAAACATAACCCAGACACAACCCAAGGCTCACTGCACCTTCCCTTTTAGAACTGATGTTGAAGTGATTAAGTTCTCCCTAACCCTCATGGTGTCATTACCTGTCCTGCAGGTTGGGTTGAGAAGGCCTCGACCAACTTCTCCACCCCGTAGTGCATGAGGATAGAGGTGTTGAAAAGGAACTGAGAGTACTGGATATCATCTCCATCGATGTGGAAGCTGTCAGGCATGAGCGGGTGCCAGTGGTAAAGCTGACTGAACTCCACAGAAATGCGGTTCTGGTACTGGAACTGTGAGGTGAACAGTATCTTGGGATCAAACCGGAGCTTCAGCCGGTAACCACTCAGATGCTGCACATAGTCCTCGATCACAATACGAATGGTCTCACCTTGAGTTTAGAGAGTCAACATTTTACAATAAATTAGTAAAAACTGACATTATGTAAATAGTGTACCACAAAGGAAAACTGTGAGCACTCTTGAAAACCTTTTTAAATTATAACAGATTTGAATATAATATAATAATAGCATCAGAGTTGAAATAGACACCAAGGTTGGAGGAAATTCATAATTTATGAATTTTCTCTCTTTCAATAAATGACTTTTAACAATAATGTTAATTTGTTAAATATAAATATACTGAAATATAATATTTAAAAAAAAATCTCTTGTATGAAAAATGATATGTATAAATAACGTACGTACTAATATGACCCTGGACCTCAAAACCAGTCACGTGGTCACAATTTTGGCTGAGATTTATACATCATATGAAAGCTGAATAAATAAGCTTTTAATTGATGAATTGTTAGGATAGGACAATATTTGGCCGCAATCCAACTATTTTAAAATCTGGAATCTGAGGGTGCAAAAAAAAAAAAAAAAAAAAAAAAAAAAATCAAAACTCGCCTTTAAAGTTGCCCATTTATACAATTGTGCTGCATTCACTCACAAAAATAAATGTTTTATTTATTTACGGTAGGAAATTTACAAAATATCTTCATGGAACATGATCTTTACTTAATATCTAAATCTTTACTTAAGATTTTTGGCATAAAAAAAAAATCTATTTATTGCCACAAATATATCTTATTATAATATAATATAAGTATTTATAATGTAATATAACGTTATCCAACTTAACCTTAGTTTTCTCTAGAAAGGGAATGGCTGTCTAGCGTGCTCATTGGCTGCTCTGCGGCAACTGCAGCAGCCTACCACTGAGCCTGGCGTGACGTCACACCCAATGGTGGCGCTTCGGGCACACTACGCATCACAGCCCGCTCTAGGGGGTGTGCCTAAGCGTATAAAAGCACAGCTCAGAGGCTGCTTCCCTGGTTTCATCATCTGAAGTGAAAATTGCTCGTGGCGGGAGCACGGCCGGTTACGCAAAACTCGCTCCCTCTCATTCTCTTCCGAGAGGTTCTCTCGTATTGCGGAAGTTTAGCTTACGCTACGGGAACCCCTTGTCAACGCCGTACGCGCCAAGCATCCACTTTATGAGTCCCAGGGAGTCAGGGGAACACTGAAAAGTGGGAATTCAGGCAGCCGACACATGGGAAATGCTGAGCGGTGCCGCCGGGCTGCATGTTGCGTATCAGCCCACATATCTGCAGATTAGAGCTGGTTAGTTGAAAGTAGCCTGCGCACAAGCACGTGGGCAGGACATACACATATTAGATTGACAGAAGTCTCAGTGGGTTCATCCTTCTGGCTCCTCTTAGGAAGTGTATGAACAACTTGTTCCTTCCTAGTGTCCGGCCTTGCTTCGACCTAGAGAACGTTGCAACGGCCGCCACGAAACCTTTAAGCGTGGATTGGGGCCTGCCCTTATCCAACAGTTCTTGAAGGAAACCGAGCACCTGCGAGACCTCACCCCTATGCGGGTTCAGATTTCTGTCTGTGCATGGTTTGGAGAAAACAGACCATTTAGACGCATAGATCCATCTCGTAGAGGGAGCTCTAGACTGCTTGATGGTGGTTCTATGGCCCCTTGGCACAGCAGTTTGGCTATTTCTGCACAGAGTAGATGTGCTACTTCCGCATTCACTGTCGACTCTTGTCCGTGTGACAAAACTTGGGGGACGGCGAGCGAACTGAAGTGCATAGCCCTGTCATATTGAGCTTAACACCCACTCTGAAACCTCTGGAATCGCTTCCCATGATTTTGCATGTGTAGCCAAGGGGAGGATGGTCTCCGGGTCCCGATCGCTACACACTGTGGGCTTGGGGAACTGAACTGGAGATTTGCCCTCTGTGCTTAAACAAAGCAGCTCACTGACAATCGCTTTAAGCTGATTTGTCAGTAATGACCCGATTACACCAAATGGGGGGGAGGGGGGGGGGTTTAACGATTTTGATACGTTTTTGAAGCGTGAGCTGCGTTTGAGGCAGAGCGATTGACAGTGAGCGCGAGCGCTCGTGAGCAAGCTTGCGACGTAGATTCTATGAGGAACGTCTTGCTGACAGTGATGGCACGCTGTTTCATACATGACACCCCGGTTACCTTGAACAGGGAACCTTTTCTGAGAGCTTTGTAGCAAGTGAGCGGCGCCGGAGGCAAAACGTTCATTAGTAAGCATGAGCACGCTTGGGCAAGCACATAACTTACATTCACGACCTGATTTATATGAGTGCTCATTTGCGGCGGCTCATTGACAGCGACAACTGGCTGTTTTATGTGAGGCAACCCGGTTTCTGGGAATGGGAAGTGTTATATGAATATTCTGTGACGCGCGAGCAGGCAAGACAGTGTGTCTTTTAGTAAAGAGTGCTGGTGAGTGGGCACGTGACTTACTCACAACCTGATTTATATGAGGTTGAAATGGCCGTATGACAGAGCGCTCAAACTAGGCGCGCTCAACTACCAAGACGTTTTTTGGGTGCGAGTTATAAAACAGTGATCAATGTAAAGAAAAAGAACCGCACTCTCTAGTTAAATCTCATGAAGATTTATTCATTCACCATGTCCACACAGACGCGTTTCGGCCTAAGCCATCATCAGTGAGTGAGTGTATGACAGAGCGGGCATAAGAGATACGCGAGCACGAGTTCGCGATTTCTACATCTGACACTCGAGCAGCATTTATCACCTTTATGAGAGTGGGCTCTGTGGGCGTGAACGACACATGTGTCATAGTGCTTGTGTGTAAGGGTGAACACTGGGGCATGGGCACATTCTCTACACTTAAAACACCAATGGCGTGAGCCGAATAACCAGAAATTACACTCTTTATGAGATTTCTGTGGGTCGCCGTGAAAACGGCAGTTGTGTGCAGGCAAGAGGGTAATGTTACCGGCTCATTGGCTGCTAAATACTCTCCTGCAGTAGCCTAGGGAGTTGATACGGCCGAGTGTTTGTTTTCTGCGTAGGGCTCTGGCGGTCTCTGTGCATGGCGCTTCTTTTTGTGTGGTCCAGCAGATGGCGGAGAGACTGCTTCGGCACTGAAGAGGTCCAGACGAGCCCGCAGGGTCGACATGGACAGCTCCTCACAGTGGACACAGCCTCCCGACGAAAGTGTGAGGGCTGCGTGGTCCAGGCCCAGAGACCCATGCAGATCACAATATGGTCTCCACCGCTGAGCGGGGCTAGGCAAGAGCCACAGGAACTGCAAGGCATTCTGAAAGAACGCTTGCGGCGAGCACACACACACACACAGTAAAATGCAATAGCAGAAAAGGGATATGTTGTCGGATAGCGTTGCTGGCATGGAAGGCGGTCGAGAAATCGACCGGCTTCCACAGAAGCTTTCCTCTACTTGCAGTTGCTGATTCAGCGGTGCGATGAGCTTCGCTGAAGAGATGAAAATCAGGGAAGCAGCCTCCGAGCCGAGCTTTTATACGCTAAGCCACACTCACTTGAGCGGGCTGTGACACGTAGTGTGCGCGAAGCACTGCGTTGACAAAGAATACAAAATTAAGGATCATTTTTGGCTTTAATATCTCGAGAAAAGATTACTTTAGCCTTAGCGTAAGCTAAACTTACGCAATACGAGAGAACCATCTTACGTCAGAATGCGGATTGACAACAGAACCGGAAGAGAATACAATGCTAAATAAAGTTTTGTTATTTTTGGACCAAAATTTTCAATGCTTCAAAACATTCTAACTAACCCACTGATGTCACATGGACTACTTTTATGATGTCTTTTTGGACAAGGACAGTATACCGTAGCCTACATACATTTTCAATGGAGGGATAGAAAACGAAATCTAAAACAACTTAAACTGTGTTCCGAAGATGAACGGATTGGAACGACATGAGGGTGAGTCATCAATGACATCATTTTCATTTTTGGGTGAACTAACCCTTTAATTCAAATTCAGGAATGGAACTGGAATTTAGGCATTTTAAATGGCACACAACCATGACTGCAAAGTGCATAATTTGAGTGGTATATATTTTAAAGTACATCAAATTATTTTTAAAAGAATCTGAGGAAATCTTTACCTATAATGATTAGCCTGGCAGTCTGAAACAACTGCTCATCCCCCCAGGTCGGATGTTCTTTTTTCAGGATATCACAAACGCGGTTGTGCTCACGCAGCCACAAGGTGGCGTACATACTGAGACCCGGCAGCAGTCCAAACACCTCTTGTCCAATGGCCAACTGCATCTCTGGAGGTACAGATGGTGGGTAGCTCATTTTGACCTGTGCATCTAGCACAGTAGGAGGGTATATCTCACCACTGACAACCTATATCAGAGCCAAACAGAATTGAGAAGATGTTTCAAAACTTTTTGTTCTCTTATTTCTTTTTCATTACCAGTAAATGAGTGAATTCTTTTGAACAACGAGCATCCTGAAATCTCTTTTAAAGTTGTTTTAATCAGTGAACATTATGCTCACATTAACCAACCAAGCACCCTAGATATGGTATTTACTGCTACTAGACTAAACAGTGTGCAGTATTTTAAATGACATCACTGACGGTTAACGAAAACCACATGTTTAAACTATAATCACACCCACACTAAGAGATGAAGCACATTCAGAAGGAAATACTTGCACACAGCTGTGACATGAAACAACTGAAAATGCATGGGTCTCGTTCATGAAACACAAGCAGAATTATTATATATATATATATATATATATATATATATATACACAGACATGCTCAGCCTAGCATTACTAATGACTCCCCAACATGCCTGATGTGAACAGTACCTGGTACTTCAATTTCCCATCTTTATGCAGTCTGAGGTCCAGCTGGCGATCAAGAGAATCTCCATAAATGTGTCCAGCATCCACCTAGTTTTCAAAATGCAATGCAAAAATGCAAAATGAACCTAGTTTTAAAAATACAGACACTCAGCGAATAGCAAATACAGTACAGTACAAAACTAAGTTATTTTTTAGTTTTCATAGCATGCAACACTGATTTAAATGATCAATCATAAGAGGTAACAAGGCTTTATATAACCTATGCTGACATAAAAATATGAACTTAAAGTATGCTTGTGTGCTGACAATGAGATAACATTTTTTGACCCACCCCTTCCCCCAAGTCCTTCCAAAATTATATAATTATGTGGATGGATGTGGTTCCTGCACATCCTACTGTGAAAAAACAGCAGGAGATATTATGTTACATTTAAAAAATTGTGACTCACCCCATGACCTAGACCTTTTGTGAACCCAAGTCCCATACGGTTGTGAGTCTTAAAAAACTGGTGCGTGAAGTGCTGAGCGAAAAAGGCGAACATTAAATTTGTTCCCTGAGGGTCCAGCCTGAAATTCCGTCTTAACATGAACTTCTCTACAAGAATCTTGGGGTCTGGAAGCTTCATTTTCCCTGAGAGACACATGGAATGATTTTATTACAGCAAAGGTATTTCCAGTGACTTTTGTTGTGATAGACTTGCCTTACAGCATTTTAATATTGCTTCTTATGAGGAAAAAAAATACATTTTCAGATCATGTGTCCTTCAGTGGGAAGAGGCTGATGACTAGATGACTAGAGTCTCTTACCTTTAGCCCCCATTGGTGTGGGGCAGTCCTGAGGGACTGGTGGCAGAATCCTTGTGTAGTAGGTGATGTTGGAATACGCCTCCCAGTTCAAGTAGTCATATTTGGAATTGTATGTAGGGGGGCTTGGGATTAAAGTGGCTCTTACTGTGAAAGGAGAGAATTTTTAAAAACACAATCAGACAATATGATACCTAGAAAAACACAAAACAAATGATACAACATGCTTGGCATTGCAGCTGACCACTAAACATTTTCCTATTATTGTAAGCCAACAACCAAAAAAGGAAGGCAATTTTGGAGAGGCTAGCAATAGCAAGCTCGCTTTGAAAAAACATAGCTTGTTTGTGGTGATGGATTAAAAAATGTCATGATCGCTGTTCTCTGGCTGCATCTGAAATTGCATACTTCCCTACTATATAGGCGAAAAACAGTGTGTAGCAAAACTGGTATGTCTGAAATAACAGTACTCATAAAATAGTGGGCAAAAAGTACCAGGATGACCTACTTCTGGCAAGGTTCTGAAGTTTACATATGAAGGAAACTTAATCCCATGAGGCCACGGGGGAGGATTTGTGAATGGAGGTGAAGCGACGTAACTGAAGCTGGATGGTTACATGATAATGACAACATGCCAAAA
The DNA here is from genome assembly GCF_988280905.1 of Pimephales promelas. Classification (NCBI taxonomy): domain Eukaryota; kingdom Metazoa; phylum Chordata; class Actinopteri; order Cypriniformes; family Leuciscidae; genus Pimephales; species Pimephales promelas. The sequence goes on along the minus strand of NC_142772.1, from coordinate 17,972,868 downwards.
AAAGTACGTCCGGATTACATTCATACTATCGCACAAACATTCATACTTTATAGAACAAACTTTTTAGTGGTTGTGAAGTATTTATGTATTCAGAATAAGTACCTACTCAACAGAGAATTGTATTTTGGACTCCGTCTAAGATGCAGAAGTGTATGTCGATAATCTTGGTCTGATGTCACAATGAGCTAGCTTGCATACATTTTTGTTGGTTTTCTGGCCAGTTGTCACAATATTCTGCTGAAATGACATTGATTGTGAAGATGCAATTATTTGTAATGATGATTTGCATTTTATTACTTTTTGTTTAATTTTGGTGATAACTCTCACACTCACTCTGATGTTTGATTGTGGCATTTCTTGTCAAAGGTAAAATGCAGAATTATAGAAGAGAACAGTAAGGTAGAATGATTTTAGGCTGAGTTTACTTTCTACTTATGACAAGGGAGGGGGGTGAGAGGACCAAGGTTTGAGAGTCACGGTTCGCTACTGGTTGATGTCAAGAAAGAAATGGAGGCCACTACTAAGGTAGGTTGTAGCACATGCTGTAAGTTGAAACAATTTAAGTAAAAAAAGCAAACAAAGGCCGCACTATGCAATATGCCTCAAAAAATGTTTATTTAAACAATCCAACAAAACAATTTAAAAAAAGTCTCTCACTGTGACTGATCATAACTCAAATCCACTTTCTGTTTGTGCAAGTGTGTGTAAATTAGTTTACTAGAAAAAAGTTCCTTAACTATATTTATAATTAATAAAACACTTGACTATCTATCTGCCTCTCTAACCTTGTTTCATGTCTGATAAACCTCTATCTGTCTTTCTTTTCTTTCTTTCTCTGGCATTCGGTACATTGTATGTATGTGTCAGCAAGGTGCATAAGAAGCAGAAGAAGAAGATTCAAAACACATAGTTTAATAAAAATCGAAATAGTGATCCACAGAAGGCCTAGAACAAACACAGATGACAATGTAAAACCAGACACTGAGGGCCAGATGTACGTACATTTGCAAACACTGCGGTAATAGCGCCATGGCCAAGACGCAGAAAACGCTTGATGTGAAACCGCAATGAGCGTGTTATGTACCAAACCTGCAGTTCATCAGGTAATCAGCACCTGTCACCACCACTATACCGCAAATTGCGCGTATTTAAACATGCAATTGAATGGGCCTCCTCCTTTCATTGTTGATGCAATGACTGTTTGAAATTATCCTGATACCAATAATTGTAATGTAGCGAGGAGTTTAAAAACGGCTGGAATGGAATGTGAATGCTGAGTCAGAGATTTGATGTAATCTTATATTTCTTCCAGTAACTGTAATATTGCCTTGCTGCTTAATCTGTAACGCTTAATAATTTCGTTTTCACTCAACTAAAAAAAGTGTGATTCTTGTTTCAGAAATCTTTTCAGCTTGTCTCCTTAGCCTATGTCTTCGTCTTGCTCAGATTACTGCTGCCATTTCACCAGGAGGCAAATGCCAGGAAACCCGCTTCCTAAGTTACACCTGCTTTTAGGAGGCGGAGAATTTTCAGTGCAAAATGACCGGCTTTCCGTTTCGTAGTCACTCCGAGTTACGACGGATGACGGAGAATGGGGGTTTCGCCTAGAAAGCCAATCCTCTTCGAGTATTAAAAAAAACGAGCCAATGGCAAAGGAATGCCATGGGTCTGCGGAATTTGCATAGCGTATCCACGCCTCACCCTGTGAGTATAAAAGGAGGAAGCGGACGCAACCGCAGTATGTCTTCACTTCGGAGCCAAGAGAACTTCTTCACTCCACAAGCCACACAATCTGAGTTTACTACTGTGACTCACCTCTTCGAGATGAGCAAACTCTATGGTGTTTGTGTGATGGCGGTATACAGCGAGTTTCACATTGCCTGCGATCTGAGCAGTGGTCTGCCAGTGTGCGTGTTTCTCCCTGGTCGCTTCAACATCCGCAGAGTTTTTTTCCTCTCACTCAAAGAGCGTGCACGCGGCACGTCTTTTTAAAGACGACCTGCCCGTGTACTTCTGAGTGCGGTATTCTGATAGATTCAGCTGATGGGCGTGAGCGCTGTTTGACGTGTTTGGGCTTTGATCGCGCTCAGACAGCGCTCGTGGGTGTGTCACGTTCTCTTAGTGACCATCGCAATATATAACGGTCGAGACTCAATGAGCTCAATAGAGCGAGAGTCCCCTCATCCACAACCCGAACTATTTTCTCCATGTGAGATAATACTTTGGCTGGTGGCCAGGGTGACGTCAGGTCTGGAACTAAACCGACGAAAATTCCTCGGTCCATTCCCCCGTCTTTCACGTTGCAACCCAAGTTAGAAAAAAAAACCACAAAAAAACCCCCCAAAAAAACAGCTGATGAAATTATGTCTATTACCGCATCACATGGTGAGCTCTGGAGTCCTCTGGAGATGGCTCGTTTGTGCTGCTGTCCTCGGATGTGCTAGCATAGCGATAGCGAGTTGGATTCAGAGTTCACAGCTATGCTTTCCCGGGCCGCCACGAGTATTGGGTTTGAGTGGAAAATTCTGCCATGTCCCGAGCACTTAAGGCTGATGATTGGTTTTTGGGGGTAGACATTTCTGGCTTAACCTGGTTGATGTGCGTGAGGCTGAGTGAACCAGTTTCCTCAACTTCCCCATATCCCAGGTTGGCCTCTTCAGCGGGGTGGTCGACAACTCTGCCCAACAGTTCTCGGCCACCCAGAAGTGTGGATTTTTTGTCTGAGCCGGCGCCTGGTTGGCAGCAGAAGCCGCAGGGTCAGACAAAAAGTCTGCTCAGTCCGCGTGCCGCCGAACGCGCCCTCCTGCGACTTCCGCCCCCTCTCGCCCGGCCCCAGCAGCACCGGGCCGTGCCGTGGAGGTGGTCGCAGGGAGGGGTCCCTGCCCATACCAACCCCGCAGCCCCGCTGTACGCCAGGCTATGCGGCGCTCCCGTTACGGGCAGCTCGATATGGCTCGCAGTTCTTTCTGGGAGTGGTGGAGGCCCATTCCTTCCCCCGGTGGAGGGCTGGGGGAGAATCTTTTCTCCAAAGATCTGCATCCCATCCCTGAGCACACAGAGCAGGATGGCAGTGTGCAACGCCCCGTGCCTCGCCAATCTCGTCCTCCTCTGTCTCTGAGGGCGCGGATGGCAGTGCATGTCGTCTCCGGACCACACCACTCTCATCCCCCTCTATCGCCAGACCCCTGGCAGAGCAGACCCCCATGGAAGGCTGGTCCTTCCCTGGTCTCCTCTGTCGGGGCGCGGAGCTTGACCGTGCACGCGCGCAGGGTCGATATGCCACCCTCGCCTGTGCCGGTCTCTACGCCCCGCTGCCCCTCTGGGGGGACGCCTGTGGCTTGGATGATTCCACTGGATCAGTTTTTGGGGGTTTGGTTAGAGCTTCCCAATCTGTCCCGCTGGATTCAGTTTGCACGGTTTCCTCCCCACTTCAGGGGAGTCCGCTTTAAGACGGTCGATGGCATGCCCCGATCATGAGAGCGGAGGTTGCCACCCTACTGGCGAAGGGTGCAATCGAGCCCATCCCTCCAGCAGAGATGAGGTCAGGGTTTTACAGCCCCTACTTCATTGTCCACAAGAAAACCGGTGGGTTACGACCGATTCTGGTTCTGCGCATTTTGAACCGCACCCTTCACCGGCTGCCATTTAAAATGCATTTTCGAATGTGTTCGGCCCCAGGATTGGTTTGCAGCGTTAGACCTGAAGGACGCCTACTTTCATGTCTCCATTTTACCTCGACACAGACCGTTTCTTCGGTTTGCTTTCGAGGGGCAGGCATATAAGTATATAAGTTCTCCCATTTGGGCTGGCTCTGTCTCCTTGTGTCTTTACGAAGATTGACGAGGCAGCCCTTGTTCCCCTTCGTGAACAAGGGGTTCGCGTCCTGAATTATCTCGACGACTGGCTAATCTTAGCTCACTCTCGAGATCAGGTCTGCGAACACAGAGACCTAGTGCTCCGGCACCTAGCCCGTCTAGGCATTCGGGTCAACTGGGAGAAGAGCAAACTTTGCCCCGTGCAGAAGATCTCTTTTCTCGGTATGGAGATAGACTCGGTCGCCATGTCCGCGCAGCTTACGAGCGAGCGCACACACTCACTGCTGACTTGTCTTCGACAGTTCGAGGGCAAGAGTGCTGTTCCACTGAAAGTTTTTCAGAGGCTCCTGGGGCATATGGCATCCGCAGCTGTGGCAACGCCACTCGGATTGCTTCATATGAGATCACTTCAGCTGTGGCTTCGCGATCGAGTCCCGAGGTGGGCATGGCATCGCGGTACGCTCAGAGTTCCAGTAACTCCGACCTGCCATCAGACCTTCACCCCGTGGAGGAACCTCTGCTTTCTACGGGCCGGAGTTGCCCTAGAGTGAATTTCCAGGCATGTTGTTGTCTCCACAGATGCCTCTGCCACAGGTTGGGTGCCATGTGCATGCAGCCATGGGCTCCTGGACAGGACCCCAGCGCCTCAAGCATGTCAATTGCCTTGAGTTGCTGGCAGTACGCCTTGCCCTGCACCGCTTCCATGCATTGCTCAGGGGTCAACACGTACTAGTCTGTTCAGACAATAACGCGACAGTAGCGTACATCAAGCGCCAGGGTGGTCTACACTCTCACCGGATGTCGCAACTCGCACGCCACATCCTCTTATGGAGTCAGAAGCACCTGAGGTCCCTTCATGCTATTAAAATTCAAGGAGAGCGGAACTTTGCAGCCGACGAGCTGTCTCGGCTCTGTCCAGTCTCTGGCGAATCCATCCCCAGTCTGATATGGGACCAGTTCGGGGACGCACAGATAGATCTGTTTGCCTCCCACTCCGACTCATCCCATTGCGCCCTGTATTACTCTCTGACCGAGGGCACACTCGGCACAGACGCACTGGCGCATAGCTGGCCGCGGGGCCTACGCACATGTGCGCTTCCCCCAGTGAGCCTTCTCGGACGGACTCTGTGCAAGATCAAGGAGGACGAGGAGCAGGTCATTTTGGTCGCCCCATACTGGCCGACCAAGACCTGGTTCTTCGAACTGATACTCCTTGCGACAGCACCTCCTTGGCCAATTCCTCTGAGGAAGGGCCTCCTTTCTCAGAGACGGGGCACCCTATGGCACCCTCGCCCCGATCTCTGGAGGCTACATGTGTGGCTCCTGGACGGGACGAGGCAGGTTTGAGTAGCCTGCCACCTGCGGTGGCGGCTACCATCACTTCTGCTAGAGCGTCGTCCACGAGACACGTCTATGCGTTAAAGTGGAACCTGTTTCTCAACTGGTGTTCTTCTCGCCGAGAAGATTTTATAAAGAAAAAAAAAAACAAAGCAAAGAATGTGTTTTTTTCCCAGAACATACCAGTATACAGTATATTTTACTTCAAATTTAAACTTTTGAAGATAAAATAATTGAACTTAGATTACTGTAAACTGTAGTTTACCCTGCAAACGTGATACATTTTTAACCTGCTAATTTCAAACCATTGTGCTAATACAGCTAGCTAAACAATGGTTGACTGGGGTTAACACATCTTTAAAAAGTGTTACAACCACCATCCCCTTAAAACTAAAATAGATAGATAGATAGATAGATAGATAGATAGATAGATAGATAGACAGACAGACAGACAGACAGACAGACAGACAGACAGACAGACAGACAGACAGACAGACAGACAGACAGACAGATAGACAGGTACAGTCTAGATGCAGTCTTTGGGCCTACCAAGTATGCGATCTAGGGTTAACAACATTACTTTATCATGAGTGTTCAGCATGAGATACAGGCAATTGACACTGTTCTCACATTCTCATGCCACACATCTCTTTTCTTACGCGGTGAAAAATCACGAAGCAAAGTGGACAGAACAGAGCAGGTTACTTTGACATGAAACTGAAAGTATCAGCTTTCAAATTCTGTAAATTTTATTACGTTATTCAAAAAATACTATTTTGGCGCTCTTAAATGTGGTGTTTGACAGATCGTCGTACCGCCTCAGTTCAAACGCTTTGTGAACTGATCGTCTTGATAATATTAAATAAACATTAATGAACGTCAGAAGGTGTGTTGAAATATACATTACAACTTACTGAAATTAATCAGTAAGAGATGCCATATAGATCACATGTTCAGTATGGTGTACCTCAAGGCTCAGTGCTAGGACCGTTGCTTTTCACCCTGTATATACATTGGGAGAAATCATTAGGAAGCATGACATTAGCTTCCACTGTTACGCTGATGATACTCAGCTTTTGATACCCAGTACCAATTCACAAAACTAACGGAATGCAAAGCTTATATATAAAAATTGGATGACTAGTAATTTCCTACTACTTAATTCTGAAAAAACTGAGATTCTAACACACGCAATAACCTAGAATACGGTCTAAAACTTGATGACTGTTCTGTCAATTCTTCATTGTCAGTTAGGAACATGGGTGTGCCCTTTGAAACCAATCTTTAACACATTTTTAAAAAGTGTTACAACCATCTGCTTACATACAACTAAGAACAGTTTATTTGAAATAATTTTACAGAATATCAGTGAAAGAAAGAAAAGAAAGACAGATAGAGGTGTGCCTGCCAGTGTTTTTTTAAAAAGGAACTGATGAGGTTTCAAATGATCAGCTGCAAGGAAAATGTTGAAAGCCAGTGGTGAGGACACTAAGACCTCAAAGTCAGAGCCAAAGGAAGTATTGTTAAAATGTGGCCTATGCAGTTTTTGGGCCTACCAAGTCTGCAGTACAGTGTTCATTTGTCAACATTAAACATTCATTTGTCACCAGTGTTACTCTGATAGTCCCATGGCTGCCAACTCTCCCGAGTGAGTCGCACAATTGACACTGTTCTCACGCTCTCACATTAATCTCACACCACACATTAATTTTCTCACGCAGTGAAACATTGCAAAGCAAAGTGGGGTGGTGTCATATATACATATCTTATATTTATTAAATATAACATATTATATATTATAATTTTACTCATTACATTAAAAAAATATAACATTATTATTATAAAAAACACATTATATTAATTTGAGTTGTAAATTTTAAACCTTTAACAATAATACCAGCTGACAGGGTTTCATGTATGTTTACAGCATTAGTAAAGAGATTTTACCTTGAGAAAAAAATTAACATGTAGCTACATGTAGCTATTCATAAGCTTGTGAATTTTGTGAAATCTGAGACAAGTAGTGATGGGAAGTTCGGTTCATTTTACTGACCCTCTTGTTTGATCTCGTTCATCAAAATAAACTAATTTCTTTTTTTGAGTCTTTTCGTTCATTAACTGGATTTAAATGTTATAAATTTAACAGCCACATTCCCCAAACACATCCACTTAAGCAATCTTGATCATATTCTGAATTGAGAAATTATTATTATGCAGTCAAAATTAATTTACAGGGAAGATAAATAATTACTTTACCAGCCGAGTCATTCGTTCATTTGTCATGTGACAGATGCAATGAACATGGGTTCATGAAAGACCCATCACCAGAGACAAGCACTAATAAAAACGTACTCGGTTACTAAAGTAACCTCGGTTCTCTCTAGAAGAGGGAACGAGTACTGCGTAATATCTTACGCTAGGGGAAAACCTATTTTCCACAAGATATTGAAGCCAAAAATTATCCTTAATTTTAAATTAATGTAAAACGCGTTGCGGCAACATGCAGACATACACTTCTATTGGCTGTCCTATTGGCTGTCCTGCGGCAACTGCAGCAGCCCGTCGGAAGAAGCCCCTCGTGACATTAGATCTAATGAGCCACTACGTCACGTCCCGCCGGAACGGGCGTGGCCAGAGCCTATAGATACATGGGCTGATATAATCTGTTTTTTTCAACGCTGAAGAGAACCAGAGCATGTTGCAGGCACGGAAAAGATACGCAGTACTGATTCCCTCTTCTAGAGAGAACCAAGGTTACGTTAGTAACCGAGTACGTTCTCTTATGAGAGGGTCTCTCATACTGCGTAATATCTTACGCTAGGGGGAACACAGTGTAAAACACTGTGCGTGCATGGGATCCAACATGAAAGTCCCAAGGGCAGGTAACTGGGGCTCATATAGTGCATAATCACCCAGGACTCACAGAGAGTCTGAGTGGAGAGGCTAGAAGCGTCATTCTCCAAGAAGTAGCATCCTAAGGAACTAATCACATCAACAGCGTTCCACACAGTCAGGGTGAAAAATGTTCAACCTGAACTGGGTAACAGTATGGGTCTTACTCACTGCCCATGAAGTTATTTAATCGATCAGCGAGCTGTGCTCAAGCAGTTTCAGTTTCAATTTCAATCCCACTAGACCAAGCCCAGGACAAGGCCATGCCTATTGTGAAGTGCGCTCTGACACCCAAAGGACACTGCAGGCCCTTAGAAGTGTAGGCCAGCGCTATGGCATCAACTATACACCTGGATAGACTCTGTTTCGATGTGGCTTAGTCTGTCTGAAAGCAGACGAATGAGACAGGTAAGCTCTTAAAGTCCCCCTCCGATCATATTTTGATCTATTTTATAAACATTCCCAGTGGTCTTTAAAATATGATTATGCAATTTTTAGCCAAAATCACAAAACCTGTGCCGTTTTATGGGACTTCACTTCAGCAGAGCGGCAGTAGCTCATTAGCAATTCGCCTCTGGGTTGTGGGCGGAGCCGTTGGCATGGAGACGACCCTCCCCCTGCCCGTTGCTGAGAGCTCTCCTCTGTCTCTTCCGCTAATGTTGTATTAATTTATTAGTTGTTGAGTCTTAAGTTCAGGGCAGGCTATTGCTGTCTGATTCTGTTAGTTCACCTCACCTCCTGATCCGAGACATTCATTCCTTTGCAACTTCATATTTATCAGGTTTGTTCTCCTCCTCTCGTGTCTCGATACGTTAGCTGTCGACTCGTCAGTGTCTGACTCTGATCTGTCTGCTAGGCCGTGCCGTGTGTGATACAGAAGGACCGGAAAGAGTAATATTAGTTCATATTTCGAGTCTCGAGTTCGGATTCGGCCCTATGGTTCGGCCGCGTCCGAGTCTTTCGTTCTTCCTGTCAGTCCCATAGACTAGAGACTATGCTGTCAGTAACGTTACCGGAAAGAGAAATGATTAGTCCATGTCTCATCTCTCTAGGCATTAAATAACTTTTCTATATTGTGCATCTGTGGTGTGATATTATATATTATACAAGAATTAACTACTATTACAGTATATTATACATTATGTACATGCTTGTTTGTGAAAAGTTTAGGGAATCAGTATGAAGGGAGGGGAGTATGAGCTTGTGGCCCCACCCACATTTGAATGTAGAAATACTCAGAAATGCAACTTCAATCTTATTTTTCTAAAGAAACGCCCTCTAACATTAGAAAAATGACACAAGAACATGTTAACACCTAGAATTTTTATGTTTTTTTTCATCGGAGGGGGTCTTTAATGCCTTGACCGGGCAAAAGAAGCTCGCGTCCTTCTCCTCACTGTAAACCGGCAGGGCAAACAGGGAAATCACCTGAGCTCTAAAGGGTGTGTTGAGGGATTTAGGCACGTACCCGTGTCTTGCTTTGAGTATGAGTTTCGAGCCATTCAGCCCACTCCAGTCGCTGGTTTAGAAAACCTTTGAGCGTGGATGGGGTTTCTGTCCTTATCCAGTAGCTCTTGAAGGAAGGAAAGAACATCCGTAACCCTACAGTCTGGGGGTGAAAAGCCTCGAGCTTTGCACCAGCCAGAAAAGACATTTTCTGACTGGGAGACAGAGCAAACTTTTGCCCAATTGACTTTGAGACCCAGAGATGTTCTCGAGATGTTCGAGTAATATGGTCCTGTGTTCTATGAGCTCTGAGTGTAATCGAGATAGAACCAGCCAATAGTCCAAGTAGTTCAAAACTCGCATGCCCTGAAGTTTCAGGGAACTGTGAGCCGCGTCCATGCACATTATAAATGTACAGGGTGCTAGGGACAGGCTGAACTGTAGGACTGTGTATTGATATGCCTGGCCATTGAAGGCGAATCTCAAGAATCACCTATGACGTAATGCTAAACCAGTCCCTTTGGCAAATCTGCGCAAGGATTTTCCTGGTTGTGAGCATTCTGAACTGCATTTCACAAGGACTTTGTTCAGCTGCCTTAGAACTAGAATGGGTCTGAGACCCCTGTCTTTTTTCGGTACCAGAAAATATCTGCTGTACAAACCCCCTTCACACTGAGCTTGAGATAAAGGGTCTATCCCTCTGCTCAAAAGTTTCACAATCTCAGCTCGAATTAGATGAGCAACTTTTGTACATAAAAAAGCTGGCCATGCTCAGAGAGGGGAGCTGCACAAATTTTATCTACTGCCCAAGCCGGGATTCGAACACGGGTCTCTGCCGTGAAAGCAATGGGTTTCACCACTGAACCAAATGAGGAAAACAACATAAGCTGAATTCAGTGCGAGCAGATAAGAGAGTGTCATCACATTTTGCGTCAGCATTTGTTGCAGGCGCGCATAATATATCACAGGCTGACTGCTGCAACATTGACAAACTCGGAGGAGCTGAGAAATATTCGGTAGGGCTAAGGAATGGTAATTTCGGTCATTTTTATCCGATTAATCGAAAAATAATTGTCCGATTAATCGATTATCAAAATAATCGTTAGTTGCAGCCCTAATGTTCGGAAAATGGGGGTTGGTCCGGCCTCGGCGGGACTAAACCACTCTCTTTCCCCTTTTTCGGTGGTCAGTAACGCATGCACATGGGCCACGGGGTAGCTTTCTTGTAATGTAAAGAAAAAGCTAGCAGCGGCTGTGCTCTTCTACAGATGCAGTTACCTCATCATCATCAGTGAAGGAAGCATCCACTATACAGGTAGACAGAGAGAGACTCGAGTGAAGCTGGAGAAGCTGGCGGGCGAACCGGCAAGCTTTCACAGGAAGGTTTAGGCCGGGACTCGCTGAGTACGGCGCTTTTTATGGCGCCGCCTTGCCTATGTCTGCATGCTGCCACAACACGTTTTTAACATTAATTCAAAATTAAGGATCATTTTTGGCTTCAATATCTCGTGGAAAAGAGGTTTTACCCTAGCGTAAGATATTATACGCAGTGCGAGAGAAGCTCTCATAAGAGAACAGTAGCCTACCAGTTATTGGACCATGTAAACGTTGTAACATGTTGTCATTAACTTAATGAAATTCTGTTTAGATACCAAAAGATTTTACAATAACAACACAATCATAATATTTTCCCCATATTTTGAGTTGCAGATGGTGAAAAAAAGTGTTAAAACTTTTAAAAAGACTCCCCCTATAGATTTAGTATTTTGTCATTCATTAGATAAACATAAGGACCCACTGTATAATAAGTGCACTTATTGTGTACATGTTTCTGTATGTTGTACTTATATTTTAAAAATAGCTTCAAATAGGAAAATCATGTAATTATAGCTACTGTACAATTACACTGTTGACCTCCTCTTACACCTTAACTCACCCTTAAACCTGACCTCAACTGCAGCAAAATCGTTTTGCAGTACAACATCAACATTTGTATAACAAAAATACACCTAATATAAAGTTAGACCCAAAAGCATAATAATGTTTTTTTTTTCTGTTCAATAAAAACGTTACTGCTAATATTGGTGTAATATGGAAGCACATTTAAACAGGTGGCATCAACAAACATTCGAGCAACTCCACATACAGGTAGACTTATTCTGAGTTAACATGCGCTCCATTACACTTTCCTGGAACAGTACCTCAAGATAATCAGTCACTTGGCTCTTGCAGGGAATTTTTTTGGAAGGACATGAGGAATTTGAGGGGGCCTCTTGCAGAGTACATGAGCATTGCCATGACAATAGCCGACTGGACTGGTTGCAATGAGTGCTGAATGAAATGATAGATTCCTCTGATCATGGTGTATCTTCCCACCACGTTCGCATTACATAAACATTAACTGACTTTAATGTCTGTACAGGAAAACATTATAGAGTGCCAATGCCAACTGGGAGGAAATGATAAAAAAGGCGCTGAACGTCAGTATAGGGGCCACTCAAAACAGAGTAGTGTCTGAGTAAATAAGGGAAGGGTGCTAAGTTAAAGGAGGCTTCCTTTGCAAGAAAAGAAATACAACCAAGCCAAATTCATTGATACAGATGCAGAGCACAATCACACATATTAATCCTACACAATAAACTCCTGCTCAGGTCCACCACCAACTAAACTACATCCAAGCCATTAGGTTTATAGACTGTTTTGCCAAAGCAAAAGAAAGCAGATGATATCTAATCCACCAACCAAGACTTCAATCAGAATTTATGTCTAAACTATACATGTGTGGTCTGGTCTGGAGATACTCAGCCAAAGACATTAATGTCTGTGTGCTGATAAAACATTAATGTTTACACTATGAAGTACTGGCTCCCGAGAGACTGATCCCCTAGCAATGTATTTAGACACCTGGAAAGGTCTTCAAAATATATCTCAATGGGTCCTGCACATAGTGGAAAAAGGGAACAGAATTCCACAGGAACAGGGTGGTGATGGCGCAGTGGATAAGACACATGCCTTTGGTGTGAGAGACCCGGGTTCAAATCCAGTGTGAGACAGTGTTGAATCTGTCTCTGAGGAGGTTCAGATTCAAAATTCTAACCATAACTATTATCTTGAGTCAGATCAGGTCTGAGGACTGGTTCGTCACGATAGATCTAAAAGAAGTGCATTTCCACATACCCATCCTTCCCCCTCACAGGAAGTTTCTGATTCTGAGGTTCGCTTTTGGGGGAAAAGCGTATCAATACCAAGTTCTTCTATTCTGCCTAGCATTGTCACCTCGCACATTCACGAAATGCATGGATGCTGCTCTAGCTCCATTGAGAATTCAGGGCATCCGTATTCTCAATCTTTTTGACGACTGTCTCATTCTGGCACAGTCAGAGGAGATGACAGTTCAACATCGTTTTTCTCAGCCATCTGAGGTACTTGGGTCAAACCCAAGCACCACCTAGCTGAAGCATTTTGGATCTGTTGCAGAGGTTTGACAGTGCAAGCTGGAAGACCTGCTAGGAACGCATTACAATAGTCCAGTCTGGATAGAACAAGTCTTTGGACGAGGAGCTGTGTAGCATGTTCTGATAGGAAGGGCCTGATTCTCCTAATGCTGTTTAAGGCAAATCTACAGGACCGGGCAGTTCTAGCATCATCTGGTTATCAAACACCAATGTGGAATCAATACTCAAAGAACAAAAATTACACCAATACTAACGCAACTTAAATAACTATTGCATGCACCTTCAAAGTTGCATAAAAAGGAAGTTGTAATAGCGTTTTCTTCCTTATTGTGATTGAAGAGTGAAACAGCTTTTTGAAGCTTTTTGCCAGTAATGATCCCACATAAAAACACATGAACAACATTATGAACATGCGAACACACAAGCCATGCTGAGTATGTGTAACAAAACCAACCTGTGAGCACTTTGTGCATGAGCCAATCCCTGAGGAACGTTCTGTTGATGATATCCCATAGCCAGTCAAAGTGTGTTAGGATATAGTGGACAACATTAGGACTGGGCTTCAGTAGCCGAGAGACTCGAGACCAGAACTCAGCTGAAGAAGAGAGAGAAAGAAAAGAGTGTGACTCTAATAAAGAATGATAAGGTGCAACTGTTTGGGATTCTGAATTCACCCTACAAAATACATGCCCAATTCGTTGGACATTCAGAATTCCTTTGGAAACTTGTATTCAAAGTTCAAACTGAATTGACACTTAATTAAGCAATTGAATTATTCTAGAAAATAAAGCTCTTTCAAAACACATGCATCTTTGTTTTGCTTTTTGTCTTTTATTTAACACAGTCATCCTACAAACACAAACAGCATATGGTAACTTCACTGAAACTTTGTACAAATCCTTATATTGAGCCAGATAACATAAGCCAAATAGTTGAGAGAGACAGGAAGTAGAAACATAAAAAGAGTAACGGAAAGGTAGACAAACAGCAGGTCTTGGTTGGTAGAGGGTTATGGTAGAGTGAAAACTGGGCCTGATCCTTTCTCTCTGCCAGGAATAGGCTGGCACAGATGTTGGACTGTGTGAAAAGAGGCATCTGCTTCCAAAACTTTTGTGATAGTTTATTGTTCTGTTTAAATGATTCAGCAAATTGATGTGCCGCCACTATGTGCACACAGCTTAGGTTATTATGAAAATTAAAGAAATGGTAGCCGTAAAATTTCAGGTTATTGTAAAACATTATTAAGAGCACAGTACAAATTTACAGTCAGAATGAGATAAGAGTAAGATACATACGTATAGTGCAATTTTCTCCATAGTATCCAGTTCTGGTGCAGTCACATTCATATCTGTCCATGCCATATCGAACACAAATCCCCCGGTTTTGACAAGGGTAATAGCAACAAGGATTCACTGGAGAAAACAAGTGTGGAAATACAAATTTAAGAAGCTGTTTAAGATCAGCTGATCTTACATAACATTGCATGAAAAACTAAGAGGAAGTACATTGTATTTAGCATTTAAGGTAAAGATGAGGACAACCAATGAATGATTCAGTTAAGCAAAGATTTTAGCAAGAGGTTCCAACCAGTCCTGTTCTCTTTATTGTAAGTCAAATGAGTCAGATTACTGCTGAGTCTCTCACCCTTTGTCTTAGCTCTTGGAGCCCCTTCTCCATTCTTTGAATAGTTATGCTTGGATTAGGACTGATAACACTGAGTCTGGGGCGAGTTCCTATACCTGGATTTACATGCTTTTGTTAAGGTCATCAGCCAGTTGTTTTGTCTCCATTTCTAGGCACTGACTCCTAAAATCTATTTAAATAACAATGTACACTGCCTTAGCAAGACACTGATAACTGCAGCTATCAACAGCTTGTGTTCTCACAACAGCTTCACTTCTGAGTTTCCAACACAAGCCATAATACAAAGTCAAAGTTATAAAAGCATCATTTGGCGTTATGACTCCCCGGCGCTCCCACTTCTTATTTACTACAGAATTTCAGGCATAGTTTAGATCTGAGATTATATCTGAAGATTTACGCAACCATTACAACATGCCTCATCAAAGGCAAATGCATAATGTGTTTTTGTATGCAGCTCTCAGGGTTTCCAGGATTTTCACTTTTTACACTTTAACTGGAAGATATGATGGATTCATGTTGGTGTATAATGACAATAGATTTTGTAACCATGACTGAAATGGTATGAACTTCTGCACTAATTTGTTTGGTGTCGGATGTAACTTTTAACATAAGAGAAATTATCAGTCTTGTACAGTCACAGTGAGTTGGTAATCTATGCTTTTGGTTAAATGTTTTATACATTTCTCACAATACTATTAATTTATTCTCAACAGGAATGAGACAAGGCACTTCCCCTGATAAGGCTTATTCATAAATACAAGACACATCATATTTTCGCTCATGGTTGCCAGTGGCACTATGACAGACACCACCTAAAAGTAGAGGAAATTTTGAATGAAATGTGGTTACTGTGCACAAATTGCATGGCAGATAACCAAAATCATCTACTCTCTCCAGAACTTTCCATCACTCCTTTACTGAACATACTTCATCTAGCTCATGCACATGGCATGAGCTCATGCACAAAGCCTCTACACTATATGTTAGTGGACTAAACTAAACAGAGAGACTGACGTAGCAGAGAGATAACATCCACAACTAACCAACCAAGATCAGACTTGTTCATTGCTGCTTACGCATTCCTCGATGAGGATGAATGGAAAAAGAGTCATGTAAATTTCAGTGATATAGGCTATGTGAAAATATTGTGAGATTTAACAGGCTTATTAATACCCAGATAGTATTACACGAAAGGTTTGCTTTTTATATTCATATAATCATTTATTTATTTTTGTTAAAAATAGAAAATAGCTTTTTGAGCATTTAGCCGTATGATTAAACTAATGACACTTTGATTAGGCTAATTTAAGGTTCAAAATTCAAAGTACGCCTATGTTAAATAGGTTTGTTATGATATGCTTTAAGCATATGCCTTAGAAAAATGAGTTTGAGAGAAAATATTGGGAAATTAAAATATTGTCACTTCTAAATCTATTAAAAGCACAAAACTATAGTTTAACAGACCAATCTAAATAAAAACTGGTTAAATAAAAACTTGTTATATTTTTTTAAACCATAACCCAAATAATATTGATATTTACCATTGTTTAATGAAGTTGGGCTTTCTTCACTTTCTTCACCAACACATAAAGAGAGACTCAGCAGCAGGATAAATGTCCACTTCAGGAAAAGGTTAAACGCTGCAAAGCAAGATATCAGATAGGGCTCACCACAAAGTTTATTTATAAAACTTAGAGATTCAAAAATATGAATTGCTCACCTTTCATTGCAGTTTGGAACGCAAAAGTAATTAAATAAAAATACGACTACAATACCAAAGCACAAAATGTGGTGTTAAAGAAAAAACTCCAAATAAATATTTCCATGTCGTTTATCACCCCATGCAAGGCTTTAAGCCAAAGTCAGCTCTTGCATATCACTCGCGGGGGCTTTTAGCAGACTGAATCTTTCAAGTGGAACTTTTAGAGCGACAAAAATAATAATAAAAAAAAACCATTAGAGCCTTAAAGGAAACTCCACCCTTTCGCCTCGGACTTAACTCGCGATTAAAATCCTCAATGCAAAAATCGAAATGGATCTCGCCATGTAACAGTAGTTCAGTTTTAAGAGCACATTGAGAAGAAAAAGAATGAGTTTGTTGCTGCGCCACTGCGTGTCTGAATCTGTTGAGCAACTGACGAGCGTTATATAGATACGTGCAAGCCCAACCTAACATGGCCCCAATAAATTATCTACTTACAAGGATCAGCGGAACAAGGATTCATGAAAATTAGGCAAAGAAT
Organism: Pimephales promelas; assembly: GCF_988280905.1. NCBI lineage: Eukaryota > Metazoa > Chordata > Actinopteri > Cypriniformes > Leuciscidae > Pimephales > Pimephales promelas. The sequence goes on along the minus strand of NC_142772.1, from coordinate 17,956,035 downwards.
AGGCAGATATAGGCATGGAAGCCTGAGTAAAAAAAAAAATAATAATTATGTAGGCTATGTCATAATAATGAGAAACCTTCTCGTATGACTTAAATGGTCTCATATGACTTAACATCTCACAATATCACGCCGCTTTGATACAACCTGTAGCCTATTGTAAAAAGCGCTAACTTACATAAATAAAGGTCACCAATAATGAGAAAGTTTCTCATAATAATGACTTAATCTCATAATAATTGGAAACTTTCTCATAATTGACTTAACATTTCATAATGAGAATCTTTCTAGTAATAACATCTCATAATGAGAAAAAATGACTTAACATCTCATAATGAGAAATCTTCTTGTAATAATACTTCTCGTAGGCCTAATAATGAAGCTTTCTCGGATGAACATCTCATAATGCGAAACTTCTCGTAATGACTTACATCTCATAATGAGGTACTTTCTCGTATTAATGTTTTAACATCTCGTAAACTGCACATTTATCGCACTTCTAACCGCACTTCTACGCATGCGCAAAGCAGCGGAACAGAAGGAAGCACCACGCTAGTGACATCCGCTGGTCAAGACGGTGTAATGCATCACAACATGGCACGCTCTGCAAAACAGTTGTTTTCAGTAAAGTCAGTGTGATCTACGGAGTGCAGTCTGTAGTATCATTAAATGACATAAATTAAAAATAAAAATGTCCATGAAAAGGTGAAAGTGGAATGCCTTGTGCACACCGGAAATCATGTTACATGAACAAACTATCAGAGTTCATTGTATTCAATAGTATCACTATTAAAGTTGGATTATTACATTTATTCATTAAGTTTAAGTGTAACAGTTCATAAAATAGGACCAATTGGGCATCGTTTAAATGCCACGGCCTATCTGAACATTGTTTCTGACCATATCTATCCATTTATGGCCTCTGATGGCTACTTCCAGCAGGATAATGCACCATGTCACAAAGCTCGAATCAATTCAGATTGGTTTCTTAAACATAACAGTGGGTTCACTGCACTAAAATGGCCCCCACAGTCACCAGATCTCAACCCAATAGAGCATCGTTGGGATGTGGTGGAACGGGAGCTTTATGCCTTGGATATGAATCCCTGCAAATTTCCATCAACTGCAAGATGCTATCCTATCAATATGGGCCAACATTTCTAAAGAATTCTTTTAGCACCTTGTTGAATCAATTAAACATAGAATTAAGGCAGTTCTGAAGGCGAAAGGGGGTCAAACATTAGTATGGTGTTCCTATAATACTCCTTTAGGTAAGTGTAAGTCATAATTATGAAAAAGTTTCTCATTATTATGACTCACAGAATTATTTTTTTACTCAACTGTGGCGGAAACAGGCTTCGATATTAACAAGATGAAAATGTATCAATACAATTTTCAGAAATGTTGCAAACGACACAAAGAAATGGTGCAGAAATCTTGGAGAAAAGGTGTACATCTTTAATTGAACTTGTTCACACACTTAGGCCTATCAGTTTTGGAACTGACCAACAAATTGTAAACTACTGAAAAAAAATGCCCCCACTAAATGGCTTCTATAGTTAAACAACAGTTTAAAGGGCCTCGCAAGTAAAAAGCCTCCCCAACTTTTACCATCAGTTTTTTTTTTTTTTAAATCTCTGTCAGCTCCACCGCCCAACTATCACACCCCTCAGCCCAGACGGTAAGTTTCTCATAAATTACAGTGTTGTAAACATGCCCCGCTCTTCCCTATAAATCACAGAAGACCAAAGAAAATCTTCACAAGCTGAAGGGATTTGAGCTTTTCAACACTTTCAGCTATTGGTTAATGTGCTTTTCAGCATTAATCAAATCATCTACTACTCTTGCACTTCTATACAACTAACAATTTATTGCCTCATCATGGAGACTTAACTTCATAATTTAATTCCTGAACATATATATAATCCAGTTCTTTATCAGATCTGTAGATGATGCTGTCTGCTGAACAAGTTGCAGCATCACAACACCCCCATGTCCTCCTTGGCCAGAGGATATTACTGTTGAATTCTAGTGTGATTACAGAACTGCCACAGCTAAACATATTAAAACTCAAGTGTTTGTAGAATAACTGACTGAACTGATCAACAGGAAAGTACATGTAAACACCTCTCTGGCATTCAGCTGTATATGAAAGCACCGTGTGTAATTGATGATTTGTCATTGAGGAAGCACCTTTAGCATATTTATATTATATGGTTTATAAACACTATTCTCTTAATATCTTTCTAATAAGATTTTGCGGTAACTTAGATTACAGCAAATTACATATTTTCTAAAAGAACTATATAATGTCTTAAAAAGATGTTTGTACTTAAATGCCAGTGAAGGAAAACATAAAAGGACTGTGTCTGGATGGATGGATGGATTGGTGTGCCCCAACCCCATTGGTTAAAATTTGAATTTGAATTTCACTGGTGATAAGGTGATTCGCTATGATTCACAAAGTATTGTACATTGTAAAAACAAATTTGAAAGCTCTCAGGTTACTCTTCCTCTAATTACCTGCATGGCTTGCTTAATACTGTAAATGTAGTTAATGTAGTTAATGTAATCCCTCAGATTAGGGACATTAGGTATGATATTGATATTCATGTTATACATGCTCTGTTAGCCCCTCTTCCTTCCTTGAAGAAAGCAGCAACATGTGTTGGTTGAGCATTCCTTCAGCAAAAAAATGAAGTGTGAAGCATTATGAAGTCACATCATAATCAATGTTATAATCAATGTTTCCTTTCGAGGTCTCTAATATTACATAAGACTGGCTTACGCTATGGAAAAACTCCTTTTCTCAAGAGTATTGAAGCCAAATTATTAAGATGCAATGCAGCTGCACAGTCAACACAGATGAGCGAGCGTCATTAGCTGTGCCGCGGCAACTTTACGGACCTATGGCGAGGCGGTAGACGCGAGACCCAATCAGGCTGCTACGCGCACTGGCGCATCAGAGCCCGTCAGCATGGGCATGGCCTGAGCCTTTATAATGGCCCATTCAGCCAAAGGTAGTTAGAATTTGTCTCCTTTCAGTGAACTCACCACTTCACTGATCTCTGAAAAAAATCAGAAATCGAAAAGCCTTCAGCGGAACAAGCCACCTGCTTTGCAGTTCTGAGGATGCCGGCTTCCTGTTGAGAAATGGATCTCCCCACGCTGCGGGCTTGACTTGCTGTTTTCGCTGACGACAACCCGCTGTTTTTGGGGTCCGCGAAAATCAGGGCTGTAGCCCTCGAGTCCGGTCTTGAACTCGAATCCGAACTCGAGACCGTTTTTATATGGTCTCGGACTTGTCTTCGACTCGCTGGTATTTGGACTCGGACTTGTCACGGTCTCGGCCACTGGTCATGCCAAATATGGCTTTTGGCCTCGACCGAGTCCAGGGGCCTGTTTCAGAAAGGAGGTTAAGTGAAAACTCTGAGTATGTTAACCCTGAAATGAGGGAAACTCTGGGTTTTCAGTTTCAGAAAGGGGGGTATATCAAACCCGAGAAAGCAGAGTAAGTCAAGCCCGTTTCTGAAAGAGAGGTAACTTATACTCAGAGTCAGTAACCATGTAGCCTAATGGTAACTTACTCTCAGTAGCGGTTCTAGGCACGGACGAACCGGGCAGTCGCCCGGGGCGGCATTTCTTCATGTCACGTGGGGGGCGGCACGAGCAGTTAAAAAAAAATACTCTGTGCCGCGAAGTTCCCTTTCAAGGCGGTCACTTCGACATTACGTCATACTGACATATATGGGAACTCCCCCTTTCTCCATTTCCACTGAAATCTTATAGGCTAACGCCAGCTGGAGACAGCTGGCCAATTGACGCAAACATGCAAATGCTGACCGGTCCACGGGCAGTATAAATAGCATGGGCGCGCCAATTGCGTCAGAATCACGACTGAACGCTAGCACAGCTGATCAAACGGTGAGCACGGCGGTTGACGTAATGTCTCGTTCCCGCCTCTCAGGGAACCGAGATTACGATAGTAACCGGAGACGTTCCCTTTCAAGGCGGTCACTTCGACATTACGTCATACTGACGTATATGGGAACTGTATAGAATCCCTCCGTGAGCGCAGTGAAGATAAGCCCTGACAGGGTCAAGCTACACTCCCCAGGAAACAACAGTTCTAAGACAGCCACGCCGCTTGGAGCACTCAACGGATAGGCGAACTAGACCAACTTCTGCTCCTACATTACCAAGTTGCACATCCAATGCAAAGAAGCGAAGGCTGCACTTGACAGGGCAGCACAACACCATAAGCACTAAAGCAAAGAGTTAATACAGTGACAACAGCATAGCGGTGACAGCTGCATAACCAAGTAGCCACACACAGAGTTAGCAGCAAAGGTAACCCTGCAAAAAGACTACTGCACAGTTGATGGTAACAGTTCCATGAGTTCAAAATAACTCACTGAACCCACAACGCTATAGGCGGATCAACAAACTTGAACCCTGAACGAGTTCCGAGAAGACAGCCAGCAACCTAATCCCGTAGGTATTAAGCAAACAAAGCGTTGAAATCAGAGAAGAGTCTCTGTATAAAAAAGCACGTCCCTAGAACCATCCACCAAGCACACAAACAGCGGTTTGTCAGCCTGCTGCCCTACAGATCACAAATCTCTACAGGGCCAACATCACTCTGAGCATCGGCATATGCGAGGCTAACAGCTCAGCTGATAATGCGGGCAGAGATCCACCTGTGCTCTGAACGGTGTAAGCAACTTCGGAACGTAGCTAGATATCGAACGGAGATTGACGCTGCAGTCACCAGGTCCAAGACGATGCGACATCAGTCACTAGAATGAGCGTAGGATTCCAAGTGCTCGCTGGGCGAGAGCCGGTGGTAAGGCCATCTCAGGGAGAGCTTCGTCTGAGCACTTGTTAGTGTGAAGTGTCTTGCTCAACTATGGACTCAGCAGCAGACACACACGAAGGTTCCACAGCTGAGGGCAGGAGTGCCAATCGTCTGTAGAACAGAACCTTCCCGAGGGGGATTGTCGTAGGCCCCCCATAACTCACAGGTCCGTGAACCGGGGGTGATAAGTTTTAAAGTTTTCATATTGACACCACCATCGCCCAATCCGGCATGTGCGCTGGTCTCAAGCCAAGGAAAGCTGCACCCTGCTCTGGGGTGCACTTTCAGAAAACCAGCCTGTTTTATCCTGGAGGTCTAGTACTTCCAGAGCTCCACCGCGGCACGGCGTAATCTGGATTATATATACCCACCCAGAGAGACTCTGAGTGGAACTCACGACGGTCTGATCACCAGCAGGCGTCTTATGTGTTTGCCACCTCCACACTTGCCCTCTTCCATTCCAGCAAGCGGGTTACGAGGAACTGACACTTCCTTGTAGGACATAGCTGATGTTCCAAGCCAATGTAAGAAGTGCAATCAACACATACTGAGTGTACATAAACACAGTGTCATTGGCCATAGCGACAACAACTGTGAATTTACGCAGCCAGAAATAGAATAGGGTCAGCCTATTCAAAAGTAGAATAGCCAGTTGCACTGGAGGCAACATAACAGCGTAGCACATGCACGTAAAACAGCATCGGTAGCCGTAGCTCCAACTCATTGAACGCAGATAGCTCAGTATAGGCACTAAAGGACACTGGGCAACACCGCTGTTCATGAATACATCCACGTGTAGATATTACATCGCAGCCACCTATCGGAGACTGTGAAATGCACAGTTGACTGGGATAACTAGTTGCACTGAAGATACAGGGCAACATGACAGCATAACATAAGTGTCACATCCTTGCATTTGTATATGCAGCGTAAGTCGCTGTAGCGACAGAACTGTGTAGACAGAACTAGGATGCAAGTAGATAGGATGGCAAGCTGCACTGAGGAGCAAGGCAGCAAACAGCATAAAACCTCTGTTACGTACATACATCCAGAACTGTGGAATGCATGGTTAGATAGGATAGCTAGTTTTGCACTGAAGGGACAGAGCAAGAATAGCAAAAACACGTCCTTGTACGTGCAGTGTAGTCGCCATAGCGACAAAACTGAATATGCAGTTAGAGGGTAGCTGGTAGTTGCACTGAGGAAGAGAACATAACAGCATAACCCAACAGTGTGTACATTTCAACATCCGTGGGAAAAATTCAGTGCGGGCCACCGAAGCGACCGAAACTGCATGAATATGTGCAGAACAAGATCATGGTCAGTTATGTTGGCAACATAACAGCATTGCGCTTTAGTGTGCACGCAAACAGCGCAAGTCGCCGTAGCGAAAAACTGTGACTAGGCACAGTTGGATAGTATAGCCATGGAGCACTGAAGGATACAGGGCAACGCGATAGCATAGTGACATTAGTGTGCACAAAAACACAGCGTCAGAGGCATAGCGACATCGACTGTGAATACATAGTACATCAGAATAGCCGGTTGCACTGAGGATACAGGGCAAAATTAACGGCGTAACCATAACACATCAGTGAGTTAGCATGTACCCCGCGTCAGTTGTGACGCACAACTGTGCACATAATCAGAATAGCCATTTGCACATCATAACACCACAGTGTGTAGAGTGTGTATCAACACGACACCAGTTGCATCACACGACAAACTGTGAATATCCACAGTGCAGTAATAGAATAGCCATTTGCACTGAAGGGCACAGGGCAATATATAATGGCATAAATCATTACATGTAACAGTGTGTTACAGTGTAGCTTGTAAAAACGTAGTCGCATCGCGCAACAACTGTGAATATGTAGTAATACAATAGCCATTTGCACTGAAGGACACAGGGCAGTGTACAGCGGCATAATCATAACACATACAGTGTGTAGAGTGTACATAAACACGGCGCCCGTTGTATCACACGACAACTGTGAATATGCACAGTGTAGTAATAGAATAGCCATTTGCACTGAAGGGCACAGGGCAATATATAATGGCATAAATCATTACATGTAACAGTGTAGCTTGTAAAAACGTAGTCGCATCGCGCCACAACTGTGAATATGTAGAAATACAATAGCCATTTGCACTGAAGGAGCAGGGCAATAAACAATGGCAAATTCAACACATACCAAGTGTAGTGAATACATAACACAGCGTAGTTGCATGGCACAACAACTATGAATACACACTGCTTCGTAATTAGAATAGCCATTTGCACTGAAGTATACAGGGCAAGAATACTGGCATAAATCCTACACATAACAGTGTGAAGTGCTTACGTAACACAGCGCCCGTTGCAACACAACAACTGTGAAAATGTAGTAATCAGAATAGCCAACTGCACTGAAGGCACAGGGCAATATCGTGGCAAAGAACACACATAAGAGTGCACATAACAGCGGCAACGCAACAACTGTGAATACGTAGTAATCAGACTGGCCAGTTGCACTGAAGGTACAGAGCAATATCGTGGCACATCATAACACACATAACAGTGTAATAACACAGCGTCAGTGCATCGCACAACCGTGAACAGAAGCCAGTTGCACTGAAGGTACAGGGCAATTATAGCGGCATGAATCATGTTAACACATCAGTGTGAAGCGTGCACATAATAACAGCGTTATCAATACATCGCACAACAGCTGTGAACACGTAACGTTAGTAATAGAAAAGCCATATGCACTGAAGGAACAGGGCACTATATAATGGCACAAATCACAGCACATATCCGTGCGCATTGCGAGTAAACACAGTGTCAGTGGCGTAGCGACAACAGCTGTGAATACGTGGTTAATCAGAATGGAACCGCCCTGATGGGGGAAAGACACGGGACTAGGCACCCGGGGACGGGGCTCGAGGACGGCGCGGCCGCTCAACTGCACTGTTAGTAATAATACCACCTAACAGTGTGCACATAACACAGCTTCGGTGGCGTAGCGACAACAACTGTGAATCGTGATTAACACATAGGATAAACAGAATGGCCAGTAGCACTAAGTTACTGTTAAATAAGCACATAGCGAGCCCTAAACACTGTCAGTGGCGTAGCGACAACAGCTGTGAATACATGGTTAAAGAGAATGGCCAGTTGCACTGAGGAAAACGGGGCAATATTTAAGGGCATAACAGTAGTACAAGACATATCAACGTGCACATAAACACAGCGTCAGTGGCGTCGCGACAACAACTGTGAATCGTGATTAACAGAATGGCCAGTTGCACTGGCGTTACCGTTAATATAGCACATATCAGCGTGCACATAGACACAGCGTGCGTGGCATAGCGACAACAGCTGTGAATACATGGTTAATTTCAGAATCCAGCACTTAAGGCCTGAGCAGGTGCCGAGAGGCAGCCAGGGAAGGACCCACTGTCTGGTGCGGCGCTCTCCGTGGCCCGAGTCGCCACATTCCCGGTCCCGCCCTCTGACAACGGTGAGGAACCGGTTAATTCAGGTTCGGGGCCGATTGGCGGGCTGAGATACCGAACACAGAGACAGTGCTAGGATCCCTTTTCGACGAAGCCTATCACGTCGAGAAAGCGACGTCCACTCGACTTTGGGCGGGAAAGGGCCCACCAGCGGCCAGCTGGCGGCAGTGGGCCTCATCCCTGCTGAGGCGCGCATTGGAAGATCAGCACACCTGTCGTTCCGTGAGTGCGGCTTCTGTAGATTCCTTGTAGGGTAGAGCGAGTCAAGGACCCGCACATCTGGCATGTAGCAGCCATCGGATGCGGGGAGGAAACGTGGTGAGTAACCTCTATTGCAACTTCCACGATGACTTCAATAAGACTTCTAGCGTGAAGAAAGAGATTCTGACGCAATTGGCGCGCCCATGCTATTTATACTGCCCGTGGACCGGTCAGCATTTGCATGTTTGCGTCAATTGGCCAGCTGTCTCCAGCTGGCGTTAGCCTATAAGATTTCAGTGGAAATGGAGAAAGGGGGAGTTCCCATATACGTCAGTATGACGTAATGTCTCGTTCCCGCCTCTCAGGGAACCGAGGTTACGATAGTAACCGGAGACGTTTTTCTATATTTTATTTCGATTCAATTATTGGCAATGGCGCCCTGCTTGCTAAAAAGGTGCCGACTAGAAGCGATGTCAAGGGGATCTCCAGATTAGTTCACGTATCGCGTCTTTTGCGCTCGAGGTCGTTATTTCAAATCCTCTATGTTTCAAATAGGCGCACGGGGAGCGCGCTCATTATGCGCTCATGGGAAGCGCGCTCATAAACTTTTCAGTATGGGAGTGCACGTGCACCCAAACACTTGTGTGTTTTTTCTCTTCTCTGTAAATAAATCTTTTAGCAGAGCTACAGCAAGCGTTTTTCTGTGGTGGAAATACATTAGCTACTAAAACTTTTTGTCGTTGTGTAGAGCCCAGTGTGAGTTCATGGTTCTATAGCAACGACAGCCATGGGAAAATCGGTACGAATTTTACTATTAATAATAAAAGATAAGCTACTGTGCATTATAAATGTTTGGGGTAGAAATGTCAGGAATGTATCTTTATTGACTCATTCTTTTTATAGAGATGATTTAAATGCTGAAATATGAGGTTTATCTTTATATAAAACCCTTTTTTGTGTGTTAACCTTTTTTTAAGTTTAGTAGGTAAAATGAAAGACACTCCTTTAAAACAAATCTTTGATGTTATTAACTTGGTGAATTGATTTCACTATGTATTAGGCTTTTTGAACACGATTCTGTGTATGTGATATACCATATTGTCTAATACTTTTCATAATGATCAACTAAAATCAATATTAATTATGAGTTTTTACAGTAGCCTATAATACGCAAAGTTTTTTTTTTTTTTCTTGGGGGGGGGGGCGCTCGAAGGGGGTCTCGCCCTGGGTGTAATTCAAAGTAGAACCGCCACTGCTTACTCTGTGAACCTAACCTGGTCGGGAGCAGGTTTTCTTCAGTAAACACAGAGTTTCTTGCGGTCTCCTCCCCTTTTTTAAAGAGGTAGTGCTGTTTAAACACCAACAATAATACTAAAATGTATTTACACATTCTTTAACCCTCTGGGGTTGTTCGGCCCAAATGGACCCGAAGCATTCAAATAAAAAAATGTTAAAAATCACAGCTTCTTCGGAATGGTCCGAAATTTGGTGACTTTGTTGGTATTTGGTATATGAACACCCAAAAAAATTGGGGACAGGATGTGAACAGTCTAAGTGGTTGTAATTGATTGAGTTTTTTTTTCGATTGAGTTTTTTGGTGCGTACAATCTACAAATCAGACACAATCCATAAAAAAAGCACACAACAGTGAAGGGGTGAATCTATAAAACACAAAGAGTGCAAAACAGACAGCCACACACACAAACACACATAGCCTACTTTTATACACTTTCACACTCATAAATTCAGATTACATAAATCTGTTTAGAATTTTTAAAAATGACAGCTTCATCGGAATGTTACGAAACTAGGTGACTTTTATGGTATTAGGTATGTGAACACACAAAAAAATTGGGGACAGGATGTGAACAGTCTAAGTGGTTGTAAAAAAAATAGTCACACTCAGGACCTTCGGGTTCAAATGGACCCCCATAGGAAATGAATGGGAAATTGTCAAAAATATGAAAACACAGATTATTCAATATGAAAACATAGACTGTTCAAATAGAATAGTCTATTTGAATAGTCTAAGTGGTTGTAATTTTTTTTTTTTTCATGCCTTGAATGTCATGAACATTGTAATAATTGATGCTTTACCAAAACTGCAGTTACTGCCTTTTTGCTTTGTAGGGCAGTATTGATACCTAGAACACAACACTAGCTTGATAGTCTAAGGGACTTAATTGCCCCTTAGGCATCAGAGCTCAGTCTACGAGAGGCATGGCCTCGTCATGCTGGGCTTGGTCAAGTGGAATACCTATTGGATATATTTGTGCGGCGGCCAGCTTTGTCTCGCCGTCTACATTTATCAGATTTTACAACCTGGAAGTTCCCACTATACAAGCGAGGATTCTTTCAGTGTAAGTTTAAGTACTAACCCCCAGGCAATATTTCTCATTATATATCTGGCCCTGGCTAAATTCGAACTACGGTTCATATATATATTTATATGCATTATAGACCATTTTGCAAGATGTAAACCACACTGGTCCAGAAGCACTTCCTCTTTCAGTTTTTTAACACTACATAAAAGCTGGGATAAAATACAACTAACAGAATATATAAAACTGAATTAAAAAGTTAAACAAACATCTTTAAGATGTTTTCTTTACATGAAAAAAATCAGACTATAGGCATACATTTGGTACATTTTACCAGTGTGCCACAAGAGAGGAAATGCTCAACAGCAGGGGTATAATTAAGTTTCAGTGTTGATTTTGATTTAATATATATATATATATATATATATATATATATATATATATATATATATATATGAAGAGTTCAGATGCAAAAGCCTCTAAATGCCATTTGAAATTTTCTTTTTTAATGATGATTTTTATGAAACTTGTATATTTAAGTTCAGTAATTTCACTTAAATAACAATTAATAGGTAATTATCATTGCCATTTAAGTGAAATCACTGAACTTAAATATACAAGCTTGATAAAAAAATATCATTAGAAGAAAATTTCATATGGCACTTAGAGGCTTTTATATATATATATATTAAAAATATATTTTAAATCTATTGCAATAATTTACCAAAAACCTGGTTGTAAATGTTTTATTTCTTTTACTAGTCTTTGTCTTTATACAGCCAATTGAACTTAGTGAAGACCCACATGTGCACAAGTAAACTAAATAAATGTGAAAAAATATGTAAAAAAAACAAAAAAAAAAACAGTCCCTGTGGATTATTGCAACCATCCCATATTATGCGGTTAGTGCAACATTTGACTTTGTCTATAAACAGTTTGCCTTTCCAATACAGTCTCTGAAAACTCAAGGAAATGCAAAAAGTGTTGCCACAGGCACTCTTCTCCTGTATGTCAAAGTAGAAACATTACTGTAAAAATGCATTAATTTACAACAAAATACTGAGGTTGGTTGTCAAGATGTCATTTCAACAATCATTTTTTGAGTCTATTAAGATATTTTGGCAGTAACGAGGTTAGAGATCTCTCACAGATCTCTATCAGATCTCACAGATACAACCAAATCTCTCACAGATATTTGAAATGCACCGTATAAAATAATATAAATGTATTAATATACAATAAAAATTACTTTAAAAAGACTATTTTAACGTTTATTTTTTTTCTAAACCAGCTAAACCATGTCAAGTGCTGGCTGGCAAATGCCTCAAAATGCTTGTATTGAATTTTCTGTCTGTGTTCTTTGATGATGGGCTTATTGCTTTTGATTGACAGCTGAAATGTACACTCTGGCTGTCTCCAATCCTGAACTTTTCAAGTCATTAATTATGGACTTTTGCTGTTCTTTTATTATATGGCACATGATAACACTTCTGAAGGGCTTAGAGGTTAAGATCGATATTTCTGTTATAATTGGACCTAAGTGTAGCATTAGCTTTCATATTCAGGATTTGTGTGAGTGGTAGACTATTTTGTGAGACGGGTTTTAAATCCCAGTCTCCTCATCGCTTCAAGTAGGCTATCCTCGCGCATAGAAATGGTAAGTATATGAATTGATTAAGTTTTCACTTAGGCTATTTTAACTTATTTATTGCGAAATAGCCTATATTTTAATTTGGGTATTCTAAATATATTTTCCAGAGTTTAAGGGAGAAAGGACCTGTTTTGACACCAACGTGTTCATCGATATCGTCTTTATTCATATGCGCGCGCTGCGGGACAGACATTGTGGACCGACAAGTGCTGAAGGTGCTTATAGCTAAACCTCATTAAAGATTAGTGATAATACATTTGTCAACATATAATGCGCCTTTAATTGAATGAATATACGACAAATACAAATATTTTTGCGCATTTAAATATATTTAACGTCATTTCTTCTCGCAGGTGAATGGATTAACGTGGCACCTGAAATGTTTGCAGTGCTCGGTGTGCGGAGTTTCCTTGGGTCACCATAACAGCTGCTTTATCAGAAATAAAGATGTTTTCTGTAGAAAGGATTATAACAGGTAAAGTGTTTAATCTTTCCCACCCCAAGCTTTCCTCAATTTCTGGCGATTTTCATAATTTATTTACATTTATTGTGTGTTGGTTGACAACAAAACTGCACGTACTTATAAAATTGTACTGTATTTGATAATTATATAATGAACAGAAAACTTTTTAGTACATACACAGTAAAAGGGTTTAAACATTCTATCTTAATTTAGGCCTATAATTATAATATAATATATATAATATAGTATGTTAACTTACAATAAAGCTTTAATATCAGGACTTTCACTAATGTATTATTTTTTTTTATGAAAGTGGAGCCAAAGTACAAACAGCAACCTGAATTATACTGAAGAAGAAGAAAATTGAGAAAACTGAAGTTCTGAAAACTCTTAAAATAAATTATTGTGACAAATGTTGTGATTACAGAATGTATAACAGCATGAAAATAATACATGTTCTTTTCAGTACTTTTGGCATAAAATGTGTCCGATGTGGCCATCAAGTCAGTGCAAATGACTGGGTTCGGAGGGCAGGAAACGGCATATATCATCTCACCTGCTTCGCTTGCTTCTTCTGTAAAAGGCAGCTTTCTACAGGGGAGGAGTTCGGCTTGATGGAGAACCAGGTTCTCTGTCGCATTCACTATGACATAATGCTAAACCTACAGCCCATGTCAGACAATGGTAATTTTTGTTTGCATTTTATTTCATAACACCAATGGAAAAGGATATGAAAAGCATATCTTGCATTGCAGTAGAGAACAGTTAAGAACATTAATCATGAATCTATTTTTCACAACAGGAAATGATTTATATGGAGCCATACAGTATCTCCCAAAGCTGCCCAAAAGACCTCGTACGTCATTCACCTCAGAACAGCTACAGGTACACTTCAGATGCTTTTTCTCTTCCTGTGGTAAAAGGAACTGTAACAGCTAACTGTATTCAGGTTCTTCTGAATGTTTTTAAAGTCCAAAGATTCATCCCAAACCACAAATAAATGTGTGCTACTCATAGATCGTTGCATATCAGATTGGGCTTGTGTATTTGCTTTATACAGATTATGCAAACCCACTTTATCCAAGACAAGAACCCTGATGCACAGACTCTGCAGAGGCTGGCAGACATGACTGGGCTGAGCAGAAGAGTCATACAGGTACAGAACATGTAAAGGCTCATGTTTCTAGTGACTCACTCAATCAAATTGGTTCTTTTTAACATTTTAATAAAAAAAGAAGAATTTACTTTTTAATCACTACTGAATTCTTGTAGGTTTGGTTCCAAAACTGTAGAGCCAGACAGAAGAGGAACCCACTTCACGACAGCGTGCCCTTTCTGTGAGATAGCCAGTCCTTCTTGTCCTTAGGCAGACCTGAGACTCACTGAGACTGTCCTCTATTTCAGCATATCATGTGCTCCGTGAGATCTTTTGATGTATAATCATTTTTGTGGGGATCGTTTGATTTAAGTGCTGATTGTATACTGTTCAAAAGTTTGGTTTCAGTAAGATTTCTAAATAGAAATTATTACTTGTTTAAGCAAGGATGAATTAAATTGATCAAAATGACTGTAAAGACATTTGTAATGCTAAAAGATTTCTATTAGCCTAATAAATACATTTAAATGCATTTTTATTGTTCAATCAGGAAAATATGTATTACAGTTTCCATAAAAATATCAAGCAAAAATAATAACTGTTTCAGAAATCAAATTTTTGAAGGATCATGTGACACTAAAGACTGGATAGTAATGATGCTGAAAATTCAGCTTTGCCATCACAAATAAATTACAATATTTGAAATACATTTGTTACACGATTATATATATATATATATATATATATATATATATATATAATAAGTAAGTAAGTAGTAAGTATAATAATAATAATAATAGTAAGTGTATAAGTGTCACGTAGTGATTTTGTGTGTTTTCGTTATTAGTTATTGCCCGTCCATTATTTATCCCAGGTGTTTCTCATTTCTCACGCCCCCTTGTTATCTTGTCTAGCTCGTTTGTCATTGATTATTTAAGCCCTGTGTTTCTGCCCTGTCTTTGTTGGTTGTTGAATTTATGTGTGTTGCGTTGGTGCTCTCAAGTTTCTTGCTTCTAGTGTCTTGTTTTAAGTTTCTTTAATAAAGCTACACTGCGTTTGGACCCAGCCTCAGCTCTGTTTCTCCGCACAGCGTCACAGAACAACCAACCTCAATATGGGTCCAGCAGTCGTCAGCAACCGGGCTATGACAGAATACCTGTCGTCGGTCTTGCAAGAGGGCCAGTCTGTCCAAAGGTACGCGAAGGAGTTCCTGTCCATTAGCAGTCTGGGAGCGCTAGATGATATCCAGCTCATGGGCCTGTTTCTGAATGGGCTGGATTATGAGATCGCTCGACGGATGCCGCGGGACCTTGCCAACTGGACTCTTGACGGGTATGTCGCTCGGGCTCGTTACTTGCAGGACCTCTTCACTACTGCGCGCTTATTCTACTCGACACCTGCCGAGTGTACTTTACCCGCGAAGCCCTCGTCGTCTTCACCGCTGGTTCACGTCAGTCACGATGAGCCCGCGCTTCACGTGCGCATTGACGAGCCCGCGATTCACGTCAGCCCAGCCGAGCCCGCGCTTCACGTCAGCCCAGCCGAACTCGCGATTCACGTGAGCTCCGTTGCATTCCTGCCTCAAGAGTTTTCCACTGAGCGCGTGCCAGCCGAGTCAAGTGAGTCAACGGCCGAGTCAAGTGAGTCAACGGCCGAGTCAAGTGAGTCAACGGCCGAGTCAAGTGAGTCAACGGCCGAGTCAAGTGAGTCAACGGCCGAGTCAAGTGAGTCAACGGCCGAGTCAAGTGAGTCAACGGCCGAGTCAAGTGAGTCAACGGCCGAGTCAAGTGAGTCAACGGCCGAGTCAAGTGAGTCAACGGCCGAGTCAAGTGAGTCAACGGCCGAGTCAAGTGAGTCAACGGCCGAGTCAAGTGAGTCAACGGCCGAGTCAAGTGAGTCAACGGCCGAGTCAAGTGAGTCAACGGCCGAGTCAAGTGAGTCAACGGCCGAGTCAAGTGAGTCAACGGCCGAGTCAAGTGAGTCAACGGCCGAGTCAAGTGAGTCAACGGCCGAGTCAAGTGAGTCAACGGCCGAGTCAAGTGAGTCAAGTGTGTCCAGGTCCAAATCAAGTGAGTCAAGTGTGTCCAGGTCCAAATCAAGTGAGTCAAGTGTGTCCTGGTCCAAATCAAGTGAGTCAAGTGTGTCCTGGTCCAAATCAAGTGAGTCAAGTGTGTCCTGGTCCAAATCAAGTGAGTCAAGTGTGTCCAGGTCCAAATCAAGTGAGTCAAGTGTGTCCAGGTCCAAATCAAGTGAGTCAAGTGTGTCCTGGTCCAAATCAAGTGAGTCAAGTGTGTCCTGGTCCAAATCAAGTGAGTCAAGTGTGTCCAGGTCCAAATCGAGTCAAGTGAGCACTGAATCTCCTCTTCAAGTGAGCGCTGCATCTCCTCTTCAAGTGAGCGCTGCATCTCCTCTTCAAGTGAGCGCTGAATCTCCTCTTCAAGTGAGCGCTGAATCTCCTCTTCAAGTGAGCGCTGAATCTCCTCTTCAAGTGAGCGCTGAATCTCCTCTTCAAGTGAGCGCTGAATCTCCTCTTCAAGTGAGCGCTGAATCTCCTCTTCAAGTGAGCGCTGAATCTCCTCTTCAAGTGAGCGCTGAATCTCCTCTTCAAGTGAGCGCTGAATCTCCTCTTCAAGTGAGCGCTGAATCTCCTCTTCAAGTGAGCGCTGCATCTCCTCTTCAAGTGAGCGCTGCATCTCCTCTTCAAGTGAGCGCTGCATCTCCTCTTCAAGTGAGCGCTGCATCTCCTCTTCAAGTGAGTGAGTTGTCCAGTCCAGCGAGTGTGTCTAGCCCTGTGACGCGCCGCCGCAGGAGGAGGAGAAGGAGGACTCGTTTGGTTCGCCAGGCCCCGGTGAGCGTGCCCAGACTCCTCGCTCTGCCGGCCCCGCCTCTGCGCCTCGCCCTGCCGGCCCCGCCTCTGCGCCTCGCCCTGCCGGCCCCGCCTCTGCGCCTCGCCCTGCCGGCCCCGCCTCTGCGCCTCGCCCTGCCGGCCCCGCCTCTGCGCATCACCTTGACTGCGCCCTTCAAGCTCCGGGAGACCTTTCCTGAACCCGTTTACCACCCAGAGGCTCCTCCCGTGAATTTCCCCAAGTATTTTTTGGGGGGGGGCAGTAGGTACTCTGTGGGGGCCATGGAGGCGAGGCTGTCATGGACCTTGCCTGTGTCTGCTCCGCCCTGGCCTCTGCCACGTCCTGCTCCGCCCTGGCCTCTGCCACGTCCTGCTCCGCCCTGGCCTCTGCCACGTCCTGCTCCGCCCTGGCCTCTGCCACGTCCTGCTCCGCCCTGGCCTCTGCCACGTCCTGCTCCGCCCTGGCCTCTGCCACGTCCTGCTCCGCCTTGGTCTCCGGCCCAGTCTGGTAGGCCCATGCTCTGCGGCCCAGGCCCGCCTTGGCTACCTCCTGGTCCTGTTCCCCTGCACGGGCCTGGCCCTCCGTCCCTCCCCCAGGACTGTCTCCGCTTCACCGCCCTCCTGAACTGTTTGTTTTTTGTATGGGCGTCGGGAGCCGCCCATAGGGGGGAGGCTATGTCACGTAGTGATTTTGTGTGTTTTCGTTATTAGTTATTGCCCGTCCATTATTTATCCCAGGTGTTTCTCATTTCTCACGCCCCCTTGTTATCTTGTCTAGCTCGTTTGTCATTGATTATTTAAGCCCTGTGTTTCTGCCCTGTCTTTGTTGGTTGTTGAATTTATGTGTGTTGCGTTGGTGCTCTCAAGTTTCTTGCTTCTAGTGTCTTGTTTTAAGTTTCTTTAATAAAGCTACACTGCGTTTGGACCCAGCCTCAGCTCTGTTTCTCCGCACAGCGTCACAATAAGTAAGTATGTGTGTTTTTTTTTTTTTTTTTTTTTACACAGTATTACTGTTTTCATTTTGGTCAGATACATGTAGCCTTGAACAGTAAGACAATAGTAAAAAAATAAAAAAATAAATAAACATTATAAATATCGCTGACCTCCAACGATCGGCTAGTGTACCACATTTAAAAAGTTTACTTTTATTAACAATCCATCAAGAAACATCATCAGTTCTCTGTAGATGGTTTTGCATTTATTAATTTTCAATTATTATCTGTAGCAGGTGTTTTAAGAGAACATAGAGTTCAAAGGGTTTTGAATGCTATCATGGGATTGACTGGAAATTGTAAAATGGTGACTCTTCAATAATATGGAACACATCTGTTTTTAATATCCCTAATAGTCAGTATATCCGATGCTAATTTGATGCCAAAAATTGCTCAAAACATCTGAGATGATTTTGAGATTCTTTCTCAAGAGATTTTTCTTGATAGGCTTTTTCATTTTTCATTTTAGGCTTTTCCAACTGTCATAGTTAAAGTGTCCTCTTTTCATCTTATGTATTCATTTGCCAAAAAAAAAAAAAAAAAAAAAGAAAGAAAAGAAAAGAAAAAAGAATGCCAGACTTGACATCTTTATATCTAGTCTTTGTCTGTCTGATTGCTAAAAAATTGCTACAGCCCTGGTGACGTTTGTTTTCTTGCACTCTAGCAATAATTGTCAATTATCTGTCAGTTCATCGAATTGTCCAATATAATACAGCCATCAATGTATTTTATTCACTCATGTTCATTGGTATGTAATAATTCCAGTGGACGCTGAAAGTCTCCATTTTTTTCGGTGTGTGTTTAAGGGCAATTACAATTTTTAAAATTGTCCAATCAAATAATAACCATTAAAAGTATTCATTCAGTGAGCAATTCAATGTTGGCCGGCAGTTACAGCACTGAATACTGCATGATGCATTGATTTACGGCACTGTCCATTAAATGTCACCATTTCTTGAAGAATCTCATAGGCTTGTATTGATTTGGACACACTTAAGCTTTACAATAAGCCTCAATGGTCAAACGCAGATCTAAAACTGCTTGTCCTTTCCTAGTCATTTATGGATAATTTCTTTCCTGCAGTGCACCTATAATGTTTACTATACAATTTACTACACTGATATATTTTTAAAGTGTACTAGGTTGTATATATATATATATATATATATATATATATTAGGGCTGTGCAAAAGTTAATTGCGATTAATCGCATCCAAAATAAAAGTCTCTGTTTACATAATATATTTGTGTGTGCTGTATATAATTATTTTGTATATATAAATACCTATGCATGCATGTATATATTTAAAAATTATTTGCGCTTAAATTCTGTATATATATAAATACATAATCTATATTATATAAATATAAATATTTTATATATGAATAACACATTTTCTTAAATATATACATGCATGTGTGTGTATTTATATATATACAAAATAATTATATACAGCACACACAAATATATAATGTAAACACAGACTTTTATTTTGGATGCGATTAATCGCAATTAATTTTTGCACAGCCCTAATATATATATATTAGGGCTGTCAAATGATTAATCGCGATTTATCGCATCCAAAATAAAAGTTTGTGTTTACATAATATATGTGGGTGCACTCTGTATAATTATTTTATATATATATATATATATAAATACACACACATGCTTGTATATATTTAAGAAATATTTTCATGTATATACTATAGATTTATACATAATTTATATTATATATAAATATAAATATTTTTTTCTTAAATTTACATGCATGTGTGTGTATTTATATGTACAAAATAATTATACAAAGTGCACCAACATATATTATGTAAACACAAACTTTTATTTTGGATGCAAATAATCGCGATTAATCGTTTGAAAGCCCTAATATATATATATTATTATTATTATTATTATTATTATTATTATTATTTTGTTGTAGTGTACTATACTGTCCAAAAGTTTGAAGTTTTATTATCAGCAGTCATTTCTCCAGTCTTCAGTGTCACAAGATTTTTCAGAAATCATTCTAATATGCAGAATTGGTGTTCAAGAGACACTTCTTATTATCATCAATGTTAAAAACCGTGTGGATACCTTGACTCATGTTCAAGGTTTTTGAAGAAATTAAAAAAAAAATATTACAAAAGAATTACAAACGTTTTTACTGTCACTTTTGATCCATTTAATACATCCTTGCTGAATAAACGCATTATGCAAAAGTCATTACTCTATACAGTATATATACATCATGTTAACGCATGTTTATGTGTTTTATCCATGCACAAGGTCGTAGCAAAACATCAGTGTGCCATTTCAGTAGTGCCCACATGATGGTGCTGACTCTATTCACAATAGTGCATGTTATTTGTGATGGAAGGGTCGCATTTACTGACATACTGTAGTCTATTTAGATAGAAGGGTCATGGTGGCAATCTTTTAGTGCCATTCGTCACCATCTAATGCATCACTATTACACTTCATATGGTATTACCGATTAAATGTCCAAAAAACATGGTGAGGGTAATTTTTGTTAACGATAAATAGCATCATGAAAGATGAAAAACAAATCGAAATTCAAGAATTCGTTCAAATTTCCAGTCACCGTGTGTGTGTTTAACTAGATAATTAGGTCAACCTCCTCCCCAAATAGAAACATTTCTCATAGGTTTTGCCTTTCTGCACTCTCTCACTCTTTTCATTGTTTGAGCTTATTCCATGGTTTGTGAGGCTTTGGAGAACCGTTTCTGTGTGAAGCAGTTCTCAGGTTACAGGTCATTGTATTGACTGAATAGTGTCAATGTACAGAAATGGACTTTCCCCCGTTCTCTAAAGTAATTCAGGTTGCACAAGATACAGAAAAAAATAGGTTATGATTATTATAGAACACTCTGTCCCACAGTGGGTATGAAGTCCCTTCTAATATAAACTGTAATTGTCAGTTAATTGCCTTGAAAGGATAGTTCACCCAAAAAGACAATGATCTCACTATCATGTTGTTCCACACTTTTCTAGGTTTTCCACACTTTATTTTGCTGGCCCCTTTTGAACATCCTGTTGAATATAACTTTGCAACTACATGTCAACTACTCTCATTATTAGAGTATCAGTACACTGTCTACTACTTAATATCTGCAAACTCTTTATTGTGATGCTCCTCCAACAGACAATCTACTGACTATAAGTAACTTTGCAAGTGCATGTCAACTTATTCTATCCCTAACCCTACCAGTCTACTAATAATACTAAAACTCTAGTGAGAGTTAGTAGCGATGTAGGTGCAACGTTACTTATAGTCAACTGAATGTGTTAAAGGGACCATCCAAATAAATTGAAACCCTTTTCTAAGATATTTTGGTGTTAAAACAACAAAGGACTTTTTTGAATTTCATTGTATTAACCTTTTTCAGAAAATTATTTTAGCAAAGGTTAAATGAAAGCATCATAATTTGCTACTGACATTTTTCAAAATCAAATGTGCAATGTAATCTGTGGATGATGCCTTGGGAAAATATCATTGTTTTTTTTATTTTTTTTGGTTTCAGTCAGGAAATATCCTTTACCTGTGGAGGGATGTGATTGGCTGGCAATAGACTTCCATAGTCAACAGCTCTTCAGGAGGAGTCCTAGCACATACATCACCTGAGCAACTACAAATAAAAGCCAACAGTTATTCTCTGGACAAAACCAACACACAGGCGCTGCACAATACATGTAAGTATTACATTTCATCTTCACAAAGTCTCTATTCTTCTTTGTTTGCAACCAAATTACCATTTTTTTCACTGAAAAAAGGGAAATTTGTCATTAAAATGCAAAATATTGTATTTTGATACAATCTGTAATCTCCCAAATAGTTTTTATGGTAAATTCTTCACTGCAGCATAACATTAAATAGCTCCTGAAATATTACAAATATGCCTAATTAGAGTAATTAGCATTCTGTGTTTACTATAGTTTTCATATGGCATAAATGAACGACACGCTGCATTCAGATTATAACAAAAAATGAATATTTCTTTACCATTGGATCACATACAGAAACCCCCTCTCTGGTTCTGCGAGTACAATGACCTCCAGCTTCTCTATGCACAGTCACTCTCTTGGACGGCAGGCGTCTTTCTCCAGCATGTCTATGCGTGATTTTGGGGTTCGTGGACGCTCTAAAGTCCCAGTGTCCCTCTCCTCAGCCAGTAGTCTGTCCCTGTCTCGTTCCACCTCTCTGGGAAATGGCTTAAACATCCTAAGCAACCTCTCACTGAATGGTCTGGGAGTTGGTTCCAGTGACAAGGAGACCATGCAAGGTCTAAACGACCGACTTGCCAGCTATCTGGAAAAGGTGCGCACTCTGGAGAAGTCTAACGCCGACCTGGAGCTGAAGATTAAACAGTTGATGACTGAGCGATCACCCAAGGGTCACGACATTGACGGATTGATGGCTCAAGCACATGCGATCGGACAAGAGGTTTGGTTGTCTAGTGGAATTTAAGTTCTGTTTATTGCTTTGGTCAAGACAATAACGTAGCAGGAATGTTCAGTTGTGTCTTTACAGACAGTTACAATCAAACTTCTGCTCTCTAGGTGAGGAAAAAGACATTGGAGAATGCTCGTATAATGCTGGAGATTGACAATGCCAAGCTTGCAGCAGATGACTTTAGGGTCAAGTGAGTTTGTTCCTCCTTATAGTCATCGAGAAAGATCCATTATGAAATCTATTGCCGGTATACCATTTTGTTTTCATTTCTAGGTTTAATTGGTACATTATATTATGTCTTTATAAACAGATGGGAGGCAGAAGCTTCCCTTTGCCAGTCGGTTGAGAGAGACTGCCATGCTCTGAGACGAGCCAAATCTGATCATGATCAGATCATCGCAACCCTCCGAGGAGACCTGGACAGTCTGAAAGAGGAGCTTTACTTCCTGAAGAAGAATCATGAAGAGGTTAAACACAAAACTGAGTTTGCACAGACATTGTTGTATGTTTATATGCTTAAATAATGTACAATATATATTGACAACAGCACCTGAAAAAAATTTACATAGATTTAGAAACTCATAAAAGTCTATGAATCCTTTATATATATATATATATATATATATATATATATACCTAACCTCTTCCCATATAAAAATGTAATATACATACATATAAACATACAGAGACTGGCGACAATGTTACAGTAGTTAAAATATCCTTTACGTTTGAGCAAGATCATATTGCCTTCACAGTATATCAATACAGCACATATAGAAACACCCTTATCAAGTTCTTTAGATAAATATATAGACTAATCAGTGTGTAAAACACACACACCCATGTCCACAAACATAGAGTAGGGGGAAAAGTGTTTGGACAGACAGGTGTGGCGCCACTGAAATGCATTTAACCATAAACCAGTGTTATTTTAGTAACTTACTATTATAGTTTTTCTTTTTTTTTCTTTTCTTTTTTTTCTTTTTTTATGGTTTTAATTAGCAAAAATAACCCTGCCCTAAACTCAGTAATGAGTTTACAATGAGCATCTGCAGAGCAGAACGTTGACAATAAAGATTAGGACACTTAAGCCATAAAAATGTAAATATATGTAAAAAATATCTCAACTGGCAAAAAATAAAATCAACTGGCATTTATTTTTTAAGAAAGATAGCACAAATACTCTTGTCAAATAAAAAAAATAAAAAAACAATTTTTGGTTCCCCAAAGAACCTTTTAGAGAGATTATTTTTAAAATTAATTCAAAAATCAGCATAAAACATTTATCCATGTGATGAATTATATTTGAAAATATCATTATATGAAATTTGTATGAAATTTATAAAAGGATATAATATGAGAATTACCAGTATGAACTCTGACTTCAACGGATTTAATTAAAGTCCTTTGACCTATATAGCTTGACTGCTCAAAACAGTCAAAATGTATGTCAACTACACATTCTTTTTCTAACTAAACATCAAATCATCATCAGTTTACTCTGAAATGTTTTCAAATATACATTTTAATTGCATAAACTTGATGAGAAAAGATAAGAAATAGCCTAATCAACTATAAATGCTGCAATCGTTCGATGGCATCTGAGTAAAATGTGGATGTTTAGACTATTGAACTTTTGATATACTAAGAGACGTTCATTTAATTTGTCATTTTATTTAAATTTCAGAATTTTCGTGTGTGTGTGTGTGTGTGTGTGTGTGCATGCATTCCCTGTGTTAAACTGCAGTCCACTTTCGGGTCAAAACAGACCAGAAACGGAAAAGTTCTAAACAATTAGGTTTAAATGGATATATGTCTTTTATATAATTTTTTTAATTTAAAAAATCTGAAAAAAATAAATAAATGTGTGTAAACACATAGCATATGCACATTTTCATGTTTGTATTAACAACTATGGATATTCTTTACCTTTGCTGGGTCAAAACGGACCCGAAAGCAGCAGGAGGGCTAACACAGTGTAGTGCATTTGAAACATTGAAGTGCTTCAAATGAAGTGAAACAAATTTAAAATGATTTGTCTGTGTCCTTGAAGGAGAAGAGCACACTGAAGACCCGTCTAGCCAACGAGCAAGTGAACGTGGAGGTGGAAGCAGCCCAGGGCCCAGACCTGGGAGCCATAATGGCGGAGCTACGGGTGCAGTACGAGAGCATCGCACGGAAGAATAAAGAGGATGCTGAGATGTGGTATCTGAAGAAGGTCAGAGTACAATCCAACAGCCAACACACACCCCAAACATCTATTTATAGACTGATGATTTGACTGCAAACACAGGTGTGTTCTGTAACACAATAAGCACGTGTGGCGTTTATATGTGACAGCTGGAGAACGTGCAGTCCGAGGTGAAGGAGAGCAACGAGGCTCTGAGATGTGCTCAGAGTGAGCTCAGTGAAAGACGACGCTTCCTGCAGGCGCTAGAGGTGGAACTGGACAGTCTGCGCAAACAGGTGATACCAATGAGTGTTTGAAATGGTTCAACAATACATAGATTGCAGGTTAAACTGCTGTGGCTTGTATGTCCACTCGATTTTTGTCGATTAATAGTTACTCCTATTGAAACAAATCAAGAAGTAAAAGATATCTGTTAATATCACATGCCAGTGTTTGACACTGGGACATTGTGAATAGTTGTATCCCCATTTACAGGAAGCAAGTGTCTCCCACTTTACTTTTCTTGACTTTTCCAGTTGTTTGGCTGGTCATGAACATGCTGCAAAGATCTCTTTCATTAAGTATAAATGTATAAAAAATATAAATGTATGTAATTTATAATTATCTTTTAAATATATATATATATATATATATATATATATATATATATATTTTAAATGTAAGACAGCTTTGCAGCATGTTCATGACCAGCATGACAAGACAAATTTTAATCTTTCATAAACATTTGAAGTATGAAATATGACCGCAAAATAGATGATCCCCTTTTGAGGGACCATCTGCCTAAAATACAAAAGCTAATTTCATGAAGATATTGAATAATGTTATTGTGTGATAAAAAAGATGACATTTTATTAAGATGATTTGATAAAGAAAACAAAGACTTTTACATTGTCATTATGCTAAACCAAATTGTTAAATTATTATCTGGAAAATATTTACTTTTTATTAGGCAACCAATATGTATTTTAGATTAACATTTTACTAACATAACTGAATATATTAGTCTTGAGTGATATAAAAATATCACAAAAAAAAAAACATTTTCATGAATTATCAAACTTTCATGCGGACCACTGGAGGTCCCTAAACCCTAGATTTTAAAGCCCCTTATATATTTAAAGCTACACACTCTGTGTTAGCTAAAAACACTTAGTTCTTTCAAAAATATGTGTGCTCATTAATGTATATTTACTTCGTTCAAGTAATAAAGTATTCTCGTGAGTGTATAATATGCCATTGAAAATACATAGGGGTAAGGGGTTCTAATGTCGGTCGCAATGTTGACCCTTCATCTTGAAAGTACATTAGCCAAAGAGGTACATACCCATTAATTAAAGCTTCACCTTTCGGTTACGTTTCGGTTAACACTCATGGACGAGGTCAAACTGGAAGCCATGTTAATCTTGGACTACATTGGCCACCGTAGGAGTTAAAACGAAATCGGAATTGAGAGGAACAGAAACTAATATTCACTGGATATATCTTTACACCGCTAGTTGGGGGTAAAAATCACACAGTGTAGCTTTAAGGAATGTCGCTTTTTAAGGAGAGAGAGGAAGTTTTTATAGTTGATATATGTTATTTTGTTGCTTCCAGATCTTTGATCCCTGGGAAGAGGCAGTCACTTGTCTCTAAAATGTTCTGAAGTAATTTTTATGCTTTATATACAAGAAAACAACAAAATTCCAGACAAATAGCTCAGTGAAATATATAAATAAGGCTACTTTTCTTCCATCCATAAAAAATGGGTGCCATTTAGCTTCAACCCTAACATCTCCCTGAAAAGCTCTGAATGTCTTTAGAACACAAAGGAGGTCATTCAGTAGCTTAAATGGTTGGGAAGATTCCGTAAAAATGTCCAAGATTGAATTGCTTGAAGAACTCAAGAAGTTAGCAAAAATAGATCTTCCCAACCTTCTTTCAAACAATTCCTTATATTACTCACTCTGTCCTGCAGTTAAAGGGCAATGGATATGCCAGTGAGCTGTTTGAAGCATCATAGTCTTGCAGTGTTTTTATTTTTATTTATTTTTATTTTTTTTACCCTTTTGGGGGTTTTATTTTTGAACTAGATCTGCAATAATTTTGTCCATAGTTTGTCAACAAATATCCAGAGAATGTGTCAAGGTTAGCTCTTCAGCACAGGAAACCACTCTCCCCTCACATCTGCTGCTCGTCCTCATGCAAACAATGTTTACTCCTGTTTTAATAAATCATTCTGTAATACATGCGATGACAGTCTAAAAACACATCGCATCTCATGGCCTGGACAGGTGATAAGGACCTTTCAGCGTTGTTTAATAGTCGTTCACACATCCTGGTTTTAGACCAGGCAGATACAGGGCAGTTCATTCTTGATGGTGATCACCTCTAATGGTTTTCATCTAAAACATTTCTCATCATTTCTATGAATTTATCATCATGTCTTACATACACAACCGATCATCTTATGGATTTTGTTTGTTTTTGTAATGTTTCTCTCAAGGCTGCATTTATTTGATTAAATTTAATACATTTTATAAAATGTGATTTATGTTGAATTTTCAGCATCATTTGCCAGTCTTCAGTGTCACATGATCCTCCAGAAATCATTAATATGCTTATTTGGTGCATAATTATTAATAACAGTTCTTCGTATTAAAAATGTGTCAGGATTCTTTGATGAAGACACAATTCCAAATAACATCCATATGAAATACAAATCTTTTGTAACATTAAAAATGTTTCTTGCATATTAGAATGATTTCTGAAGGATCATTTGACACAGAAGACTGGATTAATTTCAATTAAATTACATTTTAAAATAAATAAATTAATTAATTTTAACCATATTACTGTTTTTACTGTATTTGTGATAAAATAAAGGAGGCTTTGGTGAGCATGAGACACTTTTTTAAAAACCTTTGAGCTTTCACAATGAAAATGTTATGAATGTTATGGCCCACCTCAGGTTGGTGTTCTTGAGGGGAACCTCGGAGAGGTGAATCAGAAGTACGCGGTTGAGATTGAACGTCTTCAGGGCACACTTACACAGCTGGAGGACGAGCTCTCACAGCTGCGCCTGGACATGCAAAGAATCAAAACTGATTACGAGCAGTTACTGCGTATCAAACAGAACCTGGAGCTGGAGATTGCCACCTATAGAAGGCTGCTGGATGGAGAGGAAGTGTAAGAACTGAGAGAGGTTTCTCAAAGCTGAAAAAAAAGCTGATTTCTATTGACACATTACAGTTCACAACAGATGGTGCGGAATGGAGCATCTCTGACATATAAAATCAGATGTGAAATGTGTTTCCTTTTTGTTTTTTTCAGGATAAAAGAGATGGCCACTCCTAAAAGTAAGTCTGAATGGATATTTTTATAGACTATTAAACTCTATAAAGACTAAAACTCAACATATATTCAGTTTATTTAATACTTGCAATATACTGATGTTTGTTTTCCCCAGTAATGGTTTTGTAAAATCCACAAAAACCCTCTTAAACAACACATTCTCACCCCAAAGCGTCACCTTTGACCATGCTTTAATATTTGACGTTTTAGGCGCCCTTTAGGAAAAGCGTCAGTTATAGGACGCGGTTAAGTTTAGGTATGGGGTGGGGGTAGGGTACAAGCGATCCTAGGGCGTCATCTAATTGACGCTAAAGGGCGCCGTCAGATATTGAAGCATGGTCAAATGCTTCCCAAGGCGTCAGTTAGGTGACGCCTTGGGAGTGAGAATGGGCTGTCTTAAAATAAAATATTTTTTTCCCTGTATCTAAAATTACAATAATATCATAATTTTGGCGTAGCTTTTAAAATAAATGGACAAAATAAAACAACACTGTTGTACATTCAGGAAAGTGTCAACTATTGCTATAATGAATGAAGACTTTAACCCAAAATGTCAAGTTGCAAGTTGAGTCAAGTTGTTACTTGTAATATGTTTTATTAAATATAAACATACGTTTTACATAAACGTTTTACTTAAAAACTGTTCTTGGCTAAAGCAATGCTTTGATTTATAACTTATAACATTTGTTGGAATATATTCCAATTGAATATATTCCAATTCAATTAAATATTGTACATTACATTTGAGATATTTGCAGTTTTGAGAATTTTATCATGAATTTTGTCTGACAGTGTGACAATAGTATTATAGCGTTACAACACGTCCTGCTAATCATTGAACTCTATTTTTTCCTTGTCAGTAACAATACAAATTTTTAATGCAAATAGTTTTTTTTTCTTTTGGACAACACAACGCTTTGAGAGTTACTGCACAATAATAAAGGGATGTGATCTAAATAAGACCACTTGAGGAGTTAGTAAAGATTTACAACTTTTTAAAACTTTTTTTCCCTCCCTTTTGTAGAAGAGCCTGAAGTGAGAACCAGGAAGATTGTCAAAGTTGTCACCCAGACCATGGTAAATGGAAAGGTGGTGGATGAATCCAGTGAAGTTGAACAGATTGAAGAACGAAAAAAGTGAGTCTGGCTCAAAAGTGACATTCCTTGTGATAAGCGTAGACAAAGCACAAACCATCACAAGACTATTATCAGAGATCTGTTCATCATTTCACCAAAAAAGTGAATAAAAAATTACAAAGTAGTGATGTGTCAGCTGTCTTGATTTTTTTACCACCTGTTTTTTCATCATGGTAGAAATTGCCACATGAAAGCTAACAAGGCTGTACATCTTCATACTCTCTCTTTATTGTCATATTTGCATTCCCATTCACTGTTGAAGCATGTGCACTGATATTATTTCTTCTTCACTTTCTTTAGGTCTGATTCTGTAAGGCGAGTCGCAATAGAGCGGGTCATTTAAAAATAGCACAGACCGAAAGTCACACAGTGAAACTAAATACATGCGATACTAGCTGATATCCACTTTTTTAGAGGCAGTGGTAGAAAAATGATATGTATGTGGATGGGGATTTGAACCTGTCTGGTCACAGTGTGAGAAACCAAGCCGAACGACGAAATCAAGACAGCCTCACTTTGAGAACGATGACCGAAAAAGCCCTGACACCAAACCTCTGTAGTGTCAAATGTCTCGCTTTTGTGAGGGTTTCTGGGCGAAATACCTAATATACTCCCAGTCCTGGTAAACAAGAGCTTTGTTTTGCTATATTCTTTAGACATCCCAGAAATATAGGCTAACAATTTAAGCATTTGTACAAACTGGTAACAAATGTATTAAAGTTATTAACAGCATGGCTTTCAGTATTTGCTACAGTGCAAAGATTGTGCTAATGTGAATGCGTTAAATAATTATTGACAGGCTTAATGAATCAGAATTTTATTCATTTTAAGTGCTTACTAAAACATTAAATCAATGAAATGTCTCTATTTATCATTTTTGATGTACATAGGTCATATTATGGAAATGTAACACTCATGTTAGAACAAGAACACCAAAAAAACACACTTCATTATTCATTTTCAATATGGGGCAGATTCAAATAAGTTTTACCCCCACACTTCACAACATTTTGACATTTCTCTCTCTCTCTCTCTCTCTCTCTCTCTCTCTCTCTCTCTCTCTCTCTCTCTTTTTTTAAAATCTTTTATGGATAAAGTCCATATCTGACAAATAAAGGTGTGTGAAATGCTCAGAGTCACAGGTCAGCACATCTTGCACCCTGCATCTATATAAACCATTGTGTAGATGGGTGAACATACAATAAGGCACTTACAATAAACTTATAAACTGATCAGCCAAAGTGTATTCTGACTCTTGTTTGGTGTCTGTCAGAGCCATGGCTCTGGTGTCTGTTATCCACGAGAAGCTTAAAAAATAATAATACTAATCTGATTTTCTTTCCTGCCATAGGCTACCATTGTGACATTGTGAACCACAACATTATTATTGTAGCAAATGACGTAATCTATACTTGCACTGAGTGAAAACGGTTTAGGATTTACTTTTTTAAAAAATCACTTGGCCTAATAGGCTAGGCTATTTTATTTAATGAATAATTAGGTAATTAGGTTAGAAACGGCAAGTAACACATTATTAAAACGTAACATTTTGAAAGCCTAAAATAGCAGACCTTGTAGGCTAATCTTTTTTTTAATTTAGGCTACAACTTTAAAAAAATACTAATAGAATCAAGGAGGATCCACAGGAGACCATAACGGCAGTCTCAAATGCTATAGCTAACTGTAAATGTTTTTAATTAGTTATCGAGACGTTATAATAACTGATTAATAAAACTTGAGTGAACGCGCTTCTCCTTTATATCACTGCCTCCTTGTGGTAAGTAGAACACAACTAGGTTTGTTTAAAGGGTTTACCCAAAAATGAAAATGTCGTCATCGTCATTCCTGCTGTAGGCTACGAGTTTCTTGAACGCAAAAGAAGAAATTTTAAAGAATGTCGAGGCACCCATTGAGTTCCATAGCAAAAAAAAAAAAAAAAAAAAAAAAAAAAAAAAACCTTCTATAGTGGGGGGGGGGGGGGGGGGGGGGGCACACCAAAAAACACCAAATACCACGGACTCACAAGAAACAAGTCATGTCACAAGTAATGAAATACTGAGAGTATACTCTATAAATACTACTAGTCTATTAGTATTTCTAGAGTACAATAAATACTTTCAGTTATAGTAGTACTACTAGTAATAATAATAGACCGACTTTAAACACCAGTTGAAGCAAGGCTGGAATGTTAGTTCTTTAAATTTCAATGTTTCTATTACAAGCTAACGTTATTTGGAGTATTTTAACTGTTGTTGGATGACTAAACTTTCATTTTAAACGGCCTAGCAGTAAATAAATCTTTCTTTTGCTGTTAAGAAAAGTCAAAATAATCCTAAAACAGCCGATATAAATGTAATGAGCTGTTTTCAAAATGAGCCACCTGTATTTGTGTCCTGGCCCTTTAAATTTTGCCGACCAATCGGGAAGCTCGGCTGTCTTATTAGCACATCCTTTTCCGTCTCAAGCAAAACACTAAACATACAGGCGCTGTATGCTCATCTCCAGGACAACAAAACACCCAGAGAGAGAGAGAAAAAAACAAAAATAAACAAAAAACAATTGCGCAGGTATTCATATTTTAAATAAACAATCATATTTACCTCATTTTTGTGACGATTTGTCTTCATCGTCCGTTTTCCTCCATTCTTTACTGTCGTCCATCCAGTGTCTGGTTTAGCTCGCACAATTTCCAGGCCTGTTCTAACCACACTAGTTTCCTCGTGTCAACTTAAAACGATTTTGCTTTCAGAAAATATAGACCAGCATATACATTTAAATATCATGACATTATGTGCCTTATAAATGTCTTAACTAATACGTGCGTTTGGAAACATAATAATACAGGTCCATAACATAATCCAGCATGAACATACCGGCTTATGCTGGTGACCAGTAATGCTGGAATTTTCAGCAGGGTTATAAGATTTAAATCTATTATGTCTACTAAATTGTACATTTTTCTGACAGTATACCATGGCTCAGGACGGGGTGATACTACAATTCAACTTTCCCACGTTTGGGGACTCCATGCTTCAAAAGATGGATGTTCTTCGTCGAGACAGACGTTTCTGTGATGTAGTGATCCGCATCAATGAATTGGCAGTGCCTGGACACAAAGTGATATTTGCTGCTGGCTCTCCTTTTCTTAGAGA
The DNA here is from genome assembly GCF_988280905.1 of Pimephales promelas. Classification (NCBI taxonomy): domain Eukaryota; kingdom Metazoa; phylum Chordata; class Actinopteri; order Cypriniformes; family Leuciscidae; genus Pimephales; species Pimephales promelas. Next base: position 17,923,826 of record NC_142772.1, on the reverse strand, counting down.
CCAGTTTTTCCTTCAGGACTCGCGTGAAGTACAAATATCTACACACCAGGACGCAGAGGTTGGACAGAGGCTTCTTTTGTCTTGTTACACTGGGACCCTTGAGTTCCCGGAGCTGGAATTAGTACACTACTTAACCGTCGCTAGTTTCCTACAGATGGGTAATATTGTAGCACAGTGCACCGAAGCTCTAAATAAATTCATAAAACCACACGAGGTTAAAGACGAGCGTGCATCATCTCGACAGCCCTCGGACTATAACGCACAGCGTGGCCCATCAGCTGTGGAGACAATATGTGATGAAGAGGATGAGGTAAACAATGATGGAGAAGACAACTTCATTGAAGAAGAAGATGATGATGATGATGATGTAATCATACAGCCCAAGTCTCCGCCTGTGTTTAGAAACTCTCAGAGCAACAATCCCAGAGACGAGTACAGTCCCATTAGCATTGTTAAGGTGGAATCAATAGATGAGCGGATGTCTGATAACTTCCAGAGTCAGTCAAATCGCTCTCCGAAATTGCGCTCACCTGAGCCACAACACTCCCTGATAAACTCCACAGTGGAAACCCGGCCTGCCGTGCTCACTGTTAACCCTGCAGCTGACTATTCAATGTCCTTACCTGGAACCAGTGGCTCCGGGAAAGGGAATCTTTGGGGATTCTCAAGGAATTCCGATAAAGGAATGCAGTGGTACCACCAGTGCCCGAAATGTGCTCGCGTGTTCCGTCAACTGGAGAACTACGCCAACCATCTGAAGATGCACAAGCTGTTTATGTGCGTCTTGTGTGGAAAGACATTTACCCAGAAAGGAAACCTGCACCGGCACATGCGTGTCCATGCCGGCATCAAACCCTTCCAATGTAAGTTATGTGGAAAGACTTTTACCCAGAAGTGCTCGCTGCTGGACCACCTGAACCTTCACAGTGGAGACAAACCACACCGTTGTAATTACTGTGAGATGGTGTTTGCGCATAAACCAGTTCTACGTAAACACCTGAAGCAGATCCATGGAAAAAACAGTTTTGACAATGCCAACGAAGGCAGTTTGCTTGAAGGATTATAAATTCATATTAAAATAAGTTACACACAGACATAACTTTGTCTTGCAGACACAATGCCGTAAATCAGTGGATCTCAAGCAGAGGGGGCTCGCCTCGGCAAACTTCCAAGAGGGCCCCAGTAAGTCTTAAAAGAGGCAAGACTTAATCCTAGTCCCAGACTAACATGTATGTTTGAGCTGTTTTAACTGAAAGCAACTTTGCACTGACATATCTTAAATTATGTCAGTGCCATTGTTTTGTCTCAAGATGCAAACTAGTAAGGTTTCTTTTTTCTAAGGCACGGTTAGGTATAAAAACTACCCAAATGGGTAACACTTTATAATAACTACACGCTAATTATCATTAGTTAAGCATGAGTCAACAGTTCATTCATCATTCATAATGAATTAATAGACATTAATAAGCAGTTTATAAATATAGCTATAAATGCTTTCTTCTTGATTTAAAAGCATATTTATAATTTGATTAATAATTGTATTTTCATCCTCATTTCTAAATGAAGAATTTCATTATTTATAAAGCAGTTATTTAAGAGTTGTCAGTGGTTCATAAGATTAGGTAGAACGTGTAAGTAAATGATTTAAACGTATATTCATACATCTTATTATTCAGACATGTAGTGACGGTTACTTAGCATGTTAATAAATGCTTTATTAACATGTATTTATGATGTAATTCAGGGAAAATTTGGGTAGTTATAAAGCATTTAGTCGTGGTCAGTTAACTATGTTTGTGAGCTCATCTAAAGTGAGGACTATTCATGCTTTGTAAAGGAGATTTAAAGGTAACACTTTACAATAAGGTTCATTAGTTAACATTACTAAATGCATTAACTAACATGAACTAACGATGAGCAGTGCATTAGTTACAGTGTTTATTAATCTTTGTGAATGTTAGTTAATACAAATACAGCTGTTCATTGTGCGTTCATGTTAGTTCACAGTCCATTAACTAATGTTAACTAATACAACCTTTGATTTTAATAACGTAGCCTATTAGTAAATGTTGGAATTAATATTAACTAAGATTAATAAATGCTGAAGAAGTATTGTTCACATATTGTACATGTTAACTAATGAACCTTATTGTAAAGTGTTACCAATATTTCTATATTCTGTATTACTGTGTTGTGTTTGTGACATTTTACTGTTTAGAAGATTGATGAGCCTTTAAATCTCCTTTATAAATGCTTTACAAGGCATGACGTTCTCACTTTAGATTAGCTCACAAAAATAGTTAACTGACCACTACTAAATGCTTTATAACTACCTGTATCTACTACATTTACTTACACTTTCTAAGTGATCTTATGAATGACTGACAACTCTTAAATAACTTGTTTGTAAATAATGCTATACTTCATTTAGAAATTATTAATTGATCATTAACAAAGTATGAAAATACAATTATTAAACGCACTATAGATATGCTTTTAAATCAAGAAAAAGCATTTATAGTTATATTTATAAACTGCTTATTAATGTCTATTAATGCTTTATAAATGAATTAACTGTTTACTCATGGTTAACAAATGATTAATAGCGTGCAGTTACTATAAAGTGTTACCCATAATCTTAATTGAAAACCTTCAAAACACATACACAAAAAAATAACGATTAACAACATTACATTGACATTATATGTTTTTATTTATTTATTTTTACTACAACAGTTGGACATATTGTCTTTGACGGGGGTTTTGGTGTCCAAATCTGCTCCTGAAAGACTCCAATCCCAACTGAACACAGACGAAAGAACTAATCAAGGTCTTAGCCTTAGGACTACTAGAAACTTCCGAGCTAAACTTTTCAGGACATTGTTCCTTCAGGAGCAAGATTGGACACCGCTTTTTTTTTTTTAGACAAAAGGCCTTTGATTTAAAAAAATATATCAATAAAGTTGATAACCAATACTGTAAGTCATTAACTGTACAGTAAATTACAATAATTAAATTACGTGTCTGCTGGTTGGTAGATACACGTGCAGTCAAAATCAGGTTTAATGTCTTTTTTTTGCAAACTACAGGTCAAGGGAGATTAAATGTATTAAACTGATTTTGAATGCTGCTGTGGCATCATGTGATTGACATATCTTTTGTAAAGATTAAAATATATTGTTTCAGTATACCTGCTCTGGCTGAATTTCAGTTTTGAACGCTAACATATTACTTCCTCATTTGCAGACAGCTGTATTCCAACACTATATGCAACTCTATAATGAATGTTTTCCTACTTCCATCTGTGTAAACATGCCAGAATTTGGAGAGAATCACTGTGACTCATTAATAAATAACTGCATATGAAAATGTGCACTTGCTTTTGTTAATGTGTGTTATGTGTATTTATAAATAAATGTGGGCAGTTTGCATAATACATCAAGGATTACAACATTCAAATGGGGTCCAATTATGTTTATTTCTTTATGGCAGCTCTATCATGGTGGCAGAGTGTTATCGTGGACACATTGCATGTCGACCTCCGTCCACTGGAAGATTGACGCCTGTTATAAATGTTGCCGCATCAGATGCCAGGAAGGCGATAGCATGAGCTACTTCCTCTACTTCCCCCGGTCTGCCGAGAGCATGGGTCACCTTGGTTTTCTCAAGGAACTGCAGCAAAGAAAAAAAACACATGACGTGTGATTAATTAGAAATGTATATTACAGTGAAATAAACACTCTCGCATTAAAAAAAGCATTTGACCTGAGCATACTGGTCCTCATCCAGTCCTGCACGCTTGTGAACTTCTGTTATAATAACTCCTGGGCTGTAAAGACAAAGCATTTCAAGTTATTTTGTATTCAATGTAGCAATTGTATGGTACATAAAAAACAGCAGCAGAAAGAAACTTACCATACTGAGTTGACTCGTACTTGCTTTGACGCTAACTCTACAATTAACATAAGGTGAAAAAAACAAACAAAAAAACACTTATTTGTACAGTAGTAATACCCAAGCCCTTTTGCATTAATTAAAAACTAGTAGTAGGAGAGACCAGGGCTAGTTGTCACACTGTTTACTCGAGTATATTTCTCAGAGCAGGTTTATTTTTAAAGTCAATTTCTGCAAACGCACATAAAATTGGATACAAAAATATATTTATCCATTAAACCATTAAAGGGTTAGTTCGCTCAAAAATGAAACAATTGACATCAATTACTCACCCTCCCTTTCATTCATCTTAGAAACAAAAATAATATTTTAATTTAAACCTGAGCTATTTCTATCCCTTCATTGACAGTTCACGCAACTATCATTTTGTCACTTAAAAAAGTTCATTAAGAGATAAAACTAATCCATATGAATTGAGTGGTTTAGTCACAGATTGAATTTTCTGCGTAACACATGAGAATGAACCTCATTGGTTCGTCACTCGGAATTTATTTGTGTTCTGAAGATGAACAAAAGTCTTTACCACATGGAACAACATGAGGGTGAGTAATTAATGACAGAAATTTAATTTTAGGGTGAACTAACCCTTTAATTCTCCAATAGTAGGTCATGTTGTCACAACGGGATATGCTATTAAACAGCCAATTAGAGGTTCTTTTTTCAGCCAAATAATGAAACCAAGCAATTAAAAACAAATAAAACAGCAAAAATGTAAAAGGTAGTATGCTACAATACCAAACCATTGTTTTGGACAACAAATATTGTAAATAATATAATTATAACTGAAACTGTATTGCTGAGAAATAGACCTTGTGACATTATCATTAGCCCCGGTTATCTATAAATAATATTAATGATTCTTGAGATATCACCTCACCAAGAGCAACACAGCATGTGAATTGGTCGACTGCTGATTTGGACATACAGTAGGCAAGTACACCAGGGAACTATAACAGACAGAAAAATGTGTAAGCATATCAACCAGAGCCTGCTCATAGTTTCATTCATGTAGGGCCTATATGAATAAAACAATGAGCAAATATTTTGTATTTCTATGGTTTATGGCTCATTTGATACGGATAAAAACGCACCGATCGCTGCCCATTCACACTGGACACGTTCACAATTGAGCCTTTAGTTTTGATAAGATGTGGCACGCACAGATGAGTGAGATGATACACTGATCTGAAAGAAAATAAAATGTTTGACTTTGTACTTTGTCCTTATAAAGTCAAAGATCCACATCTTTAGATCATTTTATTGCAGGGGGTTAAATAAATCAATAAATCTTTACATAAATCCAGTGCAGAGGCTGGGGTCCATGGAAAGGTTTAAAATAATTGGTTTAAGTAAACAGATTAAATAAATAAAAGTGGAAAATAAAAATAATTAAAACAATACAAAATCTAACAAAAATGAAGATAAATAATACAAATATTATAATATTGTATATTATTCCGTCTTATACTAAGACTACAAGTAAAACATGTCAAACTGTAACTTAACATACACTAAATATTTCCCATAATTATAAAACATATTTATAATATTTTACAGTATAAACTGGGACTTTATACAGGGAACTATATATATATATATATATATATATATGCCTTTTAAATTTTAGTTTGGAGCTCCCTCACATGAGGATGGCCATATTTTAGTGTCTGTGGCCTCTAAATGATTGGAACCCCAGATCTAAATCCCGTGCAGATAAACACTCACACAGATGTGACTATTTTTTTTTTTTTTTTACCTGACATTAACAGACATGACCTTATCATACTGGGCCATATCTGTTGTCTCTATACTGCCCATGGCGAGTATTCCTGCACTGTTGATCAGGACATCCAGCTTCCCAAAGTGAGCAATGACCTCTTCAACTGTCCTCTTCACAGTATCCTCATCTGTCAGGTCTCCTGGCACTAGTAAGGGCTAAATGCATCAGACAAGGGCCGAAAGGACATATTAATATTTATTTTTAAATAATAATAGCATATTAAAATTATTTCGGTTGCAATTGACATCTTTCAGTGTGATTTACTTTAACTGCTCCACAAGCTTCGCACTCTTTTGCGACTTTAGTGAGATTTTCTACATCGCGTCCATTCAGCGCCAGTCGGGCACCCAGTTTGGCAAACAGCACGGCTGTGCCAGCTCCTATTCCTGAACTTGCGCCAGTTATCAGCGTGACTTTGTCGTTTAAAGAGCAAACCTGAAACGGCAAATCAAGTTTAGTGTGTAACTCAGAAGCAATGAGATGTCAACGACAGTTTTGGAATTTCAATTAATAATTTAGAAATTCTGTGAGTGCTTGTAAAATATACTCTACCTACTTTAAACGCACCTGGAGTTGCCATTAGATTCGATTTATTTTCACAGTTCCTCTCTCTGGATCAACTGAACTTTTATTTCTCCTCTTGCTCACGTGCTCCTGTCTAGTAACTTACGTTAGTGAACTAGTTACGTCACCGCGTACCTACAAGAACATTTTAGCAGTTCACAGTTCATTACTATATTTTCCGATTAAGTCAACCAAATATTAATAGAATTTTTCAGTTTTATTGTGACAGTATTTTTTATATTTTTAACTGATGCGGAATTAACTTTATTTATGGATGTACTAGCGTGCTTACATATCATTTCCGGGTTATAACCAGCTATAACAATTTCAAAATTAAAGTCTTTTTTTTAGCCTTTCAAAATCATAGTTCTTACAAACTGCAAAAAAAACATTCAAAACAAGGGGGAAAAACCCTACCCATTTTGTGAAATTTGTATTTGTCAAAGTGCAATATTGCTCATCTGATTTTGTTTCTCTCATAATTTTACAACATTAAAAGGCTACATTTAAAAACACAATGTAAAAGTTTATTGGCAAAACATTGGTGAGTCAGTGTGTACATATTTATGGAACAGCATGAAAGCGAAAAAAAAAAAAAACTATTTACAATACAAGCCATTATGCATGTTTCGCATCAATCAACCAGCAAATGGGTTGGCATGGACAGTAACATCCTTAATACGGACATCATTGAGAGGACGGAAAGTCTTCTCATTCACAGGGAGTTTCTCTAGTTCATCCAGAGTTTCAAGTCCATCAATAATTCTGTAACAAAGGATGAGTTTGTGTCACAATTTATTACCATTAATACAATACTTATAACAGAATTAAATATACCAAAAACTATAAGCTGGTTTATTTATTGAAATGATCAATCACATAACAATAACTGAAAATAAAACACACAAGCAAAAAAAAAAAAAAAAAAAAAAAAAAACATACTTTCCAAAAACAGTGTACTTCATGTCCAGGTGAGGCTGTTTTGCATATGTGAAGTAGAACTGTGATGCATTTGTGTTTGGTCCATTATTTGCCATGGCCACGACACCCCGGACATTGTGCTACAAAAGACAGATATTAAAGGGAGGATTGAGTTTGATAAGTCTAGACATGTGTCTCCGGAGAACTCCGGTGCAAAATGAAAAATGGTCTAATAAAACATCGGTACCTAGTCAACCGTTCTCTGAGATTTGTTTTTATGATAATCGAATGTAAAGAGTTTTATCTCTAAAAACTGTTTAGCGTATAACGCTAGTACTAACTTCTGAACTGTATGAACGGCGTTGGGGGATCGACTTATCGAGACTATATTCTAAGATGGCTCGCTGCTCGAACCAGATGAGACAGGGCCCACGGCCAATCAAAATTATCCAGATAGAAATTTCCCAGCAACATTGCTCAAAAAGTTGCCCTGTGTATCATCACAGGTGCTGCAACAATGTAAAATATGTGAAAAATAATGTATTTTTTGAATATTCAAGCATGAAATCATATTCTAGTCGTCCCCAAAACCAAGACTTTGAAAAAGGTCATAGTAGGTCCCCTTTAATCACCAAATCAAGTTATAAGGTTTTATTTTCACACTTGCAACATCAGACCTTAAAATTAAATTCAAACTCATGCCTGACTTCAGTACAGTTTTATTTTTTGTATAATATATTTAAGTATAATAACGCACAACAATACATACTTTCAGATGTTCACTGAATTCATCTTCAAACTTTCTTCCCCAAATACTGGTCCCTCCTTTGCCTGTGCCTGCAAGAAAAACAATATCCATAAATTAATCAACCAAATACTAGTCTGGAATCTGGATGTTTTTTTGTTTTTTTAAACAAAGGATAATATTTAATATTGTGTGTGTGTGTTTACATTAAATAAGCATTCGCGCATTTTACAACCGTATAAGCTTAAAAAACGGCAGCTTGACATGGGTTTTAGGATGGAAAAGAAATCTCAGACCAGTTACCTGTTGGGTCTCCAGTCTGGACCATAAAGCCCTTTATGTTTCGATGAAATATACATCCATTGTAAAACCCTCCAGCGCACAGTGCAATAAAATTCTAGGGGAAAATTGAATTCGAATTATAAATGAACAAAGAGATATCGCTTCTTCAAGAAACAACGTTTAGGAAACAAAGAAAAATTGTCTTACTTCGGAGCTTTTCGGGCACTTCTCACAGAACACCTCTATTTTAATATCACCAAGGTCTGTATGCAGAGTGACAGCCTGCGAGATGATGAAAGGGTCATCTTATTAATATAATAGAATTATAGAATACATAATTAGAATGATAATACCGAGCTTATAATAACTAATTCAGAATTGTGTATGCTGCCCGAAGAAGGTAGGCTTTCCACAGAACAGCAAATGTTTCAATAACTATCAGGAACTGTTAACTTAATTTGGCCAGATTCTCATTCTGCCATCATGCTAACATACAACAAACAAAGCGTTAAATTAATTCTATATAACAATAAGCTAAAATATAAAGGGTTACATTTCCCCCGTAATTTTCAGCATTCACAGATATGTAACGAGCAGTCTTACCATCTTCTAAAGCACAAGGTAAAGTCATAGACAGTATAAGAAAGTTGACTAGTTCATGCGTACACTACAAGCAAACTCGCTCTAGTGGCGTTTCACTGTTAAACTTCCGATGGAGCGGAATGACTCAAAGCATTGGTTCCCCTTACCCGGTTCTAACCAAGTGCACGCATGCGCGCACAAGCACAAACTTAATAATACCAAACTATCCAAAAACAAGCAATGATTTTTAAAAACGACAACGGTTCTTAGTGGCTATACAAGAGCATACACAACTGACAAACAAATATTAATTATAAAAAATAATCAGGACAAATATTTAAAAAAAAAATGTTTAGTGATTTTTATTGACACACTAAATAAACAGTGTTTATTCACACTGTATGGCTTCATACATTTTGTGGCATTTACTTTTTACTTTACATCCTAGTTTGCAAACAATGTAAACAAAAGTAAAATAGTGTGTTTATAGAATACACAAATTGATGAAATCATCAACCATAAATACATTTTGATATTGTGATAAATTTATCAAATGGTTACAAATATGTTAACACTGGAAACAGCACACTTTGTTTAAAAAAACAAACAAAACCAACAAACAAAAAACCCCTCAAATAACACATTAAAAAAAGTGTTGATATCAAATGGTTACAAATACGTTAACACTGCAAACAGCTAAATTTGTTTAAATAAAAATAAAAAGACTCAAAAAAGACATTAAACAATAGTGTTGATCTTCAAATGTACAAAGTTGAAAAGCACTTACCTGAGTAACAAGTTCTGAAATTCTATTAGCTTAGTTTCCAATGTGTACAGTATGGAAGAAAAACATTCTACAATGTTTCATATTTGAGGTAATATGAGAAAACATGCAACAAGCCAAGATTAATAACCTATCAACAGTAACAAGTTTGTTAACATATCAACAAACTGAGAATGGACATTAAAATAAGACAAAACAGCTATATTGATTTTACTAGAGCAAATAAGTGACATCTGCACCACACACTCAAAGTTATACACAACATTTCACTCAATACTTCTGATTGTCGCACACGGTCATGAGAATAACGTAGAACAATAAAGAATATTTAATGTAACATTAAGTTGAGGGAACTAGTCTATTTTAATTTGAGTATGCACATGTATGTTTACTGATTACAATGTATAAACAACCTTAACAAATGGGTAAACTGGTTATTAGAAATGATTAATTGATAAATCTTAAAGCGTTTCAAAGTGAGCAGACGGGTAGAAATAAGGTGCTGTATTTGTAAGGTACAATGTACGGTAATCAAGGCTTTTTCTAACTTATTAGAAAAAAAGTAATAATAACATGCATATGCTTTATACAAAAGAAATACATGTAGATAGATAGATAGTGATACAGACATTAACACTATCTTTTACTGTAACGTTATATTTTTTAAAAGATCTTAGTTTTTGCATCAGTTCATAAATACTGCAAACATCAATTTTGTAACCATAAGTACTCCGTAACTCTGCTAACACATAAAACCAATAAAGACAATAAATATTAACTGTAGATAATAGCAACTTACTATGTTTTTTTTTTTTTTTTTTTTTTTGGGGGGGGGGGGGGGGGTGGGGGGGGGAGGGGATCTCAAAATATGCATGTTTGTAATGTAACAGACATATGTCAAAAAGACTGTACAGCATATTTGTGTGGTGGGTAATGTATAGGGCATGCATAAAAAAAATAAAAAAGTTAATTGGTGTCTTATGTTTCTGGATTATGTTAACCAGTTATTTACATGTTATATGCCCAACAATTTCAAGTAAACACAATGTATTACAAAAGTAAACCCTAATCGGGTTGAATTAGGAGTCTTCAACGTTACACATGGATTTAGGAAAAGGTAAAAGTAGAGTGATTTCACAGTAACACTTACACAGCAACACGGGTATAAAATACAGTAGAAATGTTTATAATAAAATACTAAATATGAATAGTGTTTGTGCATGTTAAGGCAAAAATGAACCGCACCATAATCCTGATGTAATATTTGGTCTGCTCACTCCTCTGTGCCAAACAGCAGAAATGTCTATGTTGCAATAAAAAAACGACATGCCATAAATTGAAACACTTACCTTTTATCCAGGAAACTTTCAGATGAACCCTGTAAAATGTGACAAACATGTATAAATGTAATTTTCTATTGCTCGGTTTGAATTCTTCTCCTCACACCATTTAAAAACTTCACGCAGGTAAGTGCTCTCAGGTTTATGCATCTGCTTCAAGAAGTCTCTTTTTCGGTTCTCCACAGCTGCTCTTTGACCTCGGAAGGTAAAGTGTTGAAAATATTGTCCTCCACGATTAGACCACTCTTCTTCAGCAATCTGCACTCCCCAAGTTCTACAGGAAGGCACTCGAGCCTGTTGCCCCTCAGCTCCAGCTGTGTCAGACTGGTGAGCTCCCCAAACCGAGAGGGAAGAGACTGCAGGCAGTTGTTTCCGAGATTCAGTGTTCGCAATTTCTTACACTGAAACAACTCAGGGGGAAGCGCTTCAATCTACAGGGAAAATGAAAGCATGAAAGAGAACAGAGATTAGAAAACAAAGCTGACTGGAGGCACAATCACATCACAATCATTAGTGTAATTTACAAGAATGTACAACTTGAATTTCAACAGAAGACCAGTAGCGCTTTTCCTCCATTCTTACACCAGTTATATTATTATTAATAATGTAATAATGTCATTTGTAAATATAAAAATTGATTTTGATGGCTGCAACACTCCCAAACTATTTTTTTTATGACAGAGGCTAATTAAAAGTGAAAAGACTACATCATATCCAAGTTAAATTGTTTTAAAACAGTCCACAATTAGCAGGTAAATTGGTAATAGGTGAGGGCATAATGATTAGGTATAATAGTACCATCCACCAAAGATGGATCATCATGGCTCACCACTTTGAGCAAAATTGCATAAGAAATGTCAAACAGTTAAAAAAAAAAAAAAAAAAAAAAAAAAATCACAGCAAATTTACTATAATATTGTGAAAAGATTCATGGGATCTAGAGAAATCTCAGTACATGTAGAGCAAGGCAGGAAACCTATGCTAAATGTGCGTGGCCTTCGAGCCCTCAGATGGCATTGCAGAGAAACTGTCGTGCTATTCTGTTAAATACAGTCACATGGGCTCGGGAGTACTTTGTAAAACCATTGTCACATAACACAGTCTGAAGCTGCATCAAGAAATGCAACTCGAATCTCTGTTACTCAAGGATAAAGCTGTACATCAGTTCCATGCAGAGATACCGATGAGTTCTCTAGGCCCGAGCTCATCTCAGGTGGTCCAAAAGACAGCTGTGGTCAGCATGTGTGCTGTGGTCAGGTGACCCCAAGTTTCAGCTTGTTTTTGGGAAAAAAAAATGGACATCAACTTCTCAGTCCCAAAGACGAAATGGCCCATCCAGTCTTTCATCAGCGACAGGTGCAAAAGCAAACATCTGTCGTGGTTTGAGGATGCAGTGCAAATGATTAAAATGAAGGAAAGCTGATGTGACACTGTGGTAAACATGCCTCTGTCCCAACTTTTTTTGGAGTGCTTTGCAGCCATCAAAATAAAATAAATTATATATACAAAAAGCAATGTTGTTGGTCAGTGAAAGCATGCCAGAGTTAATAAATGACAGATTCTTGATTTTATTGCATTTTACAAAATGTCCCAATTGTTTTGGAAATGGGATTGTATCTATTGTTAATTATTAGTAATTATTATTTTATTGCGTAGGCCTGCTTTTAATAAAAATAATCGAAAAACATCTGAATCAGTGGCAATTAGAAAAGCTATGAAGTGCTATTTTCATTTAAAAAAATGAAACAAGAAACCAAGCTAAAACAAAATTTTCATGACTTCAAAACTGGCCACACATTAAAGGGATAGTTCCCTTTGAAATTAATTTTTGGTATGTTTTAGCTTACCTCAAGGACATCCAAGATGTAGGTGTCTTTGTTTCCACAGTAGTTTTAATTTTTATATTTTTAGGTCATACCGTTCTTGTCTGTCAGTCATATAAAGCAGGTCTATGGTCACCACCTCAAAGAGCATGCACAGAGAAGTCCCAATTAAACATGACTTGACTCGTAAATGTACATTGATGGCCTAAGACATGAAATGAGCGGCTTGTATGCGAAAACGAACAGTATTTATATCGTTTTTTAACTCTTGTAACCACAGCCACGTCTAAGTGATGTGAGGGCGTGGGCACTTGAGGTCTGCGCAAGTGCCGGAAATGATCTCTTGCGTGTGTACGTCACTCATTGTTTACACAGAAATTTCAGAAGTGTTACCCTTCACTGTAAAGATCTAAAAATATTTAGATATACAGGAAAACGCAATGAACAACGAATTCGATATATCAACAGACAACATTTTTTTTTCTTTTTTCTTTTTTTCGCGACCACGCGAGAAATCACTTCCGTCTCTTGCGCAGAGCGAAGCGCCCGCAGCATCAGATCACTTGGACATAGCTGTGGTTACAAGAGGTAAAAACTAAATAAATACTGTTCGGTTTTTTTTTTTTTCCACACAAACCGCTCGTTTCGTGTCTTAGGCCATCAATGTGTACTTACATTTACAAATCATTAAATCATGTTTAATTTTGCATGCTCTTTGAGGTGGTGACCATAGACCTGCTTTATATGACTGACAGACAAGAACGGTTTGACCTAAAAATATCAAAATTGAAACTACTGCGTAGTTCAAACAAAGAGAAAGACACCTACATCTTGGATGCCCTTGAGGTAAGCTAAAACATACCAAAAATTAATTTCAAAGTGAACTATCCCTTTAAAAATCATTTTAGCATTTGATATGTGGTATTTTGTAAAACTTAATTTATACAGTCCTAAAATACTAAAAAAATCTAAAAGTACTAATATTACTTATAAAAATAAATAAAAATAAAACCCAATAGAAATAAAAGCACAATTAAAACTCAAAACTACAATAGCCATGAACTTGACTTACCCTATTGGCAGTTACAGCAAGGTACTGAAGGTTCTGCAGAATTCCTATTTCTGATGGGATGTGAGTCAGATTGTTATGGCTCAGATCAAGAAACCTCAGCTTCCGGCAGAAGAAGAGCTGATGTGGAATTTTCTCAATCTTGTTGCGGTTCAAATAGAGGCGCTCAAGGTTGATCAAAGTACCTATCTGGATAGGTATGTACGCAATCTGATTATACCACAACTTTAGACAAACAAGTCGATGAAGATGCTGAAAACTAATGATCTCCTCAATGGTTTTCAGGTTGTTGTCCTTAAGATCGATCTCCTGTAAATTGTGCAGGCTGAAGATAGAATGTGGTATGCGCTCCAGATCGCAGCGGACGAGCTCCAGCTCGGACAGGTTCACCATCTTCTTGAAGCTGTTGAGCACCATCAGCTTGGTACCTTCGTTGTTGATGGACAGCTTCTGGAGGTGCATTCCAACATCCGTGACCACCTGAGGCAGCTTTGTTAAGTTGCTTTTCAGTCTCAAAACCTTTAGTCGCTTCAACTCTCGTAAACCATCAATGACGATGTAGCGATTGTTGTCAGCACTAAGGTTCCCAGTAAGGTGCAACTCGCTTAAATTCTTCAAGCTGTAGATCCATAAAGGGATCTCCTTTATGTCGGTGAACTTGATGTGCAAAGATTTCAGGTTCTCTCTCAGAAACGCGAGCGCTGGAGCCTCTATTCTTGCTGGCGTGTGGTACAGCCACATCTCTCTGAGGTTAGTAAGCTGGGCAATGATTGGTGGGATGGTGACATCAGGAATGAGCTCAAGCTTCAGAACCTCCAACTCCACCAAGTCAAAAACTGTGTCTGGAATCCCAGTGAGCATGAAAAGGTGGAGCTCCAACTTCTCTTGGGAGTTTTTGGTGATCCTCTGCCGAAGCTTTTCCAAAGTCCACTCGTTGTTGAGGTTCAGCTGGCGAAGTTTGTTCTCGCTGACCTCTGAGAGGAACACGGCAAATCGCTTGGAATACAGGGGGTCGTACTGGTCAATCATATGCAGCATGAAGGCAAAGTCGTTTTTCACATCTGGGATATCGCTGTAGCTGCTCTCCTCTCGGATTGATTCAAACGAATACTTCTTGAGGGAACGTCGAAGCATCCAGCTGAGGGTGTATACACAGATCATGCCATACACGATAACTAGACTAATGTAGAAGCAGGCTAAAATTTTGAAGAGAGTGGCCAAGGGATGGGCACAGTTGTACATGCGATAACCAGTCAGACTCTCGATGTCCACATTGCAGTCAACGTTGAACTGAATATTGTGTACATAGTAGCCGGTATAGCAGATAATAAGGATAAACTTAACAACTTTGATGATAGTCTGTCGGATGTAGAGTCTGTAGACTATATCGCCTTCTTCAACGTGAATCCGAAACTTCTTCACCTTCTCAAACAACGCCTTGGCTTGTTCACCTTCCTTTTTGTCCAAGACACCAGTCTCGGAGTGGTCCACGATTCCTTGTTCAATACGAGACCTGGTTGCTGACAGCATGGGAACACTCGCTTCAACGTCTTCGCTAACATACGAAGCCTTCTTATCGAAGGAGCCATTCATTTTCACCAGCGCTTTGGGATCGCTTTCCTCCACGACGGTTTCAGACAGAGCTCGTGTGGTCCACGGCGAGTCAAAACATTTCAGGAGGATAGACACAAAATGTTCCAGTTTTGAGCTTGTCCATGGGAACTTGAACCAGAAGTTGCTGCAAGCCAGAAAGATGAGCGTATGCAGTAGCACCAAATATGGGAAATACTTAGCAAACCAGTGAAGCTTGTTTTCATAGCACACAGCATCGACATAGTTGTACTGGTGTCGATCAAGGTCATACTGGATTCCTTGGGGTTCAAGGGTCAAGGGCACAGAAAATGTTGAATTGAAATACTTCCTACAGGTCTTGTTAACTACCCATTTGCAGGGCAGGCAGATCATCTTGTCCTGTGTGACCTGAAGAGTGCCCCCAAATACTGCAATCATCAGCATTACGACCGATAAATAGTCCGTGAACACGTCCCACCATGGCTTTAGGATGCGATACGTAGGTTGCGTGTCCACAAAGTAGCGCAGCTCAGTTATGGGGATCATGATTTACCTGAAATGAAAATATGGGCATTGTCATACAAACAGCATCTATATACTTACTAATTATGCTTTATTTATCACAAAAAAATAACTCTATATCATCTTCCAAAATAAACATCTGAAACATATTTTACCGAAGTCGAGGACAGTTGTCTTCCCCGGCTGCTACACAAGAAGACTCCGCCAAAAGAATGTTCTGGCTTTCTTGTCATCTATTATTAGCCATTTCCGATAATAACACTGAAGAATTGTCTCCTCTGGCTTTGGAGAGTCCGTGAACCCAGGATTCAAATCCTGTTTGTCTAAGGCAGGGCAGTGTCTGAAAAGTGTCTCCTCAGTTAGATTTTACCTAATACTCCACATTTCCATTCAGGAACTGACACTCATCACAGTCCTTTTTGTCTGGATGGGACACAGATATCCTGTCGTAAAAAAAAAACAAAAACCATACAATACAACGTCAAATACGTCCATTATGCATTTTCTGAGAGCCATTTCAAAGCAGTTTTAATCTTAGTTCTTCCCTGAAGCGAAAAATAACAAGTTGTAAACTTATTTCCTTTCCATTTACTTGAAACGTTATTTTAAATGACATAACTGACTAGTGATTATATAAGAGGCAACTTAAATAAGCTGAGACATAGAAACGTTTTTGTTTGAAAGACAAAATGACAATATCTATATTAATTGAAAGAAGATAATAAGGTGATATAGATGTTGATCGACAAATAAGGATAATAGACAACTGGATTAAACCAGTTCACTTCTGAATCCTCCCAGCTAGATGCGAGTCTCCCACAGTTGAAATTCTATTGTTATGAACTGAAAACAATAATAAACCAGGCCCGTACATACTGTCATGTGTGTTTATGACGAGATTCGCCGCTCAGCATATGAATGACTGCATGTGCTAATATTAGTTTGCTGCTTGTCTTTGTATAAAAGGGCAGAGTGTCTTTGTATTCCCCGTCGAGGGAAACAGATCGGCATTTAACAAGATCATGTACTCACCCCACCGTGTGCTGCCACCTCTGCTCCATGTGCGTGTCGTCGGGCTGATAAGCTCAGGAAGCAGAAAAGAAAGTGGCAGAACCAAGACAAACAGCGCAAATTGCAATCTCAGCTGTGCAGGGGTCAATTGTATTTCATAATCAGTTCTTTACACTAGAGGGCAGTGCGATCTGGTTTTAGATTTTGTCTTCAGCTTCACGTCTCATTACCGCCACGCACTGGATTGGAGCTGGAATCACAACCTTCATACCATTTTATTGTCAATTGCCTTAATGTTTTAATTATAATGTTTTTTTAATTATAACATATTGTGTGTACCCCTTAAATAACATTAACAGTTATATGATATGTATAATTTTTTCGGTAATTTCAGCACGTTTATTGCTAATATTTTCTCATTAGAGTTCTTTTCGACAAATATGGCACTAAAAAGTTAGACAATCCTTTAATATTTAGGTTTTTTTTATGATTTATGTATTATAATCAACAATATACTAATATATTATCATACTAACAGGCTATAATTTGTATTATTATTGTTTAATTTTCCTTCTTATTATTATTGGAATTAATAAATGAAAAATAATTACATCAAATCCATGGTTGTATATGATGATGATTTTATTATTATTATTATTTATTTATTTTTTGCTGTTTATAGCTATCATTGCATTGCGTGCAAGATGGTCTGGGAATGTGTGAGAAAAAAAAGACATCTTTATTTATTATGATGAATCATTGATTATTGTTCACAAGAAGACGACTATCAGACACAAGATACTGACTATAGAGTGGTGAGATATCTAATAAATAGTAATTACTCAATAATTAGGCTACTTATTGAAATCACTTTATAAAAATACTTAAGGTAATGTGCCAAGGCTGCAGGACCCAAATTAGTAACGTGAAGGATTGTGACAATTCTAAAACTCTCAACTAATCGTTTCACAACCATTTTTTTTTTTATTATTTGTTACATTCATTGGTTTATAATCTTTATTGTAGATTGGTTACATCATTTTTCTTTAAACGGCACTATTACTTATTTTATTACTTATTTTATTATTACTTATTACTTATATTGCTTAATATAATGTGCAACAACAGGCCCACCCTGGCACATACAGCTGTGCCTGTGTGTTCTTTATGGACTCTTAAACTCATCCAGCATCCAGGACCAGTCTTCTTTCAAAACTCAAGTCAGTATCACAAGTGAGTGACACTACAATCTGTTCTCAGATCAGCTGTAAGCAGAGCAAAAACCTCTAGCATTTACATTTCCCACAACAGGAGGCTTAAACAAAGACCACTTCATTCAGAAAGGCTGCAGGTTATGTCAACAAAGCTCCAAACTCTGCTTGACTCTGTTGAATGGGCTTCTTCTAAGCATTTAAAGTCACTGTGAGTCAAAATTGACAATTCTTCTTATTTAAATGGAATATTGCAGTATTTATTGTACAGATGGAACAACATCTATTTTCTTCTTTGATAACGTGTTTATTGGTCGATCCAGTCAATTCCCAATGGACAAAATCAAACCCCATCCACATGTGTTCTTGTTAGAATGTAGCTGACTCAAATTGAGCTTTAAGCTGACTCAAATTGCATCAGTTCAACTTTAGCTAAGTTGAACCAGACAGACCTATTGAATATAGCTCGGCTTCGTCCAACATATTGGCATCTGCGTTTTGCACATGCTCTGAAAGGCAGCAGTGACACAATTTTAATTTAATCCACAAAATATTTGATTAGTGTGTTATTTGTGCTTGGAAAACTGTGTGTGCTCTGTGAGAGAGAGAGAGAGAGAGAGAGAGAAAAGACCTAAAAAAAAGTCTGAATATTATATTTTATTTTTCTTTATTTCTCTTTTGGCTTTTTTTTCACTGGTTAAAGTTGACAAAAAATATTCTGTAATCATTTATAGCATTGTTAAGCCAGATTTTCAGTGACAGCTTAAATTTGAGTCCATTCCTCACATAAAATTATCATATCGCTTATGGCTACTTATTATTTTTGGAGCTCATAAATTCTGAAAGAAAGTCATAGAGGTTAGGAACAACATTCGTAAATTATGGCTTAATCTCCATTATTTATCTCTCCAGTGAGGAAAGACTATTTGAAATGTGAAATTAGATTTCTAAATCAATAACAGGAATGTCTATAGCACATCTTTGAATTTCCATTGTAATTGCTGCTAAAGGGCGGTCACACACACAATTTCTTCAGACACTGCTAAGGTCATCAAGTACTTTTTAAAAACATGAATTTAACGAATAAATCCAAAATATGAAAATACACAATCTACATTTTCCTCAAACTTTAAAGTTTATGCTTTTTTAATTCAGCTAGGAGTCACACGTCTTCAGACGACACATGTTTTGCAGGTCAGAGTTCACCAAACTTTGGAATGCAACAAAATCAGAAATTTTTCATCTCCAGCATTCACATGTGTATGAATGTAAGTGAGTGTACTGAAAGTGTAGTGTGACTGCCCTTCTATTTCCTGCACAGACTGAGCATGGCCTTCAAAGATACAGAAAACAAGTCAGATAAGTAAAAGAAAAAAAACCACACACACACACTTTTTAAGACCCACTCAACCCTGACAACTCACCCAAGTTTTTTTTTTTTTTTTTTTGATTGACATTCAAGTTCCCGGTTGGTTTTGATCTGACAGCTGCAGGCTTGAACGTTTCAGTGACCTCAGTGGTTCCCCTCACCAGGTGGTCCTTTCATTCCAGTGAATTCCTTGCAACTATTTATCACCAAAGATGAGAGGGAATAGTTAAAAACATTTAATATATTTCCCCTTATCCCCACAAAACAACAGCCAATTAAACCATTCTGTGAATTCTTGCAAAAAGATATTTTTTCCTCCTGTCCCTTTTTGTCATTTCAGCTGCCAAGCTGTTTTTCTCAGTGCTGAAGCCCCCTTTCTGTAATACTGTGATTGTCATTTATGCTAAACACCTCTCTCTCTTCCCAAGGCAGTCTCATAATAGAGCTCGACTCTGAATGGTGCCCTTATTCCCAAGAACGAAAGACACAAGAAAGTTAAAAAGGGGCATCAGACTCGTGAAAAATGTGGTTTAGGCAATGATGTAAAGTGAATTGAGCTTCGAACATTGAGGAAATAGGCTCATGGATGCTAAGTGGAGAAGAGGGAATAGAGTGTGCTTTTAGTTCACCAGACTGAGTGAACCATTCAAAGGAATGCTGTCCGCCACTTGGATTTGTTCAAGGAACAATAGGCATTCAAGCATTCAGAGATGCTAAATTGAAATGTTTTCTCATAGAGTTTGACTACACGGTGCTGTCTGAGCACAGTTCTTAGACTGCATCACGATCTTAAAAAAAGCAAACAAACTTAGCACTTGGTTTAACAATAAATTTACAAAAACTAACAGAGGTTTTTAGTACAACATGGACATTTGTCTGAATTGTCTAAAAATTGTCATCTTTCTAAAAATGTCTGAATGTCATTGCATTAGATACAAAATACCACAAGAGCTAACCTCAGAACTAATTTCACTATGACTTTTAATGAAGAGGTGCAAAAGTGTTTTTTTTAGTGGATAGTCAGTTCTCCTGGTTCACACAAGTGTCCTGTGACCAGGTGTAGTTCATTATTTTTATTTTTTTTTTGTGAAATGTTATTCTGAAAAGGCATGTTTGCACTTTGTTTAAAATAAATGTCACGTTTTAATAATTTAAATGGGGTGAAGAACTGAGAAATCAAATTTTTCGATTCCGATTCGCACATTACACATTCTTTCCACTGAGGACTGTTTTGAAACAAGACTGGATTTGCAGACCGATTAAGAGTAAAGAACGGTGCTGTGCCGTCTATATTGGATCTAACAGGAATGATGCAACACACGGACTCCAGGTCGAACATGTATCATTCCGGTTGCCATTTTACAACATTGGATGTTTTCAAAACAATTTCCCCCACGTACACCGACGAGGTGAGTTGAAACTCATTATAATATGCGAAACTGTTATCCACTCACAGCAGAGGGTGTTTATTTCCAAGTCTTCAGTTCGAGACGCCCATAAAAACCGAGCGTTTCTGAGATCTGAGATCTGAGCAAAACTGGGGTAGAAAATAGCCTATTACTGATTCATTTTGATGTTTTTGAATGCAAAAACCGAACATCATGTTCACCTCAAACAACAAGCTAATGTTCAAAAGCCAGTTCACGACCCCTTTAATATTTAATACTAATGTTGCGATTTTGTTTTTAGGTGAGCTTAAAGGGATAGTTCAGTCATGGAAATTCTGTCATCATTTACTCAACCTCAAGTTATGAATCTGTATTATTTCCTTCTTGTGCTGAAGAAACTTTTTTTCCCCATATGGATGCTTCAATATTTGACGTTTTAGGCGCCCTTTAGCGTCACTTACATGACGCGATCCTACGGCGTCATCTAACTGACGCTAAAGGAAAGCATCAGTTAGAGGACGCGGTTAGGTTTAGGTGTGGGGTGGGGGTAGGGTACACGCGATGCTAGGGCGTCATCTAACTGACGCTGTCAGAAAGCGTTAGAGGACGCGGTTAGGTTTAGGTGTGGGGTGGGGGTAGGGTACATGCGATCCTAGGGCGTCATCTTACTGACGCTAAAGGGCGCCTAAAGCGTCAGATATTGAAGCATGTCCAAATGCTTCCCAAGGCGTCAGTTAAGTGACGCCTTGGGGGTGAGAATGGGCTGACTATTTGGTTACCAACATTCAGTGTGTCATTAATAGATAATTAGTTACTTCCTTTGCAGTAAGTAATGCAGGACTAATGAGTAGATCATTAACACTTCAGCTATTAACTATATCAGTAAGTAATATTGAATTTAGCACTAAGATGGTTAATCAATAATTACCTAATGAGATTGGCATCACTAAGAACTAATTATGAAAAATGATAAAGCATTACTAATTAATGGTTTATAATTTGTAGACACATTAATTACAGTATTAAAACGTTAGCAATTGTATTTTTTTACTCTCAACGTGGTCATAAAATGCGTCACTAATCACTCAAGTGTTACCTAGACACTATGCAGGAACTACTAGCGATTTGGACCATTATTTTAAAGTGAAGAACATCTTTTTCACTTTAAAAATAATTTTCAAGATTTGTTATCACAACATTTTTCTTTTTAATAATTTATTTAGTTCAGATAACTTATTATTTTGAGTTTCTGATGATTAAATTAATCACCTTCATTGTATTAACTCACTTTTTCCATTTCAATCAACTTAAAGTTTTCAGGCAACCAGGTTACTTAATTTTTTAAGTTAAAGCAACAATATTTATTTAGTAGTTCTTGAAGATAGTATTTTTTTTTTTTACTCAGAATATGGTCATAAAACACGTCACTGACTCAAGTACCTCACTCTTGAAGTCATTAAGAGTCACTAGTGATCTGGACTATTATTTTAAAGTGATAAAGATGTTTTTCACTTTAAAATAATGGTCTAAATCACTAGTAGTTCCTGCATAGTAACTAGGTTGAGTAATTAGCGATGCATTTTATGACTATATTTTAAGTCAAAATGATAACTGATTATGTCTCAGACACACAATAAAGTACTTTATCATTTTTCAGTTAGTTAATAGTGAGTCTAATCTCATTAAGTTATGATTGATTGCTTAATACGGAACTTATCTCCTAAATTGATATTACTTACTGATTAGTTAAGCTTGTTTCTATATTAGTTAGTAGCAGCTGAAGTTAATGTAGTCCTTAGCCCTGCATTACTTACTTATTAGACGGACCATTAGTTTTACCCAACATTCTTTAAAATACATGTTCAACAAAACAAAGAACTTCATGCAGGTTTAGAACAACATAAAGTTGATCAAATGATGACAGAATTTTCATTTTTGGGTGAACTATCATTTAACGTGTCCATCCATTTTGGGGTTACTGTTACAAGGACAAATGGAGAGTCTCTTTGCAAATAAATGCTATTTAATTGCATTTAAAATGTTTTGTTCCCCACCAATTTCAGGATCTTGTTAAGTTAAACAGCTATTAAAGTGGTCAATAAAACCGTCAGAAGTTGTCTGCTGTCCATCTTGGATGTTTTTTTCAGTGAGATGTTGAGCACTGCATAAGTAAAGAGTGTTGTGAAGGAGAAGGCAGAGGCATGCTGTGAATGAATGGAGAAGGGGGTTGCATTCCTGGGCCAGGGCTTATTCCACTCAGTCGAGTGGGAGTGTGCAACAGGCTGTGAGAGTGTGTATGTGCTGACAGAGTGTGTGAATATAAGGGAGTGCAGTGCAACAACCAACCTCACAGCTAATTAGTTCAACCCTTGACAAAAGGTGGGCCAGCCACTGAAGAGAACCCCCGGGGGCCGGCGTAATAAGGCTCCACAGATAGCTCTGGGACTAGAGACGAGAATGCTAATAGGGGACCTCCACATGTTCACCCTTTCTGGAGCTTAACTGATGTTTTGAACTTCTGTCGAGCATGTGAGAGCTGGAGACGGGGGATTGCTGTAGGACGTGTGAGACTTGTAGTTGGAAATCATGTCTGGACCAGATTCTGATGATGATAGGACCTTCAAAGACTGTGAGTAAGACCTAGCAGAAGTGTAGATGTACTTCACTGTCATGAAGAAGCAATGCAGTATCGCATAACTGTGAAGGGGGGACTTGTTTGTCCTGTTGTTTCAAAAATGTAAAGGCTCAGGATATGTATTCATCCTTTAAGTGCAGAAAGTTTGAGTCTTGCTAATGACAATTTAGTAAAAATCCTGTGATTAAATAGAAAAAAAAGCCAGTAAAGTTATTTATAATGTTGCAAAACATTTCTATTTCAAATAAATGAAGATAATTTTTTTAAAATCTTTAAATAAATGTTTATTTTCATCAAGGAATCCTGAAAAAAAAGTATGACAATTATTTCGCAAGTAGCATTTATGCTTCTTGAGCAGCAAATCAGCATATATTAATTATTTCTGAAGAATCATGAGACACTAAAGACTTGAGTAATGATGCTGATAATTCAGCTCTGCCATCACAGGAATAAGTTATTTTAAAATATAGTAAAAAAAAAAAAATACAACAATTGTAAAACACAATATTACTGTGTGGTTATTTAATGTGTTTTGGTCAAACATTCAAATATTGTGGGCAAAGTTTTAAAATAATATTGTTGAAGAGTGCAGTTTTACATTTGTTTTAGTTGTATTTTATATTGGGGTATAGCGCTCTGTGCTGAACGTTGACCTTATATGCTGCCTATTATCTATAGGCTCCCCCTAACTGGTTGATACTGCAAAAAGTAACAATGTTTAGCAACTAGTCAGGGGAGATCACAGTGAAAAAAACACTTAGATGATAGGGGTGTTTGATGAAATACAGTCAATCATTTGATTGAACCAAAGCTCAATCATTCACAGACACAGCTTTTGTTTCTGATCCACTTCAGCTGAAACAAGGCAGTTCATACACCAGGAGACTGGAATTAAACACTCACGTAGTGTGTGTTGAACCACAAACATAGGCAGGGTGGTGCTCGCAGCAGCTGACTCTTTCAAACAAACAAAAAGCTGGAAAATTTCACGCTGTAAAAACAAGTCTGTGTTCCCACATTCATGGTGTTTTTTACAAAAATATACCTTTGGTTCCCCTTCTTAATATTATTGCTGACCCCTTTAGAGGGGGTGTGTTTTATACAACGTGAGCTGATTAAAGCAAGACTGCACAAACATTGCACTTACTGTGGGTGTGAAACACAGAAATCACACCACAACTCCCTGATGTGTCCATGGACACCTGTTTGTTTTGCTAGGAAAATGATTCCATGTGCTGATGCTGGACAGGCGTCACACTAATGTTACAGTGGATGTTGGTTTAAATGGAAAGACTGACATGAAGGTAAACAATTGTGTTTTAATGGTGACACGTTAAAATGTTAAGTAATGAAATGACTAAGTTAACATGAAATGATTAATAATATTTATATTTTGGTTTCTCTACGATTGTTAATTTTAAATTCTTTCATTGTTTATTCATCCTCCAGAATCTATTTTTGAGTGTACATTAAAGAGAAAAGTCTTTTATGTCAATGTAAATGCTGAATGATGAATCATAACATTTGCCTGTTGCAACGATTACGACAAACGTGTCGGGTGACTTAGATCTGCATATCAGAGCTATAGATCAGTATAAAATGTAGCCATATAAAACTGTCTGAATTAAGTTTGTCAAGTTCAGTGAAGTTTATCCAATGTAGTTTTCCCCACTTGAAAGGGTATGCTTGCTTCTGAAGGTTTGGACTGGATTTTACTCAATGACCAGGAATCAATTCTTTCTTTTCTTTTATTCGAAAGTTGTCAAAAGCAGGTAAAAACCTTAAACACAAACACAAGTAAATCAAGAAAACACATAATAAACCCAAGTAACCATAATAAAGCATAATTTTTGAGGACACTTTTCAAATAAAGACACTTTTAAAGCACCGCTAAAATGATTTCAACCGTAGCAGCTTTTTAACGCGTTTAAAGCTTTACAATACATTTCTTTTAACTATGCTTTTAAACATTCTTAATGTTAAATGTACAAGACTTTAGCTTTCAATTCCAACACATGATTTTTTTACACAATTTTTAACATGTGATTTTATACACACATTTTTCCCTAAATATAATTGCACCACATGCACAAACGAATGCTCACCGACTCCTTCCTTGTCCAAAACAAGCTTTAGTCCTGCAGTCTCATTTTCCCAGCTCCTTCACACATCATTCCAGCCTGCTTAACCCTGTATGATTAACAGGCACAATTTCAACAAACACAGCAGTCAAAAACCTCATATGTAACCACTTAGACTCTTAGACATTATAAACAACTGAACCTCTGCAAATTATTAGTGACCTGGGAGGTAAAAGATTGAATACTAACAGACAAGATTTAAATAAAATACTCAATGTACTGAATGGGCTCTATGCACGGCGGTATTTCCGGTGAAGGTGTAAGGATGCTCGATAACTTCCGCCGATCGTAGAGTCCAATGCAATGGGCTATATGCACGCATAAGTTCCGCATTTGACGTAAGGATGCTCGTCCATTTCCGGTTGTGTAGATTAAAGCGGAGGAAAACCGGAGAAAACGGGATTATGGCAGAGTCTTCAATATTTACTGTCCTCCCGTCTTTGAAACGAAACGTACATACGTTTAGATGTAATTTTATATATAGTTATGTTTATTTAATATAATTTTAAAAAGAAGCATAAACACAACGAGGGGTGTCTGTTTTATCTGTTTTTGTGACTAACGTTTCATTAGTATAACCATGGAGTATAAAATTCAATATAAATTCTCGGTATTGCATTGGACTCTATGATCGGCGGAAGTTATCGAGCATCCCTAATGCTTCACCGGAAATAACGCCGTGCATAGAGCCCATACCGAGAATTTATAGTGAATTTTATACTCCATGGTTATAATAAAGAAACGCTAGTCACAAAAACAGATAAAACAGGCACCCCTCGTTGTGTTTATGCTTCTTTTTAAAATTATATTAAATAAACATAACTATATAAAATTACATCTAAACGTATGTGCGTTTCGTTTCAAAGACGGGAGGACAGTACATTTTGAAGACTCTGCCATAATCCCGTTTTCCTCGGTTCTCCTCCACTTTAATCTCCACAACCGAAAATGGACGAGCATCCTTGCGTCAAATGCGAAATTTATGCGTGCATACAGCCCATTCATCACAAATCATCTTAAAGGCATACTTCTCTCATAAATGAAAATGTATGATTTACTCGTTCCAAACCTATATGAGCTTCTTCAAGACAATGTTGTTAATGTAAATACAATACATTTTTCATAAATTATTTCGTGTTCAGAAGAAAAAGAACATAATTCAGTTTTGGAACAACATGAAGGTGATTAAATAATGACAGTTTTATATGTGTGTGTGTGTGTGTGTGTGTGTGTGTGTGTGTGTGTAAACTGCTTATATCATATTAAAATTACTAAATCATGTTTTTTTGAAAATGTAAAAAATCAGAAAGTATTCTGTGATGGTTTTGTTCCATCACAGAAAAGGGGGAAGGGTTAGAGTTAGAGGATAGAATATTGTACAGTATAAAAACCGCTATGTCTATGTACAACGCGTTATAACGGGCTCCCATGTAAAGTCCCCATAAAAGATGGAAACCCAAAGTGTGTGTGTGTGTGTGTGTGTGTGTGCACCTGATTTTTCCAATATTATGAGGACTACATGTCCCCACAAGTATAAAAAAAAAAACAGTAATTTTTTTTTTACCTTGTGGGGACTTTTTTTTTTTTTGTCTGCATAAAGTTTTCTTAGGTGATAGAATAAACCATTTGTACTGTAAAAGTCACTATGTCTTGGGTGAGAGAAATCATACTTCCTTACCAACGCATTCTCATCCCAAAGCGCCATATACAACGCTTTTGCAAAAGCGTAAATATCCAACGCACATGGCACCCTTTAACATCTAATGAGACGCTTCGGTTATGGTTAAGTTTAGGTATGGTGTAGGGTAAGGGTTAGACCACTAGGGGGCGCCTTCTGCCCAAATATATCTGCGTCTCATTTCACGTTAAAGGGTGCCATGTGCGTTGGATATTTACGCTTTTGCAAAAGCGTCCTATATGGCGCTTTAGTGGTGCATATTGTGCACATCAAAATGTATGTGATCTAATTTCTAAAGATTCTCCTTTTCCTGCTCTTGCTTAGTGAATGTTGTGCGAATGCTTCACAAGTTTTGGGAGCAGAAACAAGTGAAAGGTGTGATGATGGAGACAGAGAATCTGATAGTCTATGAGTCCATTCCCTCACCAAGCCCTCCCTACACGTGCTACGTCACCTTACCAGGTGGCAGCTGCTTTGGAAATTTTAAGGTAAGTGAACTGAAATTGAACTTCCACATTTTTATTTGGCATGTACTGTATTGGATAAATATATAGGGTGAATTCAGGTAGAGTGGGACATCAGGTTGAGTGGGACACTTAAGCTTTTTGGTACTGTAAAGGGTTAATTTTGTAAGCCAATCAAAACAACTATTACTGTGTTGTAGCTGAATGTCTATTGGATATGAAAT
Organism: Pimephales promelas; assembly: GCF_988280905.1. Lineage (NCBI taxonomy): Eukaryota > Metazoa > Chordata > Actinopteri > Cypriniformes > Leuciscidae > Pimephales > Pimephales promelas. Next base: position 17,895,767 of record NC_142772.1, on the reverse strand, counting down.
ACATTTTGTGATTGGTGTGACATCACAGATGTGGTCCAGATTTGTTTTTTAAAAAATTGCTTGACTCCTGGGACTTCATGGTAAGCCACCCGGCAAGTGTAAATCTATTTTAGAATAATAAGGTTGATCATTCTGTCACTTATGATTTAACAATAAAACTTTTGCTTTTACACACATTTATACTGTATGTGTATTAGAGATTAATAACAATGAACATCTAACTGTATAAAATATTTGTGAAAATTAGATTTAAAGCACTGTCCCACTCAACCTGACCGTGTTAGGTTGAGTGGGACAGTGCATTTCAGGTTGAGTGGGACAGTTTTAGTGCAGCCATTTCATGAACAAAATATAACATTTTAAAGTTATAAGTAATAATAATGTGTCTGTTTAGGTTGGTAACTTCAATAGACACAATATGGAATCCATACAGAGAGGAGAGGGACAGAGAGAGAGAGAGAAAGCAATACAGGACAGAACAGGGCAATAGGCTACAGAAAAGGAAAAGACAGCAAAGTAGGAAAGGGAAAAAAAAACAACTAAATCAGTGGAGTGAAGAGAGAATGGCAGGGGCTATTGAAGAATAGGAGCAGGAGGTGACTGAAGGACACCAGGGCATTTAACCAGGGCATGGAACATCCCATAATCAACACTGAAAAGGTGAGAGAAAGGGTTAGTGAGTGGCTACCGCCAGCCCCTGCTCTCAGCTCAGGTAAATGGATGTAGGCTTAATGAAAGTTACATTCAATGCTGAGAGAAGTTTACAACGTTAAAATATTTGCATTAGTTCCAGAAATTCTTTAAAAAAAATGCTTCCGAGTATTAATTGATTGAAGGTCTCCATTGTTGTATTTTGCGCTTCATAATGCGCACACATTTTCAATGCATGTATTCTGGTTTTATTTACGTTTTATACAACATCCCAACTTCATTGGAATTGGGGGTTGTATTTTTCCATGTTCATTTTAACCATAAAATATGGTGTCCCACTTTCCCTAACAAAGTGTCCCACTCAACCTGAGTGCTTCCAGTTTCTGAAGAGGTTGTCAGATGTTGTTTAAAGATGAACAGTTTGTTAATAAATACATAAATTGGGGAAAATTCACCATAGTGGCCTTAATTACAATCTATTTAAACAAAACAAATACAATTTGAATACATTCTAACTGACGTAGGTTGTTTAAAATGCAATTTACCAAAAAGTGTCCCACTTTACCTGACTTCACCCTACAAACGCCCTTTCTTATGCCCTTTCTAATTTTTAAAAACTTTGAGAAAAATATTCATTTCAAATTACTTTAAATCTCTTCAATTTTTTTTTTTTTTTTACAATTCCTTAACTGTCACCGTCCTGGAACGCCTAAACTTACTTCACTATATTTCTATTAAATCCTAATCTAATTATGACAAATTATAATTGGAAAGGCCTAAGACTTCTAAATAGATATTCTACCCCTGTTTTGTGTTACAAATTATGTAGGAAGAGTAATTGATGAATTAATGACAAGAGTGGAAAAAATCTGCATCATTCTGACCTGTCACAAAAAGTCCATGCACCCACTTTTAATCATTGAAACTTTTTCATGCTAAAAGTTCATAATAAAACACATATTATTCAAATATAATGTAGTATTTTTCAATAAAAAAAAATAGTATAATATTATCATCTAAAAACGATAATATAAATAAATTATTCTCTAAAATATTGTATTTTTTTATTGCCTTTTTTGATTTGGACCATTTAAACTCAGAATTCATCATGTGAAACCAGTTTTATAATTGAACGTTGCGTTATCATAGAAATGGTACTTATTTTATCAGGCTCCTCCCCTTTTGGGCATCATTATATTTCATTTTATGATCAAAACGTTTTCTAATCTTGACCAAACATATATTGTCAGAAAGGTCTGTGTCTCAAAGTCCCAAATTTTGTGACAGAAGTGATATTTGGACAGAAATTTATTAATTTGTTAAGGCAGAATGTATACAACTAAATTGAATGGATTTCAATGGTGGCTATTTTGGTACTACGCCTAAACAAAATCGATATTATATATATATATATATATATATATATTTATATCAATAAATCGATATAAAAGTTGATATTTTGTGATATCAACTTCAAACTTGGAACATAACTTGGTTAGATTTATGGCTTTGATTTTATAGTAATTTTATAGTACAAAATATTTTGTAAAATATATATTTTATATAAAATAAAAAATATATAGTACAGTATTTTTGATTTACTGTAAAGTAAAACTTCCATAACTTTTTCATACTTTCATTTTTTGAAGTGTTTGGCTTTGATTTTATAGTAATTTTAGAGTAAAAAATATTTTGTAAAATATATATTTTATATAAAATAAAAACTATAAAGTACAGTATATTTGATTTACTGTAAAGTTAAACTTCCATACATTTTTCATACTTTCATTTTTTGAAGTGTTTTTTGTTTAATTATAACCATCTAATTACAAAGGTCAAAGGTTACTTTATTGTCCCCGAAGGACAATTATTTGTACAGCCAGCAGAAGAACACAAGGCACAACACACAACATTACCACAAGTTAAAATCTCATTCTCAAAAAGGGGGGTGACAGCAAAGGGGTTAAATTCCATTATTAAATCAGGTCTAGAGTCTTTCTGAACTCATCAGTAGGCTATTCGGCTCAGTCATAAGAAGAGGCTCTTGTGTGAAAATGAGGAGGGCCAACAGGTGGTTCTTATTTGCTAAATTACTCCTGCCAGCCGCAAATCAGTGTGTGGCATTTTACTTCAGTTGAAATGGAATGTTCTTTGAAATTAATCTTGAAAATAAATGAGTTTATTTGTTCATTTGTCAATGTGAAGTGCTTGATATGATTGGGAACAGATCTTGTTATTCTGAAGTGTTTTTTTTCTTCTCCTGTGATTGAACCATTTGAAAATAAACTAGGGGAATCTGGGGTATTTTATAAAGAATATGACATCAGTCCTTCGTTTGAAAAACCTATCTGACGTTGACATAATGCATGAAAAACACCACTGCAATGGCCCATATAAAAGGATCTAAACCTCTGACGTTGTTACCATGGATTCTATTCGAAATTACTGTTATTTGTGGAAAATTCAGCTGCTCTTTGGAGAGAACGAAGCACACCAGGGAATCGCCACTTCAATGATAGTACTGTCTAAATGATCATCATTGATCAGGGATTGAGCACATGGGAAATACTCTCACACCATACTGATGATGACATTCACAAAGGAGCTTGGTTCCAACAGGAGTTTGCTTTTAGATCAAAGACCTGGGATGCATTTCCCAAAAGCATTGTGTGCAAGTAGATCACAGAGATCATTGGAGCTAAGGGTTTCTTTTTATATCCTCAAAACATTCTTAACAATTCTCAGAATTCCATCTTCATTCCAACACTGCTTGTAAATGTAATGGCCTGATATTTATTTTGCATAAAGGTTTTCAGAAATATTACAAATCCAGAAATTAATCTCTGCAGTTGTGGTTCACAGACATCATCTAAAATAATCTTGTGATGTGGTTAAGCATTCTGTATGGCTCTGTGATTAAGACATATTTTTGTGAACTAGTTTAACTTAAAGGATTAGTTCAGCCTAAAATGAAAGTTCTGTTTTCATAGAATTTTACATGTTCCAAGCCTGTACGACTTTCTTACTTGCATGGAACATAAAAGGAGATATTCTGAAGGCTGTACTGGCTGCTCTTTTTCATGCAATGATAATGAATGTGGCTACTCTTGAGATGGAAAAACATGTAAGCATATGCATACAATAATCAAATAAACAAATAATCTCAATAATCTTAAATAAATACAGAATGAAATACTTGGTAGAATATTGTTTCACACTTATGGTCAGCAAGCACGACAAAGGAGAATTACTCAGACTTTGTTTACAATCCAAAAATAGTTAGAACACATGCAGGAATATGTAAGAGAAAACACTAACTGAACGCAAACATTAAAGCGACTGACTAAACTAAACTGAGACACAGGAGTATATCAGTGACAACAACCCAACCCGATCTCACGACTATTCGTATATATTTTCAAGGTGAGCTTATTTTTACCAAATCGTACATATTTTATGACATTCGTACAGATGTTTTACCCCTGACCCAGCCCCTATGCCCCTCACTGGGGTTAGACAAATCGTACAATTTTTAAATGTAAATTCATGTCCCAGTTACATTTTGTCACACTGGTTGCAGGCAGGCCAACCCGATCTCACGACCAAGTCGTACGAATTCGACGAATGATTAAAAAGTGGCTAATTCGTAACAATTCATACGACCTCACATTTAGCAAAATCGTACATATTTTACGAATTGGCCAATTCGTATGAATTCGTACGAATTACCTACCCCTGACCCCGCCCCTAAACCTAACCATCACGTGGGTTTAGACGTGGGTTTAGACAAATCGTAGGAATTAGTACGAGTGAGGTCGTACGAATTAGTACGAATTAGCCACTTTTTAATCATGCGTCAAATTCGTACGAATTGGTCGTGAGATAGTGTTGGGCAGGCAGACAGATGAAGACAGAAGAATGAAGTTTCAACATAAGTTTAATTACAAATATCCAAGAGGCAAACAGATGGTGGCAACACACGTAAACTCAAGAGAGACCAAACATGAGGGTACAACCTAAATAGAAACTCAAACAAGATGATTTATAGAACACAGCTGAAACAAACAAACTTATATGGGTAACCATGGAGACAAACTAGTGGCGGGAATCTGGAAGACTGACAAAAGAAAACAAACAGTCCACGAAAACAGAAAATTACTGAACATAACACTTGACACACTTAAAGGAGTAGTTCACTTTAAAAAAAAAAAAAAAAACTTTTGCTGATAATTTACTCACCCCCATGTCATCCACGATGTCCACGTCTTTCTTTCTTCAGTCGAAAAGAAATTAAGTTTTTTGATGAACATTCCAGGATTTTCTCCATATAATGGACTTCATTGGGAACCAAACGGTTCAAGGTACAAATGAGAGTTTCAGTGCAGCTTCAAACAGCTTTAAATGACACCAGACGATGATTAAGGGTCTTAGGACCCTTCGAGTCATCGACTCGAAAAAAAGATTTGTTCACTTTGATGAACAAGTTTGAACAGGAGAGTCACGAACGCTCATCACAGAACAGAGCAAATATGGAGAAAATCCTGGAATGTGAAAAACGTCTCGGGTTATGACTATAACCCTTGTTCCCTGAGAAGGGAACGAGACACTGCGTCGAGAATCGACACTTTGGGGACGCTCCCTAAGCGTGCGCCTCTGAAGTATGAATGAAACTAATCCAATCCTGATTGGTGTTGCGTCGTGACGTAACATGTGACGGCATACCCGGAAGTATAAAAGTGACGTTGTCACAACACACACTAGCCTCGCGATGAAGCAAGACGCTCTAAGGCCTAAAGGGGGCGTGGCAGAACGACGCAGTGTCTCGTTCCCTTCTCAGGGAACAAGGGTTATAGTCATAACCCGAGACGTTCCCTTTCGAGGGAACTCTACACTGCGTCGAGAATCGACACTTTGGGGAACGAGTGCCCACTAGGCCACGCACCGAATAGGCCTGTCCTGGAGTAAAACTGTCTAGGCACTCAGCAAGGACTGAGCACCTGTGCACCGGGTGTACTGGGAAGGTGGAGACTGTAAAATTTTATGAAAGTATGTGGGGTAGCCCAGCCGGCTGCCTCGCAGATCTCCTGAAGAGGTACTCCCGAAAGAAGGGCCCTAGAGGAAGCCATGCCTCTAGTTGACTGTGCCCACAAGGTAAAAGGTGAAGGCAAACCGCGCACCTTGTAAGCCTCAGTAATAGCCTGGACGATCCAGTTGCTAATAGTTTGTTTGGTTGCCGGGAGCCCCCTCTTAGGTGACCCAGAACATACTAGTCCAATTGTTCCAACCTTCTCCAAGAAGAGGACCCCTCAAGGTACAAGCTCAAGCTCTGACTGGGCAGAGCAAGTGAAGCCTCTCCACTTCCGCCGACACATGAGGTGGAGGATGGAATGCCTGAGGGACTATAGAATGAGCCGTATTCGATGGAACTTTAGGCACGTAGCCCGGACTCGGGTGTAAAAAGGCCTTCACTCTGCCAGGGGCAAACTCCAAGCAAGCTGGCATTACTGCCAGGGCTTGGAAATCTCCCACCCTCTTAAGTGAGGTAATTGCTAAGCGAAAAGCCATTTTCAGTGTTAAGTCCTTAGGCGAAGCCGACTCTAAAGGTTCGAAGGGGGCACTCTACTTTTGGATAACCCCTCCAGAACTATTGCCAGGTCCTAGGCAGGAACCCTGGACCTGGCTGCCGGCCTCATCCTCCAAGTACCAAGGATAAACCGAATGACCAACTGGTGCCTCCCCAGAGGCCCATCACTTAACGGTGCGTGGAAAACCGCAATGGCAGCCACGTACACCCTAAGCGTGGACGGGGAGAGACCCTTAGAGAAACGATCTTGGAGAAATCCCAGAACTGAAGCCACCGGGCAGTTTACTGGATTTAACCCAAGTTCTCTACACCAAGTGACAAACACATTCCACTTGAGGTCATATAATCTCCTGGTGGATGGAGCCCAAGAGCTAAGTATGGTTTTCTCAACAGGATGTCTGCCCCCTGATTCTGAACCCCCGGAATATACATTGCTCTGATAGAGAGTATTTTCCCTTGGGACCAAAGGATAATCTGATGCGTCAGTCTGCACAGAGGGCGCGATCTGATTCCCCCTTGTCGGTTCAGATAGGCTACCACTGACCGTACTAGGACGTGGTGACCTTTGATGTCTGGGAGGAAGCTCCTCAAAGCCCTGAACACAACCATCATCTCTAGGCAGTTTATATGCCAAGAAGATGATGGTCCTGCCATAGACCCCTGGCAAACGGTCGTCCATGACCGCGCCCCAGCCAGTGAGGGAGGCGTCTGTCGAAACGGTTTCCCGGCGACATGACACTCCCAACACTGGCCCAAGGTTTCTTCCATATTCTCAGAGAACAAAGGCATCTGCGCGTTACTCTGATCATACGAAGCGGATTCCCTCGGGAGAAAGCCCCTTGGTCTTTAACCACCACTGAAGGGGCCTCATGTGTAGCAGGCCCCAAAGGAATGATGTTGGATGTCACTGCCATGAGGCCCAGCATTCTTTGAAATTGCTTCACAGTGATGGCCTGGCCTAGCTTTACCCTGGATACCATCGTCAAAATTGACTCGATACGTGCGGGAGACATACGTGCCTACATCGTAATCGAGTTCCATATGACTCCCAAAAATGTCGTACACTGGGATGGTTCTAGCACACTCCTCTTTGCATTGAGTCTCAACCCCAATTTCAGAATGTGGCCAAGGACGACATTTCGATGCCGAACTGCCATTTCCCGAGACTGAGCCAGAATGAGCCAGTCGTCGAGATAAATCAATATATGGATGTCTTGAAGTCTCAGTGGAGCAAGGGCTACATCCATAAATTTGGTGAATGTGCAGGGAGAGCGTGCTAGGCCGAACGAAAGAACCCGATATTGGTAAGCTTCGAAAGCGAACCTCAGGTATCTCCTGTGACATGGAAGGATGGAGTGAAAATAGGCGTCTTTTAGATCTATCGTGACAAATCAGTCCTCTGATCTGACTCACGATTACTGGAGTTAACCGTTCGAACCTGCACCTCCCTATTCAGAGATCGGTACAAAACCCCGAGATCTAGAATTGGCCTTAACCCCCAATCCTTCTTTGGAACTATAAAGTACCGGGTGTAAAACGCGGACCCCCTGTCTGAAGGAAGAACACGTTCTATGGCTTCCTTTAGCAGCAGAGTTTGAACTTCTTGTTCCATCACCTGAGCCTGCTCTGGGACCACTGTAGTCTGTACCACCCCAGAGAACTTGGGGGGCGGTGTGCAAACTGCAGTCTGTACCCTGATTCTATTATATGTAGGACCCATGCAGATATGTTGGGAAGATGATACCATGCCTCTACAAAATATACTAGGGGTACCAGCCTCTGGAGAGTGGCCTCTGGTTTTTTTTTTTTTTTTTTTTTTTTTCTGTTTTGTCTTTCGAGAGCATCTTTCTCGACTTCCTGAAGCGGAATACCGGCAGGCTGTAGTCGATATGGATGTTTTGACCATAAACGATGCTTCGTTATAATATTTTCGCTGGAAACCGATGTGGCCCGAAGCGTCGCTGACGGCGGGCAACATACATCGTTTCCTGTTTAAAAATATTCAGGCCCCATATAGATATATTGGAAGGTGTAGCCATTCTGCAAAATCTACTAAGGGAACCAGCCCCTTGAGACCGACCTCGGGTGTCTTTCGAGTCCCTGAAGCGGATGACCGGCAGGAAAAAGTCGAGAAAAATTTTGTGACCACAGTCGGGGTGAACGACACAGTGTGCGTTCGCTGGAAATCGATGTAGCCCGAAACGTTCAAAACGGCGGGACAACATATATATTTTATATATATATCTTATATATATTTATTTATTTACTATATATATATATATATATATATATATATATATTATTTATTTATTCCTAAACCTGTCGACGATTGAAGTTACAGCGCCGGAGAACAGGCCAGTTTCCCTTATTGGAAAGGAGACTCGTAATTTTCACGAGAGAAAATTTGCCTCGACAAACGAGAGATCCGAGTCAAAGTTTCCGTATTGCAATGCAGACCTTAAATCTATGCGCTGCAGTCACAGAATCTTTATTGCAGAGTAGACTCGTAATCTACACGCTGCCTCGGCAAACGCAAGAATTTAGGACACTGGGTTTGGAAACACGGGACGAATGCGGTTCATCCCCCGATCTCATGATCTTTTAGTGGAGATCGGGGAAAAACGGCAAACTCCGGCGCTGAGGCTGTGACCCGTGCCGCAAGAAACGCAATTTATTTAAACTTGCGTTCCCTCCTCATTTTGTGGCCAGCTGAAGTTCAGTCTGGCCACGGCACGAGTCACAACCTCACCAGTTCCTCATATGCTTGGCCGTGAACTGGCGCGCCTAACTCACGGTCATCCGTATCGATACTGAGCACGTCTACTTCCTTGGAAGCAGAGAGCCTGAGTATCGGGACCTGATCGTGGTCAGAAGAAGCCGCGGCGCGGACTTCTGCGCCACTCACAGGGGCTACGGGATCATCAGACGATGAATGAGAAAGTGCCTCAGCAGTCTCATTCTCGTCTGCAAGATCCCGCTGTGAACCCCACGATCTCAATCGCCGCGCCGCCTCAACGGACGCGGGACCAGAAACGCAGGGAACGCAAGCCTGACCGTGCTCATCAAAGCACGCCAGCCGGGAGCGCAGCACTCTAATAGGAAGTGCTTTACAGTCTGCACAAGTCATGCTGCGCTCCCAAACAATTTACACACAAAGCATGTGCGTCCCCACCTGTGACATAACGAGGGCAGAGATGCACACATGTTTTTAAATTGTTCGCTGGCCATTCCCAGTTCAAACTGAGTGACAAACAACACCAAATAAGACAGACAGTTTCAACATAAAGCGCTTGCTGAAGAGCGAAAGCTAGTGTGTGTTGTGACAACGTCACTTTTATACTTCCGGGTATGCCGTCACATGTTACGTCACGACGCAACACCAATCAGGATTGGATTAGTTTCATTCATACTTCAGAGGCGCACGCTTAGGGAGCGTCCCCAAAGTGTCGATTCTCGACGCAGTGTAGAGTTCCCTCGAAAGGGAACCTTAATTTCTTTTCGACCGAAGAAAGAAAGACGTGGACATCTTGGATGACATGGGGGTGAGTAAATTATCAGCAAAAGTGTTATATAGATTTTAGTATACATCAAGTTAGTGTTTTTTGTTGTTGTTTTTTTTTTTACATTTTTACATTAATTCCAAAATAATAACTAAAGGCAGTAATAATTTTTAAAAAATGTAATATATTTGTGAACTATTTTCCGGATCATTCGATCATCAAGCTCGGTAAACACTGGTCAAAGATGTAGCCTATACCTTAAAAAGAGCATTGGAAAGTTACTGACACCAGTGGTCATTAGAGAAACTGCAGCCAGTCTCATGCTCGTTCTCGGTGCACACGCGTGTTGGCCACTAGATGAGGCTTTATTATTATTATTATTATTATTATTAACAAGGAGTTTCCGTGGGTATCTGGATTGTGCTTGAGGCTGGTTGCATCTTTCCGATTACGATCTTTGCGATTGCTGCTGCTTACTAATGGCTGCCGTGGATGTAAGCCCAAGTAGACAAGAATGTGCATGATGTCACATTTTGTGGATTTTCACGCCAATTCAGACCCGACTCTTCCTCACACAATTGAACCAACAGGCTGACAGAGTCAACCGTGGTGGACAGTCAAGGTGTCATTCTTTCTATTACATTATGGTTGGCTCATAAATGTACAAATGAAGACTCTATCTTAAAGATTTTTTTTAAGTAAAAACCAACACATTGCCCCTTTAATTTCACCAAGCTGATTGCTCAAATAAAAAAGTGTCCCACACAACTCATGCTGCATTGTTAGTCTAATGAAGACAAACAGTAGCTTTTTGTGAGAAATGGACCGAAATGTATGCCATTTTTCACTGATGACCTCCTCGATGTTAATCATTGTGACTGTATCATTTTTTCAGGGTGTACAATTCCTCTGAAGTCCAATTAGAGTGTTTGTGTAATCAAAAATAAAATAAATCCTAAAGACCGCCCAATCAGTGCAAATGATCATATTTCAGCATTTCCTGATGATGATGAACTGAAAGCCTCTCTCTCACTGACAGTACTGCTACAGTAAAGCAGAGGCCAGACGTGATGCAGCTCGTATCGCTCTGATGAACTCCACGTTTAATGAGTTGCCCTGCCGCCGCATCACTCCTGAGTTCATATCACGCAGCGTGAAGGAAGCCGTCAGCACCACTAGCGTGAGTCTCAATACTAAGCTGCTTATCAACAGTTTGCCGTTTACACTGCTGAGATTTACAAGATGTTTCGGACTTTTTGTCTAGTATATATGTTTTTAACAGTATAGCTACACATTTCATTGGTACATTCTCGCTCAGTTGTAGATTACTCTTTGTGCACTAAAGCTTTCCAAACATAGTTTGTAAGAACGGAATGGCCACCCACTGTAGTTATATAACCATGTCCTTGCTCTGGCTCTATTCCTTAAAATTAAGAGCCGAGAAGCAATTCCAATGATAAATTGGCTTTGTACCAAAAGAAAAAAGTCATGCCACCCTCCCTAACCCCAAACCTGAAAGTAGCTGCCAAGTTTTTCACATTCTCTCTGTGTGTGTGTAGGTGTGCATGTGTGGTCTCCCTTCAGTCTCATGTCATTTATCCTCGGCAGTCTTGGCCTTTTCTCCTCCAACAATAAAGACAAGTTGCTCCGGCTGAATTACAAAGAAAAGGGGTGTCTAATGAAACCCAGACCTCCTTCTGTATTTGTGTCTGCTCGCGCTGAGTGATGACACGTCTGTAAGTCATTGTGTCCCACTGTTCACAGGGTAACATTTCAGATGCATCTGACCCCAGTACTAGTATAGGAGCATACTGCCTCATGTTGGAGCTGAACATTGGGAGAACCATGCTGGAATTTCAGGTTAGAAAAAATAGAAACTGCCCTATGTTACCCTTCTGAAAAGACCAGCTTTGTCCAGACTGGTTTATGCTGGTTAGGTGCTGCTGGTCTAGCTGGAACTCATTTTAAATCTGTATGACTTCAAAAGAAGGTATTTTGAATGATGTTCCAGATGCAGTTTTCCATGCAATGACAATGAATTGAAATAGGATACAAAAGCACCATGTTACTACTGTGACTTCCAAGTTTTCAGAAGTCATGTTATTCAATGATAGTCACTTAATATCAGCCTTGATAAATGACACATCAGAGAATTATTATTTTGAATCAGATCATTTGAATGAATTATTATTTACTACCATTCAAACATTTGCGGAATTAATAAAGGAATTAATAATTTAATAAGGATACATTCAATGAATCAAAAGATAATGGTTCTGAAGTATATAATGTTTCAAAAGATTTCTATTTCAAATAAATGGTGTTCTTTTGAACTTTCTATCTGACAAAATAATCCTGACAAAAATGTATCAGTTTCTAAAAAAATTTGAAGCAGCACAACTTTTTTTCAACATGGTTAATAATAAGAAATGTTTCTTGAGCACCAAATCAGTGTATTATAATGATTTCTAACATGAGTCATTGGTCAGTGTTCCATTTACATTAGTTAACAGTTCACGGGAAGGGAAGATTATCTGTGAATAATGGCTTAAAGGTAACACTTTAGTATGGGGAACACATGAAGAGTTCAGATGTAAAAGCCTCTAAGTGCCATTTGAAATTTTCTTCTAAAATGATCATTTTTATCAAGCTTGTATATTTAAGTTCAGTAATTTCACTTAAATGGCAATGAAGATGACCTATTAATTGTCATTTAAGGGAAATTACTGAACTTAAATATACAAGCTTGATAAAAAATGGTCATTTTAGAAGAAAATTTCAAATGGCATTTAGAGGCTTTTGCATCTGAACTCTTCACATATTCACCATTAACTATGACTTTTGCCTCAATTAACTCCTAATTTAGTGCTGCTTATTAATAGTTAATAAGGTACTTTTTGTAGCGTTTAACTTTAGGTATTGGGTTAATGGATGCAGATTAGGGTCATGCAGAAATATGTCATTAATATTTGCTTTAATAATAAACACCCAATATCCTTGTTTTATGCTTGTTAAAAAGCAACTAGTTAATAGTGAGAATTTCACCCTAATAGTGTTCCTGACTTAAAGGGTTCACTTTGAAATTAATTTTTGATGTTCTAGCTTACCTCAAGGGCATCCAAGATGTAGGTGTCTTTGTTTCCACAGTAGTTTCAATTTTGATATTTTTCACTCAAAATAATGGAGGTTTATGGGGTCCACCTCAAAGAGCATGCACAGAGAAGTCAAAATTAAACATGATTTAATGACTCGTAAATGTAAGTACACATTGATGGCCTAAGACAAGAAAAGAGCGTTTTTTGTGAGAAAACGAACAGTATTTATATCGTTTTTACCTCGTGTAATCACATTGACGTCCAAGTGATCTGAATCAGTTGTGCAATGTCCAAATGAACCGAACTGAATCAGTTCAATGTTACGCTGGAAGTGATCGCTTGCGTGTGACGTCACTCAATATTTACACAGAAATTTTGGAAGTTTTACCTTTTACTAAACATATTTAGATATAACGAAATCGTCTTCCATTGCGGTTTCCCGTATATCTAAATATGTTTAGTGAAAGGTTAAAACTTCCGAAATCTCTGTATTAACAAAGAGTGACGTAGGCGCGCAAGCGATCACTTCCGGCACATGCACAGACCGAAGCGCCCGTGCAGTCAGATCATTTTGTCATGGCTATGATTACAAGAGGTAAAAACGATATAAATCTGTTCGTTTTCTCACACAAACCGCTCGTTTCGTGTCTTAGGCCATCAATGTGTACTTACATTTACGAGTCATTAAATCATGTTTAATTTTGACTTCTCTGTGCATGCTTTTTGGTGGACCCCCCTAGCCTCCAGTGTATGACTGATAGACAACAACGGTTTTGACTGAAAAATGTCAAAATTGAAAACACTGCGGAAACAAAGACACCAACATCTTGGATGCCCTTGAGGTAAGCTAAAAGATATCAAAAATTAATTTCAAAGTGAATTATCCCTTTAAATTTCAGTTAAATTCTCACACAAAATGAATTATACTGTATAACTTTAGAATTTAGAATTGGAACATGTAGGCTATATGAACCACATTATGGCACTACGGTGTCCTCTTTGAAACTTGAAAGCTTCAGCTAGTTTGAGACAATGAAAACTCCATAATAAGGCTGATATTTCACATATTTCATAGTAGCTGCTATAAAACGCTATAAATAATTTGTATTCGGTCCAAACTTTACTCATGCTGCTCATCTGTCAAACGTGTGAAAACGCGACAAATAGCTGCTTTCTTCACTTCATGATGAAAAACTAAGATACCATTTTTTCTTACAAACGCTGAGCAAAATCTACTCGTGAATGCTTTCTAGAGCCTATATGAGTACAAATTCATGTGCATAAAAAAACCCTGATAATTTTCACACTGTGCGCACAATGGAGCTCTGTTTCACACTCCGTCTACACTAATCCCCAGTATGACATCAGTGAAGAAAAAAATGCTAAAGCAATACACATCTGCTTAGACACAGTAATATGTTAAATATGATCAACACACTTCAAAAATAAACATCATGAGATGATGTCTCTGAGAATTTGATTATTTACATCAACACAAATTCTATAGGCCTCTAAGTTCTGGTGAACACCTAAACGCTTTGTTCTAATTCTTTGAAATTTTGCCTCAAATACCTTTGACAAGTTAAAGGAATAGTTCACCCAAACATGATTCTATAATTTACTCACTAAACCCGACTAAATTCACCAATCGACTTTCTTCTTTCAACCGAACAGAGTCGGAGTTGTATTACATAATATCATGCAGGCTCTTTATAGACCATTTTGCAAGATGTAAACAACACTGGTCCAGAAGCACTTCCTGTTTCAGTTTTTTAACACTACATAAAAGCTGGCATAAAATACAACCAACAAAAAATATAAAACTGAATCAAAAAGTTAAACATCTTTAAGATGTTTTCTTTACATGTGAAATAAAGAAAACTGTTCCAGAAGTGTTTCTGGACCAGTGTTGTTTACATCTAGCAAAATGGTCTATAGGGGGGAGGTGAGTAGAACCTGACTTCTTGAAGCTACAAAAAACACATCCATCCATTCATCCATCATGTAATCCCAACGCATTCTCACCCCAAGGCGTCACCTTTGACCATGCTTCAATATTTGACGTTTTGGGCGCCCTTTAGCGTCACTTACATGACGCGATCCTACGGCGTCATCTAACTGACGCTAAAGGAAAGCGTCAGTTAGAGGACGCGGTTAGGTTTAGGTGTGGGGGTAACCAGCCCATTCTCACCCCCAAGGCGTCACCTAACTGACGCCTTGGGAAGCATTTGACCATGCTTCAATATCTGACGCTTTAGGCGCCCTTTAGCGTCAGTTAGATGACGCCCTAGGATCGCGTGTACCCTACCCCCACCCCAGACCTAAACCTAACCGCATCCTCTAACTGACGCTTTCCTTTAGCGTCAGTTAGATGACGCCATAGGATCGCGTCATGTAAGTGACGCTAAAGGGCGCCTAAAACGTCAAATATTGAAGCATGGTCAAAGGTGACGCCTTGGGGTGAGAATGCGTTGGGGGGTAGGGTACACGCGATCCTAGGGCGTCATCTAACTGACGCTAAAGGGCGCCTAAAGCGTCAGATTTTGAAGCATGTCCAAATGCTTCCCAAGGCGTCAGTTAAGTGACGCCTTGGGGGTGAGAATGGGCTGGTAATCCATAAAACTCCATTGTTAGTGCTTTCTGAAGCAATGTTTAAAAAAAAAATCCATATTTAAAACTTTTTTAAACTGATCACTGGCTTCCAGCAATGTATCTATGTCTACACATCAACACAAACTAGGCCTTTTAGTTGTAGAATTAGTCTTTTGACTGTTTTCAAATACATTTATTTTTTTTCATAGGAAATAATGACAGTTTTTCAACTGTTGCACTGGAATGGTACTCTGAAGGCATTTCGGGAGATGAGATGTAGCCGTCAGGTAAGAATAACTCGCTTTTTGTAATCCTTTCTGAAGAAAATGTGAGTAATGCTGTAGTTTACCACCATTATGCTAGGGTGCTGTAGGTGGTTGCCAGGGCATTTCCATGAAGTTACAAAGGTGCTCTGAGTGTTTTAGTGTGTAGCTATATATGAGGTTGCTGAGTTTTGCTATTTGACCCCAGTAAAAAAGCCTGTTCTCAAGTCCCAGATCCAAATGCTGTCAATTTGACGTCAAATCTTCTCATTCTTGTTTAATTGTCTCTTTTACAGGACGTCATCCACTATTACTCACAGCAGCGTTTGGATGAGCGTACGCGCAGCCACATGGCACTAGACTGGTTACAGAAAGAGCAGAAATCCTCCGGTCTGCTATCCCAAGAGCTGCAGCTGGCCGTGAAGGAGCTGGCGGAGGCCAGGAGAACGGGCAGGGAACTCCGCTTCTACAAGGAGAAGAGAGAAATCCTGAGCTTAGCCCTCAGTCACGCTAATGCTGAGGATCTGGAGGGCTACCACAGTGAAGAGATGTCCTGGAGAGAAGAAACTGAATTCGAGTACTATGCTCAGGAGGGACTCTGTCTGGAGGTGACTGATCATTCAGAGCACGGGCAGTTTCCCTCTCAGGGGAGTGATGGAGAATCAGTGGAGTGAGCTATATACAATGAATATACTGTACATATTGGACTTTTTTTAATGTTTTTTTTTTTTTTTTTTAAGTGTTTCATGTGGCGCATCATTATACATTGTTCAGGCTTCTTTCATAACATTAGATGATTTTAGCATGTATTTTTATTTACATTAGGCTACATGTTGAAACACAAAGGACAGTAGATGTTCTGTACAAGTAATAATTTAAGAAAAATATAAACATGCAGGTGTTTAATTTCTATAGATCTTTGGAGACTATAGCTAGGCCTATCTGTTGTAGCACAAGGACATTTGCATCGTCGTCATTTTGTTATTCTGCTAGTCTACCAGTAGAGGGCGCTGTTTCTGTACTTTTTTTTAACATGAAGAGCCGTGTTCCTAACTGAACAGGACAAAGCGCTAAACGCACTATCGTTATTCATTAAACGCCCTTGACTGGAACTGTGATTAGCTCCTTTTTTATTCCAAACAAATGCACACACCTAATCTTTTGCAGAAGAAATTTGTGAATAGATGTATCTCTGCAATGTTTTGATTAAATGGCTTCCTGTGAGGACTACAATGCATAACAGCATTTCTTATGCACCTTTTGATGGTGATTTTTTTACATTTTACATGTTTACATTACATTTTTCAATGGTATATCTGACCATAATATCGATCTATACAAACAACAAATGGACTGGGGGGAAACATCACTATTCAAGCTATTATAGTACAAAAACCCACCATATTTTCTTGAGATAAGGTGAGAGCGGAGTACAACCTAACGCTTTTTGGCTTTCTCAGTTTGTGTAAACCTACTTAGTTTTACTTTGGTTCAGAGTATTTGTTTTTTCCTGCATTAATTTCACACGTCTAGAACAATTATGTGGTTTTGTTTCTTTAGTGCATATATTTTTTTCTTGATTTACCCCCAAAATAATGGAAGTGAAATGTGACAACATGCCCCATAACATGACCATATGACAGCTTAAAATGTTATATGATCTAATCAAAAAATGTACAAGACAAACTAAAATATTTTCAAGTTTTTCATATAAAATAACAACATTTTGTAATAATTAAAAAAAAAAAGTTTGAGTTTGACAACAAACACACCACAAAAAGTTATATAAAAATAATAATTTCTGAACTTCGACTCCCAGGCTTTATTCACCCTTTTCTCATGGTTTTTCAATAGAATTTATAAGAAAAGAATCTCATCTGTTAAATAACAGATTGGAGATTAAAATAGTATCAAATCTGTCTATACGTATACATATATATATATATATATATATATATATATATATATATATATATATATATATATATATATATATATATATATGAAGAGTTCAGATGCAAAAGCCTCTAAATGCCATTTGAAATTTTCTTCTTTAATGATGATTTTTATCAAACTTGTATATTTAAGTTCAGTAATTTCACTTAAATAACAATTAATAGGTAAATATCATTGCCATTTAAGTGAAATCACTGAACTTAAATATACAAGCTTGATAAAAATCATCATTCTAGAAGAAAATTTCAAATGGCACTTAGAGGCTTTTGCATCTAAACTCTTCATATATATATATATATATATATATATATATATATATAAACATTAAAAATTAATGCAAGTAAGAAATTTACATTAGCCATGGTTATACTTGTGCAGTGATATCTTCCAAAAGTCGATTTTTTTTTTGCATTTTTTCTCTATATGGTGTTAAAATGGCAACTATATTGTAAATACCCTCAATTTTGTTAAGCTTGCATATGTGAATTTAAAACAAGTGTGTTACAAATAGCCCCACATTAGATTGAGCCCTGCTCTTACCCCTACATTAAAAGAAGTACACAAAATGTTACATAAAAAAAAAATGCAAGCTATAAGTTCATTGCAATTTGGTTTTGACTACTTTAAATTTGACCGAAAATCAATTAAAACCAAGTAAAAAATGTCAGAAATGACAAATTAAGTGAATGGACACAAAGATGTGCACAAAACTAGGCCACAATAGCGCTTGTTTTCCTCAACTTTATTATTATGTTTTTCCATCACAGTTGTTGCTAGGAGACTATTGAACCTAAACCAAAAAATCTTGAGCTGCAGCGATGATGGGTAGGCCTATGTGTCCTCATAAAGTGCTCTTAGTGGGAATTGATAATGTTATATAAGATGCTAATTTGCCCCTCTCTAATTTCTTTCTGTTTGAACTGGGCTTTAAGTTTGTTATGTTCTCCCTTTTGCGGTAACAAGCAATAAGACCCCATAGTGACAAAAGAGCCACGATGAAGGTGTTTTTGCTGCTTTTTTTTCTTTGTTTAAAATTATCTGCTCATCTGTAGATCATACACATCTTATTCCGCAAAGGCCTCATTGTTATTCACCCTGAATCACTTTTCATTGCATGATTTTGCATAAATTATCTAATTACACAAGGCAGCTTCTCTGTAACGCACTGCTTTCACACATTCACTCATGCCAACTTGCAGTTTTTTTTTTTTTTTCCTTTTTTCACTCCTTGAGGTATACGATGTATCTAGTCGACCTACAGATGGGAAAAGGAGTGGGATAATGACGTCTTCGGCTGTTTTAGAGGGTACATTGTACTCTTGGGAGGTAGAGCAATTTTCCAGATTCAGTGATTGTCAAGCACCTAAAGGGTTTAAGCCGAGCCGCCTTTCTTTAATTTACATAGCAAAAAAAAAAAAAAAAAAAAAAGAAAAACGCTCGATTTCAAATTGAAAAGCGTGACTTTCTCCCTTCTTTTCCTTCTCAGGACAATGAGATGTAAATTACATCATTCCGGGCATTGGGCTGATGACAATGTGAAATGACAATGGGATCAGGAGCATTAGAGTTATTTCATTCAATGGTTGTTTGAAGCTGACCAAAGGGAACGGAAATCATATTTCCTGTTTCAATATTGAATTAATAACCAGGCAGATGGAGGAACACACATATCAAATCTATTTTGATGGCATATTGTGTTCTCAGGCCCTGATTTATTAACTTAATGAGAACATTATGGAAAATTGGGTAACACTTTACAATAAGGTTCATTAGTTAACATTAGTTATTAGTTAGCATGCACTAATGATGAACAGCACTTATTAATCTTTGTAAACGTCAATTTCAATATTTACTAATACTTTATTAAAATCTTGTTAACCTTAGTTAATGTGCTGTGAACTAACATGAAAAAAACAATGAACAGCTTTATTTTTATTAACTAACATCAACGAAGATTAACACATACTGTTACAAATGTATTGCTCATGGTATATGCTCATGGTCATGTTAGTTAATACATTAACTATTGTTAACTAATGAACCTTATTGTAAAGTGTTACCGAAAATTGAATAAAAGACATCTACATTTTTAACCTTAAGTATTAACCTTTTCAATGTTATTAAAATCACATATTGGTTCATTTTTGCTTGGATGGGGTTGCTTTTATCTTCGCTCTGCACTTCAAGTGGAACAATAAGCTACTGTGATGATTGAAAGCGAAAGACAACAAGTGAGAGGCGCTTGGCTATTTGTCTCCTCTCAGCTGTGAGCACAGCTTTCCATTTTCACACAAATCCCACTGCGATTGCAATCTCCCACTGACGCTGCCATCCACTCACGTTTGGTGCCGGTGTAAATGCTGTTTCTGCTGTGTGTGGCGTCTGAAATCCCAGGAGAGCTCTGCTTCAGTCCCATGCTATGCGGAAAGACAGACCGACCCATTCTTTATGTTCATAATTTTGCATCTTTTTAACCTTGCATGGAAGTTCCTGTCACGGCGTCTGTGCAACAGCATGCTGAGTGAAGCAGGGCTCAGCGTGAACGCCATGTGGCCCTTTCTTCCTTTGACATCTCTTCCAACACACCCACTCTCCTCTTCACCCAGCAAAGGACATCTCACCCTTCCCTCGCCTTCTCCTTCATTCCAGTGTCCTCATTAAACTGACAGCTACGCAGTCCTCTATCATTATGTTGGGTTCTGTTTTAGGATATGTTGTTAAAAGTGTAAAACAAAATAATTTTTTTTTTGAAATATGTCATTATTTACTCAACTTTCCCTGGTTAAACAGACAAGGCTTAAGATAGTTCCAGACTATAATGCATGTTTGAGCTGTTTTAACTGAAACCAACTTGCACTGACATATCTTAAAATATGTCATTGTCATTGTCTTGTCTCAACATGCACACCAGTAATGCCTTTTTTTTCTAAGGCATGTTTATAAAGGCCATTGCACACTGAGTCCGAAATTCGCATTATTTGGGCACAATATATACACAATAACAGCCTAGCTGTTCTGTCATCCCAGACCGGTGCCAGCGCTTCCACCGGGCCACGCGCGTGTGTGTGTTTGTGTGTGTGTCCATACCTGGTCCATACCAGACACACAGCCAGTCTCCGTTCAGAATCGATTGGTTCACGGAAATTGGTGGTCTTGTTTTTAATATGTGGCTCCAGAATCGCTAGCAAAGCATCAAACTATCCCACTGACATTCTTAGGTAAATTTTGAATCGCTCAGGATAAATTCGCAACTCCTTGATAAGGTGGAACTCTCCTGCCTCGGCGCAATTTCAGGATTGGATGGACGTAATATTTTCTCTTTCTTCTCTTTTCAATATGAGAGAGGGCAAAAATCATCCTCACTGCTTGACGAATCCATTTGGTATTTTTGCGTTTTTTCCCCCAAACGTTTAATAAATACGCAACGGACTCGGTGTGCAAGGTTTCTATGCGTGACGAATTTTTAGGCTGACGAACACGAAAATACGCATACGAAAATTTCATACTCAGTGTGCAATGGCCTTAAAAGATACTTAAATGTCCTAAATGAATCAAAGCCTAGTCCTGGCTTAAGGTGGGGTAAGCGATAATTGAAAAACGCTGTTTGAAAGTTGGTCAGACAGACACAGAAGACACAACAACAAACCTGTAGCCAATCAGCATTAGCCGCCAATCATATGACAGTGGAGGAGAGAGAACGAGCAAGAGGGAGATTTGAAGAAAGACTGTAGAAAGAGAGATGGCTGAGAGACATTATAAAAGATAAAAGCTCATAAGAATATCGCTGGAAAATGAAGGGATGTTATCAGGAAACAGCTTTAGGACTGTGTTAATTTTAGAAAAGCCTTCCAGCGTTGGAGAGAGCTAGATGGGAAGGCCTGAAAACAGATGGGGAGGTTGCTTTGATTCAACTCCATACGTAAGTAACACTGGGTTTTCGTGTCATTGTTTGTCTGGAGCTGCTGTACTGTTGGCAACCAACAACGAACCCCCTGTTTGTATTTACTCTTGTGTGTATGTAAAATGTGTGTCTGCTTCCTTGTCGTTTGTTCATCAACTTCGCTTTATTTTTCATGAAGCGTTATTTTGTTTGGCTTCTGCTACGATAAATGGACATTCACTTTTGCATTGCGTGAGTAACGGAAGCCAGCCAGTGAGAGTTATTGAACTGAAAGTCATCAAATGGTGATTATGACTGCCACAATCCTTAGAGTGCAGGAAAGGTTACATCACATTTTACCAGCTTGTCAGTGAGTGATTACACTTCACCCTGGGTTTAGCAGTCTTACTCTTAATCTTTTCATTAATTGGAAAATGTTATGTTCAAGCAGGCATTGTCTCAATGTATTAATACCAAACTGCAATGTGCATTGAAAAAGTTAACTACATACTCAGAAAAAAGAAAAGAACATAAAATAAAAGAGAAAAGAAAGCTTTAGCATAAGTTCTACCAGGAGGACACTAATAATATGTTAAAGGGCGCCTAAAGCGTCAGATATTGAAGCATGTCCAAATGCTTCCCAAGGCGTCAGTTAAGTGACGCCTTGGGGGTGAGAATGGGCTGTGTAAACGCTTGGTTTTTATGGGCGTCTCGCACTGCGACTTGAAAGTAAACACCCACTGCTTTGAGTGGATAACAGTCTTGTACATTACAATAAGTTTCAACTCACTCGTCGATGCACTTGGGGGAAATTGTTTTGAAAACATCCAATGTTGTAAAATGGCAACCGGAAGGATTCGCCCATACATGTTCGACATTGTGCGTTGCACAATTCCTGTCACAGCACAGCACCGTTCTTTACTCTTAATCGGTCTGCAAATCCAGTCTTGTTTACAAAACAGTCCTCAGTGAAATGAAGCGAACAGACAGACAATGTTTTACCTCATCAGCTGGAACGTCATTAAAAATAAAGTTTATCCATGCAGTCCTATTGGAATCCAGAAGAAGCTTATGCAATGACTGTTTTCTTCCACAACCAGGCACTGCACAATATTTTGTATTGCTAGGTAGCTCGATTCAGTTTGTCATCACAAGGTAGTCCTCTATGTTTTTTAGCTATGCGTGTAATTTGTGAATCTGTGGGCGGGGCTAACCCAGCTGTGTTGAAGTAGGCGTTAATCTTCTTCTGCTGGGGTGGGGTTTTATCCTCTTTGACGTCATAGTTCCCCACTTTGAAAAAGAGTCGTTTGCTGAGGCTGGTGTCAATAAAACTAACTGTTTTTCCTGGTTTTACCAAACTTGGTAAAACCAGGAAAAATAACTTTTAAACCTCCTGTTTTTTTTTCCTGGCACCACACCATGCATCTAGACACTTCCTTCCTGGATCAGGGAATAGCTTCCTTGCCGTGACAATACCTGGGTTTAGATGATGTGATAGACCTGGTCTGCCTGTCTGCCTGCTCCTGCTGAGTTGGTTTGCATCTGTAAGCTGTGTATATCTTTCTGTTTTGAATCATTATTTACTATCATTTCCTGTTGTTTATACTGCTAAATATAACTTACTCAATATTGCGTATTAACCGGACATCGCTAGTTTCAATCTAAATCGTTGCTAGCACAACACACGCTAGCCTCTTAGTGTGCCATCCATGCACTCTTTATTTATTTATTTTACTCGTGCCTTTTACAAATCCATTAAACAATTGTGATGAGTATCAGTCAGTCAAACAAAAGAGTTATGTCATCTTCTCTTATTGGCACTTGCACTTCATGTAATATGTATATCATAGTGTTCTCTGTCAGCACAGGATTTACATGTGATAAATGGAGGGAGATAGTCAGGCTGACAGAGAAGATTTCAGAACTTGAGACACGCATCCAAACTTTAACTGAGGTTAATTGTAAGAGTGCATGGGCTTTAGATACTGCTTTGAAAGCGACTAGCTTAGTGAACACCATACATTGTTCGGTTCTGGCTGTAGTAGACCCCGTGCAGCTGAGCAATTGGGTGACTGCGAGACGCTGTAGTCACGGGACAAAACATCGCTCTTCCGTTCCGATTACAACATCAAACAGGTTATCAGTGAAACACCCATTGTGAGAATTCTATTGTATGTGCACTAGTTGGCAATTCTATAACACTAATAGAGATATAGAGAATGAACATAGTAATAGTAAAACACTAATGAAAATAGAAACACCAGCTACCATGTTTGCCACATGTTTGCCGGGAGCCAGAGCACCTGGCATCAAAGTAAATTTAAAAGTTCTGGTTAATGCTAATTGTAAATTATCTAAGATTATCATTCACGTAGGCACTAATGATGTTGGACTTTGCCAGACGGAGATCACTAAAATTAACATTAAAGAGGTGAGTGAACCCGCTAGTACGATGTCAGGCACTGTAATTTGCTCTTGCCCCCTTCCTGTTCGAAGAAGTGATCAGATGGCTAGTAGACTGTCCTCATTCAGTGGCTGGCTGTGTAAGTGGTGTCCACAAAATAACATAGAATGAATGGACAATTGGAAAAGTTTTTGGGGCAGACCTGACCTGTTGAAGAGAATGGTATTTATCCCTCATGGGATGGTGCTGCTCTTCTCTCTAGTAATATGGCACATGGTCTTCAAGGAGACTCAATGGAGCTCAAACATGACAATCTAGGGCTCAGGTCAGGAAGTATACAGTCCGGCTAAACCGACCATTTGCTAGCTGTCTCACGTCACTGGGGTCAGATAAATCCCATCATGTAGAGACTCTTTCACCTGGATATCATCATACTGTATAAAGGCCATGTTTGCTCCCCCAATTAGGAAATACAAAAAACTTCAGAATCCATCTAAGGGTAAAATTTTAATTGATGTTCAACAAATAAAAAAATAGATATAATACAAATGAACAAATGATAAATCTCGGGTTTCTGAATATTCAATCCCTTACTTCAAAAGCACTTATTGTTAATTATATGATTACAGACTAAAGGCCCCTTAGGCCCTTAAAAGAGCAGCCAGAAAAATGGAGCACAACTGGAAAAAACAAAACTAGAGGTATTTCGCATTTCAAGGAAAGAGAGCACAACTGCATACAGAGACAACTTAAAGGGATAGTTCACTTTGAAATTAATTTTTGGTATGTTTTAGCTTACCTCAAGGGCATCTTGGGTCTTTTTTCCCCACAGTATTATCAATTTTGATATTTTTAGGTCAAACCGTTCTTGTCTGTCAATCGTATAATGGAGTTTTATGGGGTTCACCCTGGGTTTACCTGAAAAGCATGCACAGAGAAGTCCAAATTACATATTATTTAATGACTCGTAAATGTAAAAAAGCTATTAAAATAGCTATATTTCACGTTTCTTCTCCATCAGGCATCTTTCTTGGATTTTACTCTACATGCACCTGTGACAGTTTAATGCCAACTTTAAACACATTAAATTTATCATATGGACAGAAAATAACAAACAATTTAAGGCTCATGAATGAATGGAGCAGTAGGCACATCATTGAGACTTTTTGATTTCTGTCTATCACTGACTTGGCAAGTTGTATGGTCCACATTGCACCAGCGGTTTGGAAGATGGATGGATGGATTGCGGTTGTGGGCGCCATCATCTACTAAGACGCATGAATTCATTTGGCATGACCCTTACAGTGCATTATTGGTATTCTCAAGCTGTTAAGCGAAGGGCTGCATTTAACTGCACTTTAAGACATACACTCGCAAACCTCCCTAAGCAGGGGAATCCCCACCACCATTTTGAAGTGCATTCAAAGTTTGTCAAGTGGGCGAGAGAAGTGTATTTGGACAGACACTTGACCCTTTGATTTTAACAGAGGGACCGAGTCTACCCTTCAGGCAGATTCATAGACCCCAATGCAGCATGGTTTTACATCATAGCAGATTAATTTGCCTCCACCCCACACAACTCTAGTGTATGATACTGGAGTTACTTTGAAATTTAGAAATTTACCACATAGCTACCTGAGTCTGACTGTTGTAGTTTATTGTATTGTTATCAGTTTCATTTGTTGTAATGGTAATTATTATTTTTTTCCAACAGGCCAAGCATCCACACATATAGAAAGTTGTGTAAAACAAATTATCTGTAAAAAAAAAAAAAAAACACCCCCAGTCAATAAGAAATCTGCTCCAATGTGGATTCCAATTGATCAAGGGCTTGGGGTATTCCACTTAAACACATTGCAGAACTTCCGCCATGTGGTGAGCACTTATACATTGCAAGCAATCATGTACATTCGAGTGAATGAGATGGAGGGAAGTTCAATAATACAAGTAAAATAATACAAATTTGGACATAAATGCAGCCCAAGTCCAATTTTTAAATAGTTAAGGACTGTTTGGGCCCTATCTTGCCCCCAGCACAATTGACTTTGTACACCGACAGGGAATGAACTTGTGCTCCCGGGGGTGGTCCAACGAAAAGAGGAGGTGTGTTAGGCTTCGTCGAAAACGTTCCCTGCTAATTTGCAGTTCCAGAAAAAGGTTTTGGCGTGTTATTCGGATGGTATTGTAAGGGCGAATGCTTGGCCATAATGTAGTGTCTGCACAATGCGCATACACTTTGCTTCTCTCATCTACACAGATGCAGCATTTTTTGCAAATCATACATAATTACAAGTAAAATTGTAAAACCCTATAAAAAAAATTGGGCCTGACAAATCTGGCGTTATAATATCAATCCATCATGGAACAAGAGTGCCTGCTCTTAAAGGGAATGTGAGAAGACGCTCTCATTGGCTTATTGCACGTTACACCCAAAACACACCTATGAGTAATTCAGCTACTTCAGACCAACCCATTTTAGATTTGCGATCCATAGATAATTTGCGATCCATAGATAATCTGCCCACAAAGTTACTTGCATTTCACGTTTGATATTTGCGTTTCAGATTGTTAAAATAGGGCCCTTTATATGTACAAAAATGTATTGAACAATAAATTAATATCTCAACTTGCATTTTAGACATGGTATTGCCATTTCTTTGTCTATATTTCTTTGCTACAATCTCTGAGCTATACAATCAATGAATTCAAGGAATCAGGTGAGTAAACGATTCAATGACTTACTCGTAAAGAGTAAAATAGTTTTTGAACAAATCAATTGAATTCATCAGTTGAATTCAACATCGGTTGATTCAACTACTCCCTCAAAGGTGCAATATGCATACATTTTTAGTTATTTTGTTTGTGAGCACAACCAGAGTCCTGCACGTGGACGGCTACCCGACAGATGAACTGCTAATTTTGATGTAACGGATGAAATAACATTTACGTTGTCATTCATTGGTTGCGAGTCCAATAGCCAACAGACTATTTTGACTCAATTCAGTAGCCACTCACTTGGAATCCGCAACTGATTTCAAGCGGTCTCATGCTTATTTTTGTCCGCGCTCTATAGTCTGAAGACCATCAAATGTTTATAATGTTTCAACGTGGTTTAGCGTTGAGCACAGCAGCGTTTGCGCACTGCCAGCATTAAGTTGACAGCTTCAGTCCTTAAGAGAGGCCTATTTGCATGCTTCCTATACAATCTATTCTTAATTTGAATTAAAGTTTTATTTTTATGCTGCTTAGAGGACCTACATCCCACGAGTGAATCCCTGATAAAATACCTATTATGAAGATAAAGGCTCATTTGGCCATTTTCTTCTAATTTAAGGAGACCTCTAAGCATCAGTAAATGGTCTATTTATGCACATTTGTTCAAAATAGCCTGCATGGGCAGATTGCTCACATTTAAGCAAAAGTTTTTGTTGTGCTTTCTCAAAAAAAAAAAAAAAAAAAAAAAAAATTCACCATTCAATTATCACCATGTGCTTCCACATGTTTATTTTTCTTGGAAATGGATCAACTCAGAATGCCATGTTGGTGTTTAATGTGGATGCGGTTCAGGTCTCGGCCTTTATGTCAAACGGTTTGGGTACGGAATTAAATTATGCTGCTGTCAGATAATGGGTCGGGTGTTCTGTAAAATACTGCAGGGTGTGGGGCGTGTGTGGGGTTAAGAAACAGGACCCTGTATCCTGGCTCGTCAACCTGTTGGCTCCACCTTGGCTCCTCCCTCCTTTGGCTTCACTTAGGACCATCGCCTTTACGGCTCCACTAGGCTCCCTTGTCCCTCTGGTGCCACCTTGGTCAGAAATCTCCCTGTGCCAAAGACTTATGGGCCTTCAGCTGTGCTTCATCCTTCCACCCCTCCGGCCCCACCTTGGTCCTCAGTCCCACCGGCTCTGCTTCAGTCCTCTGTCATCCTGGCGTCATGTCAGGATTATGTTTTCTTCTGGTTAGTTTCCTTGTGTTTTGGTTTGGTTCTGTTTCTGTTCCTGCATTTGTATGTTAACATAGGGTGCTTCTCATTTCTTATTTTAGCATCCTTGTTACCTTTCCTCGCTTCCTTTCCTTTCCTTTCCACCCTCTGCAAGATACGAGGGAAGGTTGCAAGGAAAGAAAAGGAGGACGGAGAAATCTACTGAAACCTTTTTTGTTATACATTTGGATACTTGATCACTTGAGCAGCGTCATCAGCAGCGCTCAAAGGAGCTGCACTTATATGTTGTGGAAGTTTGTTTATTTAAGTAATTCGTAATAAATAATAATAAGGCAAGATTGCCTGTTGAAATATGTGAGATGTGTGGTTTATATACAAAATAAAATGATTGTGAAGGGGGAGGGGAATTTATACGTGCATCACATTCAGACGGTCATGACTTCTCTGGAAGCCTCCTCACTCCTTGACAATGAGAGAATTGAGATGTCCTTCAAGATGGCTGACCTTGATTGGTTTCCGGGTCATAGGATGGAGGACGGTGGACAGAGGAGATGAGGAGGGACATTGAGAAGCACTCCTATGTCCTTGAGTGTGCCAGTTATTCACTAATTAATTTCACGTTGCTCATTTAGTTTCCTCGTTTACCCCTTTGTATTTAAGTCCTCAGTGTTCTTTGTACACTTGTCTTTTCTACGTTGTGTGTTTTGCGGTTGTTATGATCCATAGGCTTCTTAGTGTTTTCAGTTCTGTTAATAAATTCAATACTGCTGAGAAAATATCCTTTTTCTAATTGTATTGCAACCAAGTGTGACAAAAGGATATAATCTGCCAAAAGAGTCAGTGAAAAATCCGCACCACTAATGCACAGTTTGTCTGGAACCAACAAACACATTCAAGTCAAGTGATGCAAACAGATCTGTTGAACTGTCCTCTTGGAATACCATCTGCAAATAAAAGTTGTAATTTTTGGATCTTGACTGTATTGATCGCTCAGATCTGTCATTCAGTAACAGCATACAGATTTGGAAGGACATGTGGGAGAGCAAATGATAACTGGACAATTCATTTAAGCTGTTTTAATCCTTGCTAGTCTTTTCAAACATTCAATCGTTTGTTTAAACGAATGCAGAAGAACAACCGGTGGGCGGCATTAGGTTTTTTTTTTTTTTTTTTTCTCAAACCGGTATATCTTTTTGCTGCTGCCCTGTATGACACTGCCAGAAATGGATGCCAAAGCAAGACAGCAATGTAATGAGTGATGGGTTGAACAAAACAGCTCTGGCGTGCGTGGTTATGTGTGAGTGTGTGTGTGTGTGTGTGTGCGCGCGCAGGCAAGTGTGTGTGTGGACATCTGTGGAGAAATTGTGAGGCAGATGGAACTGTCAGCTTGTCCTCTATGCACAGTTGAGCCCCTGAAGCCTCATGCAGACACTTGCTTTATTGCAGCAGTGTGCACAAATTCTGCACTCCATCTAACGTAGTCCTAACGCAGTCCTATCCACCCTAGACAAACCAACTGAAGAAATGCTCCGAAATAGAAACTCAGTATGAGATTTACTCACACTGTTCACTGTCTGTCAAGCACGCCTAGACAACCACAGAACATGTAAAAAAAAAAAAAAAAAAAAAAAAAATATATATATATATATATATATATATATATATATAACCGACAGCTATAAAAGCAGACTCTGAAGTACAGCAAAACATGTTTAATAGAGAGTACAATTTAGGTAAAAACCTAAAAAAAAAAAAATTGGTAACACTTTATTTGAAGGGGTGACATAAGACTGACATGACACTGTCATAAACATGATATAACATCCGTCATGAACATGAGTCTTTATGAATGTTTATGACTGTTGTCATTAAGTGTCATTCTGTAAATTATGACACTCTTAATGCAAAGTTGACATTGTTTAAAATGTCTTTGTTATGACAACTTGACATTAACCAAGAAATCATACGTGTTCCACTTGAGGTAAGGGGAAATATTAATGACACTGTTGTTAAAGCATTTGAAAGTGTAATAACCCTTAATGACATTTTTATAACTAGTACAATGTGTTCCACTTTACTTGAGGACAAGTAAAATATTCATGTCACGGTTATAATGGTGTCATGACAACCAAAGTTAAAACCAACCATAACATATGACAGGGTAATGTAATGTTAACACAAAGCTAAATAACTTCTTGAAGTTTGATAATTAGACCTGTTATGACATATTTGTGACAGGTTCACAGGTTATAATTTCTTGGTTAATGTCAAGTTGTCATAAAAAAGACATTTTTTTGTCTTTGTTAATGTCAAGTTGTCATAACAAAGATATTTTAAACAATGTCAACTTTGCATTAAAAGTGTCATCATTTACCAAATGTTCATAAACACTCCTTCATGTTCATGACAGGTGTTATGTCATGTCATGTCAGTCTTATTCACACCCCTTCAGATAAAGTGTTACCAAAGATTTATAGTATATACATTTTAAAACAAGATTCCTTCATTCTACTTAAAATCTGTTTGATTAAGTAATCTTGCACAATCCCCATTCCTCATTGCATTGAAATAACATTCATACGACCTGGAACCAATTCACTAGTCAATTTGCTATGGATAATTGCAATTGACTAAATCTGTAAAAATAATAATTTTCTTAACATAAAGGCAAGGTTATCCAGGAAGAAAACATATATATATATATATATATATATATATATATAACAGTCATTGGACATAAGGTGACCTTTTTAGTGGATGTTGTCACAAGGGGTAGGTTGTCAAAGTGGAATGATTTAAGTAAAATAATCATGAAAACAACCCTTCACATTCAATCTTGATCAGAAGTGTTTTCAAACAGAAAAACTGCATATTTTTGGGACCTTTAAGGTCATGCCAGCCTGTGGCTTAGATGTGATGTCCATTCTCTGTTAGGGCTCAACTTTAATGTTGAAGGATAATGGAGAAGTTATTCCTGAGGACACTTCTGCTTTCTCTTTCTCTCTCTGTCAGTATGTCTATGTCTCCTCCTCATCTCATGTCACACTTTCTCGTCTTCTCCTTTATCTCAGCTAGACAAGCTAAAATTGTCTGTCACAGACAGGTTGTGCCAATGACAAAATGCCTCATCTCCAAAATGCATTTTCCAAAAGAGGAACACAAATTCAGCTGTAGGTCAGATAGATTAACGGTGAGATCACAAGAGCTCTAGGAAGGTAATTGAACACAGATCTCTTTTTGTTGAGACAGAAAACAGCAGTTTGATGAAATTGGATATCAAAAACAAATGGAACAGAAAATAAGATCTAAATGACAAAACAAGTAAAGGGTTTATTTCCGGCATGTCGTCTTCTCCATATGCCCATCTGATATATATTGTGTAAAAGGGAAATGGATTTTCCTCTCTCAAACCTAGTGCTAGAAATAGCATTCTGTAACGGATCTAGAATTGATAGCATGTCACGTGCATTTCAATCTCCTGAACTATCTTTATCCTGCAGGAAAGTGAGCTCTATTGATTGCTGAGCGAAGAAAACAGAACAAAAGATCCCTCAGGTGAAGAGTGTTGCTAAGTGCATGGTGCAACACTACTGTTAACAACAACCTGCAAAAATCATTTTTTTTCAATCATTACTTTATCTGGTTTTCCATTAAAACACCAGTATGTTTTTCCACATGTTTAAGCATGAATCTAAGAAAATTAGTGGCTGTGCTTAAAAAAAACTAATAAAATGGGGTAAGAAACTTAATTCCAGGTGTATTCTGTGAAGTCCAAATATCTTAAACAGTTTTGCTTCTAAAGTAAATATGTCTTGTTTTAAGGAGGATAAGATACTTGTAAAGGGATAGTTTTTTTTTATTATTATTATTTTGATATGTTTTAGCTTACCTCAAGGGTATCCAAGATGTAGGTGTCTTTGTTTCCACAGTATTTTCAATTTTGATATTTTAAGGTCAAACCGTTCTTGTCTGTCAGTCATATAATAGAGGTTTATGGGGTCCACCTAAAAGAGCATGCACAGAGAAGTCCAAATTAAACATGATTTAATGACTCGTAAATGTTAGTACACATTGATGGCCTACATGAAACGGCGTTTTTTTTTTGTTTTTTTTTTGTGAGAAAACGAACAGTATTTATATCGTTTTTACCTCTTGTAACCAAAGCCACGTCCAAGTGATCTGATGGCATGGGCACTTCGGTCTGCGCCTGAAAGTGCCGGAAGTGATCTCTCGCTGTCACAGACTAGAAGGACACAGATGGATGAGTGTAAACCAGGTTTATTGACACAGGTGATATGGTAGACAGCAGGTGAGTAGATAATGGATAAAGTTCAGTAATAGATCGGGAAACAGTCTGATGATGTATATCTTATCTTGAGCAGGACTGGAAGATGGAGAGCTGAGGCAGCGGACAGATGAGCAGTGGGAAACCGGGGACCAGGAGCGGATGAGGAGCAGACAGGACGAAAGTAAGCGGGTAAGTATGTCTCAAAGCCAGGTAGTAGTGTAGCGGGAGTCTGTAGCCGATGTGTCGACGAGACCAGACGGTGAGTGGCTGTGAGGAGTGAGTTTATAAAGGGAGGATGATTGGGACGGTGATTGATGCGGGCAGGTGACGGTGATTAGAAGGCTGGGGAGCTGGAACGAGTGGGCGGAGTGAAGGTGTCTGGTGCTGACGCAGATGGGTCCGTGACAGTACCCCCCCCCCCCCACGGCCAGCTCCAGCTGGCGGACGGGACCGACGACGGGGACGACCACGGCCCCGGGGCGCTGGACGATCTGGGTGGGTGGTGTGAAAGTCCTGGAGTAATGAGGGGTCCAGAATGTCCTCCCGATTGACCCAACATCTCTCCTCAGCCCCGAATCCCTCCCAGTCCACGAGATATTCCAGGCGGCCGCCCCGTCGTCGGGAGTCGAGGATCTCATGGACTCGATAGATGTTATCGTCTTCGGGATCTGCAGGAGGAGGGGGCACCTCCGCAGCACCAGACCCTGGGGAAGAAGGAGAGAGAGGGTTAGTGTAGGGCTTCAGCAGGGAGACGTGGAAGGTGGGTGCGATGCGGTAGTGAGCGGGGAGGACCAGCCGGTAGGTGACGGGGTTGATCTGCCTCTGTATCGCGAAAGGTCCGATGTATCTGGGACTCAGCTTCCGACAGGGCTGTCGGAGACGGATGTCCCGGGTGGAGAGCCAGACCAGTTGTCCGGGAAGGTAGTGAGGGGTGTCGGCGCGGCGCAGGTTGGCCTGGTTCTGGTGTCTCCGAACTGCCCGCTGGAGGTGAGTATGAGCTGAGTCCCAGACTCTCTCGCTCGTCTGGAACCAATGGTGGACTGCTGGGACGTCTGATGGTTCTCCTGACCAGGGGAAGAGTGGAGGTTGGTAGCCGAGTATGCACTGGAATGGGGTGAGTCCGGTGGTGGTTTGTCGGAGAGAGTTCTGTGCATACTCGGCCCAGGGCAGGTAACGACTCCAACAGTCCTGATGATCGTGGCAGTATGACCGCAGGTATCTCCCTATCTCCTGGATCTTCCGCTCAGTCTGGCCGTTTGACTGGGGATGATAACCTGAAGTGAGGCTGACGGTCACTCCCAGAAGGTTGAAGAAGGCCCTCCAGACACGGGAGATGAATTGGGGTCCTCGATCGGAGACAACGTCCTCTGGGATTCCGAAGTTCCGGAAAATGTGCTGGAACAGCGCCTCCGCTGTTTCAAGGGCTGTAGGTAGGCCAGGAAGGGGAATTAGCTTGCACGCTTTAGAGAAGCGGTCTACTACTACTAGGATGCAGGTGTGATTGTCAGACACGGGCAGGTCGGTGACGAAGTCCACTCCGAGGTGGGACCAGGGTCGAGTGGGTATGGGAAGAGGGACCAGTTTGCCTTCTGGGAGATGACGGGGAACTTTGGCCATGGCACAGACTGAGCATCCTTTGACGAACCGGGAGACGTCCTGGGCCATACCCGGCCACCAGTAGCGCTGTTGGACGAGCGAGAGAGTGGACTGGCTGCCTGGGTGTCCAGAGCCCGGAGAGGAGTGAACTGAGTCCATGAGGGACAGGCGTAAACGAGTTGGGACATAGACCCGTCCCTCAGGACCTCCCGGCGGAGCAGGTTCAAGCTGTGTGGCTTCGGCGATGTGATCATCCATGCTCCACTGAATGGGGCTGACCACCACGGCTGGAGGGAGAATGGTTTCGGACTCAAGAGGAGGGACCTCGGGTTGGAACTGACGCGAGAGAGCGTCTGCTTTCACATTCTTATCTCCGGGGCGATAGGTGACTGAGAAATTGAAGCGTGTGAAGAACAGGGCCCAACGGGCTTGACGGGGATTGAGTCTCTTGGCCTCTCGGAGGTACTCAAGGTTACGGTGGTCCGTGATCACTGTAAAAGGGTGTTGGGCTCCCTCCAGCCAGTGCCGCCATTCCTCCAGCGCGAGTTTGATGGCCAGTAACTCCCGGTTGCCGATGTCATAATTCTGCTCCGCCGGGGACAGTTTCTTGGAGTAGAAGGCGCATGGGTGGAGTTGAGGTGGGTTCCCCTGCCGCTGAGAGAGGACCGCTCCTACCCCCGAGATGGAGGCATCCACTTCGACGAGGAACGGTAGGGTCGGGTCCGGAAGGGCCAGGGTAGGAGCGGTGCTGAAGGCGGACTTGAGGTCTTGGAAGGCGCGGGTGGCTTGGTCGTTCCAGGATAGAGACTTGGCCCCACTCTTGAGAAGGTCGGTGAGGGAAGAGCTGATGGGACTGAAGTTATGGATGAACCGGCGGTAGAAATTGGCAAACCCTAGGAAGCGTTGGAGCTCCTTACGGGTCGTGGGTTGTGGCCAGTGGAGTACCGCTTCCACCTTCCTCTGGTCCATGGTGATTCCGTGGGGAGTGATGATGTACCCGAGGAATTGGATGGTGCTTTGGTGGAATTCGCATTTCTCCAGTTTGAGATAGAGGTGATAATCTCGGAGCCGGGTGAGTACTGTTTGAACGTGATGGATATGAGAGGTCAGGTCGGGGGAGTAGATGAGGATATCGTCGATGTAAATGATGACAAACTGGTTGAGGAGATCGCGGAATATCTCATTCATGAAACCTTGGAAGATGGCGGGTGAGTTGGACAATCCGAAGGGCATCACGAGATATTCGTAGTGCCCCGCGGGGGTGATGAAGGCGGTCTTCCACTCATCTCCTTCCCGGATGCGGATGAGGTTGTAGGCACTACGAAGATCTAGCTTGGTGTAAATGGATGCCCCTCGGAGTTGTTCCAGGGCGGCTGGGACCAGAGGAAGAGGATAGCGGAATTTGACAGTAGCTTGATTGAGGGTACGGTAGTCGATGCAGGGGCGCAAGCCTCCATCCTTTTTCCCCACGAAGAAGAAGCTCGAAGCAGCAGGGGACACAGATGGTCGGATGAATCCGTGGTCGAGAGCCTCCTGGAT
The DNA here is from genome assembly GCF_988280905.1 of Pimephales promelas. NCBI lineage: Eukaryota > Metazoa > Chordata > Actinopteri > Cypriniformes > Leuciscidae > Pimephales > Pimephales promelas. The sequence goes on along the minus strand of NC_142772.1, from coordinate 17,860,476 downwards.
ATACTCCCCCATGGCCTTCTGTTCCGGGATGGACAGAGGGTAGATCTTACCTCGCGGTAAGACCGCCCCGGGCAGCAGATCGATCGCGCAGTCCCATGGCCGATGTGGAGGTAGGGTGGTCGCTTGGTGTTTATCGAAGACATCCTGGAACGCCCGGTAGGGAGAGGGGATCTCGGGAGGATGTCCCACAGGTGAGCTCTCCACGGAGGTGGTGGAGAGGGGAACGATCGGAGTGGTGGTATGAACGGAGGTCCTTGTCACCGATGGCAGGCAGTGATGGAAGCAGTCCTTACCCCACCGTAGAATCTCGCCGGTGGACCATTGGACATGCGGGGAGTGGGTCTCCAACCAGGGGCGCCCCAGGATGATCTCGGCCGTGGAGCCCTCCAGCACCAGGAAAGAAATCTCCTCCTTATGAAGCCAGCCGATCTCCAGCCCCAGGTCGGGACTACGATATCCGACCCGGCCGCGCCCCAGAGGTTGACCGAGGATGGTCTGTACTTGCAGTTTGTGAGGGATGGATCGTTGCCTGGTTTGCAGCCGGTTTAAGGTGGACAGTGCGATGAAATTGGCCGCTGACCCGGAGTCGATCAGCGCCTGAACTGAAAGGGAACGGTTCAGATAAGTGATAGTGGCCGTAGTACATTTCAAGGGGGAAATGGGTAGTGGTAGGTGGACTGTACTCACAGCGGGTCGGGGTGGACGAATGGGGCAGGAGGCGAGCAGGTGGCCGGAGGCTCCACAGTACAAGCACAGACCGCTGGTGATGCGCCGATTTCTCTCGGACACTGGCAGTCGCGAGGTACCAATGTCCATCGGCTCTGGTGCTGGAGGACTGTGATGACGGGACGCTGGACGAGGAGGTGGGAGTGCAGGGCTGTCGAGCTGGCATGCAGTGCGGCGCTGATCGATGCGAATGGATCGCTGGATGATGCTCTCTATTCCCACGGTGTCATCATAGATCGCGAGCTGAAGACGGATGTCTGAATTCAAGCCATGACGGTATGCGGTGATGAGCGCGCTCTCGTTCCAACCGAGAGTGGCGGCGAGGGTGCGGAACTGCAGGGCATAGGAGGCGACTGACGATCTCCCTTGCCGCAACCGGTACAGCTGGTCTTGCACCGAGATGGAATGTGCAGACTGCGAGAATACCTCGATGAAATGACCGGAGAAAGCAGCGAACGTCCGAGTAAGTGGACCTCGATCTTTCCACAGGGCATGAGCCCAATTGAGCGCTCGACCTCGCAGGAGTGAGATGAAGAAGGCGACCTTAGATCGTTCGGTGGGGAAAGCGGATGGATCCATCTCCATGTAGAGCTCGCACTGCAGGAGGAAGCCGCTGCACTCCTCCTCCTCGCCAGAGAAGGGCGCTGGTTGGGCCATGGGACTGACAGAGGCAGATGGGGAAGAAGCGGTGACGGTGGCCGTGGAGAGTGCTGGAGCGCTAGTCCGGGGAATGGTAGGAGAGGGTGGGGTCGGTGTAGCGCTGGTGCTCGGGGTAGGTTGCAGCATGTTGTTGGTCTGGTCTTCTGTCACAGACTAGAAGGACACAGATGGATGAGTGTAAACCAGGTTTATTGACACAGGTGATATGGTAGACAGCAGGTGAGTAGATAATGGATAAAGTTCAGTAATAGATCGGGAAACAGTCTGATGATGTATATCTTATCTTGAGCAGGACTGGAAGATGGAGAGCTGAGGCAGCGGACAGATGAGCAGTGGGAAACCGGGGACCAGGAGCGGATGAGGAGCAGACAGGACGAAAGTAAGCGGGTAAGTATGTCTCAAAGCCAGGTAGTAGTGTAGCGGGAGTCTGTAGCCGATGTGTCGACGAGACCAGACGGTGAGTGGCTGTGAGGAGTGAGTTTATAAAGGGAGGATGATTGGGACGGTGATTGATGCGGGCAGGTGACGGTGATTAGAAGGCTGGGGAGCTGGAACGAGTGGGCGGAGTGAAGGTGTCTGGTGCTGACGCAGATGGGTCCGTGACACTTGCTTGGTTGCGGAAAAAAAAAAATCAACATTGTCTGTTGATATATCGAAATTGTCTTCCATTTTCCTGTATATCTAAATATGTTTAGATCTTCTCAGTGAAGGGTAACACTTCTGAAATCTCTGTGTAAACAATGAGTGATGTACACACACGAGAGATCACTTCCGGGGCTTTCTGGGGCTTTACCGGCGCCTGGCGCCGGCACTTGCACAGAGAGAAGCGCCCTCGCCCTCAGAGTACTTGGACATGACTGTGATTACAAGATGTAAAAACGATATAAATACTGTTTGTTTTCTCACACAAACCACTCGTTTCGTGTCTTAGGCCATCAATGTTTACTTACATTTACGAGTCATTAAATCATGTTTAATTTGGACTTCTCTGTGCATGCTCTTCGAGGTGGACCCAGGGTGGACCCCATAAACCTCCATTATATGACTGACAGACAAGAATGGTTTGACCTAAAAATATCAAAATTGAAAATACTGTGGAAACAAAGACACCTACATCTTGGATGCCCTTGAGGTAAGCTAAAACATATCAAAAATGAATTTCAAAGTGAACTATCCCTTTAATGGAAAACACCCCAAGAATGCTGATAAAAATGGTCTGGACACAATCAGGCACTAGAAGTCAAATCAAATGAAAACAAATCAAATCATGATGTTTTTATTGGACTGAAATCTGTGGAGGCCATTTGAGTATAGTGAATAGAATTCTATTGTGGAACGTTGTTACATAATTTGTGTCTCTGTGATTCTGTTCCACATGGATACTTACGCAATACTCGGAAATACAGAGTATCAAAGCTTTATAGGGAGGGATTCAAGCTTGTAGCTAGATGTTTTGAACATCTTAAACCCGAATTGGAAGCCATGTACTGTTTAATCTAATTTAAAACCCACTGAATTTCAGTAAAAAGCAGCACAGAAAAGACTTGTGTAATAGGCTGTGCTTGAGAAGAAAACTCAGGAGAGAAAAAAAAAATATTTAATTCATCTTAGACTTTCTGTGACCATAATACATGTTTTCCCCTGTTAAGTCTTTTGTCTTATCTTTATTGTTCCTGGACAAGTGTGTTTCAAAAGGCCTCATTCATTTCCTAACTATCGTCTCTGATGGTTCTGCACAAGCTGATTATTTCTTATTCTCTTTCTCTCTTTGACAGAACTCACACTGTTCCACATGCTATGTTCGAACATCTTTGAAGTCTCTGAATCGCTTCCCCTTGTGATGCAAGTTCTTAAATAATTTCTTGATCCTGAAATAGTATCCATCAAAGAAACCAGCCATCTTAGATTCAGCTGCTAAGTTATGAATGAGTGAGATTCTTATCAAAGCATGCAGGATGAGAACAACCCACCACATGAAGATCCATTATATGCAAATCAGCAATATTCATTTCTGCTAATCACCCTCGAGCATAGGTGGTACACAGAAGCAAATATTTCTTTTCTTAGCAACATATAAAGGATTATACAGGTGTAAAACTTTCCCTCACTGAATGAATCTTTTGTAGCCTAACAGTTACAGAAAAAAACAAATACACAAATGAACATCAGCTGAATAAAATTAATCAACTCAATTGATTAAGTGAAGTCGGGTGCGATTGGCACAGCACTCTCGCTGAATTGTAGATGAGACAGGCAGAGCTTTCCAGCTGGATGAGGCAGCAGGACATCAAAGCAGACCCTATTACTCAAAAGTAACATTGTGTGTAGTCCTCAGGCTAAGCCTTTTAAGTGATGATGGGGCAGGCGCTGCAGCATGTGGTGCACAACTGAAATGAGGACACACTCTGTGTTTGAGTTTGTTAATCCAATATTAATTCATTTTTTATTTCCATTTACACATGATTTCAAGCATATGGAAGATCATAATGCCGTACACTTGGGACTATCTGCAGGAAACAAACAGTATGTTTATATTAAATTAGAGGTTTATTATGATTTATCTTTTCTAACTTTAGTTAGTATGTAATGTTGCTGTTTGAGCATAAACAACATCTGCAAAATTAAGATGCTCAAAGTTCAAAGCAAAGGGAGATGTTTGCTTTTAAAGAAATTTATTTTTAAGGACTACAACAAGCGGCTACAACAATCCTCCCGGGTTAGAGACATCACTAACCCTAAAATTCACATAAACCCGCCCCCAGGGAACACGTTACCTTTTAAGGGAACTCCCGCTGCGTCGGAATCGACACATTGGGGAACGCTCTTAGCGTATCGCGTCTGAAGCATGAATGAAACTAGTCCAATTTCGATTGGTGTTGCGTCGTGACGTCAGCGGTGACGTGGCATGTGACGGTGAGCCGAAGCTATATAAGGAACCCCGGAACAAACAATGTCAGCTTCTGCTCTTCAGCAAAGAGTTATATGTGAAAACTGTGTCTTATTTTGTGTTGTATTGTCGGTAATAAAAGGTAATTGATGGAAAGAAAAGAGACAATTCAGGCAGTGTGCGTCCCCTTGTCCACGCTATCTCAGCGAGGGTGACACTCACGTGCTTTGTGTTGTTTGTCTGGGAGTGGAGCATGCACGGGAAACGCTCGAGGGCGCTGTCTGCGCGAATTGTGATCAGATGCCTCTGAGAATGCTCAGCTCTCGCATCGCTCTGTTTGGTGAGACAGGCGAGGCAAGCACTCCCCGTGGATCAGGTCCCGCGTCTGTCGAGGCAGCGCGTCGCCTGCATTCATGGGGATCGCAACGAGATCTGGTTGACGATGTTGAGACGGATTCGGCTCTTTCTCAGCAATCGTCGGCCAGTTCTCGTGGTCTCGCTAGCGAGGGGGAAGCCCGCCCTGCGGCTTCTTCCCCCCTGCAATGAGGACCCGATGTTCGAGTTGTCTGGTTCTGAGGAATCAGATAATTTCAACATCGAGGCAGGAGATTGTGTAACTCCATCTGCACAATCTCTTACCTTTGAGGAGCTGCTGGAGGTTGTGACTCGGGCAGTGGAAAAATTAAACATTGAATGGCCCCCAGAAAAGCAGGAAGCGACACAAAAAAGTAAACTCGATGAGCGCAAACCCGATCACAACCTTCACGCCGGAGTTTACCATTTTTCACTGATCTTCATACTGAGGTGTCTAGATCGTGGAATAAGCCCTTCTCTTCCCGTATATCAAGTCCCAATATAAATATATATGCATCCATCATGGGGGTTAGAGAGAGGGGCTATGGGACGATGCCGCGGGTTGAGGAGGCTTTTGCATCCCACCTTTCACCCGATGTTGCGTCGTCCCTAAAGGCTCCGGCGCTTCCCTCCAAGCCCTGTCGTGTAACATCAGCTTTGGTAGAGAAGGCATATATGGCTGCAGGTCGGGCTGGTGCATGTTTGCATACGATGGGGCTGTTGCAAGCGTACCAGGCCAACCTCCTAAAGGAGGTGGACGATAGCGAGGAGGTCTCGTTCGACGACATTCGAGAGATGCGTCGAGCGGTCGACCTGTCTCTCCTGGCTACCAAAGAGACGGCCCGCGCCATTGGCCGATCTATGGCAGCAATGGTGGCTACGGAGAGACATTTGTGGCTGAATCTGTCAGGCATCGGGGACAAAGATAGAAAATTCCTCCTCTATGCCCCGATTTTGGCTTCTGGCCTCTTCGGTGACGCAGTCAATACTGTCGTCGAGAGGTTTCAGGAGTCGAAACGACATTCAGCCGTATTAAAACACCTTATCCCCCGCCGTCGTCCACGGTCTCATGGGTTAGCTGCCAGGGACAGCAGAAGGAGAGTGCAGGGGCAACACTCTTAGACGAGGCCCTCCAAACCGAGGACAGATCTGAGGACTGTCATTCAGGCGAGGAAGACCTCGTGGAAGAGGTCATGACGTGAGGCGCAGGCCTCTGAGGGTGATCCCCTCCGTGATCAAGTATCAACAGCTCGCTCCTTCACGGAGCCCTCGGGAAATCGATGTGTGCTCCCCGTCGCTAAGTGTCCTTCAGGGCATATCGGTTTTCAGCGAACACGACTGGCAGTGTCCGCCCAAAAATACTGCGGCACCGTCAGTAGCGTTCCCTCTCACGAGGCCTGTAGAAATGTCAAATCGGTTAGCTCCTGCTATTACAATGCTTCAGGTCACCGATATATCAAATATAATACCAGAGGTCAGTCTCGAGAGACTGATTCCCCTGTCAGATTATTTAGATGCCTGGAAGGGCCTTCAAAATATATCTCAGTGGGTCCTGCGCACAGTGGAAAAGGGTTACAGAATTCAATTCGAATACGGACCACCTCGGTTCAACGGGGTGGTTCACACATTGGTCAGTCCAGAGCAGGGTCAGATTTTGGAACAGGAAGTTCAGTCCTTACTGGTGAAGGAGGCCATAGAGCGGGTTCCTCCCCAGGACAGGATGCTGCTCTTGCTCCTCTGAGACTTCAAGGCATTCGCATCCTCAATTACATCGACGACTGGCTCATTTTGGCTCAGTCAGTGGTAATGGCAGTTCGACATCGAGATATTGTTCTGAATCATCTGAGGTGCTTAGGGTTAAGACTCAATGTCAAGAAAAGTTCACTAATTCCTCAACAAAGAACTACGTTTCTAGGGGTAGTGTGGGATTCAGTCACGATGCGGGCACAGTTGTCAGCCTTTTTCCACCTTAGAAACATTGCTAAGCTACGTAACATGCTATCTATTTCTGATGCAGAAAAATTAGTTCACGCATTCATGACCTCGAGACTAGATTACTGTAATTCTTTATTAGCCGGTTGTCTTGCATCCTCAATAAACAAGCTACAGTTAGTTCAAAATGCTGCCGCTAGAGTTCTTACTAGGTCAAGAAAATATGATCATATAACACAGATTTTATCATCTCTACACTGGTTACCTATTAAGTTCTGTATCAATTACAAAAAATACTACTACTAACCTATAAAGCCCTAAATGGTTTAGCTCCTATGTACTTAACGGACCTTCTCTCGCCCTACAATCCACCGTGTTCCTTAAGATCACTAAATTCAAGGCTTCTGGTCATTCCTAGGATATCGAAGTCCAGTAAAGGAGGGAGGGCGTTCTCGCATTTAGCTCCAAAACTCTGGAATAGCCTTCCAGATATGGTCCGAGGCTCTGACTCGCTGACACAGTTTAAAACTAGATTAAAGACGCATCTCTTTAGTCAAGCATTCACATAATGTTTACCTTTTAGTCCTCTGTTATGCCATACGGAACCGTTTGCCACTGAAACGCATTTCCACAACAGTGGGGCTCGACAGCCTTAGTCAAACGGGTCGGCGCGTATGGTTGGGTTGCGGAGAGTTCAGGTTATGGAGAGTTTGTGAGATAGTGGTTTTCTAACACCGACTCCCGTATAATGGAAATCATTATGAACATCAGCTACGCTAATTATTTCCCATCTGCCTTTCTGCTGTTATCTCGGGAAGCTTGTCCCAAGAAAAATGGCATTCGTCAGGTCCAGTTTTGTATCCAGCCTCTCACGGGGAATTCGGATGTCCCAACGCCTGTGATGAGGGGACCAACGCCTGTGAAGAGACGACTCATAAATACATAAACATAAACATTATTTATATTTAATATTTATATATAAACAATATGAATGTAAGCCAGAGGAGAACTGGCCCCCGACTGAGCCTGGGTTCTCCCAAGGTTTTTTCTCCATCCAATCTGATGGAGTTTTGGTTCCTTGCCACTGTCGCCTTGCTTTTGGCTTGCTTTTGGCTTGCTCAGGGTTATTTAGTGTTTAGTAATGTTGTTGATCTGTGTTGTACTACTTTCATGTTATCACTGTGAAGCTGTTTTGATACAATCTGTATTGTGAAAAGTGCTATATAAATAAATGTGACTTGACTTGTCTTCTGCTCGTGTTCTATCCATTTTGACTACAGTAAGGAGTCTCAGGCTAGGTCAGGCCATCACTGTCAAACATTTCCAAAGGGTTTTGGGCCTCATGGCGGCAGCGTCCAACGTGATTCGTTTTGGCCGGCTCACATGAGGGCCCTGCAGTGGTGGCTCAGGACCAGGAAGTTTTCCCCGAGGGACAACCCCTTTCGCACTATCAAAGTAACGTGCAGATGCCTTCGTTCTTTGATAATGTGGAAGAAACTAGGGTTCCTGTCCCTAGGCCCTGCGTTGGGAGCACCGTGTCAGAGAAAGGTGATAACCACGGATGCTTCCCTCACAGGCTGGGGTACGGTTATGGAAGGCTGCTACACCAGGGGTATTTGGAGAGGTCGTCATCTCCTGTGGCACATCAATTGTCTGGAGATGATGGCAGTTCTCCTGGCCCTCAGACATTTTCTATCAGACCTAAGGGGTCATCATGTGTTAGTAAGGACAGACAGCATGTCAGTAGTGGCTTACATAAATCGTCAGGGGGGCCTGAGATCACGCCCCCTATGCAAATTGGCGCATCAGGTTCTCCTGTGGTCCCTAGGGAAATTTCTATCCCTCAGGGCCATGTTTATCCCTGGGGTCAACAATGTGGGAGCAGACATCCTGTCAAGACAGGGGCTGAGGCCCGGGGAATGGAGGCTTCACCCAGAGACGGTGGAGCTCATATGGAGGGAGTTTGGCCAGGCGGAGGTGGATCTGTTTGCCTCTCAAGAGAATTCCCACTCTCCGCTTTGGTACTCCCTCACGCATCCAGCCCCACTGGGGTTGGATGCCATGGTACAGACGTGGCCGAGGCTACGTCTGTACGCGTTTCCTCCCAGGGGTTCTAGGGAGGGTCAGGAGGTACGGGATCAGTTTGCTCCTATAGTAGCCCCGTACTAGCCGGCCCGAGTATGGTTTTCGGACATCATGGTTCTATTAGCAGGCCCTCCGTGGCAAATACCGATCAGGAGGGACCTTCTTTCTCAGGCCGAGGGCACGATATTTCACCCTCGGCCCGAACTATGGAAACTGTGGGTTTGGCCCCTGATGGGGACCAATTCTTAAATGCCGGTCTCTCAACTGAGGTTGTTGAGACCATCCTAAACTCTAGAACCCCCTCCACGAGGAAACTTTATGCCTTAAAGTGGAATGTCTTTAAGCTATGGTGCAGAGAACGCCAGGTGGACCCAGTTAACTGCCCAGTGGCTTCAGTGCTGGAGTTCCTCCAGTGTCGATTCTCTGATGGGCTCTCCCCGTCTACACTTAAGGTTTATGTGGCGGCCATAGCTGCCTTCCACATGCCTTTAGGGGTGGATTCTTTGGGGAGACACCCACTTATTATACGTTTCCTTCGTGGAGTTAAGAGGATGAGGCCTGTCATCCAGTCCAGAGTCCCCACGTGAGGTTCTCGAGGGGTTATCCCTGGCACCCTTCGAGCCTTTGGATGAAGTTTTGGAGAAGTTTATGTCTTTCAAGGTTGCATTTCTGCTAGCCATCACGTCTCTAAAGAGAGTTGGGGACCTGCAAGCGTTATCTGTTGCTCCTTCTTGCCTAGAATTCGCTCCTTTTAATGTAAAGGCTATTCTCCATCCTAGACCTGGCTATGTGCCTAAAGTTCCATCAAATGTGGCACGGTCTATTATTCTTCAGGCCTTCCATTCTCCACCACATGTGTCAGATGAGCAAGCGAAGCTAAATTTACTATGTCCAGTACGAGCCCTGGAAATTTATCTGCGTAGAACCTCAGGCTGGAGGAAGTCGGACCAGCTACTTGTGTCTTTGGGTCTCCAAAAAGGGGTTTGCCTGTTTCAAAACAAACTATAAGCAGATGGATAGTGGATACAATCTCTTTAGTTTACGAGGTGCGTCACTTGCCTTCACCTCTGGCACTAAGAGCCCACTCTACTAGAGGAGTGGCTTCCTCTAAAGCTCTGTTGGCAGGTGTTTCCCTTCAGGAGGTCTGTGATGCCGCAGGATGGGCCTCCCCTCACACGTTTATAAAACACTACAGTCTGGATCTACCCTCTACTCCCTGTTCACGGGTTCTCTCGTCTTGAGTGTGCCAGTTTGATTCACACCAGGGCGTACCTCTCAGTATGGCACAGTGGACATTTCGTTCCCCAATGTGTCGATTCCGATGCAGCGGGAGTTCCCTTGAAAGGGAACGTCTCGGGTTACGACTGAAACGCTGCGTCCCTCGGCCACACTGCTTGCGCCCTGAAACGACTGTCTTCGACCAATCAGAAGCTGACTTTGTTTGTTCCGGGGTTCCTTATATAGCTTCCACTCACCGTCACATGCCACGTCACGGCTGACGTCACGACGCAACACCAATCGAAATTGGACTAGTTTCATTCATGCTTCAGATGCTACACGCTAAGAGCATTCCCCAATGTGTCAATTCCGACGCAGCGTTTCGTTCCCTTCTCAGGGAACGAGGGTTACAGTCGTAACCCGAGACGTTTTCTAGATGATGAAGAATATGAGTCTCTTGAGTCTCCATTTTTATCTGACTTTGAATATTTAAAAAAAAAGGCTAAAAGTTTTTAAAATTTCCATTTCATGTGTGTGTGAGGTAAAAGGACACGAGCTCTTGAAGCTCCGCTCCCTGTGCCGAGAGTAGCAGCTCACTTGCAATTAAAGGGACAGACACAAAAACGGGTTGTTTTTGCTCACACTCAAAAAGTAACAAATTTTAATGTGCTATGTAAAAATATCTGTGGGATATTTTGAGCTAAAACTTCACATACACACATCAGAGATTAATTTTGCATCTTTTGAAAAGGGCATTTTTCAGCCCCTTTAAAATGTATATTAAATGTAGGGTAGGTAATTTAGGAGTGTCTCCAAAACCACGCTTCCTTCAAAACACATGAACACAATTGTCACATGAGACAGCGTTAAATTACCTCATGTCTCAACGCACATAGCATTATAATAATAATGAACGTAAACAACTAACAGAGATCTGACTTCTACATGACTGCTGTTGTCGATGATAGTGTTGACATAGATGTGATGGATTTATGTATTTAAATTGTCTAAAAGTCTGAGGTCTGAGTCAGCTTCGAGAACGTCACGGGTTGCCGTCTCTAAATTACTGTTCCAATATGGCGTGAACACAGCATGAGCTTGTTGTTTTGGTTCAGGAGGAACTGTAATAAGTGCAGTTTGTTTGTGGCACTCGGTGACTGTGTGCCACAACTCTGCATAGGCTAAACGGGAACGCGTTGATTACGTGTAATGTCTGCGTGAGCAGCATGTGCAGTGGTATGGAAATACATATGTTGACTTGACAGGCAGGTTGAATTGACAGGCACCATATGATTGCATTTAGACCAATCGTAATGATTGAATGATTTTTTTGGTCCAGAGACTTCCACAGATGATATATGTAATGTTTTTGTTTTTTTATTTTACAATTTAGTCCACTTAAATTATTAATTGCTATTTTAATATATTAAATATAATATTTTTTATTATATTTTATTATTTTAATATAATAAAACAAAAAGTGACGTTAATTGAAAAATGTGCCTATCCTATGTTTAACATAGTATATTTAAACATTTTTGACATTACTTTAAAAACAAAATTCTCTGCATTTCTCCTCTTCTCATGCTTGCTTCCTGTTTAAAAAACCTTGCATTTTAAATTACGAATATTGTTGGCTCTTTGAAAAATGTATTTTGCTTTGGATAAAAACCTCTGCTAATTGCATACATGTAAATGTAAAAATAATAACTATTAAAATAAGTAATAATAACAAAATAATAACCCAAAATATCCAATAATACCCAATACCTAATAATAAAGGTCAATAATAAAGGTCAATTTCACGCTGTCACATGCACTCTTGACTGTGTCCCACTTGCTCACTCAGTAGTGCCCTATCCAAAAACCCACAATTGCGGTCTTTGCACTTGACCACTTGTCTACTGCATGACGTATTTTCTGTATTTGGCCCAAGTGTTCAAGTAGGCATGAAGACAACTGTACTAAAACTTTTCCCGATTAGTCATTGCCCAATGGGACAGTTATTGTGTTGCAAAAAATGCAATTGTTTACAGAGCTTTTTTTTTTCAGTAGCCTGGTTTGCATTTTAAAATAAACTTTCTAAATGTCTGGTCAGTAGTCACTATGTAGAAGACGATTTTAAAATAGTGGTGCTTCTTATTAAGTGATAAAAAGCATATGCAAATGTTGTACAAAATTCACATCCCCCACTCATCTTTGCACCAATAAAATGTGCAACATTTTATGTTTTACCAAATTGTATGTAATATCTAATTAATTTAACTTCTCACGATTCCGGGGCTCGTGAGTTCCCGAACACAATGTAGGCCTATGATGGGATGTGCTTTGCTTCGAAACTAGTGTGGGTTTTATTGAGCATTAAGGGCACTGCATTTGGGCGTTTTGGTTGCAACTACACAGGGTTGTTTTAAGACACACAGTCTTCCCGTTGAGTGCGCAATCTCTCACTTTAAAAAAAGTGTTGGTTATTTGGACAGGGCATCAAGCACTCACCCATTCCTCATCCCCTAATTAGCCTACTAATTGAACACCCTTGATGTTAATCTAATTAGCCCTCCGGACATACACATATAAATCTTACCTGTTCATCTTAACTGTTAAAGTGTACCAGTTCATAATTGTCTGGGTTCAGTAAAGGATGATAGATATGTTTCTCCTGTGGTACAGTGGGGCCAAAAATTATTTAGTCAGCCACTGATTGTGCAAGTTCTCCTACTTAGAATAATGAGAGAGGTCTGTAATTTTCATCGTAGGTACACTTTAACCATGGGAGACGAAATGAAAAAAAAAAAAAAAAAAAAAAATCCAGGAAATCACATTGTAGGATTTTTAAAGAATTTATTTGTACGTAAATTATGGTGGAAAATAAGAATTTGGTCAATAACAAAAGTTCAACTCAATACTTTGTAACATAACCTTTGTTGGCAATGACAGAGGTCAAATGTTTCCTGTAAGTCTTCATCAGGTTTGCACACACTGTAGCTGTTATTTTGGCCCATTCCTCCATGCAGATCTCCTCTACAGTAGAGCAGTGATGTTTCGGGGCTGTTGCTGGGCAACTTTCATCTCCACAAATTTTCTATGGGGCTGAGGTCTGGAGAGTGGCTAGGCCACTCCAGGACCTTGAAATGCTTTTTACGGAGCCACTCCTTCGTTGCCCGGGCAGTGTGTTTGGGATCATTGTCATGCTGGAAGATCCAGCCACGTTTTATCTTCAAGGCTCTCACTGATGGAAGGAGGTTTTGGCTTAAAATCTCACGATACATCGCACCGTTCATTCTTCCCTCAACACGGATCAGTTTTCCTGTCCCCTTTGCAGGAAAACAGTCCCAAAGCATGATGTTTCCTCCCCCATGCTTCACAGTAGGTATGGTGTTCTTGGGATGCAACTCTGCATGCTTCTTCCTCCAAACACGAGTTGAGTTTTTACCAAAAAGTTCTATTTTAACCATATGATATTCTCCCAATCCTCTTCTGGATCATCTATATGCTCTCTGGCAAACTTCAGACGGGCCTGGACATTTACTGGCTTAAGCAGGGGGATACACGCCTGGTACTGCAGGATTTGAGTCCCTCTCGGTGTAGTGTGTTATGGTAGCCTTTGTAACTTTGGTCCCAGCTCTCTGCAGGTCATTCATCAGGTCCCTCCGTGTAGTTCTGGGATTTTTGTTCACCGTTCTCATGATCATTTTGACCCCACGGGATGAGATCTTGCGTGGAGCCCCAGATCGAGAGAGATTATCAGTGGTCTTGTATGTCTTCCATTTTCTTGGACACAGTTGATTTTTTTCACACCAAGCTGCTTGCCTATTGTAGATTCACTCTTCCCAGCCAGGTGCAGGTCTACAATTTTCTTCCTGGTGTCCTTCAACGGCTCTTTGGTCTTGGCCATGGTTGAGTTTTTTATACCGATAATGGGTTCAACCTACCCTATCTCACGACCAATTCGTACGAATTCGTACGAGTAATTCAAAAGTGGCTAATTCGTACTAATTCATACGACCTCACTCGTACAAATTTGTACGATTTGTGACGGTTATGTTTAGGGGCGGGGTCAGGGGTAGGTCATTCGGACGAATTCATACGAATTGGCTAATTCGTAAAATATGTACGATTTAGCTAAATCGTACTAATTCGTACGAGTGAGGTCGTACAAATTGTTACGAATTAGCCACCTCGTAAAATTCGTACGAGTTCCCGTGAGATCGGGTTGGTTCAACCGGTGCCAATAATACAGGTAACGAGTGGAGGACAGAGGAACTTCTTAAAGAAGTAGTTACAGGTCTGATTTCAGAGACAGAAATATTGCTGGTTTGTGGGTGACCAAATACTTATTTCCCACCATAATTTACAAGTATATACTATATATATAGTATTATATATCCAGATGGTTTTCCTGTATGTGAATTATTCTTTCCTGGACTCTTACTTGTATGATCTTGCTTTCCCTGCAAGTAGAGTTTGTTTAGTGTATTTTGGTTAAGAGCTCATCTGAAGCATTTAATGTTATCTGTATTAATTATATCTGTTTAATAATTCCTATTGGACCCTGATGTGCTTTTGCAATTTTTGTGCTGACTTCTGATGTTTATGCATGTGATGAAACACTTGAAGTGTACTACTTGAATACTTGGATGGTTTTACTTTGTTTGAAGAATAAACTTTTGCACCCGAGTTCACAACTTTCTCTATTGTGGTCTTTGGTTGCACATAATTTGAATAGATCTCCAATAATCAAAATACACATGTAAAACTACAGCATAATATGACAAGATGACCATGACCATCTGAAGCCTTATCTGCTAGTGTCTCTGTTATACTGGTTACCCCCTTTTTATCTCCCTTTATTTTATTTTTTGTACTGTCAATTATTTTCCTATCCATTTTTTTTAAATTTATTTCTTGCCTCTGAGGAAAAAGCTCCTGGCTAGGAGTATTCCCAGAATTCTGTGTTGTCAAATAGGTTTCTTGATCTTCCTTGGTGTCTCAGACCGTATATCTTCACGATAGCATAGCCCCCCCGGAAGACCGAACCGGAAAGGGAATCAAGAGGGTAAAAATAGCACAGAGCAGATGCTCTGTTTTCTGAAAAGCCATTATCAGTCAGGAAAGAGGTGTTGCTCTGGGCTGCTGCAGAGGTATACACAGCAACACTTTAGCACCCTCACACATCCCAGGTGAGGTGAGAAAGAGACAGCAAGGCAAGAGAAACAGCCAAGCAAAAGAATATTGTACTGCTTGTATAAAACATCTGCTAAATAATGCATTGACTTGGTCATGTTTTCAGATTATCAGTGCTTCTAAAGATAACCTTCAGCTCACTGCTTTGCTTAAGTCCCTCCTGTACCTCTAAAAATTTGAGATTATCTCATTTTCTCTTGATACTGTAGTCAGGGCAGTAAGCAGTTTTTTTTTCACTCAGAAAAAGTGTTGAAATACTTTAATGTAAAATATTTTTCACAATAGCGTGCTGCAGGGAATGTATTTTTGCAGGCTAAAACATAAAAATGAGACATGTCCTGAAGTCTATTTTTATTTTAATTGTTTTAAATTTTTGGATAATTGCCTGAAACATTCTCAAGATATTTTAATTTCTATTCCACAACATAAAAAACATCAGTAATAACCCCTTGTGATTTTTTAAAAGATTTACTTGTCTTGAAAAAGTTGGCTAACAAGTGGCTAAATGGGGTTAAACGGTCAACATGCTGAACAGATAATCTACTCTCTATTATTTCCAGCCTCATTGTATTTATATCGCACTCTTCTAACTCAAACATTTTTAATGTATGAGTTGTTAGAAGCTTGTAATGAAACAACAGTGGTAGCCTGCGTTCAGAGATGGGTGAATACATGAAAATTCCCCATCTCCTGCTGGAAATCAATCCTAGATAAGTACGATGGAGACCCCAGTAAATGTTTTTTTTTTTTTAATGCAATGCTCTTTGTTCTTACCCCAGCAACCCCATATTTACTCAAAAGATTTCTCAAATATTTTATTTGTATAGCGCTTTTCATATTATTTGTTTAAGCAGCTTTACAGAAAATGCATGTCTATATTACAATTTAGTGAGATCTGTTATCAGAGGTGACTGTGTCCAAGTTACGTATTTCAGAAATGTATATATACAGATCACACAGTTAGCTAAAAAAATTAGTAAATTGGAATAGAGAAAGAGCGTTCACCTCTACCTATCAAAAATTTGAAGAGCATTTGTGGGAAGTTGTTGAGCAACCCAGAGGGGCTAGAGACCCAGGGGAGAGCCTGCTAAATTTATATCAAAATAAACGTACCGCTGCTGAATATGTGCTGCAGTTTAGCACTCTGGCAGTCCAGGGTACCTGGATAGAGGACACTTTGAAGATCCTCTTTAGGGTTATCCTCTGACCCAACTTGAGTTTTACCTTTTTTGAATCCATTCAGCCGATCTCCGGTTCTGGCGGTACCACTTTTAGCATAGCTTAGCATAAATCATTGAGGTGCACAAGACCATTAGCATTTCTCCCAAAAAATTACCAAAGTGTTTAGATATTTTTCCTATTTAAAACTTGACTTTAAGTGCGCCAAGTTCAGACTAAAAATTACCTTAGTAGAGTCACATCAAAAACGTCATTTTGCTTCATAATAAGCAGGAAGTCACATTTCATTGAAAAGTGTAGAGACTACAAACATTACCTCCACATTATTCCAGGGTGTGGGACCCACTCACCATACAGGCCTATTACAGATCAGTGGGTGGGACTTCACTTGCAGATACTAAAATCAATATCAGCCATCTTGTTTGAAAGCTAAGATAACAAGTGCTGTGATAAGTGCTAATTGGATTTTTTAAAGAAGAAGAGTTTTTTTTTTAATTCTGCTGCTCAAATCCGATGTTCGTGGCTATTTTTACGAGCCGCAATCTAGTGAAGAGCAGCTGAGGCTAATGGAGGAACAGGAGGCGTCTGCCTGCCATGGATGAAGAGCCCGGACTGGCTCGAGCTGGGCGGACTGCTGGTCCCTGTGCTCTCGCTGTGTGCTACGGACACAGATAGAGTCCGTCTGCTGCAGAAAATGTAAACAATGGCAATTTCTCCTGGAAGAAATCTCTGAATCAGACGAGCACACGGACTTTTGTGTTGTAATGTGAACCATAGTTTCGCCTGACTGAACATCCAGGTATCATGCAGTAATTCACCATATATAAAGAAATGAAGAGTTCAGATGCAAAAGCCTCTAAATGCCATTTGAAATTTTCTTCTTTAATGATGATTTTTATCAAGCTTGTATATTTAAGTTCAGTAATTTCACTTAAATGGCGATGATAATTACCTATTAATTGCTATTTAAGTGAAATTACTGAACTTAAATATACAAGTTTGATAAAAATCATCATTAAAGAAGAAAATTTCAAATGGCATTTAGAGGCTTTTGCATCTGAACTCTTCAAATACAAACGAGGAGTAATTCACTAATGAGTGTGCCAATGCAACGTTAAGGGGGTTCGTTGTTGTGGGAAGAAGGAGGTGGGAACAGGCGGACATTTAAACATTTTAATAGCAGTGTTGTAGTACTTGAGACTCGGACTCGTCTCGGACTCGAGACCATATTTTAATGGTCTTGGTCTTGTCATGGACTCATGTGCATTTGGACTCGGAATTGACTCGTACTCGAACATTTTTTTTTTTAGGACTCTGACTTATTCCCGAGTCCACTCGAGTTCAATTCAAAATATTTTTCATGATTATTAATGTATGTTAATAAAATATTTCTTTAAATTGATTGACACGCCCAGTGATTGGTGATTTTGTAGTGCGCAACTGCGCATGACAAATTGTAATAAAATTACTTTTAACACCACCTACTATGTGACCTTTTTACCCTAAACTGATCATATTTGTTAAACTCTAAGTAAATTCAGTAAAAAAAAAGGATTTCTCTAAGTAAATAAAAGTAAATTAGGTAATCAACCCTCACTGCTCTCGACTCGGACTCGACCGTCTCTGGTCTCGGACTCGACTCTCTATGGACTCGGTCTTGACTCGGACTCGACTCTCTCTGGTCTCTGTCTCGACTCGGACTCGAGTGAGGTGGTCTCGACTACAACACTGTTTAATAGTAAAATGAACAAATACAAAACAAAAGTATAAGCCGGCAGGCCCTCATTGACGACTGCTGACCACACACAACAGAAACAAAACACAACATAAAATCAGGCCTGTTGTCGCTCCTCATTTTATGCTTCTGCTCCTCCGTGAGAGATGAGGGACTGGTGTGTCTCACAGGTGTCTTTCATTATCACTCACGCCACTGGCCTCCCGCTGCTCTCACCCCCCTCGCCCTCGTCCTGCTCACCACAGCCAAATAACTAGAAATTTTGTGTGAAATTAATTTCAAACTCTGTTGACAGCAAACTTTAGCCTTGTAGACGGAAGAGTGATTTCTCTGAGGTTTGCACTTTTCCGGATTAGTGGGTGTGGCTTGCGGAGCTGTGCAATGTGGTCAACACAGTCTCATCCCAAGACGTCATATAACTGACGTCTTGGGGCGTATTTTGACCATACGTCAATATCCGCCTTTTTAGGGCCCCCTTAAACGTCGGTAGATGGCGATCCCGGGCCGTCATACAACTGACGCTTTACCCTTAACGTCAGATAGGTGACGGGTTAGGTTTAGGGTTAGGTTTAGGTATGGGGTAGAGTTAGGATCCCATAACCTCATCTACCGACGTTTAACTCTTTCCCCGCCAGCGTTTTTAAAAAAAGTTGCCAGCCACCGCCAGGGTTTTTGACGATTTTCACTAAATTTGAATGCCCCGCTGAATATTTTCTTCCATGAATATATGAAGATGATATATATAAAAATAAAGATCTGAGCCTCTGCTTTTAGGCAAAAAAAACGTTTTTATTTTATCTTCATCTGTTCTTTTTTTATTGCCTCTTGAACAGAGGTAGGTTTTGTCAAAAACACAACATTTTGGACAAAAAACTGAGAAAAAGGTATTTTTATCAAACAAGTGCATTTAAAAGCAGAATACATTCAGATGTTGTTTCCTTCATATATACAACTTTCCAAAATAAATTAAAAACATAAAATAAATGTAAAATATATCAAATTTCCCAGGATGTAAGGGAAATGTAACTTTTGCAATAAAACTTCTGCCTCTGCCTCTCTGTGTTCTACCTGTGAATAATGAATAATTGGAATTACAATAAACAGGCCTAGACACACACACACACACACACACACACACACACACACCTACACACACACACAAATACATATTACAATGTGGTAAATGTGCACAAAGAGAGAAATAATTTGACAATTACACCTTCATATTTAGACAGCCACACATAAATGCCTGCACACACACACATATTATAGTGTCATAATATTATACGATCTATCTGCGGCACGTCCATGGCTAGAACTTTCTGTGACAACATGTGCATCTCTCTCACTGACTACTTCATCCCGATCAGATTCAGAATTATCAAATAAAGAGTGATCGGACTCCGAGTCCATTAATGTCACGGTTCATGAATCCACTGTCTCATTCTGATGTTTGTGTGTGTGTGTGTGTATGAGTGGGCGTGGTTACTAATTCCATTGATTGTCAGCACCAGCTGCGATTCATCACCGCTTCCTATATAATGTCAGTAATTTCAGTCTCATGTTGTCAGATCGTTGTGGCTTCCCCGGTGTTGTGTCCTGTTCCTGTGTGGCTTCAGTCTTCTCCCCGTGTGGATTTCCTGTCTCCGTGATCGTCATCGTCTTTACGTCTTCACGGTTGGATTGTTTATTGTTCCTGGTTCCTGTCACTGAGCACGCCGATCATCATCACATCTCTCCGGGTTGCCCATCAACGTCCCTGTGTCTTACCTCCACCTGAGTGTTTGTTCCCCGATCTGTGTGTCACCTGACCAACTTGAATAAACAGTTTTACTTGCTATTGTTTCCTACTGTTTCATAACAGAACGATCTGACCAATCATGGAAGCAGCAGGTTCGAAGCTGAATGATTTCATCGCACACAGCATCTCTAGAATGGATCATCAAGGAGAAGAGATTGCGAACACAGGTCGTGCGGTTCAGGCACTCGTGACACAGGTGTCCGAGCTCACCCAGCAGCTTCAACTTCTACGCGGTCCCACTGCGCCGCCCACACCGCCCGTTCAACCCCCACCGGTACCGCATGAGAGTCAACCGGAGCCCCGTCTTCCCACGCCTGAGGGCTATTCTGGTGAGCCTGAATATTGCAGAGCTTTTCTCACGAGATGTTCCATGCACTTTGCTTTGCAGCCACGGACATTTCATAATGAACAGTCTAAAGTAGCGTTTGTGTTGACTCTCCTATCGGGGAAGGCGGCACTCTGGGGAACGGCGGTGTGGGAGAACCAGGACAGTTGTTGCAACTCGTTCCAGGCACTCTCCGAGGAGATAAAGAGAGTATTCGATCGTGCGGTGGCGGGTAAGGAGGCAGCCAGATTACTCGCGGATCTACGCCAAGGGGATGGCTCGGTGTCGGATTACTCTATTCGTTTTCGCACCCTGGCTGCAGAGTGCAAATGGAACGAGGAGGCGCAGTGGGACATGTTCCTGCATGGGCTGGCTGACCGCGTTCAAAGAGAAATATATATCTTGGACCTTCCTAAGACTTTTAATGGTCTGGTGGAATTGGCGATGAAGGTCGACTCACGCTTAAATCGCGTGAATTCTCGTGCACGCTCTAATCGACCACAACAGTACTTTGAAGAACCACGAGGTGGCGACGGGAGCGCGGTCAGCCCAGTTTTCGACCACGAGCCCATGCAGATTGGAAGAGCTCGGCTTTCCCGGGAGGAGAGAGAAAGGCGGAGGTCCCAGGGACTCTGCCTGTACTGTGGTAAGGCTGGCCATTTCCTCCACTCTTGTCCAGTAAAAGAGCAAGCCCGATAGTAAGTATGAGGCTACTATCGGGTGGGATCTCCGTCGAGAAGACCTCATCTACATCATCAACCCTCCTCCCGGTAAGACTGAGATGGGCAACATCCACGCACCCCACTCAAGCACTTCTGGATTCGGGAGCAGAGGGTAATTTCATGGACTACAGTCTTGCAGTTAAACTTCAGATTCCCATCACTGCCCTTAACCCTCCTATTATCCTTGGGGTCAATTTGACCCCATTCAATGTTTAACGTCTGTAAAAACACAATTTTTTTTTATTATTATTTTTGCTTAAAATTTTATGACTTTTCCTAATTTAATGGGGACAACTCTGTAAACATAAAATTAACCTGCTAATATTTTTTTTCAAAATCCTGTACAAATTTTGTAACATCGGTGTTCCTTGGGGTCAATTTGACCCCAGGCTCTTTTAGATGTATAATAAAACAGAAGAAATATTAAAATTTCACACACATTTGTTTTGGTTGTTATATTGAGGTCATTATAACATGTTATAATTTGAATTTATAATGTTCATTGTAATTTTACATATTCAATATCATTTTCAAAAAACGTCCCTCTGTTTTAGGGCTCTAACCAAACATAACCATATCTGTAGTATTGCGAGAAGTACTAGTAGTTCACATGACATGTGACATAATTCTCAAGATAACTAATAATTCTTTCCTGTGTATTTCGGAGGGGAAAACATTATTTTTGTGAGACATTTCATGTTTCCCGTGCAATGGGGGAGGAGAAAACAATTTTTGTGAGATTGAGCCCAAACATAACTCGTGTTACTATCCTTGATAAAATAAATAGATTTTCTTTCCAAATGTCATAGATTACATAAATCTATACTTAGAAATATTATAAAACAAATAAAACACCAGATGTATTTATACTTTTCCAAGTTTAGGTCAAATCAGTAAGATTTTATGCTGATTTGTAAATTTGTCCATAGTCGTGCAATAGGTATTCTGGATGTATAAGGGGTTAGGTGGGGTGGGTGGTGGTGGGTGGATGTCAACTTAAAACATTACTTAAGTAGTCAACAAAGACATAAATTAACTGAGACAAACCTTTGTAAAAAAATAAACATATTGTGGAAGTTTAAATTACTGGGGTCAAATTGACCCCAGAGGGTAAAGTGTTATCAGATTTGAGGGTAACAGGAGGGTTAAACATGCTATTTCTGTCAACGCACTAAACGGACAGGAACTTCCCAGGATTTCTCACTCTACTGAACACATCACACTTGTCACATCTGGCAATCATACTGAAAGGATTTCGTTTCTACTCATGGACTCACCTCTGACACCGGTGGTTTTAGGGCACCCATGGCTCTCTAAACACAACCCCCGTATCGACTGGCACAACAATTCCATTTCCTCCTGGAGTAACCACTGTCATGAGTCATGTTTGTTGTCTGCCTGTTCGTCTGTGTCCGATTCTTTGTTTCAGAACGAGGCAATGGATTTATCTAACGTGCCCGCAGAGTACCTAGACCTGAAGGAGGTGTTCAGTAAGTCACGAGCTGCTTCTCTTCCTCCGCATCGTCCCTATGACTGTGCTATAGATTTACTGCCAGGTAAGTCTCCGTCTAAGGGCAAACTTTACTCTCTTTCCATTCCTGAGAGGGAGGCTATGGAGAAATATATTTCTGATTCTCTCGCCTCTGGGTTCATTCAACCTTCCTCTTCTCCTGCGGGGGCGGGGTTCTTTTTTGTTGGAAAGAAGGATGGATCTTTGCGACCTTGCATTGATTACCGAGAGCTGAACAACATCACGGTAAAGAATAGGTATCCTTTGCCGTTGATGTCTTCAGCTTTTGAGAGGTTACAGGGAGCATCCATTTTCACAAAATTGGACTTGCGTAACGCTTATCATTTGGTTCGCATTAGGAAGGGGGATGAATGGAAAACTGCTTTTAATACCCCTAGGGGGCACTTTGAATATTTGGTTATGCCATTCGGTCTGTCCAACTCCCCAGCGGTTTTCCAAGCACTCGTTAATGACGTGTTGAGAGACATGGTCGATCAGTTCATATATGTCTACCTGGATGACATATTGATTTTTTCTTCGTCTCTCCAGGAACATGTTCAACATGTCAGACGAGTGCTTCAGAGGTTGTTAGAGAATGGGCTTTTTGTCAAGGCGGAGAAATGCGATTTTCATGCACAGTCTGTTTCCTTCCTAGGGTATATCGTCTCTTCTGAGGGAATGCGCATGGATCCTGACAAGGTTAAGGCAGTGATGGATTGGCCAAGCCCGGATTCCCGTAAGGCCCTACAGCGGTTTCTGGGGTTCGCCAATTTCTATCGGCGTTTCATTCGCAATTACAGCCAACTAGCCGCGCCTCTGACCGCTTTGACCTCCCCCAGAACTGCGTTCAGGTGGTCAGATACTGCCGAGGCGGTATTTGCCAACCTCAAGAGTTGTTTTATTTCGGCTCCGATTCTTGTCACCCCTGATCCTACACGTCAGTTCGTGGTGGAGGTCGATGCGTCAGAGGTGGGGGTAGGTGCAGTTCTTTCCCAACGCACTTCCTCAGACGACAGGATGCACCCATGCGCGTTTTTTTCCCATCGTTTATCACCTGCCGAACGTAACTATGACATTGGTAACAGAGAGTTGTTGGCAGTCAAGTTGGCGCTGGAGGAGTGGCGACATTGGTTAGAGGGTTCAGGGGTTCCCTTTATCGTTTGGACCGATCACAAGAACCTTGAATATATTAGATCTGCCAAAAGACTTAACTCCAGGCAGGCTCGGTGGGCACTTTTTTTCGGACGTTTTGATTTTGTTCTCTCGTACCGCCCGGGTTCTAAAAACATCAAACCCGATGCCTTATCTCGTATTTTTGATCCATCCGAACGCCCGGTGACTCCCGAGTGTATTTTACCGGGGAAGGTAGTTATCTCCGCACTCACATGGGAGGTCGAGTCGAAGGTCAAGACGGCCTTAGAAGGGGTAACGCCTCCGCCCGGTTGCCCACCGAGCCGTTTATTTGTTCCGGAGGGGTTACGGTCCGACGTCATTCAATGGGGTCACTGCTCTAGCGTGGCTTGTCATCCAGGAGTAAGTCGCACCAACGGCTTGGTAAAGCAACGATTCTGGTGGCCATTAATGGCTCGTGATGTTCACGATTTTGTTTTGGCTTGCTCAGTTTGTGCCACTAACAAGACGTCTAACCGACCTCCGGATGGGTTACTTCGACCGCTGTCTGTCCCTTCGAGACCCTGGTCCCACATCGCGCTAGATTTTGTCACCGCCCTCCCGCCGTCTAATGGCATGACGGTTGTTTTAACCGTGGTGGACCGGTTTTCGAAGGCGGCACATTTCATTCCCTTGCCCAAATTACCCTCAGCCAAGGAGACAGCGGTCGCAGTCATTGATCACGTCTTTCGGTTACATGGCCTCCCGAAGGACGTGGTGTCTGACAGGGGTTCCCAATTTGTGTCCAAATTTTGGCGAGAGTTTTGTAAGTTATTGGGGGCTACGGTCAGCCTGTCATCGGGTTATCATCCCCAGAGTAATGGTCAATCTGAGCGAGCCAACCAAGACTTGGAGAGAACGTTACGATGTTTGGTAGCTAAGAATCCTTCATCCTGGAGCCAGCAGCTCTCTATGGTTGAGTACGCTCACAACTCGTTACCAATGTCATCTACGGGCCTCTCGCCATTTGAGTGTAGTGTAGGTTACCAGCCACCTATTTTTCCCAGTCTGGAATCCGAGGTCGCGGTCCCCTCCGCCCACGCATTCGTCCAGAGGTGTCACCGTACTTGGACCAGAGCCCGGGAGACTCTGCTCCAAGCAGGGAGGCGCATGAAGGCCAAGGCCGATCGCCACCGGTCTAAGCCTCCCGTATACGTCGTGGGTCAAAAGGTGTGGCTTTCTACTAAAAACATTCCGCTCCGCTCCGTTTCTAATAAGTTAGCTCCCAAATTCATTGGCCCGTTCCCTGTCACCAAGATTATTAGTCCGGTGACAGTCCGACTCAAACTTCCTCCGGCGTACAGGAGAATTTGTCCCGCCTTTCATGTATCCAAAATCAAACCCGTATTTTATTCTCCCATTAATCCGCCTGTCCCGGTTCCCCCCCCCGCCGCGACTCGTAGATGGGGAGCCTACATATTCGGTACATCGTATTCTGGACTCGAGACGGAGGGGACGAGGATTTCAGTACTTGGTGGACTGGGAGGGTTACGGTCCGGAGGAGAGAAGTTGGGTTCCTGCTAGAGACATTCTGGATCACTCCCTTATCGATGATTACAATCAACAGGTAAGTGTGGCTGGGAACGCCAGGAGGCGTTCCTAGGGGAGGAGGTACTGTCACGGTTCATGAATCCACTGTCTCATTCTGATGTTTGTGTGTGTGTGTGTGTGTGTGTGTATGAGTGGGCGTGGTTACTAATTCCATTGATTGTCAGCACCAGCTGCGATTCATCACCGCTTCCTATATAATGTCAGTAATTTCAGTCTCATGTTGTCAGATCGTTGTGGCTTCCCCGGTGTTGTGTCCTGTTCCTGTGTGGCTTCAGTCTTCTCCCCGTGTGGATTTCCTGTCTCCGTGATCGTCATCGTCTTTACGTCTTCACGGTTGGATTGTTTATTGTTCCTGGTTCCTGTCACTGAGCACGCCGATCATCATCACATCTCTCCGGGTTGCCCATCAACGTCCCTGTGTCTTACCTCCACCTGAGTGTTTGTTCCCCGATCTGTGTGTCACCTGACCAACTTGAATAAACAGTTTTACTTGCTATTGTTTCCTACTGTTTCATAACAATTAACCTCCAGTACTTCAGCCATATACCTCTGCATTGTCTGTCTGATACATTCTCACTACTCCACTGTTTGAGACGATTGCAATCTGTTTCTCTGATCAAAGAGTTGCGCACTCATTCAGGACATGCGTGCGGGTCTTCCTTACCGTATACCACCTAAAACACGGATACCCGGAAAAAACCGTGTTTGGCGCAGATGCGTTTTTTCATTAAACACGGAAAATTCCGTGTTTGGCGGGGAAAGAGTTAAGGGGGCCCTAAAAAGGCGAATATTGACGTATGGTCAAAAGACGTCCCAAAACGTCAGTTATATGACGTCTTGGGATGAGACCGGGTTGATGTGGTGCATTGTGGGAATTGTTGTCTTACATACAAATGCGCCCTTCTGTTATTTTCTTGGCACCAAATTCAAAAATTATTTTACATTTCAACTACATATGATCCACTTTCAATAAAGATTAAAGTTGAAAGAGGTGAAATGCTCCTTTGAAGCGTATTAAAAACACCACACAGGCATATAAACCTTAAAAACTTGATTTTCACCACAGGGGGACTTTAAATACAAATTACACTTGATTCTTTTCAAAGGCTTAAAATACAAAAATAGTCTTTTATATTTCAAATACGTATTTTAAATATGTATCGGAAATACGGCCCATCCCTGCTCTATCTCTGTAATGGCACAATGGAAATTGTATTAAGGTTATTTAGTGGCTATTAGAGTATATTTTATTGGCTAGGATAAATCTCTTTGAGTGATATCCCATAATAGAAACTTAAGAGGCATTTGGAGCAAAGCAACATGGGAAATACTCTTTAGAATGTGGTTCACTATGTGATTTATTTAAAAGCCATTCCCACTTTAGGAAGACAACCGAGAGCGGAAAGATGTAAGAGGAAGAAAGTCGATGCTGTAGCTAAAAAGATAAGAGCGCATTTAGGATGTCCATAGGGACAAACCGAACCCTATTGGCCCCACATCTCAGATCCCGATGAACAGGACATCAGAGCAGCTCAACTAAAACTGGGCTAGCAGATAATTTTGAGGCAATGGCTTTTTGCAATGAAAGCTAAGAACTTTTAGAACCAAAGCATGAAAAAATAACATTTTAATCTGATTTAATTTCAAAACACCAGAAAATCTGTCTTAGTTTGTTTCCATGAAAAGTTATACCTTTAGTTCATCTTTGAAGAAACCTTTGATTTGATAAGGATGTTAAACATCAAGATGAAATCAAACTGTTCAATACTGTATTTAATTATTTGCATGTTAAGGGTCTTTGATGAATGATTTATGAATGAATGTTTTTCCAAAGAAAAAATGGTTTGTCTTAGTAATCTATCATCAAAATATACTGTAAGTTGTTGCTCCTTATAGTAATGTTAACAATAGCATAAATGCACTGATGTTTGCTGTGGTTGGTATGGTCACTTTTTTACCATCACTGTTCATTGGTTATTGGGTCAAGAGCGAAAATCTATGGAAGCTTGTTTTTTTCCGCCACAGAGAAAAAAAAAAAACTTTTTAAAAGATAATTGCAATTGTGAGTTTATATCTCAAAATTCTGACTTTATAACACGCATTTGTGATTTATAAAGTCCAATTCTAAGGAAAAACAAAAATCCTTAGAATTGCGAATGTATATCTCACAATTCTGACTTTATAACATACAATTGCACAATTATGACTTTATATCTCACACTAGCATGTTAAAAAGCCATAATTTCAAGATATAAATATGCAGAAAAGAAGTCAGAGTTGTGAGTTTATTTGTAAGTTTTTATCTCACAATTCTGACTTTATAACACTCAGTTGTACAGTACAGTACTTACAGGGTAGTGTAGAAAGTACTGGCTAATATAAGGTAAGTTCATGGAACAGGGGTAGGTTTAGGGGTAGGTTCAGGGTTAGTACTAGTTATTACCCAGTAACTGTAGTTACTAAAATAAGTACATACTGTAGTATTTACATGGGTAACTGGACTTTAAAAGGAAGCGTTACCATTACGACTTTATATTACACAATTCTGGCTTTATATCACACAATTGCGACTTTAAATCATGGAATTCTGACTTTATAACTCGCAAATTGCGACTTTACATCACGTAATTAATTTTTTTTTATTTATTTTTTATTTTTTATTCTGTGGCCGAAACAAGCTTCCATAAAAATCTAAAGGTCATAGCATAATTTATTCAGTTCACATTAGGAATATTAAACAAATGCTGGTCAGATTTGTCAAATTCATCAACACAGGCAACTAAAAAAAAAAAATTCTGATTAAGTCTTCAGTTCACTTATGTTTGTGCTTGTAATACGCACAAACTGGAAATGTGTTCAATACTGCCATAGGGCCCATAACGATCTCCCCTGAGGGCCCCAGCATGATGGGGCCCAATGCAAGAAACTTTAAAGGGATAGTTTACTTTGAAATTAATTTTTGATATGTTTTAGCTTACCTCAAGTGCATCCAAGATGTAGGTGTCTTTGTTTCCACAGTATTTTCAATTTTGATATTTTTCAGTCAAACCGTTGTTGTCTATCAGTCATACACTGGAGGCAAAGGGGGTCCACCAAAAAGCATGCACAGAGAAGTCAAAATTAAACATAATTTAATGACTCGTAAATGTAAGTACACATTGATGGCCTAAGACACGAAACGAGTGGTTTTTGTGAGAAAACGAACAGTATTTATATAGTTTTTACCTCGTGTAATCCAAGTGATCTGAATCAGTTTTTCAGTGTCCAACTGAACCGAACTGAATCAGTTCAATGTTACGCTGGAAGTGATCGCTTGCGTGTGACGTCACTCAATATTTACGCAGAGATTTTGGAAGTTTTACCTTTTACTAAACATATTTAGATATACCGAAATCGTCTTCCATTACGGTTTCCCATATATCTAAATATGTTTAATGAAAGGTAAAACTTCTGAAATCTCTGTATAAACAAAGAGTGACGTAGGCGCGCAAGCGTTCATTTCCGGCGCATGCGCAAACCGAAGCGCCCGTGCATCAGATGATTTTGTCATGGCTATGATTACAAGAGGTAAAACGATATAAATACTGTTCGTTTTCTCACAAAAACTGCTCGTTTCGTGTCTTAGGCCATCAATGTGTACTTACATATACGAGTCATTAAATCATGTTTAATTTTGACTTCTCTGTGCATGCTCTTTGAGGTGAACCGATTGAGGACCCCCTTCACCTCCAGTGTATGACTGACAGACAACAACGGTTTGACCAAAAAATTTCAAAATTGAAAATGCTGTGGAAACAAAGACACCTACATCTTGGATGCCCTTGAGGTAAGCTAAAACATATCAAAAATTAATTTCAAAGTGAACTATCCCTTTAAAGTGGGCCTAGAAAATGCCAGGTTGGGTTCAAGAAGGCCTTTAGCTGTCCTGTTTATCTCAATGGTAGTTTCCTGGGATAACATACAAATCAGCATAACCCCATAATAATCAATCATTATAGGCATAATCAGATTCCATTCCATTTGAAAATGAAAGGTTAATACTGCAGGCTGTTACCTGAAACATGTCAAAACATGTATATTTGCTTGTATTCATCAGAATGTACTGTAATGCACTGCTGATTTTGAATGGCCCTCAATGGAGAGAGATGCTTTTTTGCAGCCAGATGGTGTCAGTCATGCCACCAGTAGGGGCTACAGCAGCGGACTAGCCTGCCAAACCGCCCGTTAAAGAAATGCAATATGGTTCAATATGGTATTAAAGGGATGGTTCACCCAAATTATGTCATCATTTACTCACCCTCATGATGCTTCAAGCAATGTTTTATTTAAAAATGTTTTTGTGGAAAAAAATAAAGCTAAAATAACACAAAAAAAAAAACCCAACAACACTCTGCCTGAGTCATTTTTCCAAAATATCAGCATGAGTGCCAGTAAAGGGGTAAGAAGAGATCTTTCTGATCTCTTTAAATGTCCTCTGCATCTGGAAGCATTATTTTTTTTTTCATTGTGAAATAATTACATTAGTTGTATATTGCTTAATTATAAAAAGGGAAGATGACTTTCATCACAATGCGAATGTAACAGAGAGGCTTAATTATGACTTTGGTGGCTCCATGGCACTGACGAGTTGAGGGGAATTAGATTAGCTGATCTGATGGCTGCCTTGAGATGAAAGAAGAAAGAAATGCATTAAATCTAAGCACCTTTAGGGCTTCATGTCTTCCCTGAATAGTGGTTTGCCAGTGTCATGGTGGCTTGAATTAAATGTGTATTTGCTGAGCTCAGACAAACCAGACAATTCAATTTGACACTGCCTTTAGAGAAGAGCTGAGGGCTAATGAGTTGCTCTGTCTTTAGTGCATATCCCACTGCTTCCGGATCAGCTCTTTCACTGCAGCCAAACAGATGAGGTCATCACTTTCAGCCCCCGTTACCATGGAGAAGGCTGGTAATGATATCTACCTTTAGACTGTTTTTTTTTTTTTTTTTTTTTAGACTATTCAGTCCCATTTGACATTTCCCTTGGCTCCAGAAGGCTTCGGAAGCTGAAGTTGGGTCATTATATCCGCAGATATGTTTTTCTACACACAAAAAAGAGAATACTGTTTTCTTTATTTATAGAACTTTATTTTGGAGACTGCATTTGATCTACAGATCTGGCTCATGATTTCATTTGCTTCAGGCAAGAAGTGTAAAATAACGACTGGCTTTATTGATATGAATCACATTGCAAGTACAACACAGACGCAAGCATAACAGTTTTAGATGACACCATCTATTTTATCTAACTAAGATAGCTGACACATGAATCTGTCTTAAAATACAATCATAGAATAATACCTTGTAAATATTTTTTTTTCTCACATTATCTTTTGACACCTTTTTTGTGTATATATATATATATATATATATACACAGACACACTAATTGGCTTTTTCTTACAATCCAACCTACTAAGTCACTGAGTCACTTTATAAACACTTTTTTTTTTTTTTTTTTTAAAGATAACCCATAACAAATGATACAGCAAAAATGAGACATGGCAGGAAAC
The DNA here is from genome assembly GCF_988280905.1 of Pimephales promelas. Classification (NCBI taxonomy): domain Eukaryota; kingdom Metazoa; phylum Chordata; class Actinopteri; order Cypriniformes; family Leuciscidae; genus Pimephales; species Pimephales promelas. Next base: position 17,829,886 of record NC_142772.1, on the reverse strand, counting down.
ATTGCAAACCCATTACTAATCAAATCTCTTTTTCACATTCAAGGTTCATATTACTGCAACAAAAGAATTAACAAAAACAAAACAAAACAAATCATGTGATTTGTAATGCTAAAAAATGTTCATGCAAATGTTTGCGAAGATCAGAAACTACATTGTCACAACAGCACACTGCAGTTCTTTAACAGATTGCCTCCAACAGTCAGTGCCTTTAGTTGATGTTAAATAGTTTTGATTGCTCTCAATACAAAGAACATACTGTAACTGGGTAACTTAATGACATCTTTCTTTCATCAGGCTTCAATGCCCTCTACTATGTAATTGAATCATGTTTGTAAGCTGTACAAGTATACTGTATGTATATATATATATATATATATATATATATATATATAGATATAGATATATATATAGATATATATATGAAGAGTTCAGATGCAAAAGCCTCTAAGTGCCATTTGAAATTTAGAAATCGTAGTCGAATGTTGAAATCCAACATGGCGGCGCCCGTGTAACAAAAACAACACTTTCAATGTACCATTTTATCCCTTTTAACAAATTCTGCCATTTTAAAAATTGTACCAATGAGAATAAATAAAATACATCTGTTATATCACCTTTTCTCAAATTTCAGTTCAGTTCATCTTTAAAGGTAATACTAAACCAACCGACTGTTATAGCATTACTATAGCATCCCCCCACCCCCAAAAGGATTATTGCAAAAATTAAGCTCTGTGATGAACAAAAGTTTATGATTCTTACTCATTTTGTCCATCAACTTCATTTTCACAGATGAACACCACTTTTATAAATTTTGAAGCCTAAATGCTGATGTTCAGCCTGTATATGAAGAGTTCAGATGCAAAAGCCTCTAAGTGCCATTTGAAATTTTCTTCTAAAATGATCATTTTTATCAAGCTTGTATATTTAAGTTCAGTAATTTCCCTTAAATGGCAATGAAGATTACCTACTAATTGTCATTTAAGTGAAATTACTGAACTTAAATATACAAGCTTGATAAAAATGGTCATTTTAGAAGAAAATTTCAAATGGCATTTAGAGGCTTTTGCATCTGAACTCTTCATATATATATATATATATATATATGTGTGTGTGTGTGTGTGTGTGTGTGTGTATTATTTTTGTTTTAAGAATAAATCGAACCAAATTTTGTTCAATTTATGCTTAATACTAAAAATGTATGCTTAATAATAAAAACGTATTATTGTATGTAATTTTGCTTAATCATGTTTCGACATTTTTGAATGTACAAGAAAATAAAATAGTAGTTAATACAATCTTTTATTTTTTTAGCAGTGAAAATTCAAACACAATCATCTATGGGAGCTTAAAAAAAGAGATTTTTTGGCAGCTTTTCATTAATGTTGCCATTAACTATTACTTTTGATACGCCTTCTTTTATTGAACAATCATTAGGCTTTACTCTAATTTTCAGTAATAAATTCCCTACTGTATAGCTTGGACGGATGGAGAATGCCACTTTAGAGTTCCTCAGAGCGAATGAGGTGGAACAAGGTGACGTTATACAGCACCTGGTGCCCATTGTTCCATGCATAAAGAGCTCTGTCTCTAGGGTTATAATCCAGCATGGAGATATGGGAATACTTGTTCTGTAATGGGATGTCGATATATTCATAAGTAGAGGAGTTGGTATGGAACGCATAGTAGACCTTTGTCCCTCCTGAGTATCCATTGGTGACATAAAGCGTCCCGCAGATCATGAAAGCCTCACCTGCGCTCCTCTTTGGGTGGTTGGTGGTGTAGCTTTTGATGATCTGCAGGGTTGATGGGTTGAGCTTGCTGATGATAATGTTTCCAGCATTTTGATTAGTGGCATACACGGCCCAAAGCCCACCTTCGTCCACCATTAGGTCAATGTCGGAGTGACCACCCCAGGAATAGTGGTAGCGGTTGTTGAAGCCGGCGTAATCCAGCTGACCAGACTTGCTGATGGTGGCTGTCTTAAAGTCGAATTTGATGATGGTGTTGCTTTGGAACTTATTGAAGTAGATGGAGCCATTGTAGACCACCTGTCCTGTGCCCGACCAGGGGTGAGGAAGTCGATGGGAGGTAAAGTTGTCCGAATACATGAAGTCGGCCATGGACTTGTATTCCCGGACAAAGCGATTGTTGTGGTAACCGTCCATGTACCACACCTGGTGGTGGAAAAATGATTGAGCATCAGTGTCGTAGCTATTCATTTATTCAAAAAGGCATTACAAATGCATACAGTGACTCATGCTATAGCGAGGAGGTTTTTAATTCTGAAAAATTACTGGGTAAAAAATGTCAGGGTGAGACAACTGTAATGATATGAAAGGTCCTGGAAAGTCTCATTAAAAGAATTAAATTCTAGAAGAACGTCTAATTAAGCACTTTGTTATGGTCTTTTATTATTATTAGAAAGTATTAAATGGTCTTTGGCTGCACTGGCTTTGATATTTGAAAACTTCTGTCAAACAAGTAGCCAAGTCATATGGAGAGACCAAAATGCATCATATGAATGCATTATATGAAAAAACGAAACAAAACGAATCAACATGACATGACAAAACAAAACAAAACATAAAATGATATCATAGAGAGGACCGGTGCAGACCCTAATGGCTACGTCAAGATCAATAAGCCTCTTAAATTATCAGAAAATCTGACCTTTCTGTGACAAGTCAAAGTGAGTTCAAGGTTGTAAAATGTCTTGTGGTATACTAAAAAATAATGACATTAATGAATTAATAAATATGAATTATTAATTATTTATGAATAATTTATAAATGAAACATTCATTTTATTTGTCAAAAACCTTTTACTTAAAGGAACTATGTAAGATTGTGGCCAAAACTGGTACTGCAATCACTTTCAAATGACTGTATAGTACTGTATCCCCTCCCCCCTGACTCGAGGTTGCCAGATAGACAAATTATTCTCCGTTTTCAGACGTCTCAATCTTTCAAATGCATCTCCTATATCAATCCTTGTTTTATTTCGGACTTTGTCACAAAGTATTTCAGAATCATAACAAGTTTTTTTTGGATTCGTAACTTTAGACCTTTTTTTTATCTGACACGTTTGTGGTAACTACAGTAGAGCTGGCCACCCAATTGCTGCAACACTACTGACTTTGGGATTGGTAGATAGATGGAGAGTGGCGCATCAGACCCAAACACAACATGACATCAACATCAGTTGAGGGCTGCAACTTCACTATTAATGACAATATCCTGGCCGGAATACTGTTGTCAGTGACATAAGTATTTGAAATGAACATGATTTTGTAATGTCTAGTGACATAGGGTCATTTTATGATTAATTGAAATACATTTCTTAAATATGGTTCCTTATATATTTATATTTATTTAAAAAATAACTAAATGTGCACACTCACATGTATTCGAGGTTAAAGGAAAATATGTTATTAATGTTTACACCACATGACATTCGTTTGGCTTGACACGTAATTATTTTTTCCTTTTCTTTAATGTAGACAATCTTATGTCATTGATCTCGTCACAGTCAAGGTCATTATGTAACCTTAGGATGTATGAGTCCTTATCTGTCTGTTTTTTTGTTTTGTTTTGTTTTTTACTTGCCTATATTAGCATTAAAACCCAATCCTTAAAACAAGCACTTTTTTTTTTTTTTTTAAACGGTCTGACCCTGAAATATATGAAAGCTGCACTCTAAGGCTATCAGAGGCTTCACTCAAGGGCAACTCTCTGACCCTTCATCAATCATTTAAGGCTCAGACAGATCTGCAGGTCAGATGCCTTTCTGTTTATGGGCTTTTCTACTGGATCGATCCATCTCAAAGAGGCTAAAAACTCCACAGCTTCACCTTCAGCCATCCTCTTTGAAGTTGTTGCATTAATATATGATGGGATCATGGATTAGTTGTCAAGCAACTTACTTGCTGCTGACATCTAACCAAGATGGATGTTTTTGATTTGTTCAAGAAATTGGAGAAAGACAGAAAGCTTGCAAAGGCAGGGAACTAAATAGTCTTCCAATATTTTTTTGTTTTTAGCACAGACTGCTAAAGTAGCTATGTGTGAAAACAAAGATATGAAACCAACAGCAATATACCAACGCTTGTGTGTGGGAAACACTGACACAGGAATTAACAGACATCATTCAACTCTTACTGGGAATGACTTTACTGCCACACTAATGAAATCTAGCAAGATTTACTCTTATCATTTGCATCTTAATGTGTGCTGGTAATTTAATAAACCACAATCTTGGCATGTTTGCAAGAAACTACACTGTAGGGATAAAAAGATTGCTGATAAGACAAAGGCAAATACGTTTTAGCCAAGAAAAACTTAAACAGAAGAGAGCCAGTTGTGATTAAAATGAGCGGTGATCATGGATATTTTCTCCTACACAAAAATCCAAAGGAATTGAGTTAAGACAGTTAAGATTTTATGAACTCACCCTCGTATCACCGTCAGGGGCAAGCGGATCCGTCATCCAGGATCCATATCTTGATCCAGATGTCTTCATGGTTATAGCATCACTTATTCCTGTCAGCTTCCCACAAGCTGGTAATAACAGTAAAAATACAAATTTATTTCATAATTTTTTATCAGTTACTCACCCCCATGTAGTTCCAAACCTGTATGTCATTTTTTGTCTGTGTTACAGTGTAACTTTTAAGTAATTATAACTTTCTAATTATACATTTAAGTGTATTTGAAGAGTTCAGATGCAAAAGCCTCTAAATGCCATTTGAAATTTTCTTCTAAAATGACTATTTTTATCAAGCTTGTATATTTAAGTTCAGTACTTTCACTTAAATGACAATTAATAGGTAATCTTCATTGCCATTTAAGTGAAATTACTGAACTTAAATATACAAGCTTGATAAAAATGATCATTTTAGAAGAAAATTTCAAATGGCACTTAGAGGCTTTTGCATCTGAACTCTTCATTTGTATTTAATGTATTTAATTATACATTTAAGTACTAATTAGCTTCATGTACTTAATATAGGGTTAGGGTTTATGATTGGGTCTGTTTTTGCATGTATTTATAGTAATTAGTAACTATGGAACGTATAAGAAGGATACTGCAAAATAAAGTGTTACAGAATTTTTTTTTCTTCAGTAGAACACAAAAGGAAATATTTGGAAGAGTTTTTATGCTGCTCTTTTCCAAGCAATGAAAGTGAATGGTGACCAAAAGCTGTCAAGCTCCAACAATATCAAACCAAAATGTGTGCTTTATGCAATGCATTCTCATCCTAGGGCGTCATCTAACTGACGCTTTTGATATATGCGTCTAAATCCGACGCACATGGCAACCTCTAGCGTCAGTTAGATGATGCTCATCCTAGGGCGTCATCTAACTGACGCTTTTGACTATGCATCTAAATCCGACGCACATGGCAACCTCTAGCAGTTAGATGATGCTCATCCTAGGGCGTCATCTAACTGACGCTTTTGATATATGCGTCTAAATCCGACGCACATGGCAACCTCTAGCGTCAGTTAGATGATGCTCATCCTAGGGCGTCATCTAACTGACGCTTTTGACTATGCATCTAAATCCGACGCACATGGCAACCTCTAGCAGTTAGATGATGCTCATCCTAGGGCGTCATCTAACTGACGCTTTTGACTATGCGTCTAAATCCGACACACATGGCAACCTTTAGCGTCAGTTAGATGATGCTCATCCTAGGGCGTCATCTAACTGACGCTTTTGACTATGCGTCTAAATCCGACACACATGGCAACCTTTAGCGTCAGTTAGATGATGCTCATCCTAGGGTGTCATCTAACTGACGCTTTTGACTATGCGTCTAAATCCGACGCACATGGCAACCTTTAGCGTCAGTTAGATGATGCTCATCCTAGGGTGTCATCTAACTGACGCTTTTGACTATGCGTCTAAATCCGACACACATGGCAACCTTTAGCGTCAGTTAGATGATGCTCATCCTAGGGCGTCATCTAACTGACGCTTTTGACTATGCGTCTAAATCCGACGCGCATGGCAACCTTTAGCATCAGTTAGATGACGCGGGTAGGTTTAGGTCTGGGGTAGAGTTAGGGATGGACCACTAGGAGGCGCATCTCATATTGACGCTAAAGGGTGCCATATGAGTCTGATGTTGACGCATGGTCAAAAGCGTAAGTTGAGAACGGGCTGCTATATAAGTTCAGCAGTAAATATTTGATGAACTCGCCCATTTTAACATCAGGGGATATTTTAAGTTATTTACTGATAATATTCTAGCCTGGGAAAACTTCCAGCAAATTTAGATTTGCTCATTCAAGCCCATTTTCAATCCGTCGAAATCACGGCACCAATCAGAAACGTTGGGGCGGGGTTTACACGATGACGACAGCGCTGGGATTTTGAAGCAGATTTTGTATCCTACATTTGTAGATCCGTCGAACATCACTCGTTCGAATCAGCTATCGCGTCTGTTTTTAAGCGATTTGAAGGTTTTCTTTTTGTTAAAAACTGAGCAAAGAACATCACTCTGAGATGTTTCTCAGCCAGCCGCCGCTCTGCATACAGTACATCATCTCCTTCATCGCTCTGATTGGTTTTAGGTCTACCCGTGACGTCCATTGGTGATGCCCCCCTGGAAATGATTTGTCTATGACGCTTTGCCAGACCATAACTCAGTTACAACTGAGAATGGTCTGGTTTTAACCAGGATAATAATATTCTATTGTGCGTCGGGCTGTATCACACCAGGTTTGACGTAAGTGACACCAAACGTCATTGGTTCTCATGTGTCTCATAATGTGATATGCCACATTTGAAATTTTTTGCATATTCAAATTGCATGAATGACTTGGAATATAGTGCAAGAGTTGGGACACCTGTAATGCTACTTTTATCATTTCTGGAGCTTGACAGCCTTTGTCACCATTTGCTTTCATTGCGTAGAAAAGAGCAACATGAACATCCTGAATGTAGAATTGTAATGACATGAGGGTGAGTAAACGATGAAAGATTTTTTATTCTTGGTGAACTTTTCTATTTCCTTTAACGTGTTTTTCTCCTTTAACTCCTTTGCTTTCTTATGAGAGAGTGAAATGCTGCTAAACTTCAATGTTCTGCACTTGTAAATGGGCTTGTGGTGGATGGGGGAGGCGTTAAGAGTTCCTGTCATATTCTTCCGTGTGTTAGGCACTCAGGCAGAAGTTTGCAGGCATCAGTGAACCTCTCATACTCTCTGTTTTGACATAGTGTCAGACAGACGCACTGGAGCATAACTTCTGTCGACGTCTGCAGTGTTGTAAGAGTCCTCACAAGGAAGCGTGTTCTCTCATTTATATACTTCTTTCTGGACCTATTTTTCTGTCACTTTATCAGAGAATTGATGCTGTATCCCTTTCTATCACTTTCTCTTTCTCTCTGGTTGAATTGTTCTGGCAGTTCACTGGAGAATAGCAACTGCTTTAAAACGAAATGTACATTTATAGATACTACTCTGTTTCCCCATGATGTTTGTTACAATATTCTGTTCTTGACACTGAAATGTGATCATTGTGATGCTTTATATAAAACCTAACTGGAGCCAGTTCTGGTGGAAGAACTGTTTTAAATTTCACTGACCTGGCTATCAGGTTTCATTACATGGATCTCTTTCTCTTACATAATAACACCAGCCCCCCCCCCCCCCCCCCCCCGGCCCCCCGTTCTGCTTTACGTTTGGGTTTATTTTGCGATCATGCCCAGATGACTGTCCGTTTTCTCTTATTCATTTTATATTGTGCTCTTCTTTCAAATTAAAAATCAGTGGGCCATATAATATATTTTTAAAAATACAAGCTTTGGCATAAAATCACTGCAATCAAATAATACTGATTTAAATGCACTGCAAATCCCTTGAACAGACTGACCTCTATACGATTACTCATAATCTGCTAATATTGACCTGTGCAATTCCATAATCCTTTTGGGATTGAATGAGTTGTGATTGTTTCACCCAATTCTCTGTTCCATAACCTGAATTCAAAGATATTGTATGACACACAATATTGAGTAAGCACCAGCCTGACTAACTGACAATCTTTCCACCAGACCTGATGGCCATATGTTAGTTGAATTTATGTTAGTGTATTTTGGATAGCAATGTACCTTTTCTAGGATTGCAAAACAGTGGTACAACTGAATATACTGTGACTATAGTGAAGGCTTGGATCTCATGCACATGATTTCTGACTGTTGATGCAATTATGTTGAAATATATAGCAAGCATAACCGAGTTCATAGTCCTACATCGCTAATGTGTGACAGCTGCTCTCCACAGATAACATGTTTGTGTAATTTTCCCAGGTATTTACATAATGCCATGGCATTAAATGTTTCTTCAGCTAAATATGCATAATGGAATGGCATTGGGTACATAATCGGTTAGAGAAGCTTAGCAGGAACCCATTAATAGTTTTAATGTATTAATAACTCTTTGCGTTGACTTGCCGATTTTATTCAAGCAATCAACTGAATGGATCATTTATGGCACAACATATGAACCTTAATAAATGGAACTGGAAATGGTTGTTGACTTTTTTCAATCAAGATTTTAGATAAAATTTTACATATGTATGTAAATACAACATAAATATATATATATATATATATATATATATATATATATATTGGGGGGGGGGGGGTTTGGGGGGGGGGGGGGCATTTCGACTAATTAATCGAAAGTCACAGTAAAGAAAATTTTACAGTTTCAATTAAATGCTGTTCTTTTTAACTTTCTATTCATCAAAATAATCCTGAAAAGAATGCATCACGTCACAGTTTCAATCCACAAAAATATTAAGCAGCAAAACTGTTTTCAACATTGATAATAATAATTATAAATGTTTCTTGAGCATCAAATCAACATATTCAGCAAATCAGAATAATTTCTGAAGGATTGTGTGACTGAAAAAATACCATCAAAATAATACAATTACAGTCAGGAAAATATATTACAATAGAAAACGGTTATTTTAAATTTGAATAATATTTCACAATATATGTTTTTACCATACTTTTAATTAAATAAATGCAGCCTTAGTGAGCATAATATACTTATTTCAAAATATAATACAATATATTGAAGCATTTCAATTAATATAACCTATTACAGGTAATAGTAATAACTGAAAATGGTTTAAAATATGTTTTGATGTATTATAACATCATATTGCAGGACACTGTTAAAAATGCTTGCCATTTTATGGTAAACAGTCCAAAAATAGCTTGCTTCTCAAAACATTATTGACTACAATTAAGGCCATTTCATTTATATTGCACTGGTGTAGAAATTATCAGTGTTTTTTTTTTTTTTTTTTTTTTCATCCAGTGATTTAACTCCTTTGCGTAATGCAGCATTAGAAATTCATGCAGCCAGGAGATTACTGTACTGGGAATAGCAATCTTTCATTAGAATCCCATGATCATATTTAGATGGCTCTCTTTATCACGGCAAGTAGCTTTTGGCTCAGTGGAAAACTCGAGGGTGCAGCTCTTTTTTTGGTATGTATTGTTAAGCACCAAACCTTGCATGCTGTACCCCTTTAATCAATCAAAGTAAGGCTGCCTTTGCATTATGCATGAGTTATAAATCTGTTATTCGTCTGAATCTAAAATAAATGCTCCACAAAAGAAGAGCAATTCTCTATTGTTACTTCTGACCTATATTCCGATGTATGAACAGTCATTAAAACTTCTGTGGAAAACTTACATTTCACCGTTGTCTATAAATCATACACATGCCAAAGACTGTGTCCTGTCATACTGATTTTGATAACGTTATTTAATTTACCTGTAAAGTCACTATGAATTCATGCCATGGCTCAGGTGGGCCCAACGGCATTTTGTTAGAGCAGCTTCTCATTAGTCACGTCTGTGTCTAACATCCATATGAGATCCATTCCTCATTTTAGAATAAGGCAACATCTGATTCTGCTGCTACTATCTGTATCAGATTAGCTATGCTGAGATACAGCATTTCAAACAGGGAAAGTGACAGGGATAAAGGAAGGAGCGGCGCACACATTGTGTTGTGTAGATTCAGCATGCTAATGCCTCCAAGCAGAACGGTAAATTACTGTGTTTTGCTCAATCATCATTCACTGAGTCAGGACCATTGTATCTGAAGGGAAGTATCTTGAATTTGCATTAACACAAACATAATAACGCTAGATTATTAGCTCTGTGTACTGATAATGTGGTGTACCTTTATTCCTGCTGTTTTTACTTTTTTAATATAACTGTATAAAAGCAACACCAATATATGAAGAGTTCAGATGCAAAAGCCTCTAAATACCATTTGAAATTTTCTTCTTTAATGATGATTTTTATCAAACTTGTATATTTAAGTTCAGTAATTTCACTTAAATAACAATTAATAGGTAATTATCATTGCAATTTAAGTGAAATCACTGAACTTAAATATACAAGCTTGATAAAAATCATCATTAAAGAAGAAAATTTCAAATGGCATTTAGAGGCTTTTGCATCTGAACTCTTCATATATTTTTCTAGCTGGGTTTTCTGGGCTGTTCAAATGGAAAAAAGTGAAATATCTTACAAGAAATATCTTATTATCATGCATGCTAAAGTGTGTGTGTGTGTGTGTGTGTGTGTAATAAAAACAAATTGTTCTTCTTGTGCACAGTCGTAATATTATGCAATGAAATGTTGAGGTTGTTTGTGTTTGTGCTCAATCTCATCCTACCTAATTTTTGCATGCATGCACGGAGCCTCTCCTCAAGATTAGACACCCTGTTGTGAAGCTCCTCGTAGTCAAAGGCCCCGATCTCCTCCTGCAGTTCATTTAGCACTGATGTCAGATTCTTGACCTCCTCTTTAAACTGCATTACCAATTTTGCATCGGCCTTGTATTCCTCCAACACTGGTATCATTGGCCTAAGTTCCTCCATTTTCGCTTTTATGGCCTGAAAGGTTAAAATAGGCTTGGTTCAGTAGGCATGCGTGCAACGATTGCGTCCAAACACCTGTCTTTCCCTGCACTTGCCCTCTCTGCCTACCCTATCGTGATTTCTGAGTGTGCCTAGCAAAACAGATGTAGAGTTCAACATGGCATAAAACAAGTTCTCAGTACACCAGCAAAAATTTGAAAAAAACTCTCTTTATTTTCCAACGTTTAAAATGCAAGGTGTCGAAGGTTACATGCTTCACATACAACAATAGTTTCTCTTTGTTTCAAAATATCCAAATGTGCATAAACAAATCTGAATTAGGAAAAGACATGGAGAAGATGTCGTGACATAAGAAAATCTACTCAAGGAAGGCTGCAATAGTGGCATGCACAAAAAGAGCGCAAACAGAATTCAAAGGTGCTTTATATTTAAAATAAACTGAATGATGCGATCAGTTGACCAGCTGAGGATTACAATGGGATTGAACTTGTTCTTCAGTCTCTGCAGCTTTGATTTAATTCATAAAGTTAGCCCTGCAAGCAAGAAAATAAAATTTTGTTGAATAGCTAACTCGCTAGCCTTTCTAATACACACATTTTCACAGATACAGCTGCATGTACAGAAATAATGCAACACATTTCATATGAAAAATAATTAAATAGGATGAACTAACACACAAATGCATGGTTGAAATTATTTGCAGATTTGCAAATAATCATGATGGAAGTTTATGCACATAAATGAGGACATAGATTAAGATATACACCCACACTACCATTAAAAAAGTCAAGAGCCAGGTAAATATCTTTAAATATTATATATTCAGTCACATTATGAAATATTATAATTTTAAGTCTTTATATATATGTATATATATATAGTTTATTCCTGTAATGGCAAAGCTGAATTTTCAGAATCATTACTCCAGACTTCAGTGTTACATGATTATTCGGAAATCATTCCAATATGCTGATTTGCTCCTCAAGAGCAATGTAATTAACATTATCAATGTTAAAAACATTTGTGCTGCTTAATTTTGTTGAGAAAATGGTGATCAATTTTTTTCCACATTTTTTCGATGAATAGAAAGTTGAAGAGAAAAGCATTTATTTGAAATAGAAAATCTTTTGTAATATTATAAATGTCATACTGTAAATAAATGTAATGCATTCTTTATAAATGCATTCTTAAAATTGAAAGAAAGAAAGAAAGAAAGAAAGAAAGAAAGAAAGAAAGAAAGAAAGAAAGAAAGAAAGAAAGAAAGAAAGAAAGAAAGAAAGAAAGAAAGAAAGAAAGAAAGAAAGAAACTTACTGACCCCAAACGTTTGAAAGGATGTTTGTATTATATTGTACTGTAATCATAGAGTGTAAAATAATCTTTGTCCAATCAAAAAAAAATGCATTTCCCAAGTCCTTTGATTCCATTTATCAAATTAATTTCCTTATGTTTTCCTACTTCAGCTGAAATGCCATGTTTGTATATATGCACCTGAACTTCTAAGAGTGAACAGCGCTGGCTCTGGTATAAAGATCATGACAGTGTATACGGTGACATTTCCCAGTGATTGCATCCAAATATTTGATGCTATCAAGTAATAAATCTTTAAAGGTCAAGCCTTAAAATCTTTTGAGTAATTTTCTTACTTGCTAAATGAAAAATAGATGCTGCCAACACTGGCCTTCTGACCTGCCAGATTTGTGTACACATTCCTGACCATTATCATATTCCCTTTAACAAAAACTAAATGTCCAATGCGCTTTTTTTCTTTTAAAAGACTTTGATTGGCCAGATGATGCTGAAGGACCTAAAAGACTGTGCTAGACAGATCTATAAAATCTATGTCACTTTGGGAGCTTGATAAGCACTGAAAATTGCAATGCGCAACAAATCACTGCGCCTCCATTTCGAAAAATAGCACCGGCCTCATTAGCATGCAGATGCAATTGATATCAGGCAGCTAACAATACCTAAGATGGAAAATGAATCATAGTTTGTAATTCACTTCTGGTGGAAAATGCCTGTGTCATCCACTCAGGAGGAGAAATCATTCATAACAAATATTCTGAGCTCACTTGGCATACAGATATACAGAAAATTAATATGCTCAGTTGTTTTCTCAAAGATCGATCAGTTAATGTAATGTTAAAGGCCAGTGTTGGGAGCGGAATTAAATAAGTGAGTTAACCTTTTTGTAAATGGGAAACATTTTTTTTCATTTGCGGTTACAAATTAAATATGACATTTATAAATGGAATAACCATGGTGAAGAATATTTGGATGAGTTCATATATTTGTACACACCTTGTATTGCTTTGCGATATTCTGCTTGTGGCTTTCCTCCACCTGTTTGAACTTAGATTCCAGGCCTTTCAACTGCACCTCCATTCTTTGCACATACTCCAGGTCTTTCTGGGTCCTCTGGTCAAGACTCTGGATGGACTGAGTCATATTCTGGACCTGAAAGAGAACATATAGACAAGTAATAATCCATGTGCTGGGTGATGGCCCTGCCGAAAAGATCTATGAAAGTGAGCTATTTTTTGTGTGGATATGTGTGTGTGTGTGGATTATTTCAAAGGTTACTTTTTCCAAGAGCTGTCTCAGTTGTTTGGTCCTGGCGTCCCGTGAACACATGGTCTGCTGAGGGGCCACAACAGTGCACACACACCTGCCCTCACTGTCTTGCGCTGAGCTGTACACCTGCCACGACTCCTCGGGGTTAGCAGGCAGCACCTGGACAAGGGGCAAAACCAAGAGGAAAAAAAGGTCAGTGACTGATCGGGATGTGCTGTTGCAGCTTTGTAAAAATGTACCCTTTCTTCCACTGACTGCATTCTTTGGGAAGGTTAATTGCCTGAACACTTACACAAGGGTCAGACCGGAAGAGTTTTCTAGATAGTTGACGGAAACGGTCATGCCAATTCTTGCGTTTCTTATGAAATGTCTTAATGTGTATGTTGCAATAATCTTACAATAATCAATCACGTGTTTCTTTAAACACTTGGTGAGTATGGTTTATGGAGTGTTGCTTTTGCTTTTCTGCTGAAGTATGTCACTGAGGTAATGTTATTTAGCTGGCTGATATAGATGAAGGTTTTGGGATTGTAAGAACGATTTTCTAATCTTGGAAGCATGAGATTTATTCAAACTGAGATGAAAATGATAGACAAATCAGTAATGTGTCACACTGTGAGGAAACTTATACTGTATAAGGAAACTTGTTATTGAGCCAAGCTACAGTATAGTCTCAGTTTCCTCTCTCTATCTCTCACTCTTTCACACACTCTCATCTCTCAGTGTATTAGTGGTCAATATATACTGACAAAATACCGTTTTCTGAGGAATTTCATAATTGGTGCTTTGATGTGAAATGGTATTTTCTCGAAGGGGTCGGATTTTATGACCCAGTGGTTTTACATAAAAGAGCCATCTGGAAGAGTGAGCGTTTCCGTATGTCTTGCCCTAATCCTGAATAATCTAATGAATAATCCATATTCAAAACCAGAGCGGACAGAAAGCACTTTTTATTAAATCTAAGGAACATCTTTGTAAGTCTGCTGTTCCTGTAATGCTGAATTCAGATTAAAATACAATCTATTGTTTTTATTGTGTGAGGATAGAGCTTACCATAATAGCACAATGAATGGTGAAGGCATATATTTAAACAAATGTAGAAAAGATAGTATATTTGTCTTGCTCACAAATAACTGATTTAAATAGTATAAATTTCAACACAGCATTTACATAGGTTATATAGGTAGATAACAATCACCCAAGACTACAAACCCACTCAAAGTCAATAATCACCTGCAGTTTTAGTTTTTTTCAGGTTCATTTGTATTGATATCCAATGTTATGCATCTCTTTATCAGGTTTAAATCTGATGCACAAAATCAGAATCTGAAACATTAAACACTTAAATCGTTGCAGACTGAAACTCTCCCTATAAAAAGAAAATACCATGGTACTACCATGGTAATGATATCACAGGGTAATACCATATACTTCAATCCACAATTCTAAATAATAATGGTTTATGTTACTCTCCAATGAACAGTAGCATACTTAAAAGAATACTATGCATCCTGAATAATACATGATATTAGCATATAATCTACAACGTAAAACTAATTATTTTTTGTTCTTTTGAATAGAATTGGAATGTCTTTTATAGCCTGTACTGTATGAATTACATTTTTTTTTTCATTTTATAACATGCATTATTCAAATAGAACAACCATTTGTAACGTATAAATAATAATTTCACATATTTTTGCAGCTCATATTGTCTAAATTGAACAACAAAGAGAATAAGGAAACTCACGCCAGTGCTCCGGTCCGGCACACCCGGAGGTGCCACGCTTAATTTGGTGCTATTCAGACCAACTAGAGAGGGCAACGTTTGCGACATCCAGTTGGTGATCATTGCCATCGTGCTGAGCACTACTCCAATTTTCAGCAAAGGCACCGACATCTCTGCTCTTCTCTTTCCCAGTAACCTTCATTATACACATTCCAGTAGAGAACTGTGCTGGTAACCTGCGCTACTGACAGAGGTGATGTGCTTTTGTAAAGCACTCAGTGTAAATGAATTCATCTCGGACGTTTCTGCTCGCACCTATACTATACTAAACTTTATAATTACGCAAGCTCTCTCGGTTTCTAAGCAGAGTGCTGTGCTGTCTCCTCTCTTCACGCGAATAACGAACGACGGCAGTTCAGCAGACGATCTCATCTCATTGGTTCTGTGCCCCCGCCCAGCCAGTATTGGTGAAATATTCATAAATATCACAAACCTCCCCCTGGCGCTCGACGCACGAACGAAATCACTGAGCAAGTACAAAGTTTTCCTTAGTATCACGATACTCACACTGACAGCTTACTTAAAACAACTTAGACAAGATTGCACTCTGCTTCTAAATAGTCTTAGCCTACTGCAAGAGCGAGCCGCCTCTTTGATGCAGACAGAGAGTGATGTCTTAATAAGTAAGTACATATTAATAAGTAACTTAAAGTAACTAAATATTTAAAAAGTGTAATCAAGTGTAATCAAGTTGGATAACGGACTACAGGTTTTTCAGAATATGTGCTAAATAGATGGTCACGAACAGAAAGGCGCATTCTATTGAACGGAAACGGCAAAACATCCATAAAGGCTACTGTTATTTATTTATTTATTTATTTATTTTTACAAATTTAGCCTACATAACACACATAGACACGGGGGCTGTCAAATGTGCAGGAGACAATATCAAATTTGGTTTATGCGAGAAGACATTATAACGCGCGCAGCGCGCTGTGTATTGCGCATCATCGGTGAAATAGCTAGTAACGATTACAAAAGTAGGCTACATCGACTGTCCACGGTATGCAACACACACATTATGTGCTAGATAGAATAAAGTTGATTGTTAATGCTCACTGAGCATGTAATTCAACACTAAAATGTCAGCAGATGTTAGATTAAAAAGATAACTCACTTATGCACACTTTAAAACAGTGCTTTATGAGTACCATTTATGAGTCACTTCTGAACAGGGGAATTTTGAAAGGATAGCTAGATGACAAATTGTATTTCAGCATGTCATGATATTATTTGACCAAAAGAGGGCAGTATAGGTTTCCTTCTCATTTTTTAACATTTGTATCTTGGACAAGTTCCAATCAGATCCCATGCCACCCACCAGCCCTTGCCCAGCATACACTAGATAATTACTTTTTTAATCTTGTACTTGGCTACACATACACCATAGACATGTTCCTAATGGACATGGTGACAAATAACAGATTTAATTTAAGAACATCTTTTTCCTCTCTATCATCTTCATTTTCTGTACCTTTTAGTGACTTTGGCTAGCAACATTTGTTTTCACCTGCACTAACACAAAAGGGGGAATACCTGATAGGTCAACGATTTACACATGAGAAATTTCCTTCCTATGCAGGTCAATCATATTTACGAACGTTTTGAGCAATTTTATAAAATAATAACATGCAAATCAACTTATTTTGATTAAAGATTAGTTCAAGATTAGTATCATATAAAATGATGTTTTACTTTTGAATTTATAAGCATTCTGTAATATGAAGTGCTTCTATATATATCAATTTTGTATCAATCTGCATTTTTTATCAAATGAAACAAGTTTTTTTTTTTTCTTTTTTTTCTTCAGTGATTTATAATTTGGGGTATATTACAATTCATGGCACAGGGCACTTAGTTTCAGACAACTAATTCAGTTAAACTAATCATACAATAAATTCACAGTTCATAAACTGGCATAATTTTAGCATGTTTTCTAGCTTGTATTATAGGTGAAATAACAATAATGAAAAAGCCTAATGAAAGAAAAAATGAAGAAAAGCAATACTTGCATTTGGTTTCTTTCACAGAACAAACAGCCTATTCGATTAATGAAAAGAGGCTAAATTATTTTTCTGTAAAAGCAAATGACCTTGCTGCTTCTGTAAAGCTTTTTTTTCCTATTTGATTAACTCACCAACAAAATGTCAAAGGCGTGAGAGAAAAAAAAAACAGTTAGGCTACTGAAGAGAAACATCATGACTGTGGAGAAAGCAATTTGCTTGCTATTTCTGTCTTCAAAGTGAGATTGTAGACTGTCAGAGACAATCACAGTGTGGATAATGAGAATACACTGCACAAGCCCTGGAGTGTTTTATCTTGAATAGGAATAATCATACAAATGATACAATGATACTGATGATCACTCACACAAACAGACTTCACTGCTTCCAAGAGGCATTTATCTTTAAAACATAATACTGTCAACTATTACTATGAAATCACATTCATTAACATGCACAATAACCTACATAAAAGTTACTATAAAATAACCCCTCTATAGCCATGTGGTACAAAGGCTCGAGATACGAGAAACCCCGGTGTGATTTTCTTCTAAATGTGGTTTATCATATCAGACCATCCCGATCTTTGCTGCCCAATAGATTAATCTGCGCTTATGATAATACATGAAACTGGCTTATTTTGAGCATATCTGCCTAATTAGCCCGAGATGTGGGCTGAAAATGGCGTTTATAAACCTACTTGGGTGAGTTCAGTGCCCATCAGTACGAGGAGGGTGAGACTCAGGAGCTTGCTTGCAGGCTGCATCTTCTGCTGCCGATGCCACCTGATCCGAAGATATCACATGCAGAGCTGTTTTCTGTCCAGCTGTCCGGCTCTCTCCTCTTGAAATTGCGTAAAGGCTATGATTTAATTCAGCGCCAAAATAATGGGAAAATAAGATTGGAATGGTTTACAGATGCGTCTCTTTGCATATTTATCTCATCTCAGCTCCTCGACGCCTCCTCGTCCTCTTTCCTCCTGGACCACCGATCCGATCGCGAATGTAGGGATGTGCACGAAAGCTGCGAAAAATATTACTTCATCACTGGACAAACTTGGCTTGGTTAATACGAGAGGGAAGGTGTGGGCAGGAAATTTGAGAAGCGGGGCCAAGCAGTGGTGCTGTACCGGATGTGACACGGACTGAAGTGGGAAATTCAAGAAACGTATCAGAGGGACACGAGCAGCGCGCGCGCAGAGTGAGAAGCTGAGTGGAGAGCGCGCACTTGAGCTATCACTGTTGGACATGAGCTCTCAGTGTGAGGAACAGCACAGTTCACAGCAGAAGTGCCAGGGTTTGACTAAAGGATAATAAAAAGTGTGGCGAGGTTGCCATGGAGACTCCTCCTTGGGTATCCCTGGTGAAAAAAAAAAAAAAATCAATAAAAATGCTAAGTGTACTAGCAAGACTAATACTTCAAGTGGGTTATTAAGTAGTTACTGTAACTTGAAGTGTGCTATTTTGAAACAACTAATTGTGTAGTTCTATAAAGAGTTTGTGCACTATATTATAATTAAATTGTAAAACTTTAAGTTTATTTAGTGTACTTTTGTGTGCTAAATTGGAACAACTTCTAGTATACTTAGCATACTTTAAGTATATGCCTGTAGGGACTAATTGCATGCTTGATTAGATTAGTGATATTAAAGTGGTACATTACAAATTCATTATAAGTGTCTTCGAAACATACAAGCAACATACCAGAAGTGTATCATAAGTGTATCTGTATATACAGTGTGTGTATATACACATCTGTTGTTTATGTACATTAATAAACAAATGATACAGCTATATATTGTACAATAACATAATGTATTTTGAAAGTATACTTTCATTGGATTGTTTCATTGATTATTTCCATCACAGTTTAAATATAGCCTACCTAAAATATAGTGCAAATGAATAGACTTTTAAAAATTAAACAGAATTTTCACTTCAAGTATATTTTTCTAAAATATAATAAAGTACAATTATATTAAAGCGTGTTAAAAGTTGTATTGTTAATATTGATAAACTTTTAATATATTTTACGATGGTAAAAAAAAAAATGTGTTGGTGTATTTGCAATTTACAATTGAAAAAGGGAATATATGCAATACAATAAAGTGTACTTTACACAATGTATACAATGTATTACTTGTTAATAATTAATAAATTAAATTCACAATACTGTAGGGGTGAGCTGCTGTGGGGTTAGTTGTCACACATGGTTTAAAACGTTCCACACATGACAAAACTTAGTGTACATACTAGTTGCCATATCAACACTCTATAGAGAAGAAAATAGGCAATATATATATATATATATATCTGTCTAATCTATATGTACTTTATATGGTTAAATATATATATATATATATATATATATATATATATATAAGTACAAGTATATAAGTATAAGTACATTTCAGTTAATTTTATCATCTTTGGTTTTTTTTGTGAGTGTGTGTGTTTTTTTTTTTATTAGCCAGATCTGTTATTAGTTTAATCGCATATCTGTTATTTAATGATAATAGTTATTTAATGCTGATACAACCAGCAGAAGACATTCCCCAGGTTTAATGTTGTTTCATTCCCAGTTGCGCAGATGGGGAATGTTGTAATGCTGTGTTACAATCTGCCCCTATTAGAACTATGTTATTCTATTCTAGACTAGACCTTATATTAATGAATTCTATTAAGAAACCACGAGAAAAGGTGAATAAAGACTGAGAGTCAATGTTCAGATTATGTTTTGAAATATACTGTGTATAACCAACATGATCTCATGAAAGCGCGTATCTATAAATTAAATTTCTCATGCCATTTATATGACAAAAATAGTTTTTGCGTGTATATGATACACACTTTTTGGCGTGTAATATGCACCCACTCAACATATGCATGCATGCATGCAAAAAAAAACAAAAAACATTGTTGGCGTATAAATAGCACAAATAGCAAAAATTTGTTTCTTTTTAATTATTAAAAAAGGCTATTATTTTATATGAAAAAGTTAGTAATTGTTTTATATTGACAAAATATTTTAGTTTGTCTTTTACATTTCTTTGATTAGATCAGATATCATTTTGATCTGTCATATGTTACAATGTGCCCCTCACATGTTACAACATCTGGGGCATTGTCACATTTCACTTCCATTCGTTCTGGATAAATCAAGAAAAAGGTATACACTGTATGAATGAAACAAAAGCACATAATTGTACTAGACGTTGGGAAAAAATGTGGGAAAAAAATGAATGAAATTATGAATGAAAAAAAAAATGAATTTACACAAACTGAGAAAGTCAAACAGTGTTGCTTGTACCCCGCTCTCCCCCTTCTTGCCTTGGACTAAATATTTCATAAATATCCTAAGTTGTTTTATATGGCTATGGCCTAACCAACAAACCAAACAAATTTAGGACATTAAAGTTTCAACATTCTAATCTAATCAGTAGAAACGACCTTAAATGCCACCGTTAAGGTTTCTCTACTTACGGACTGTAATTGACTCACCCAAAAGAGCAATAGGCTAAATGCCATCACCACGGTGGCCTTAAGAAGCACAGTCTAGAGTAAACTCCTCGAGAATTAAAGGTCGAATTAACACCTGCTGTTGCAGTAAACTAACAGAATGTGCAAACAGTCTTTGTTTGAAGATTATTTGTTCAATTTACATATACAAATAATTCTTTTTTTTTTTTTTCTCATACAAATTTGACTTTAGGGTACTGCTGATAATTAGGCCGATGCTATAGGCCATGACTATGTCATAAGTTGCGTAAGTTGCGCTTTAGTTTGCTAGAATTTGTTAAACAAAAACTCATCACTTTGCTTCAGAAGGTCTTTATTAACCCCCTGGAGCCATATGGAGTTCATTTATGACTTTTTTAAGCTTCAAACTTTTGCTTGCAACACCCAGCCATTATCAAGCTTGGAAGAGATATATATATATATATATATATATATATTTTTTTAATATAACTCCTATTGTATTTGTCTGAAAGAAGAAAGTCATATACACCTAGAATGGCTTGAGGGTAAGTAAATCATGGGGTAATTTTCATTTTAAAGTGAACTTCTCCTTTAATAATGTGGTTGACTTAAATCTCTAGCCTACTTTAAGCCATAGAGTGGTGCAGGTGACAATGAGTATTAAAGGTAATACTAAACCAACCAACTGTTATAGCATCACTATAGCATCCCCCCACCCCCAAAAGGATTATTGCAAAAATTAAGCTCTGTGATGAACAAAAGTTTATGATTCTTACTCATTTTGTCCATCAACTTCATTTTCACAGATGAACACCACTTTTATGAATTTTGAAGCCTAAATGCTGATGTTCAGCCTGTATATAGTCCCATTTAGACTTTTTTTCGATACACATACTGGAACAGCTTAAAAAAATCAGGAGTGGAGTTATACTTATGTATTTTATGTCAGAGAATAAAATGTGAAAGTGTCTTGAGCTTGTGTTCACCACAGACCTTATTTAGCCATTTAACCAAAATCCCTCTCAAAAACCCAATTGACTTCGAGACAATGGAACCGGAAGTGCTAAAATGCTTGCTTCCGCGGGCAGAAATTGTGAGTAAAAATATACACATTTTAAATCCTTACCTTTAATATTCATCCATGAATTTAGAAAAGTTGGAAAAGTCATAGATATTTGAATATTGTGGACACTGGGAAGAACATTTAAGAATCACTACCGTAGACAGATGGATATATGTGTGAATCCATGGTTCTAAGGTATTGACGTTAACTTTCTAGATTACCACAACACAGAAATAAACACTTCAGCCTGGAGAATTCTGTTAGCTTGCTAAAAATGTTGAAAGCACTGCATAGCTTGTAGCTGTGTTGTCTGTGACTGTCTGGTCCACAAGTCTCTATTTGTACAGAGCCTAGCCTGCATCGATGGAAAACTAAAATAGTGTGAAAATATAGGACATGTGTTGAGAGAAGGGTGAGGTTGAATAGAACACGGCACCCTGAGTTGCTTATTACCATCTCTGACACACAAAAGTTACCTGTCAGTACAAGACAGTCCATGACGCAGGAGACTCTAGGGGAGCCCACCTGCATCGAATTGTGCTTTTTAGCATGGGTATAGAAGCACTGGAGGATTGGAAGAACACAATTCTGTTTGTGGATATATATAAATATTCTTTTCATCTAATATCATTCTAATAATAGATACCAAATGTATCCCAAATGTGCTCACAGGCTCTTGTATCACTATCAGTGCCTATACAGTAAATAGTTTGTTTTCCACTGCAAATACTTGAACCGGGCTTATAAATGAATGCATAAATAGACTCCCTGCTTAGGCAAAATGAAGCTCTTGAGAGGTTTTGAGACAAGCTAGGGGAGATGTCCCACTTTTCAGTCTCTTTCTCCTTTTGATTTTGAGATGTGTTTTTGTTTCCTTTCAATACCTTGCATCTGGCGTAATCTGTCTTTTCTATTCAAAGAGATTTTTGTTTTTATTTCAGAATAAACTATATGCTAACACAAAAAAAATATGTAGTCTTCAAACATGTTTGTGTGAAAGGGAAAGTAGAATTAGATGGCAAATGAATGCTTTGAGTTACATTATGGGTGACTTGTAAATGAATCATAGCTCAGTGTAACAGAGGAACACTCATTATTTTTCAGATTGGACATTGATTGATACCTCTAGAGAAGTGAGATCCAACATCCAACACTTTCATTTATAGAAATTCAGGTCAGGCTTCTTTCGCACACATCAATTTCTTGTCTCTATTCACCCTATACCATGCTTGTCATTTATCATTTCAGTGAAGAGATCTTGGTTTTCACAAGTGCAGTATTCCATAGTTGAAGTTCCCTTTCGAACGGTCACTTCATATTGCGTAGCCATACACAGTGGGGAAACTCCTTTTTCTCGATTTAAGGCTATATGTAAAACGCATTTGCAGCTGCACAGCTAGCACACTGAGCGTCTGCCACGCTCATAGGCTGTGCTGCAGCAACTGCACATCCAATGTTGCAGGCAACTTTGATGTGCGAACAATGAGCTAGCCCGACGTCAGAGCCCAGCTAGGGGGAGCCCCTGAATTCGCCATTATTGCAGATTTCTACTCCTTCAGCGACAGTACACATGTCCCTGAGCTTTTTACTGTTTATTTGCCGTTGAACAAGTCTTTCAGCCTGAGTGAGCTTCTCTTCAGCAGAATTCGCCTGCACGCCGTCATCTCCTGATGCCGTCTCACCTGTGACTATCGGGCGACAGCCTATTTCCTTTCTACAAAGCATCGTGTTTTATTTCAGATGCCTCATTCATCCTGCGCCATGTGCAGAGGCTGTCTGCATGAGGCAGACCAACACTCCAGCTGCATTTCCTGCCTGAGGGTCAACCACGCGCCGGCGGATATGCGGCCTGCATAAGCATGCCTATCTTCGTGCACAATCGGCAAGCTCTCTCTTTAGACAGCGAAGCTGCTTCAACCAAACTTTCTATTCTGAGGAAGAAGAACCGTCGCAGCCAACGCCAACTGGAGGGTATGGAAGTTGGTGAATGCACACCGGCTGCGTTCCCAGTTCCCACATACTTCATTTTCTTCTGCTTGGATGGTCCTGTTCGTAGGAGCACTGCAGCTAGCTGGCGAGCTAGAGCCACTCATCCCAACGAACCCTGTCGAAACACCTCAGCCCTCGCTGGACGCGTATATTCCGCCTCCGGTCAGGCTGCATTGGTCCTGCACACGAATGCCATCTTGCAGGTCTACCAGGCCAAACAGTTCCAGTCCATGAACGAGGCTGTCCCAGACCTAGAGGCCTTTCGAGACCTGAGAAGTGCTACAGACTTAGCGCAGCGTGCTACTAAGGCTACAGCACAGGCCATCGTAAGGAACATGGCAAGCTTGGTTGTGCTCGAGCGCCATTTTTGGCCCAACCTCACGGATAACAAAGAAGCCAACAGAACTACATTTCTTGAAGCCCTGGTTTCCTGCTCCGGTCTCTTTGTCATAGCGGTGAAGGGATTCTCGGAGAGGTACATAGAGGCACAGAAAGCATCCCAGGCTATGCAACACTTCTTACCGAAACGCTCGAGCTCCGCAACCAGCAAGCCCGAGCCACAGTCTTTGACCTCATCCAGCCAAACCGGTGAAGCAGGCCTCTCAGCCTCGCCATGCGGCTGCTAGCAACCACCAATCAAGGCCTGCGAAGCACTACCCACTCCCCTGGTGTAAAGGCCCTCAAGAAAGAAAGATGGCAGACTCATACCCATACTAGATCTGGGGCATTTGAAGGCTCTCATGAGATGGCCTTTCAAAATGTTCACACTCAAACAAATTTCACTCAAACAAGTTTGCCCAGGCAATTGGTTTGTTACAATGGATCTGAAAGATAAATATTTTCCTATTCAGATCAACCCTCGTCACAGGCCAATCTTGAGATTCGCCTTCCAGGGGAGGGCATATCAATACACCGTTCTGCCTTTCGGTCTGTCCCTGGCAGCCCGTACATTCATCAAATGTATAGATGCAGCACTCTCCCCACTGAAAAGCCAGGGAGTGCACGTGCTGAATTATCTCGACGACAGGCTGGTGCTGGCGCAGTCGAGAGACGAACTGATAGTTCACAGGGATTTGATTCTCGGCCGTCTAAAATGCCTGGGGCTCACAATCAATTTTACCAAGAGCAAACTGACCCCTAGCCAGACTGCAGTCTTTCTGGGCACGATTTTAGACTTGGTGACAATCACTCAAGAGCATGTACTTTCTGTCAAACCTCAGGGGTCACCACGTCTTAGTCTGTACGGACATGTCAGTGTTGGCCTACTTAAATCGCGCACATCCCGGGCGTTCAAAATTTGGGCGCGGATATGCTCTCACGGGGCAACACTCCCCTAAATGAGTGGTCCATGAACCTTCAGACGGTCAGTCTAATGTGGGAGATGTTCGGCGAGTCCGAAGTTGATCTTTTTGCATCACAGCCCATCATGCTTTGGTGGCTGGCCAATCACTGGGAAGAAATGACCTGGTATCTGAAAGGTGCTAGGAGGATTAACCCCTCTAGGCCCCCTTCGGTGCCACCTGGTTTTGTTAGTATATTTTGATAAGTTGTTACTGAATCATATATATTGTTCAGGCCTGACAGTGTCTGGTCTGATATATATATATATATATATATATATATATATATATATATATATATATACTGTATATATATACTGTATATATAATTATATAATTGGGTTATGGCTTGTTTTGTTAGCTCAGGTGTCCTGAGTTGCAGTGCAACCAGTTACTTAGGTTGTGGCGTTTTGCATGGCGTCCCCACTGTGTATAGCTAAGCAATACGAAGTGACCGTTCGAAAGGGAACTACTTGGTTACTAAAATAACCTCAGTTCCCTGAGAGAGGGAACGAGTATTACGTAGCCGCCCGCACTATAGTAATTGGTGAAGTTGTCACTTCAGTCGTATAAACCTGCTATAATGGCGAATTCGGGGAGTCTATATAGGCTAGGCCACGCCCCCTCGGTGGGCTCTGACGTTGGGCTAGCACATTGGTCGCACGTCAGAGGCACACCATTGGATGTTCAGTCGCTGCAGTGTGCTAGCTGTGTAGCTGCAAATGCATTTTACATATAGGCTTCAGTAAATCGAGGAAAAGGACTCACTTTTCCCACTGCAATACTCGTTCCCTCTCTCAGGGAACTGAGGTTACTATAGCAATCGAGTATTTTTTTTCCTTAGTTGCCTGGTACTTGTAATTTTGCAGATTCTATAGTAAAATGTCAAAGATGGTCCAATTGAAGAACCTGTGGTAAAGTGTCTCACTGATGATACAGTATGGGAGACGGAGTAAGCCTTTCAAAATAATGGGATGAATCGAATAAAATACAGCAGTGTGTCAGGCATAACAATAACCAAACAACTGGTATCCGAAGAGATTGTTCCAAAATAGAAGTGTGAATTAAAATCATGCTGTGACATGCGTCAAAAGGAAATCTTTTTATGTCGCTTATGCTAATCAACAGCATTCACTCTTCAGCTGCAGTGTTCAATGGCACCAAAGAGCCAGATTAAATCACTTTTACAAACCCTCTCTGAAACTATTTCAATGGAATGCTGAGGACTAACCTTTGATGTAGGATCTAAAACACAAAGGATATAAGAAAATTTGTCTCATTTTTGTAATGTTATTCTTTGATGCAAATCTGCACATTTTTCATTCTTGAATGTATAAGGCCTGAAATGGCTGTGATAGCTTGGTGATGCATCAAGTTTAATATTTTCAAGTAAACATTCAGAGGTGAAAAGGAGGTTTGAGGGGGATGAGTAGGTGGTTGGCTTGAGACAGTGGAGGTGTATTTAAGAACAGTCTTGTCCCGTCACAATGTCTTTTTTATTAGGCATGTGTGTGTGCGTGTGTGTGTGTGTGTGGAGGAGGATATGGAATACAGTTAGCTACATAATGCCACAATACATTTGAATCAATCACAAGAACTAAGAATGCAGGAAATTAGCTAAGTAGCCTACAATTCAAATCAATACATACATTCTCTCAGCCCCATACTTTAACAATGCCTATAAATACTCAAAAGCACATATTCTTATAATTAGTGATGTGACATTATGTCGAGACGAGGCGTCGGAGCCTGTGTCGAGACAAAATGGGCATGCCAGATGATTCAAAGCTTGTGTTGTTAACATGAAAATCAAATGACTAATGACAAACGAGGCCTCGGTTTGTGTGAAAACGTCATCGGTTCAGTCCACTAAGCAGCTGTAATAGTGTCAGAGAGTCCAAGAGTTAGAGAAATCTTATTGGCATTGTTGTTATTGTGTCATATATGTGTTGGCTGTATTTTACATTATATCAGGTTAGAATAGGCTACTCATACTCACCTAAAGGATTATTAGGAACACCATACTAATACTGTGTTTGACCCCCTTTCGCCTTCAGAACTGCCTTAATTAGGGATGCACCGATACCGATACCGGTATCTGGTATCGGCCTCGATACCACATTTTCTAAAGTACTCGTACTCGTTAAAAGTCCCCCGATACCGGGGACCGATACCATGTTCTGAGAAATGGGTTAATCACAGGCGCCGAGTGCCCACCCCCAGGCTCCGGCTGCAGCTCAGAGCGGGGAGATGGGGAGATGTCAGCCGTGTGGAACAGTGATGCGCGGGTCAATGTATAAACAACCCGCACACTACCAACGTTTTCAACTACCCGCCCGCTACTCGGACCGCAAAAAAAGTAAGAAAATATTGTACCCGACCCTCTTCCTGACCGTATTTTTTAAAAGTTGTACATGCTCATCGTAGCGTCATTGGGCCATAAACGTGTAACAACACAGCTTCGCAAGAAGACGTAGCCTACATATAACAAAGGCAGCACTTTGGTCATCATCTTTCATTATTTCGGTAAATGTCTCCCACACTTACTCTTTCTATTTGTGTATTTGCGGAGCTTCCACTCCCCAGTCTTCACCTTTTCTCTTGCCGCCTCCATCTCTCTGCAGACTAGTGATCATAGACATGGCCGGTTCGTAAACGAATCGGTTCTTTTTAATGAACCGGTCGAACCAGTACGCTAAATCGAACTGAATCATTCGCATCAGTTCACGTCTTGCGTCAGTGCTGATCCACAAGTTACTACAGTTACTCACTTTCAGACATGCCTGACAGTCCCTCCGAGTTGAAATAAACCAATATCCCGAATTATATTTTACTCCAGTAACTCTAACAGTTCACTGAACTGAGACATGTTGTTGATACTGCTGATACTGCGCATCCGCGTATAGTAATGAACGCAGAGGTACAGCGGTTCTCGGATCACACCAGTACAGAACTGAGAACTGTTTAGACTGAGCTTGTGTGTCATCTTCGTGCCAGTTATTCAGCCAATAAATAAATTCGGCCTATATATTTCATAGAAAATTCTATCTAGTACTATATAAATACAAAGGTTTAATTGGCATTTTTTTCCCAAACGACCTGACCGACCGCGACCCGAATATCATTAAAAATATTTTTGGATGACCCGTAACTGCGGGTAACCGCGGGTGACCGCGGCGCAGGCACCCGCTCATTTTGGATCAACCCGTGCATCACTGGTGTGGAACAATTTCAAAGTGAATGGCTTTGGATTAGGAGAATAAGTTTACTTGTAGTCGCCAAGTTACTTATAGTCAGTTGAATGTCTGTTGGGGGACCAAATAAATAAAGTGTTATCAGATATTAAGCTGATCGTACTAATACTCTAGTCTACTAATACTCTAATGACAGTTAGTTGACATGTAATTGAAAAGTTACTTATAGTTAGTAAAGTGGACTATCGAAATAAAGTGTTACCCAAGTAATTTAATCAAGGACCTAAAAACCC
This sequence comes from Pimephales promelas, assembly GCF_988280905.1. NCBI lineage: Eukaryota > Metazoa > Chordata > Actinopteri > Cypriniformes > Leuciscidae > Pimephales > Pimephales promelas. The sequence goes on along the minus strand of NC_142772.1, from coordinate 17,801,239 downwards.
GTATATAAAAATATTTAAATCATGTTTTTTTTTGTTTTTTTATTAAGTACTCGGTATCGGTATCGGCGAGTACTGAAATGCAAGTACTCGTACTCGTACTCGTTTTCCAAAAAAGTGGTATCGGTGCATCCCTAGCCTTAATTCTCCGTGGCATTGATTAAACAAGGTGCTGAAAGCATTCTATAGAAATGTGTGCCCATATTGATAGGATAGCATTTTGCAGTTGATGGAAATTTGTGGGATGCACATCCAGGCCACAAAGTTCCCGTTCCACCACATCCTAAAGATGCTCTATTGGGTTGACATCTGGTGACTGTGGGGGCCATTTTAGTACAGTGAACTCATTGTCTTGTTCAAGAAACCAACTTGAAATGATTCAAGCTTTGTAATATGGTACATTATCCTGCTGGAAGTAGCCATCAGATGATGGGTACATGGTGTCCATAAAAGAGAGGTCAGAAACAATGCTCAGGTAGGCCATGGCATTTAAACGATACCCAATGGGCTTTATGCACAGCTGCACTACTTCCTGAACTTAAGCCAGCTCCTTGTTTCCTGTCTGCCATTATTGGCCAAATTGATTAATGCAGGTGTGCCTGACCTCAGTAGTCACGGCAACAATAATCAGACACACCTGAATTAATCAATTTGGCCAATAATGGCAGACAGGAAACAAGGGGATGGCTGAAGTTCAGGAAGTAGTGCAGCTGTGCATAAAGCCAATTGGCACTAAGGCCGTGTTTCCACCAAAGCGTTTTTAGCCAGCTGAAAACGCAAGACGCTCTGCTGAAGACGCCGTGCTTTGGGTGCTTGAGAGCGTTTTGGCAGCGCAGCGTTTTTTCCGTTGAGACGTTTCATTGCTATGATACAGAATATCCGCAGCAGTTGAATGTTGTGACAGTTGGTCGGTGTGGTATTAGTCCCGCCCCTCCTCCACTGTGATTGGATGGCTGGGTAAAAAGTGACAGTGATGAGCGCTGCGTTTTATCCAAAGTTTAACATTTTTCAATTCCCAGCGACCAGTAAAAAACGCTGGGCGCTCGGTGCTTCAGCGTGAAAAAAAAAACGCTCAGCGCCTCGGTACGCTCATGGCGTTTAAAAAACGCGGCGCTCCCATTGAAAACAATTGAAAACTTACGCCAGGCGCGTGGAAAAACGCTTTGGTGGAGCCGCACACGGCCTAAGGGGCCTAAAGTGTGCCAAGAAAACATCCCCCACACCATTACACCACCACAGTGGCACAGTGCACAGTGGTAACAAGGCATGATGGATCCATGTTCTCATTTTGACTCGACTCATCAGACCAGGCAACATTTTTCCAGCCTTCAACTGTCCAATTTTGGTGAGCACTTGCCAATTGTAGCCTCTTTTTCCTATTTGTAGTGGAGATGAGTGGTGGGGTCTTCTGCTGTTGTAGCCCATCTACCTCAAGTTTGTGTGTGTTGTGGATTCACAGATGTTTTTTTGCAGACCTCAGTGGTTATTTCAGTCAAAGTTGCTCTTCTATCAGCTTGAATCAGTCGGCCCATTCACCTCTGACCTCTAGCATCAACAAGATATTTTTGCCCACAGGACTGGTGCATACTGAATCTTCTTTGTAAACCCTAGAATTGATTGTGCGTGAAAATCCCATAACTGAGCAGATTGTGAAATACTCCGGCAAAAACCATAACTCAAAATTGAGTAATGGTTGTTGGTGATTTAAGCTCAAAATTTCTTAAATCACCTTTCTTTCCCATTCTGACATTCACTTTGGAGTTCAGGGGATTGTCTTGACCAGGACCACACCCCTAAATCCATTGAAGCAACTGCCATGTGATTGGTTGATTATAATTGCATTTATAATTTATCTATAATTATAATTGCATTTATAATTTACAATTTATAATTATGTGGATTGCTTTGGATTTTTGGATCTGGACTGGGCTGCTTTTTGTTTTGATTGAACCTTTTGGATTTGTTTGCTTTTTGCGACTCTTCCTTTTTCCTGGTAATGGAGCCAGCAAGAAAGTCGAAATCCTCCCCTGTCTGGGCTCAAGAGAAGCATCAGTATCCTTATTTATACCAACTGGTACTGGCATTTTTATATTCTCCTGCATCCTCTGTTCCTTGTGAAAGGATCTTTTCCAAGGCTATAGAGGGTTTGTCCAAAAAGAGGAATAATCTAAACAACATTATTTATGAATAATTAATGAACTGTGTGTGTGACAGTTGTCTCTGCATAAGTAAATTCAGACAGAGAAAGATACATATTTTATTTTATACCCAGGCAATGGACAAATGTCTGCTCAGGTCTTTTAATTGTTGCAAATGAAAGGTTACAGACATTAACAATGAGAGGAAAAATAAATAAATAAAACAGAACTGGGGGGCATACGGACATCGTAAGTCTGCTCAGGTCATTGGTTCAGAATTAATTAATTTGTCTGTTACTTTTTTGCTAGTGTCACTAGTGAGCAATGCTGATTGAAGTTTTGACTAATGAACCTTTGGGTAAAGCAATGGGCTGCGAGGTCTCAGTGGTTCAGGAAGTCTCATTTTGCCATCACTAGTGAGTCATGAGCAATATAAGCCAAGTTGAACTGTTCAATCTAACATTACATTAAAACAGACGACTGAAGGGAATGCAAAATTCATGCCCACTTTCTCATAATTAACTCAACATGCCATCAAAGGAGAAACATTGGATAGTTCAATTACGCACACAAGGAAAGAGACACAACATTTCCAGCAGCAACACACAAGGATTCCTCCATGCGGCATGAACAAAGGAAAAGGCTGTGTGTAAAGGAGCTGTCTAATGAAGCTGATTGAGGCGAATTAGTTTGAGGTGTGGTGAACTGCATGGGGAACTGAGTGGCAAAGGAAAATGGCCGTGGCAACTGCAGGACAGAGAGGAAATTTTCCAGACAAGAGGGTTAAAACTCGGTGTTTTTTGTAATCTGCGTTATGATACTGTACTTTGACAAGCAAGACAATGTGATGTCTTCGGTGGAAAGCATACGTGACTTGAACTGAACTGATAAGTTCTTTGGTTCCAAATTGAACACATGACTAACTATTCTGCTTATAATGATTGTGATAGAGTGCTGATATAATTCTCTCATGCTCCCATCTAAACATTTCCCCAAGGAGTTGGAGAATCTGAATTGTTTCTTAATCTTTGTGATATAAATAAATTTCATGAGACATTTGTATCATTATGTTATTCAAACATCTAAGTATGATGCAGATTTTTAAAATGCTCTCAGAGTATGCAACGCATTCTCACCCCAAGGCGTCACCTTTTGACCATGCTTCAATATTCGACGCTTTAGGCGCCCTTTAGCGTCAGTCACATGACGCGATCCTACGGCGTCATCTAAATGACGCTAAAGGAAAAGTGTCAGTTAGATGACGCGGGTATAGGTTTAGGTCTGGGGTAGGGGTAGGGTTACACGCGATCCTAGGGCGTCATGTAACTGACGCTACAGGGAACGTTCTCAGAACATTGGCTAACGTTCTCTGAAGGTTCTCTGAAAGTCATCAAAAATGTTCTTGCTGTAACGTTATATTACATTGATAAACGTTCTGAAGACGCTAGCATTAAAACGTTATCCTCACGTTGTTATTGGAACGTTTTAAAAATGTTATTATGTTAAAGATATATTAGTCATTACAAATTAGTAATACAGCTTTTTTTTATTCTGCGTTCTCTGAAGGTTCTCTGAAAACGCTCTTGCTGTAGCGTTATTATAACGTTGTGCAAACGTTATATATTACATTGATAAACGTTCTAAAGACGTGCGCATTAAAACGTTATCCTCACGTTGTTATTGGAACGTTTTAAAAACGTTATTATGTTAAACATATATTAGTAATTACAAATTAGGGTGCCTAAAGCGTCAAATATTGAAGCATGGTCAAAATGCTTGAGAATGGGCTTTTTTATTCAACATAATTTTATCTTTTTAAAAGAATAAGTTATCACAAAATGAAAATTCCGATTTACTCACCTTAATTTTAAGACTTTTGTTTTGTTTTGTTTTGTTTGGTAATTTTTGGTTGGATAGATATTTTGGAAAAAAAAAAAAAAAGGAAAAAAAAAGTTTTTTTGGCCCTTATATTAAAATGCAGTTGTGTTCAATGTTGTTGACACCCTCATGTTGTTCCTCATGTCATTCCAATATTTTTTTTTAGTGGTCCATAACATTTTATATCATAAAGAAAGATTGGAGACTGCTACTTTTGACTTCCTACTACTTCCTATACAAGTTCTTATTGAGTTTACATTTCCTGTTCTTATTAGTAAAAAAGGCTGAATACTATAATAATATTTAAAAAGACCTTTGCCTCCAGTATGCTGTTCTTCAGGGGAACAGATATCGTCTCTGTATGTTTACACTTTTGCTCGTTGGAAATAACAACAAGTGATATATTTTTTATTTAAGAATGACTAACAGGCCTCTGAAATATCTATAATGTTCTTCCACACTGACTGCTCATTCACAGTATCTACGAAAATCACAGTCACCAAAACCATTCCGTTAACTCAACACTTACACGCGGTTCCAAAAGCTGTGTCTTGAGTCATAGGCTGTCATGTTTGCTGCCAAGAAGAGGAGGATGACGTTCCAGATCTGACTGTGGGGACCATCTGCCTCTCTCTAATCCAGTATTCAAACAAGAACCTCTCTCTGGTTCTTTTCCTTACCCACAGTGCACTGCTGCTGAGGACATGCAGGCACTGGCAACTTACTAAAGAGCTGGTCAATGCAACTTTTCCCAGTGGATGAAGTGTTGGTTAGGTGAGGTTGACTTTTTGACTTTTGCTTATTGCATTAGTTGGCTGTTGTACTGTTGTTTAAGGTGGAGGTGAATGATTTTGACATTGCTAAATGTAAAAAAGCCAGTTAGCTAAAACATGACCAAAAGATATATAGCATTATAAGATATATGGCATTTTATTTTCACCTCAGAATAAAACAGTCACAAGTGGGAATTATAGGCTGCTTTTACACTTAAGGCCTTGATGCCCAAATCCAATTTTCTGACTATATCAGATTTTTTTTGACGACCCGTTTACATCATCTTTAAAAGTGCACGGAATGCGAATAAAATTATCCAGTGTTTTGCTTTCCACAATATTTTCAAAAGTCAGCAAAAAAAGTCAGCAAAACATTGGTCTCATACAGGGGACAAAAAAGAGGAGAGCCCTTATTGGCAGCTTGGCCTGTCACCAAAAAGGCCTTCCATTTGGTCAAACAATGGGAATATTCCTCTTATTGTTGTGGTCTTTTATCGCTTAGTATTTATTTATTAATATTCAACAGTATTATTGATCTGACTTCAGTTGAACTTTGATGCAATTTTCTTCTAGAAACAAACTTTGTTGTATTATTTTAATGTTATCGCTGTGAAGCTGCTTTGATACAATCTGTATTGTAAAAAGCACTGTATTAATAAATGTGATTTGACTTGACTATTTGTTTTTTTAAGCTTTTTATCTTACATTGGCACTGTAGCCATGAGCGCTTTAAACCACGCCTCTTCATATCTCGTGAAATGTCTTCAAACACGGATTTATTTCTGTAACAACGCTACATTTTTGCTTGCACTGTCTCTTCGCCCTAAACACTCAAAAGACATGAAACCTCTGCATTGCTCCACTCTCTTTCAAATAAACGTTCCACAAAAGTGTGATGTATCATTTTCGATAGTCACATTTTAACATGACTTTTTTAGTAATGATGTTTGAATAATCATGTAAACCTAAGTTGCTTCAGTTGATAATCAGTTTTGATCATGTATATCTTTTAGAAGCTTTTAGAAGAAATTTTGGTAACACTTTAGAATATGGTTCCTTCGTTAATGAATAACTACACAAGAACCAATAAGTAACACAATATTAACAATCTAACTATTATTAATTAACAAGAAACTCTGATTAGCTAGCGCACAGATGAAAGGGGTACTTCACTATATAATCAAAAACTACTATTTTTTAATGCTTCCCAGAAACTGAAAAAGTTTATCAACAATCTAGTAACTACCATTACCTAAAAAAAAAAAAAAAAAAAAAAAACTCTGATAAACGAACTAAGTAATAGTGCACAGATGAAAGTGTTACTACATACTTCTGTGGGAATTACTAATTATTTGGATCCATATTAGGCTATAAAGTGAAGACCATATGAACTAACTAGTAATTACTCAAGTGTTACTAAAGAAACTTTCTAAAAGTATAATAAAGTACACTAAAAATCTCAAACGCTTGAAAAGACTTTAGCGTTTTGTTGCACACATCATGACTAGATCATGTAGTAACACTTGAGTCATTGCTAGTTAGTAATAACTCTTCACTTTATAATACGGATCCAAATAATTAGTAATTCCCATAGAACTATGTAGTAACACTTTCATCAGTGCACTATTACTTACTAATTCATAATCAGAGTTTCTTTTTAGTTAATAGTAGTTAGATTGTTAATTAACTTTTTCAGTAGTTCTCTGGGAAGTAAAAAAAAATAGCAGTTTTTGATTAGTTAATAGTGAAGTACTTTCATCTGTGCGCTATTACTTACTAGTTCAAGGAGATTCAACCATCAGTTTGACAAAGCAAACTTTGGCGCTGTAATGGCGACAGGCAGCAGCAGTGTGTGCAGAGTGTGTGCAGAGTGAGAGCGTTGTTTTTAACGTTTAATCAGTTTTAGTTTTATATTTAAAGTTGTTTTTAGTGATCTGCGTGCGACGGTGATAATAATGACTCACCTAAGTTTGACGGGCTGTTTCATCCTCTTGACGCTGTTCTGTAAACTTTTGGGAGTACTATGTGAACACGAGTCCCTCCAATACACCCGCGAGTTTCTCCTGTTCCTGCGCAACTCTGATACGGGCATCGTGGACCCCTCGGCGGCTTTTCCATCAGAGATCATCCAGTCGGCAGCCGCCCCCCACGCAGTGAACCAGAGTGGGGCACCCAGGACAGGAGTGAGGAAAAGGGGGAGACGCGGTGGTGTACGGCAGAGACTGAAGCGACAAGGCTATCGCCGGATACCTCTTCCTTCAATCATCCTCGCAAACGTCCAGTCCCTTCGTAATAAAGTGGACGAGCTCCAGGCAAAAGTAAAGTTCCTCTCGGAATATAGAAACACCTGTCTCATCGCCTTGACAGAGACGTGGCTCAAGGAACAGGATCCACTCTCTGATCTCGAGTGTGACGGGTTTGGGGAACCTGTCCGTCTTGACAGAGACTCCACAGTGACGGGAAAATCACTTGGTGGAGGCTTATGTCTTTACATAAACAAAAAATGGTGCAATACGGTTATTGTCAGAGAAACACTGTGTACTTCTGATATTGAACTTCTGTCGGTGTCTCTACGCCCCTTTTACCTGCCCAGGGAGTTTCCACAGATATTTGTGACACTTGTCTACATTCACCCGAGGGCTAATGCGGATCTAGCAACTCGAGCTATAGTTAATTGTGTGCAGCGGCTTCAGGGGATTTCACCTGAAGCACCAAACTTTATTATGGGCGATTTTAACAATTGTAAACCAGGGAAGTCCCTGTGTAACTTTTATCAATATGTCACTTGCGCTACCCGACGGTCCAGAAGCCTGGACCTCTGTTATGGATCTGTCAAAGGCGCTTATAAATCCTACAGCAGAGCTCCGCTCGGTACGTCTGACCATAACTCCGTTTATTTGGTTCCGTCCTACAAACCGGTACTGAAGAGAAACAAGCCGGAACGAAAATTGGTTCCGGTTTGGTCAGAGGATTCAATTCAGTGTCTACAGGAATGCTACAGCTGCACTGACTGGGATCTATTTAAAAACGAATGTGCGGACATTGATGAGCTCACAGAGACTGTTTCTGCATACATTACCTTTTGCGAGGACATAGCCATCCCTCGTAAATCCATCTTCATATACCCAAATAATAAACCATGGGTTTCTAAATCTGTCAAAAGCATAATCAATCAACGAAACATTAGCTTTAACCAAGGCGATATGTCTCAATACAGAGTACTTCAAAAACAAGTTAAAAGGGAACTTAAGCTGGCCAAACGTAATTATAAAAACAAAGTCGAGAACATGTTGAGCACAGGCAACTCACGTCCTGCATGGGACGGCGTGAAAGCCATGATGGGGATGCAGCCTAAGAAGGGTCCGATTTCCATAAATGGTATGTCAGATCTTGCCCTCTCTAATGAATTAAACACTTTTTATAATCGCTTTGATATTTATGATTTTAGTGAGGAGCTGTCAGTTTTTAATAACGTTGCCCCCGGGCAGTGTAAAGTCCAGATTGACAGAAATAAGGTCCTGTCACTCTTTAGAGGTACAAATGAAAGGAAAAGTCCCGGCTCTGATGGCATTGGTGGCCGTATATTGAAGAACTGTGCTGAACAGCTCGTAGACATTTTTTGTTTTATTTTTAGAATGTCTTTGCATCATCACACTGTTCCTCGCATTTGGAAAGACTCAATTATTGTTCCGGTGCCTAAAATCAAATCTCCAGTGTCCCTTAATGACTTCAGGCCTGTGGCGTTAACGTCACTCATTATGAAAACATTGGAGAAGATCGTGAAAGACGAACTTTTAAAATCTGTCCAAGATCTACTAGATCCGTTTCAATTTGCCTATAGGCTGAACCGGGGTGTGGAAGATGCTGTCTGTACTCTCTTGAATTTAATTCATACCCATCTCGAGAATGCAAAGAGTTTTGTGCGGCTGGTTTTTATCGACTTCTCTTCAGCTTTTAATTGTATCCAACCACATATTTTAGCAGGGATTCTGAAAGGTACATTTAATATAGATCCCTGTCTTATTTGTTGGTTGATGAATTTCTTAACTAATAGGTCTCAACGAGTAAGAGTGAATGGTATGCTATCTGATGTTCTCCTTTCTTCCTCCGGCTCCCCTCAGGGCTGCGTCCTCTCCGCGATCCTATTTATTTTATACACAAACGCTTGCCAAAGCCGGCATACTGGGCGTCATATCATTAAGTTTGCCGACGACTCGGTAATAGTGTCATTGCTGACGCATAACGACCCTGAGCATGGTGCTATTTTAAATGATTTTACAGAGTGGTGTAAATCGTCTTTCATTAAGATTAATGAAACAAAAACTAAAGAAATGCTGATTGATTTTAGCACAAATTCTCACGCCGTCTCTTCTACTCTTATTAATGACCAAACTATAGAAGTGGTGAAACAATATAAATACCTAGGCATTATCATTGATGACAAACTCACTTTTGAGCCACAGGTTGACGCCATCTGTAAGAAATCACATCAACGTATGTTTTTTTATCGTAAACTTCGCAATTTTAATGTCGATAACACTTTTATGAGGATGTTTTATTGTTGCTTTATTGAATCTATCCTTTCTTTTGCTCTTGTGAGCTGGTTCGGGTCCATCACACTTAAAAATAGAAATAGGCTACAATATTTAGTGAAAGTGTGTGGCAAAATTTCCAATAACCATTTGTCCGATATAAAAGTCATATACGAGACAAGGACCCTCAAGAAGGCACAATCGATATTGGCCGACCCTAGTCACCCCTTGAACAGTTGTTTCATCTTATTGCCGTCGGGCCGCAGATTCAGTTTACCTAAATGCAAGACAAATAGACATAAAAATTCTTTTGTCCCTTCAGCTATAGGCCTTTGTAACAAGTCAATGTAAGTTGTATCCGTGTGTAGCATGTAATTGTTTAGGTGTTTTAAACTTTATTTTATTTATTACTGTTTGTACGGCTGCTGTTTGTATTTGTATTTATGTGTATGTGTTATGTCATATGCTGCGGCACAACAAATTACCCCTCGGGGTTAATAAAGACTCCTTGAACCTTGAACCTTGAACCTAGTTCATGTATCAGAGTTTCTCGTTAGTTAATAATAGTTACAAGACTGTTAATATTGTGTTACTTATTGGTTCTTGTATAGTTATTCATTAACGAAGGAACCGTATTCTAAAGTGTTACCGAAATTTTCATACCAACTATGACGTAAAGGGAATGGAATTATTTTTTAAATTTATGGAATTATTGGAATTATGGGAATATAATTATTTTTAAATTTAATTTTAAATTAAATTTGCAATTAAAGGGAATGCAAATTTAGATAGCCTGGCCTCGCCCTCCTACTGTACATACTTCCACTTCATTTTTATTTTCCTTCAGTGGTACGTCTGGGATTGTGGTGTATTCTTTGGTTTTTCTCTGGTCAATTTTTTACCGGTCCAATCAGCGAACAGAGGGAGTGGCTGAGAACGATGACGTTGATGTTGTGAGCTAGTTTGAGTGGTTTGAGTCGTCATACAGTACGTCATGACCAAACATCAGCAATTGGTTATGGCAGATCCAGAGAGGCTCTGGGCAGATCCAACAGTTTTAAACTTCAACAGAATACCCACCTTCAAGGAAGTTTATGCTTGTCAATGGAGCGAGGCCACACTCTCTGTATAATGAAATGTACGAGAGTCTGGTGGGACCAGTGCAACGATTCGACTGGACTGAGCACATTTGTGAATCAGAGATTTTGTTTTCTCTAATCTGCTACAGTAAATGCAACTGCAAAAATCCAGAGACATAGAGATATCATGATCATTAACATCATACTTTTCTGTAATGCTGCTTTGCAACTATGTTAAAAGCGATATACAAATAAAATTACAATTTAAATTTCTGCATTTTTGACAAACACTTTCCCCCCACAATAATTGCACAGTTTTATTGTCAAAGGTAAAACACTTTGAGAAGTTGCAAAACGTTTAATAGACAACGTTTTCTATTGAACTCTTCCTTACTATACACCCATTTGTGGAGTCTGCTTCAGATTTGATCATTTTTCAGGTGGTTGAAAGATTGTGTTTAATCTCAGGTAATGACTCCACTTTCTTTTAGATTTACAGTACTGTAGGGTGTGAACAAACCTGTCAGTTGTTCATCTAAGAAACAGCTCACTGGAGCACAGTATGCCTTGAAGCTATTAAACAAGCAAACCACAGCAGCCAGCCAGCACAAGTACAGACCCCCATAATTTCACAAGAGTTTAGAGAAGAAAAGGAGACAGAGGAAAACAGCAATAGTGTGTCAGCCTTTATGGACTCAAACATGGATCGAATAGGGGTTAAGGCAAACAAAACACATTCATAAAATTACATTTAGCTTTGATTTGACAGCAGAGACTTTGCGTTGTAGCTATAATAAATAAAACACTCTGTAAGTGAGTATGACATGCCCCAGTAGTGCTGTTAATAAAAGCATGGGAGCTATCAAGACTTTAAAAGAGGGAAATAAGAGTTTCAAGGAACAAGAGGTGCAACCAATGTTTTCTTTTGTTTTCGCACAAACAAAAATTAAACATCAGCAACAACCTAACCAAACCAGACAATTGCATTGTTTTGAACAGTACATCATTTTTATATTGTGCACAGTCCGAGGTGCCTTGCGACGCAGCCAATTATCTTCTGGTTTTGAGGTACTGAACAGAAAGGTCACTAGCAGAACTGTGTTGTGTGAATAGATTGGGAGGGATAAAGGATGAGAAGCTTTCACTTACCATCCTCTCACAAGTCAAGTAAACAACACGTAGTTCAATACTCCCATTTCTCCTGAATACTTCAATTCTCTTGCTGCTCGGTAAAAGCATTAAAAGCAGTAAAAATGTACTTAGACAGGTTGTTTAGACCCGGGCGGCTGTCAGAATGGTGTGGGTTAAACAGCCACAGCTTTGCATATAATTAGCAGAGCTTTCATGCCAAGCTAGATTCAGAGACACATTCTCTGTTTACAAGGTAGTTTGTGACGTCAGAAACATTCAAACCAAAATTTTGATCGTTTTTGTTCACTGCAGTTTTAAGGAGAAAATAGCAGATTAAAAACATCATAGACATAAAAAAAAAAACATTAAAAACTTGATTTTCATCACAATTAGATGTTAATGGTAGCCTGACTTCGTCATACTCATATTATATTCAGAATGTCAGTCTGATACTGCTCTACAGGGCTTTGATTATGAGGCATGTCTTAATTGAACCAGGAAAAAAAACAACAACAACTCGGCACTCAATTGGATAGACCTACAACCAAACAGAGAAACACAGTAAGTGACGTATGTTGAGCGACTTGTCAACAGAACCGAACTGCATTCACTCTGGGAAAAAGTATTAAAAAAAAAATGAGTAACGATTAATTAACGATTAAGTAATGTTGCAAAAAAGAATTTTTAAGAATTCACTGATTACTTGCAAACTTAAAAAACAACAAAAAACAAAACATTTTTTGAACGAAATAGAAAATGTGAATGCATATACGATTAGATTTCGACAATAAAGCCAACAAATCTGCTCGCATTTGTCGGAACTGTCTCAACTTTATAACACGTTTGGAACGTGACTTGACTGATTTTAATAAATGGAGAGACGACAAAAGACACCAGGCTGAAGAAGCATGCTCATTTGAGTCTTCAGAGAAAAGAGACAAAATAATTTATTTTTAAAAAATACACCGCTTATAAGAGGTACAGTGACAACCAGTATGGGTATGGTGTGAAAGTGGTATAACAAAGCGTCACCATTGTTTAAAGCAGCGATAGCTTTGACATGAGTTGCATCGCTGTGATGCCCATTTCGGTTGCTTCTTTTACCTGGTCTTTCGTGAGTGCGACCAAAGGAGAAACCACAATGACAACTGGGTTTTCATTGCATCCCTTCTTCTCAGCGACCATCGGAGCCAGCTGATAAATTAAACTTTACCCGAATCCTGTTCGAAGGATGGCAAACACATCTTGACGATCGACAAATGTCTTTATTGCAGTTCTCTGTTCATCTTGTAAAATGAATGCGCTGTTGATTTCTTCTAAAACAGACGAGATAGCGGAATCTATACATCTCAATTATCCAGCTGCAGTCATCTTTGTTGTAAACCAGTTCAAACCAAGTGCTCTATGATGATGTGAGGATAACGTAACTGCAGATCATCTGTCCTTCATCGTATAAACCCCGCCCTGGCAATTTGATCAGCCTGACCATTTTTTTACTGATCATAATTACTCCTCAATGGATCGAGTCCATACATAGACAGTAAAAGAAATGGACACATGCAACCCCATTGATTTCAACAGAGAAGACTGAAGCCCGATTATTGCACTTCCTGTCTGATGTCTGAGTGACTGCACAGGCTCAAACTGAGCTTGACGATAGTCTGACAGTTGAAAATCTTCTAGTAGCTGTCACCTAATTTCTCAAAAACGTTGACATATTTTGTCCCATTGCTTTTATAGACTATCTATCTATGGGCTTCTCCCTTGACTTTTTGCCTCCATGTCCCCCCGATTGCCTCATAGACAGTAAAAGATTGCTTGCGAGCTTCTCCTCCTGTCTATACGGTAATTTTTCTATTGTGCGACAAAAAGTCCCATGGTTACCCAGGTGAAAAAGACGTTGTATTAAATGTATTAAAAATATATTTGAAATACAAATAGTGTGTTTATAATACATTTGTATTTACAACATGCTTATTTAAAGTGTACTAAAAATGTATTTTATTGCATTTTAGTATATTTCTAAAAAGTATACTAGAAGTACATTGGTAATAAATATATATTTAATTACACTTTTAAGAAATATACTATAGAAAAGCATACTTTTAATGTATTTATAAAAAGTATATTAGTAATATATTGGTAATAAATGTATGCTTTATTATATTTTTAATAAATATGCTAATGATAATTATACTTTAAATGTATTTCTAAAAAGTATATTAGAACTACATTGGTAAAAAATATATGTTTAAATACACTTTTAAGAAATACACTATAGAAAAGCATACTTTTAATGTATTTCTAAAAAAGTATATTATTAGTACATTGGTAATAAATGTATGCTTAATTATATTTTTAATAAATATGCTAATGACAATCATGCTTTAAATATGTTTCTAAAAAGTGTACTAGAAGTACATTGGTATTTAATTACATTTTTAAGAAATATGCTAAATCCAAACATATTTTAATTGTATTTAAAAATGTTTTACTAGAAACGCAATGCTAATAAATATACACTTAATTACAGTTTTAGAAATATGCTAAAAACAAACATAGTTTTAGTGAAATTTTAGTGTATTTACAGAAAGCATACTTGTTGCTAAATTAAAGTAATTTTTGTGTTTACTTTGTGTGTATAGCAATTTGTAACCTTATAACTTATTTAACCTTGTATAGGACTAGCAATATATTTTTAATATTTATGTTAGCATGTGCTTCAGCCCTGCTTTAAAAAAAATTTGTGAAAAACAAATGAGACATATATATATATATATATATATATATATATATATATATATATAAAGTTTAAAAATTACAAGTAATGCACTTCTATACTTCTGCATTAATTAATCAAATAGTCTTTTCCACAAAACTGAATACCAGTACTTGCACACATCAACATAAAAGATCAGGTGTACATACTAGAAAAACAAAATAAATTTGTTAAAGCTTGACTCTTACATTTGTTTAGCCAAAATGAATAAAAAACCTGTTTATAAAGCATGTTATGTTTATATTAACAGAGTTGTTTCTTTTTTTGTGGCCGTTAGTTATTTAGTTAGTATTTCCAGCTGCATTCATTTGGACCAATCAGAGCCAATCTTTTCAAAACAAGCTTGCCGGCAATTGTCCAATCACACACTGCTATTTGAACTTACATGTTGGGCGGGGCGCGGACAGCGGATACTGACTGTCTGTGGTATTCCGTTATAGCTTCGGATATTTCAACATGAAATCATGTATTTTCCAAATTTTGCTTTGTTATTTCACTGACTCTGACCTAGTGAATGTGGATAGCACCGATCTAATATTAAGAGAACACACGAGCAGATTACCAGGTCGTCAGCTCCCGCGAACAATTTAGCAGTGAAGAGGACAACGCAGAGGTGCGCCGCCACGACATGGACAGCGCAAGATACTGCCAGAAAAGATCTTACTTCTTGGTGGTAAGTTTATTAGTTTAAGTGATTAGTATAATTGGCTTTATTCTCACTTTGGGTTTAGTTTAAAATATTTTCAGAAGTTGATGTCGATGTTCTGTGGATTACTGGCGTTTCTGTTGATTTGACACTAAAGCGAGTTAACGTCTAACAGTTATCTGTTGACGTCTATCAACTTAATGTTATAGATCTAGACAGTGACATAAAACAACTATAAAAACATTGCACACTGTGTTTGCAGAAAAAAAGGTTATTAATGGTGATTACACAACAGGCTTGATTGTCCCTAAGTAACGTCTTGTGTTTTAAATATTATATTTTAAGCTCTAATAAAACTTACACATTTGTGATATTTAATTCATAGTAAAATCTAATTAATTATAAGTAGGCTGTCAGTTTTCATGTCAATTCGATAAATAAATTAAGTTGTAATCACCAACTATAAGCTTTCACAAAACCAATTATTAAATATCTTGCACTGAGAAATTAAAACGATGTTAAATAATGAAATGAGAGATTTTATATTTAATATTTAGCCTAGCCAAGGAATTTGCACATTGCAAAGACATTTTTTTATTAAACCTGTGAGTAGATGAGGAGTAACGTTAAGTAGTAGTTGATCCTCTTGATTTGTAACTTTTTGTTGGTGAAAAACAACAAAAACAGTCAATAGTGTGTCATGTAGCAGCTAAGTAGTTAAGTGACCTATTATATATTAACACGTATTTGAAAAATTGCCTCCCCCGCATGAATATGTATTTTGCCTGATTATGCATTGAATATTATGCAATCGCATAATCGTGTTTTTCTCGAGGGACTGATTTATATGATTTTATGTGTGGTATTCAGCTTTTTTACATTTAATCAAGTCGTTATCAGCTGTCACCAACTTGTAATTTTCAATAGAATGTTCTGTCTTTATTAATAATGAATAATTACTTTAATAATAGCGTGGAAGTTACAGTAATGGTTCGTTAAATCATTTAAACAAAATACAAATTATATATGAAGAACACAAACTAGTGTTTGTTCTGCCCTAACTTTGTATAACATGCAACTTTATTTTTTCTTGTAGAGCTTCCAGGGATATTAGCATCTCTCAAAGAGGCCCTGGAGTCCATGAAACGAGGTTCATTCAGCTCAAGCCCAAGATCATCTGAGCTGTGTCTTCCTGAAACCTCAGAAATGGTAAGAAAATTCTTTATGATAAAGAAAAATCCTATTTGTTATAATAATTATATCTGACTTTTTGTGCATTAAGTGTTCTGAATTAAGTAACAAAGTGACAGCTTTTTATTAGAATTATAAATGAACAAGTTTATACTAATGCTTGTTTTATTTATTCTTTCTAGATTTCCCTCGGTGGTTCTGATGTCCCCAAAAGAGTCTATGGCAGACTGAACAAGTCACGAAGTTCTCTTTTTACTCACGACTTGGCCACTTTACTTTTTGCTATTGAATTTCACTTTGTTTGACTTAAAGGATTAGTTCACTTAAAAAAAAAAAAAAACTTTTGCTGATAATTTACTCACCCCCATGCCAAGATATCCAGGTCATTCTTTCTTCAGTTGAAAAGAAATTAAGGTTTTTGATGAAAACATTCCAGGATTTTCTCCATATAATGGACTTCATTGGGAACCAAACGGTTCAAAGTCCAAAAGACAGTTTCTGTGCAAACTGTTCAAAGGGCTTTAAACGACACCAGACGATGAACAAGGGTCTTATCAAGCGAAACGATCGCTCATTTAAAAAAAAAAAACAACGTTTAAGTTTTATAAGCTCAAATGGTCGCCTTGCTCTGTTCTGTTATACGTGTTCATGACTCTCCTATTCGAACTCGTTCATCAAAATTAACAAATCTTTTTCCGAGTCATTAGGTTCATTCAACGAACGAAATGAATGAATTGACTCGAAAAAAAGTTTTGTCAGGGCTGCCAACTCTCAAGCATTCAGCACAAGACTCTCGCAATTGAGCCAATTCTCATGCTTTCACGACAAATTGACTGTTAGCCATTGGACCTTGAACCGTTTGGTTCAGTGAAGTTCATTATATGGAGAAAAATCCTGGAATGTTTTCATCAAAAACCTTAATTTCTTTTCGACTGAAGAAAGAAAGACATGGACATCTTGGAAGACATGGGGGTGAGTAAATTATCAGCAAAAGTTTTTTTTTTAAAGTGAACTACTCCTTTCAGTTAGTTTATTTATTTATTGCTCTGTTTAATACCTCTGAAAATCAATGCATTTTATGTTAATGTATTTTGTTTAGTTTTCATAATGCTTTACTGATGTAGTGCATTAAAGTTTATCTTTCAAAGAGTGTTTGTGTGTGTTGTAGAAATATTTGTTTTGTTGAATTAAAATGTTTAACTGTATTTTTAATACATTAAAATATATTATTTTTATATTAAATGGTTTTTGGAAAAAATATATTTTTAATATGTTAATAGTGGGTCCTACAGTGTTCTACTAATACATTATTAATAAGCTGAAATTATATTTAAAATATACTTAGAACGCATTATTGTGAAGCTAAAAATATACTAATGCTGTATTTCTTAAGTCGATTTAAAGTGTATTAAAATACACTTTAAATAAGTGCTATTATATTACATTAAATGTACTTAAAATGGTTCCATTTTAGCACATTTTAGTATAATAAAATATATTACTATTACCTTAAAATTGAACTTAAATACATATTAAAATACACTTAATATACTTGAAGTTGTTTCAATTTAGCACATTTAATACATATTTAATACGGTACATTTAAAATACATTAAGTATATCAAAATAAGTACAATTTAAATATATTTCCTTTTCACCTGGGTATGGCGCAATCTTTAGCCTATTTTTACAAAAACAGCTTCTATGGGGTCGTAACGTAAGATACAAAGTAATGGAGCATTTTAGACATTGTTGTGTTTCTTTAGAAATAAATAATGGACAAGTTAAGTCTTTGGACGCCTCAGATGTAAAGTTATTCGCTGTCAAAGTGACGCCAAAATAAATGGTAGTCAATGGTAGCATCCAGGCTACTTTAATGGTTTATGTGTAATGTTTTTTTTTTATTCTGTTGTTGATAAAATCACACATTGTCTTGTATTATTACTACAGTGCTACCCATGACTCCACATACAAATTAGTGCCAAATGAATATGTGCAAATGGCTATTTGATTTGTTATTATTGGTTATGAGACACCCAACAACCCATTACGTTTGAAGGAGATATGAGAACGGTATGAACTAGTTTTATAATACACACATGGAGCTTTTTCGGTCATTTTTGAAGTTTGACTGTTGGTCGCCATTCACTCTCACTTTATGTGAAAAAAAACCCAAAAAACAAACCTGTGTGTTCCATGAGAAAAAAAAAAATCATTCAAATTTGAAACGACACAAGGGTGAGTAAATGATGGAAATATTTTTCTTTTTGTGGGGTAAACCATTCCCTACAGTCAAAACCACAGCATTTCAGTAAAACAATGCATGTTAAGCATCTTCACAAACCTCAATTTTTTTGTATTTTTGTCCGTGTTGCATTCCTGGATTTTCAACCAAGGAAACAGCAATACATTTCTGCGGAGCTCTGCTCTGCAAGACCTGGTAAGCTCCGAGTTAATGCCTGATCATTAATGTACATTTCTAGTTCAACACACACTCTATTATAGATTGAGCTGTCATTGTTCCTAGTGTTAATGTGTTCTGCTCATGTATAATGGAATACTCCCTAGTCTTGAGCCAGAACCAGCTGCCAGCTGCATTACCTCAAAAGCAGATTGAAGTGGAGAGAGACTGCATCTCCGTGAATAAAATGCGGGTCACCAACATAGCCAGTTCTAAATGCATCACTTGCAAGGGTCCATCGGGTCTCCACAATCATGACTTCATAATACACTTTCATGTTAGGTCACAATAGGGACTGATGAGCATAATACTGTTGTATTTCAGATTGGACTTGGATTTCAGGTTAGTGTTTTTTTGTTTTTTTTGTCCTCTGATTTTCTGCTTTTAATTTTCTTAGCATAATTCCCACTTGCACAATTTAGATTATCATGCAGTTGCCTGTTAAGTCTGAGTCCTTTAGCAAAACTTAATCAATCAGAGATTCAGTGTAAGTTGTCTAACCACTCTACCAAAGGTCTAATAATATGGCTTCAGTGAAGCTTATACAAAAGAGCAGAACTGAATCTATTGAGGTTGTGATTTTTCTTCTCTCTGAAACCTAGTTTGAGGCATATTCAATCACAGGTAGAATAGGATTTGCCATGGCCATGATGTTTTCATATCTGTGCAAGAAAAGCGCTGTTACATGGGCTTTGAGTGCAACATTTAGTCCAATACATATCCACGCTATAGCAGATGGTTCCTGTATGGGTGGTAGTAGAGTGGGTGTACTTTCCTGTACTCATATGATGAACCTGCAGAATTGTTTGGCTTGCATCTATATACCTACTAACACTTTAGAATAATGTTCCTTTATTAATGAATAACTATATGTAGGAACAAATAGTGTTCAGTCGAAAGTGGTAGTTCACTATAGCAGTAACAACTATTTTTTCATACCTCACTGAAGACTACTAGTACTATTATGTTCATAATATTAATAAAGCATAATATAATAAGGTAATGGTATTACGTATTAGTAATGAATCAAGTGTTATTACATCCTTGTAAGGGAACTACTATTCATTTAGATCAGTATTCTAAAGTGAAAAGCTTAACCCCTTAACTGTCACCGTCCCGGTACCGGGACGCCTAACTTTACTTCACTGTATTTCTATTAAATCCTAATCTAATTATGACAAATTATATATTTTTGGAAAGGTCTAAGACTTCTAATTAAATATTCGACCCCTGTTTTGTGTTAAAAATTATCTAGGAAGAGTAATTAATGAATTTATGACAAGAGTGCACCTAAAAAAATCTGCATCATAACAGGAGGTCTGACCTTTGTCACAAAAAGTTGATGCACCCACTTTTAATCATTGAAACTTCTGTTTTTATGCTAAAAGTTCATAATAAAACATATAATCTAGTATTTTTCAATAAAAAATAAAAAGTATAGTATAACATTATCCTCTAAAAATTATAATATATATGTATATATTATCATATAATAATATATTATAAATATTCACATATTTTAGTAGTTATCATAAATTAGGTATCATTTGAAAGCTTATAAACTCAGAATTCATCCTGTGAAAACCATTTTATAATTGAACGTTGCGTTACCATAGAAACGGTACTTATTTTATGAGGCTCCTCCCCTTTTGGGCATCCTTATATTTCATAATTTATGATCAAAACCTTTTCTAATCTTGACAAAACACATATTGTCAGAAAGGTCTGAGTCCCAAGGTTCCAAATTTTGTGACAAAATTGATATTTGGACAGAAATGTATTAATTTGTTAAGGCAGAATGTACACAACTAAATTCAATGGAATTCAATGGCACCCGGTGGCTATTTTTGGTACTACGCCTAAACAAAATCTCATGGGAACTTCAATTTTTGTGATATCAACTTCAAATTTGGAACATAACTTGGTTAGATTTATGGCTTTGATTTTATAGTAATTTTAGAGTAAAAATATTTTGTAAAATATATATTTTATATAAAATAAAAAATACATAGAACAGTATATTTGATTTACTGTGAATTAAAACTTCCATAACTTTTTTATACTTTCATTTTTTGAAGTGTTTTCACTTCAGCAATAATCTGCTGAGTGTTTTCTTTAAAACAAGACCAAACTTGGGTATATATTCCAAGGCATTCTTGAATTATAACCATTTAAGTGTGAATAGAGCATTTAACCCCCATTCGCAAAAAAAAGGGGGGCGGGGGGGGGAGGGGGTAGGGGGGGGCTGACCAGTGACCAGCCAAAGCCTGACTTTGCACTTCTGACACATGATGGATTTCTGCCCATCCGGGCACATCCAAAACCTTTATCCTATTCAATATCTGTAGAGAACAGGCCTCAAAACATGAGAATATCTGAGTGATCAGCCCTGGAAAATACCCTTATATGGGCAATGTATCCCCCGGGATACAAACATTCAATGCCTAATAATCAAAGTTGTGAGAAGATTATTTTGAAAATAACAACAAGAACATGTAAAACTATCCTTAAAAAACTACTTTCTAAAACAAAATCACTTTAAATAGCATAATCGTGAAAAATATAAAAACACTTAGCTCATGGCGAGTGTCTTTGTCCATATATGCTGCCATTTTGGATTTTGATACAAATATTTGGAATGTTATAGCAAAAAGTCACATGACCTGATTACATGACCCATCACCCCATCAGTGTTTCTCATCAACTGCAACCAAATAATGCCTCTCCCCCCATAGCCCCTCCCCCTACAGCCTGTTAAATGTCTGTATCCCCCAGGATACAGAAACTCTTTAAGGGTTAATATACCTTGACTAAAGTCATTGTAAACTTTTGATATTTTTGTAAAGTTTTGCATAGTAATGACTCAAGTGTTACTACATCTTTCTAAAGGAAATACTAATTTTTTGGATCAGTATTCTAAAGTGAAGATAATGGGAACACACTAGTAATTACTAAAGTGTTACCAAATTCATCAGAAGGAATTACTATTCAAAATCTGGTAACACTTTACGATAATAGTACATCATGTACTAATACCTGAATTGATAATTACTTATGAACTAATGATGAGTTAAGGCATGTACTAATGAAGAACTAACCTGACTCATATGAATTCCTGCATTAATATACCATCTTAACTACAAGTTAATACATGCTTGTTAATCAATGCATTAATTAAAATGTCAGGGTAAACTAAATCAAACATGTTCTAGATCAGAAGAAAGATGTACTAAAAAGGCACAATGTAAAATTGTTTATAAATTTGACACCAACAACTGTCACAAACATCAGTGAATGACACTAGACGTCTTGCAATGTTTACATTTAACCTTACTCATTGAACACACAATGATGTTTTAAGTGATTCCACTGCTATCCAGACCTACACTAACATATTCATTAACAGATACCGAAGATAGAGGCAGAGTCAGAGGGAAGGGGTGGAGCCAGACGGAGCCAAATATGCAGGCAGGTCCACAGTTGACCGAGGCTGAGCTGGAGGGACGAGGTAGCCCGGAGAAGCCGTATAGCTGATGGTTTCCAGTGGTGCCAGGGTGGAGCCAATGTGTTAACAGGCCTAGGTGGAGCGATGGGCAAAGAGGCTGGAGGCGGAGATAGGGGATCTACTGTGCTGGATGGAGCTGGTGGCCTGAAGACACTGGCCAAGTCTACACATCATGTGGGAGATGTAGAGGGGCTGAAGGACAGCAGCGGAAGTGAGGCTGAGGAGCTTGCTGTATGAGGAGGTGGGAGAGGGAGGCTGGGTAGGCATTCAGGGAATAGTCAAGTCAAGTCAAGTCACATTTATTTATATAGCGCTTTTCACAATACAGATTGTATCAAAGCAGCTTCACACTGATAACATGAAAGTAGCACAACACAGATCAACAACATTGCTAAACACTAAATAATCTCAACTGAGCAAGCTCAAAGCAAGCCAAAAGCAAGGCGACAGTGGCAAGGAAGCAAACTCCATCAGATTGGATGGAGAAAAAACCTTGGGAGAACCCAGGCTCAGTCGGGGGCCAGTTCTCCTCTGGCTTACAATTATATTGTTTAAATATAAATATTAAATATAAATATTTTTTATGAATCAAACGGCGCCATAACATATCGCAGGCGTTGAGTCGTCTCTTCACAGGCGTTGAGTCGTCTCATCACAGGCGTTGGGGCATCCGAAATCCCCGTGAGAGGCTGGACACAAAACTGGACCTGACGAACGGCATTTTTCTCGGGACAAGCGTCCCGAGATAACAGCAGAAAGGCAGATGGGAAATAATTAGCATAGCTGATGTTCATAATGATTTCCGTTATAACTCACAAACTCTCCGTAACCTGAACTCTCTGCAACCCAACCATACGCGCCGACCCGTTTGTCTAAAAGGCTGTCGAGCCCCACTGGTGCGTTAAGCAGTTTCAGTGGCAAACGGTTCCGTATGGCATAACAGACGACGAACAGGTAAGCATTATGTGAATGCTTGACTAAAGAGATGCGTCTTTAATCTAGTTTTAAACTGTGTCAGCGAGTCAGAGGCTCGGACCGTATCGGGAAGGCTATTCCAGAGTTTTGGAGCTAAATGCGAGAACGCCCTCCCTCCTTTAGTGGACTTCGATATCCTAGGAATGACCAGAAGCCTTGAATTTAGTGATCTTAAGGAACGCGGTGGATTGTAGGGCGAAAGAAGGTCCGTTAAGTACATAGGTGCTAAACCATTTAGGGCTTTATAGGTCAGTAGTAGTATTTTGTAGTTGATGCGGAACTTAATAGGTAACCAGTGTAGAGATGATAAAATCGGTGTTATATGATCATATTTTCTTGACCTAGTAAGAACTCTAGCGGCAGCATTTTGAACTAACTGTAGCTTGTTTATTGAGGAAACAGGACAACCAGCTAATAAAGAATTACAGTAATCTAGTCTCGAGGTCATGAATGCGTGAACTAATTTTTCAGCATCAGAAATAGATAGCATGTTACGCAGCTTAGCAATGTTTCTAAGGTGGAAAAAGGCTGTTCTTGTAACATTTGAAATATGATTTTCGAACGACAAGTTGCAGTCTAGTATAACACCCAGGTCTTTTACTGTAGTGGATAAAGTAAGAGGACATCCGTCTATATTAAAGTTGTATTGTGAGAGGTTTTGTGAGTAGTTTTTTTGGACCAATAAGTATACCTCCGTTTTATCTGAATTTAATAGCAGGAAATTACGCGTCATCCAGCATTTTATATCTTTGAGACACTCTGTCATTTTAGATGAGTTAGTGTTTTCATCTGGTCGTGATGAAATTGAGTGTCGTCAGCATAACAGTGGAAATTAATTCCATGTTTTCTTATAATATTACCAAGTGGCAGCATATATATTGAGAATAGCAGAGGGCCTAAAAACGATCCTTGCGGTACTCCATAGTCTACTGACGTTATCTTTGATTTTTTTCCCATTTAAACAGACAAAATGAGAACGGTCCGATAAGTAGGCCTACGATCTAAACCAGCTTAATGCCTGTCCCAGGACACCGGTGAAGTTTTGTAGTAGATCCAAGAGTATTATATGATCTATAGTGTCGAACGCAGCACTAAGATCAAGTAGGACTAGTATTGAGATACAGCCTTGGTCAGAAGCTAAAAGTAAATCATTTGTAATTTTAACTAGCGCAGTTTCTGTACTATGATGCGGTCTGAATCCTGACTGGAATTTTTCATAGATATCATTTTCTTGCAAAAAAGAGCACAATTGAGCAGACACTACTTTTTGTATTTTGTACAAAAGTATTTTGGACATAAATGGAAGATTTGAAATGGGTCTGTAATTTGCCAAGTTATTTGGATCTAACTGCGGTTTCTTAATGAGCGGTTTTATTACAGCCAGCTTGAATATTTTTGGGACATGACCTAAAGATAAAGACGAGTTAATAATATTGAGGAGAGGCTCTTCCACTGCAGGTAATAGTTCTTTCAGTAGTTTAGTGGGTATTGGATCTAATAAACATGTTGTTGGTTTAGATGCAATGATAAGTTTATTTAGCTCCTCCTGTCCTATCGTTGTAAAGCGGTGTAGTTGTTCTTGAGGGGCCATAATTGAAGCTGAATCATAAGACACCATAGCGGATTGTACATTTATAATTTTGTTTCGGATGCTTTCTATTTTCGCATTGAAGTAATTCATAAAATCATTACTACTAAACTGTAACGGTATATTTTGCTCTGGTGATGTCTGTTTATTTGTTAGTCTAGCCACGGTGTTAAATAAAAACCTTGGATTATTTTGGTTATTTTCGATTAGTTTGCGGAGATGCTCAGCCCTGGCTGTTTTTAGTGTCTTTTTATAACGTGACATACTGTCTTTCCACGCGATTCTAAAGACCTCTAAAATACAGGATACAGGGGACACTGGAGAAACTTGGAACTCTGGAGATACAGGGGAACTATAATCTCTTCAAAAAAGTATATTAAGTCCTTCTCAAAAATGTCCTTCAATTCATCAAAATAACTTCCAGAGGCCAACTCATACTCACACTCAGCAGTGGGATAGTGGGCGGGGCTATCCTCCCACCTGAACTCCACAAGCACTCCCTCAGTGCTCCGCATGTTGCTGGCTCGAGCAGCAGACTCTGTAAGGTGCACAGGCCCCGGGGCAATGTCCTCTCCCGAGGTTCAGACTTGTGCATCACGGAAAAGGCCAGTCTCTCTTGTCTGCGGTCTTGTCTCTTGCAACATCTCCGTCGCGTGGCTCGCTAGTGGTGGTTGGCTGATCTCTGGCAGTGCTGGTGTAATGACGTCATCCTCCACGGGGCTTAAATACCAAGGAGAACTAACGACGTAGATAGAAATCATACATTTCTCAATTAAAATTGCATTTAATTTCAAATGCTACAAAGGAATATAGGCATCGCAATTATAATTTACAGTATGAAAAATGGACCTACCAATTACCCTACCAATAGCGCAACCTGCTATTGCACAAAACATCATTGCAAAAACTCAAGAAAATACATTCTTAACATCAGCATGAAACCAGCCAATAATAGACAATCGTCGAGTTAAAAAAATAAATGCAGATTTTATTAAAAATAAACCAGCTCATTCTCATCCCAAGGCGTCATATACTGACGCTTTTGACAACGCACATGGCACCCAATAGGTCAATATGAGACAGATATTTATGGGCCAGAAGGCGCCTTCTAGTGGTGTAACCCTAAACCTACCGCAGAACTAAACCTACCCATAACCAAACAAAGCTCTGTGCGTGTTATATTGACGGTAAAGGGTGCCATGTGCGTTGGATTTAGACGAAATTTCAAAAGCGTCACTATATGACACCCTAGGATGAGAATGAGTTGAAATAAACACACAAAAATTAATTGGTGGGTTCCAAACTTTGTACTGAAATTACTTATGTCCAACTTTTATTTTAGGGACAAAGAAAAAGTAATATTGCAGATGTCAAAGTGAATATGAAGATCTAATTGGGATCAAAAAATGTTTTAAACAAAAAGGAGAGGTAAACACATTTGAAAATAAACAATTCATTTTTAGATTTGGTAAAAATTACATTTCATAGTGTTTAATAAATAATTATTGTTGGTCACACTTTATTTTAAAGTGTCCCAGTTAGAGTGTAATTTATTACACAAACATGCACTGAGTAATATTAACACATACTTACTATAGGTTAGGGTTAGGTTAAATGTTAGCTGTCTGGAATTAAACTCGATTTACTATACTATACTATACTATACTATACTATACTATACTATACTATACTATACTATACTATACTATACTATACTACATGTAATATGTGTTATAATTACACATAAAAATAAAATGTTACCTTATTAATTTTTAAATGTTTTAAATCTAAAAACAAATGGTAAAATTTCCCTTGCCCTCAAAAAACATTTGTTACACTCTAAAAAAATGTTGGGTTGTTTTAACCCAACTTTGGGTCAAATATGGACTAACCCAGCCATTGGGTTAAATTTTTACATTACATTTTTAACCCAACATTTCGGGTTTGTCCATATTTGACCCAAAATTGGGTTAAAACAACCCAGCATTTTTTAGAGTGTATCAACACTAATCTGTTGTATAAAACTATGATCAATTCACCAACGGCCGATTTACAGTGCAGCATAATAAAAAGAGCAGAAATCAATAGTAAATATGTCACATGTGTGTTTGCGTTTGCCCATGTCTCCCTGTGTATATATTGAGAATCTCTAAATGTGGCCCTGCACATCTCCTTAATCACTCTCACACCTGACACTCCCCCCGTCGTCATAGCAACATGATCCAAGTGATCTTTCTGCATCCTCTTGAGCATTGCTCCCTTTTCTCCGAGCCAAAGTGAGATCTAATCAACATTGTGTGTGAACAACTATTTATGCTGTTTGGCAAATCACCATAGGCATTGCATGAATGTTTTGTTCAAATTCTTAAAGAGAGGACTGAAGAAATAGAAAATATTTGAAAGTATCCTTCATTATCAAATATACTTACCCAGCGTGAAAGATATGCTATTTTTGGTCTACTTTATGAACAGAAGAATTAAGCATTTCTTAGTATCTTTCCTTGTTTTGCATCAGCCCCTTCAAGCTGCCCATAACCACAAAATTGTAGCCAATAAAAATGCATATTCAAAAATGAGGATCGTTAATGCTAATTATTTGTTGAGCTCTCTCTTCCTTTCACACCGAACAGAGTCGCTGGAGCCAACTGCAACAATTAGCGTTTGAAAATGCTCCACGGCCATGGCTGTTGACTGAGCATGCATAATGAATAGTGTTTGAAAGAAAAACATCTCAGAGAGCACAGCTGAGATGTATCTAGCAGCCTGGCCTGATGATATGCACTGATTCTGCTGTACTACTTCACATTTGAAACACAGAAAAACATTTCACTGCCCTGTTAGTGCAGTCCCAAGAAAGTACATCACAGAGAGAAAAATAAACCAATATATTGTTGGTGCAGTCGGCCAATAAAGCTTTCATCTCTTCAGATTTATAGTTTAGTTTGGGTGGCACAGAAATCATAAACCATCTGATGTTTGGGATGAACTCAGGATCGACACGATTTAGAGGCCGCTAATGGGACAACAGAGGCCGTAACTGTCACATTCACTGATCTAGGATCTATTAATGATGCGAGTCGCTATATGTTTGCCTTGATTCAGTTTTGAAATGTAATTCGGATGCCGCTATTGTCACAGTGGACTGGTTGGATACTGAAATGATCGGACATCTGTGTATATCCTTTAGGACAGCTCACACGAGGATTGCATTATTTGATTCCAGTCTTGCAGCCAAGTGCATTATCAATAACAAGCTCACAAGACGGAAACTAGCCAAAAAACGTAGACTTCTATTCAGTCTCTGCTCTCTGGGAATGATAAAACTCTCCTTTTCAAATGCCTTTGTGTGTGTAATGCTCTCATCCTCATTTTTTTTTTCTTTTGCTGTTCAGAGGCTGTCTGACACAGTACTCAAAGACATTGATTGTATCTTTTCTTTTGTAGTCATTCAGGGTCATTTCCTAAATGGGGATCGCAGCAGCAGTGTTTGAAGTCTTGCTCATTGAGCTTTTGAACTACTCAGAATTTTTTTTAGAGGACCTGCACTGCTTTTTTGCTACACCTGCAAAAAAAAAAAAAAAAAAAAAAAAAAAAATCAAATCAAACGGAATGAGTTTAGGGTTAAAACAAGGAAAGAACAAAAATACCAAAATAATTGGTACCAAAATACCAATGAGTTAAAAAGAAATCCAACTTGTTTCCAAATAAATGGATCTTGTTGATGGATTCTACTGGAAAGCAAAACATTTTGCCCCTCTGGGCAAAGCAGGAGAGAGCTGATAGTAGCTTATTTAGTTTATTAGATGAAGGTGACGATATAATTTAGCTAAATGTGAAAAGACCCAACAGACCCAACATTTTCAGTCTCATTCTTTTTTGGATCTCATTCTCTTGCTCAACGCCTTCATCTCTCTCTATATCTCACACAAACTGTGTTTTTCTCAGCCTCTCTCTCTCTATGGTGACTGATATTGATTTTCAGTGTTGCTACAAGACCAGATCCGCCTGCAGCAATTAGCGCTCTGAACTCAAAAGATACTTTAAATGTAATATGAAAAAAACAGCGACCGCTAAAATCTCACACATCAAAATAAATTAGTAAAATGGTAAACATACAGTGCTCTTCACACAGAAATTATTGTACTAAAAGTGAATATTATAAAATGGCTTTTCATTAGTACTAATATTAATAATCTAGACAATAATCTGATGGTCCATGACTGCTGAATGCGCAACAAACAAAAGCAATTTTCATTTTAAATGCTTGGCTGTCATAGTGTGATTGTAATTTGTGTTCTAATCTGTCAGAATGTAGTTTCTTCTGCTCTGAAATAGAACACATTGAACTTTAAGGCATCTTCTCACTCTACGCAGTAGTTATTTTAGTCCACCACAAGAGATCAGCTGCTTTTCTCTATGCTGGGCTTGTGCTTTCTATCGATTCCTTTAAATCAATACATGCCGCACAATCATATAAATGATAGTATTTGAGGCGCAGGGGGTGATAACTCATTTTCAACCTTCATTTAAATGGTAGAAACCACTGACTGTCAGGGCTGAGATTTAGTCTGTATTAATTTAATTGCAGAAAAAAAAAATTAAGTTATTCCTGCACATCTATTAGGGGATGCTGGAAAGTGTTCTAACATTTTGTGCTTTTTCTCGCTCTTTATTGTAGTTTGTTGTTTTTGCTGTAGCTATGTGACTCAATCTTTAATATTTAGAATACGGTTCCTTCGTTAATGAATAACTACACAAGAACTAATGAGTAACACAATAGTAACAATCTAGTAACTATTATTAACTGACAAGAAACTCTAATTAACGAACTAAGTAATAGCGCACAGACGAAAGTGGTAGTTCACTCTTTTTTTAATACTTCCCAGAGAACTACTGAAAAAGTTTATTAACAATCTAGTAACTACTATTAACTAAAAGAAAGTCTTATTAACGAATTAGTAAGTAATAGCTCACAGATGAAAGTGTTACTATAGATACTTCTGTGGGAGTTACTAATTATTTGGATCCGTATTATAAAGTGAAGATCATTGGAACTAACTAGTAATTACTCAAGTGTTACTAAAGACATTTTCTAAAAGTATACTAAAGTTCACCTAAAATCTCAAACGGTTGCACAAATCATGACTAGATCATGTAGTAACACTCGAGTAATTACTAGTTAGTTCCAATAATCTTCACTTTATAATACGGATCCAAATAATTAGTAATTCCCACAGAAGTATCTAGTAACACTTTCATCTGTGAGCTATTACTTACTAATTATTTGGATCCGTATTATAAATCCGTGGCCGCCCGAAGGGTCATCTCCACCACTTGTCCCGTACAACCAACACTATCTCACGACCAATTCGTACGAATTCGACGCATGATTAAAAAGTGGCTAATTCGTAACAATTCATACGACCTCACTCGTACTAATTCGTACGATTTGTCTAAACCCACGCGATGGTTATGTTTAGGGGCGGGGTCAGGGGTAGGTCATTCGTATGAATTCATACGAATTGGCCAATTCGTAAAATATGTACGATTTAGCAAAATCGTATTAATTCGTACGAGTGAGGTCGTATGAATTGTTACGAATTAGCCACTTTTTAATCATTCGTCGAATTCGTACGACTTGGTCGTGAGATCGGGTTGGTACAACCCATAGCCTGATCTATCCAGTATGTTACATGAAAAAGCCAACATGGTGGATGTACATCCAGATTTTATTCATATTACACATTTATATGAAAAATACTTTTAACATACAGATATGAAATTTTGTTATTTTAATAAAATGTAATAAATGTATCTAATGAGCATGTGAACAGCCTTCTGAAACCTAAAACGGCATGTGGGACACACTGCAGTTTTGTAGACTTTATGGACACTCGCACACACTGAATGTTGTAAGCTCACAGGACCAAGTTTGAAATTAACTCCATTTTGGGCAGGACCTCAAACAGCATGCAATTTTGGACACACCTATGTTTTGATAGTGCTTGTACTTTTTTAACATTGGTTCTATCAGTTTTGGAATCATAACTAAAATATATACAGAAAGTGTTAGAAACTCAAAATGATCAAGAACAAAACCGAGGGTTTGGGAAATAGCCATAAGCTCTTGCACTTGAATGATTTAATATAATATCTTCATGGAGGACACTGTCCATCTGCTGGTCAACATAGTGAACTGCATCTGAGGACATTTTAGTCTATTGTCCAGACTAAAATGTGTCTAAAATTTTTTTTTTTTTAATTATTAATAAGGTTACATTATTTATAAGGAGAGCTGGGGAGAGAATGTTTTCTCTGACTGGCACCATAAATTGTGCACTGTACATTTTGCAGTGGGCCCTAAATGTGACTTATTTTAAATTTACTATACAACAAATATACTGCTGCTGATAAGAGGCTTAAGAAGACTTCAGAATGCTGTTATGCTGTTATTAAATAAACAAAAGGACAGCAAAATGACAAAATGATAGCAAGGGCAGAATCAAAGAAGCTCAATCACTGACAAGGAAAGACATTTGTTAAAGTCAAACCATTAGCTGTGTTATTGAATTCAATACACAAATATAGCCTGAGGTATATAAGGAAATAAGGTTTGTTTTACAACCTCGGGCTCTCCCACAATTCAAGTGTATTCTGAAATTGAGCTTGAGGTAGATGAGCAACCCACTCTGCTCTCTAGTGGAGATATAATGGCACAGCATTACACCATCAGTGGTTGATTTGACAGCATGCCTGTCTGTGCTTAGGATACCCTTTAGCTGCTTATTGGCACTTGCTTTAAGACTTGTTTGCACTTTACGGATTACTGTAAGCCTTTGACTCTTCAAGAGCACCAATGAAATGCTTTCTCAAATCTGATTATACCCACACAGCCCCAACTCTTTAAGTTGGTTCATTTTCTGAAAGGTCATTATTATGTTTAAGAATTAGAAGCACCTGTGTTGTTGTGGTATCAGGTGTTTTTTTTATTGTCTTAAAGGTATACTCCATCCAAAAAAAAAAAAAAAAAAATCTGTAATCATTTACTCACCGTCAAGTTTTTGCAAATCTGTGCGAGTTTCTTTCTTCTGCTGAACACAAAAAGTACGATATTTTGAAGAACGATTGGAACTTTTGGATTGGCACCATTGTCTTCCATAGCATTTTTTTTCCTACTATGGAAGTAGAAATGGTGCCAAACAACTGTTTGGTTCCAATCGTTCTACAAAATATATTTTTTTGTGTTCAGCAAAAGAAAGAAACTGATACAGGTTTGCAACAACTTGAGAGCGAGTAAATTATGACAGAATTTTCATTTTTGAGTATCTCTTTAAAAGTATTACTAAAAATAATGCTGCTATCACCTGTATTGCCCTCAAAACATGCCATGCTTTAATAATGGTTAATACATTTTGGTGAAATAACTAGCATGTGTACATTATTATTGTCGTTAATAATGGTTAATACATTTTGGTGAAATAACTAGCATGTGTAGGCTACTTTATTATAAGTCAACATTTATGTGATGAAAGTCGAGTCAACGTCGACTTTTGACTGATGATGTCATTAATTAACAAATAAGCCTGAACCTCGAGTCGAGACTCAAACGTGACTTGTCATAAGCTCAGCTATGGGATATAACATAGCGCTGCCTCCAAGGACATTCCCTTCATAACAGCTTATTTTCATCAATTATTTTGTCTTTGGGTATATTTCTCACAGATGGGGGTTGATTGCGATTTCACTTTTTTCATTTTAAATAGTGTGTAATGCTGCTGTTGGTGCATGAACAGTATCTGCAAAGTTGCAGCACTGAAAGTTCAATGTGAGCAGAGATATAATCTTTTAAAAATCAGGAAGTATATTGCCTACAAAAACGACTCGATTG
The DNA here is from genome assembly GCF_988280905.1 of Pimephales promelas. NCBI lineage: Eukaryota > Metazoa > Chordata > Actinopteri > Cypriniformes > Leuciscidae > Pimephales > Pimephales promelas. The sequence continues at coordinate 17,768,678 of NC_142772.1, read as the reverse complement.
GGACTACAGCTGGGTTTTAGACGTTACTAACCCATACATTTACATCAACCCCTCCCTTCGGAATATGCAAAAAAGGGCATGGCCATATTTCTGCGTCTCGTCGAGTGTGTGTTGTGTTCATCCAGCTGTCTGGTCTTCTGTGTTCGGGCTTCCCACGGATGCTGTACTTCGTTAAGAATGGATACATTTTATGTTTGATTATGTTCCTGAAAATGATGATCGTAATTTTGCTCTCTGTACTGCGCATTTTACGAAAGACAGCTTCCAGAATCTTCAATCTCCATGAATTCAATGCCGGATTTAACAAGAAACTGTTACTAAAACATGAAGCAGTTCCAACTTTAAAACCAGAGGCAGCAGTTGTACTACTGTATTATTTACATTTGACAGGAATACACATGCAACTTTCGCCTGTAATGGTAATGGGTGTTGTAATGTAAGAACAGGTTCGTTATGTGTGGGTGATGGGAAGGAGACACGGTTGGCGAATACTGGGACTCATGCACTTTTATTTATACAACTCATTTCACAGCTCGAGGTCGCGCTCAAATAACGTTAGCTCAGAAAGTCAAAGGCAAAAATAAATAATAGGCGATAATACTCTTCCCACTGAACACAGCTTCAAATGGTCACAATTGTGGTAATACTCTTCCTGCTGGAAACAGCTTTGCCGAACACCAATGCAATGAAAATTCATCCCGCTGAATACAGCTTTCAAATGTCACATTCGGTAACAGAACTCCATAGGATACGTGCACGAGCTCCCAGTCTCTCTCTCAAACTGTTGTCGGCACGGCCCGCTTATACTAAATGCGGTTTCCTCACGCCAATCACTGAAATCACAGACAGGTGTTTGTCATTTGAACTTGACCCACTTATTCACAGCTCGGCTCCGTCCGCGCTGTCTCACTACAGACTTCGCTGAACCACGCCCCCCTCGCCACAGGCGTTAGGTATCCGGACAACGTGTACTGAGGTCAGTTTAGCCAATCACAACGCCTAAACTAACCAATCTGAGCCCACTGCCTATTTCTGAGGGAGTGGTTTCATAGAATCAGGAAGTCAACCAGTCGTTCAAAGGACAGAGGAGAACGCGGCTGACAATAAAGTGAAATTTATGAAAAATAAGACTTTTATATTATTATATTGCACCCCATAAACACAACCATGCAACGAAAAAAAGCAGTATACCACCCCTTTAAAACTTTTGTAATCTATTGTTTCCATTGGGCACATTTTCAATTCGAAATTTAAAATTGCGCAATTTGAAGGCATGTGAACTTTTTAAAGTCAAAATAGGCTTTCACTTTTGTATTGCATATTAGAAAACGGTTAGTTCCAATCCTTGATTCTGATTGGTCAATGGCTGTGCTGTATTCATGATAAAACACGGCTATGACCGCTTCACCCAATGGTTCTATTTATCACTGCACAACACTGCATCCTATGTTGTTTTTATTTCAGCTTTCAGGTGTAATAGAAAATGTATTTTCTTTGAATATCTTAAAACATTATATCTGCTTGAGTGGTTTGTGAAGTTGCAAGATGCATCATCATCTCCTTTGTAAATAGTTCAATAG